>NC_139480.1:20671670-21316951 GCF_008360975.1 Lichenostomus cassidix | reverse complement strand
TGAGTTTAACTCCATCTTTTTTTGCTAAAGGCAAGGTGCAAAGACTCCTCCAGACATTACCTTAACAGGAAAAAAACCCAACCTGTGCACTGGGATTTCTACTTAAAAGGGTCAGGTGGCTATTAAAGATAATGGTCAGAGCTGGCCAGCAAATGAAAAGACTGTGCGAGAAATGAGTCAGGGACATTACAGCCACCCACACAAGCAACAAGACCAGAAATTTCATGTGCAGCCAACACATAGTTTTGTGGGATTTTGGTGATAACAGTGGTGTCAAATTGAGGACTGGCTGGAGAGCAACCAATTACAGCATTATCCCGGTGGAGCCTGGGCAGTGGATCATAGCTCAGTAACAGCCTTTCACCACAGCTCGTGGCTGCAGTGCTGCAGAGCCAGGGCTGAGCTGCCAGGCCAGCCAAATTGCTCTCAGAATGGTAATAGGCTGTCACATCACCCAAGATCCATGCAATTTCATGTGTGTTTCAGCTAGAAGGTTACTACACTTCAAAAACCTTGTTGCACTGGGAATTTCACCTTCTTGAATCACCCAGGTTTGCCCATACATTTTTCTCCCAGTTCATTTCTCTGAAGGGTTATGATGACAAGAGCAACTGAGCAGTTGATAAATCTCTGGTTTTCTATACAGTGTATTTCAGTTATGCATTTGCTTCTGGAGTTACTTTTACATAGTCTGAGTCAGTTTTTCTCCATGAAAACAAGAGTCAGGGAAGACAGTATGCAAAATTACTAATGCAGAAGTAGAAGAAGGAAAGATGGGTTCAGTGCAGCATAATGCTGTGGGCAGTAAGGAAAAAAAGGAAATGGTGACTGATTTTTTTCAATGGTTGAGAATGAGAGAGCACTTAGTGTCGACATTGTACCTGAGCTGATCCAGCATGGTCTAGGAGATGGAATATGCCAATAAGAAACTCATAGCATCTTCTCTCTCTTTTTGAGGGATTTGAGTGATGGTATCTGCAGACTGCATCCTCCTTTGCCCTTTTGGATAAACCTGTCACCCTGTTGATTCCAAACCTGGTGAAACTCCAATTACCTCATTAGGTAATGAAGGCAAGAAGGACTAAGTAAAGGAGGATAGAAACTCTTTTTCAGATGTCTGATGGATTTAATTCACAGGTAAATGTTATGTAGAAAAACTTGTGTTCTTATACTCCTAACATAGTCCCTAGGCTGAAAAAAAATTCACTACTTTTGGTGAGAGGTACAGCACAAACTTGAAAGATATTTTTCTTTCTTTTTTTTTTTTTTTTCCTCCTTGTTATGTAGCTGTTGAGCGAAACATGAAATATCATACTTAATAGTGTGTGGCCTTATGGTGACACCTCTCTGCAGGTAAATTGATTTTTGAACCAGTTCACAGGATCAAGAAAGAAAAGAGGGAAGTATAAGCTACTTTAATGGAGCTAATATAAACTGGAAGCTAATAATATACATGGATAAAGCAAATGTATGGCTGATTATCCATAAGATGCTCTAGGATTGGTTGCAAGAGATTACATGACAATGTAAGGCTAGAACTTCTACCTTGTATCATGTAAGACATGTCAGTATATTCAGTGAATTCTTGTTACAGATGCTTCAGGATTTTTTTCCTTCCTGTAGGGCCATGTTTCAAGCAACTTTCTGATTGCTTTCTGGTGTAATGATGCGAGACCTGATCACAGAGACTCTAACTCTGCTGATGTGCTGTGTTATTATAATGCCACCTGATACCTCATTTGTTTGATACATTAGGTAGCATACCACATCAACAAAGAAAAGATCTCACATAATTTCTAAAAAGATAGAATGTTCCAGTGGCAATGAATTCAGGGCAAAAGCTATAGATATGAAGCAATGCCAAAATGCCCCTTGGCTTTGTCTTTTTCACTTTGTGAAACTTGTTAAGATAATTGAAGACCAAGAAGACCTATTAAAAAATATGAACTCATGAACTCATTCATTATAATCTCACAATGACCAAATTCTTGATTTATTTTGTACATATACCATCATCAAAATAAGAAAAAAAAAGTAAAGTGTTTCTGGAAAGTACTTATTTTGTGGTTTTATAAAGCAGCTATCTCCAGGAGATCTGATGACTAAATACTGTGTTTTCAGTAGGTATATAAATGACATACAAAAAGAAGTAACTTCTAAAATGAATTCTAACATAAGTCATAAAAGCCATAGGTGCTTGCAGTTAACAGTCTTTATGACAGTTAAAAACATCAGAGTGCCTCGTGAGGAATAGGTTCCCTGAGCAAAGGTAACCTCTGGAGAGACTAAGTCCCATGAAACAGCAGCAGCACAAACAAATCTGTTGTCTGAATTCTGGTTCTGTGACAGAGCAGAAAGGGGAGGTAATGGATCAAGCAACCAGGTTCCACACCATTAATAATATTTAGGTGGTGTCCCCCACTCCTGAGGTAGGGATTCTTGAGGGCATCCCAGGCTGGAATGCAGCTTGCATCTATTTTATACACTTTTACAGTGCCTCTAAATTCCTGAGTATTCACTGTGACCACAGCATTTCTGTGAGGTTCCATCATTCTCCTCCTGGACTGCAGTGCTCTGTCTCTGCTTGGCCCTGCCTTAAAGAGAGACTGCATCTGCCTGTGGGACAGGGATGGAGCAAGCTCCATTCCTGCAGGTTCATTGCTGTGGTTCTGCAATCCCTGGGCCAGACTGCAGTTCTGATGGGTGCTCTGAGAAGCAGAGAGAGCAGGTGTCTGGGAGAGCTGGGACAGCCTCATAACTGAGGTGCACAGAGCATGTCTGCAGGTACACAACACACCATTACTACTTTTTCCCAACAGGTTCCTCATTCACATGTGCAATTCATCATGTCCTGGATTACTGACCAAGGTCATCCAACTATGTCCTTTCTTCTGTAGGCACCAGTGATTTGGTGCTGGAGGAGGTCACTGGCTGCCTGCTGATCCCCGTTTGGCACCCTTAGCACCCTGCATGTAGGAAGCAGGAGCTTGTAGCAGCATAAAGGTGTAGGCTGTTGGACTCCCATCGTCTCTGGAGGTGGACTAAGGGCTGAAGTTTGGACATGCTTCACAGCATCCTTTCCATGCACCATATGTGTGAGTGCTCTATCACAGTCCTTCTGGGACAGGTAGTTTCTGAGGTACACTTGCTTCCTCTGCAATGGAGAATTGCTGTTCATGGTCTGACCACAAGCCCTCTCCATTTTTTTTCATCTTTCCCTACCGTCACATCCAGTTGCAGTGCTTTCTCTGCAAGGTCATTGGAGGTCCCCTGTGTGACAGTTGTGGTCCAGTTTCCTGAACATGCTTTCTAAGAGGCACTTTTTCCAGTTGGATGGAAAGTCACTGTCATCTACACGGAACACTCTGGGCAAGCAAAAGGATGAACAGTCCTGAGCCTTCTCTCCTTTCCCTCATGCTTTCATGCCTGAGTATTCCTCGTATGTTTGTCAGGTGGCCAGATAGTGAGGATGACGAGGGTGTTTACCTTTCAGATGGTAACTGAGTGGCACCTACTGATGTGGATGCAGCTTTGAAATGAAGTCCTTCCACTCTGAGTTAAGACCATCCAGAAGAGGTGGCTACTGATCTGCTTGTCCCTGTAACCTTACCAGTCAGGGCTGCTCAGACTGGGGAAGTTCTTGTTATTTCCAACCAACAGCAGAGGAAATGAATCTCTGTCTCTAAAATACATTGTCTTCTATGTCCATTGTTATTTGAGGTCTTCAGATTTTAAAGGCCTTTTCCTAATTTGGAAAGGCCTTTTCCTAATTTGGAAAGGCCAATTAGGTTAGAATCTATGTGTCATGAACAGTGATCTCAACTCAAAGCCTACAGCTCCAGTTTTATCTTGCTAGTCTTAGTGGACTAGTTCAGAAGTTTCTGGCAAGCTGTGGCTTGATGGTCTGGCCGAGAATTTTCCTGTCTTTATAAGCACAGAAGGCTCACTAAGAGTGGCAGACTGCCTCTGTTCACAAAGAACAGCCAACAACTACCCAGCTCTACCAGGCTACCCTGTATTGTGGTAGAGTGGAAGAAATGCAGGTGATCAATCTGTTGTGAAAAACCTGCTTAAGATTAGAAATAATACAATGGTGATTTTCAAAGCATGGATAGACCTCCTTAAGGAGGTGGGAGAGCTGATGCAACTTGATTCTTGTGCCACGTTGTCTTCAATGAAGTGCAATCCTCAACTGAGATAAGGCCTGCATCCTATTTCTGAGACAAAATCTGCCAGAGCAAGATTTACAGAACAGTTGGTAGGCAGGTTTTCCACTATGATTGCAGCTGAGAATTTGAAAATCACTTTAGCAGATTCAGTGCTGTGAAGGTTCTGCAAGATTCAGTGTGGGCCTGGGATGCTACAGCAGGACTCTTCTGAGGTAAAGGCTACAACAAGCCAAGGGAGACACCTCTCCAAGGAGCAAATCCGGGTTTGGGCTGTGGTCAAAATGCCCTTGTTCCATCTGTTTCAGTGTCATAGTCAATAAGTGTTAAAGCATGGCTAGTGCTGAGAGGCTTGGAGGGGTTTAGTGCCCAGAAAGGAAGTGCTGAATACAACACAGGGCTGGGAGGGAGTCTGGAAGCTGCTCTTCAAACGTTTTCAATATATTTCATGATGACCCCAGCTGAGAACTAATTTGCATGGGTTTTAGCCTTACAAGGGAAAAATACAGTGAAAAGCAGATTTTTCAGAATTGCTGCTTAGAGAGCACACTTGAGCAGAACTTACAGTGCTCATTTTTCAGCTAATTCATTAGGGTTCACATCATACTGTCAGGGTGTTTGGCTGTGTTCTGTAATGGCATTTTTTTCCACTGCTGAACAGCAATTTTGCAATCACTGCATCAATTATTACAATGTAAAATATTTGATATTCTATTAGATGAAAAGTAAATTTATCTTGTGCCAGGAGCTGCATCAGCATGTGATAAATGCACATGGTGCTCATTGGGCTTTACAGAGAGAAGCACTCGAAAGAGCAGATTGTCTAGAATGAAACTACCATCTGGAAATTTTGTCTGAAGCCTGATTACAGTTAGGGTTTAAAGGGCCACTTTAAAAATAAAAAAAAAAAGCTCCTTTGAAGGAAATCTATCTATGGGTAATTTAAAAACCTAACTGAATTTCAATAAATTTTGGTGAAGTGGAGGTATAAATAAACCAGTATTTAATTTCTATGTCTTGCTTATCTAATATTCAACAGGATCTAAACAAGCTTAAGAAATGCTCTACAGTATATCAGATAACTGTATTTGCATGTAAAGAACAGTGATCTAGGCTATTTGAAGATTTTTACTTCTCATAGCGAGAGACATGCTTTGTATATTTTTCGGGGTTTGAGTTTTTTTCTTGAAAAAACTCATGCAATTTAGGTTCTTCAAAAATACAGTCATAATCTTCCTGAAAAGCTGTGAGCATGAAGAAATTTGGTTTAGAAATAAACAAGGCACAAAGATTCAAGCAATTATGTGATGTGCTATTACTTAGGAGCCAAGGTCTGTCACAAATGTGTGTTTTTTCATTATGAGATTTTAACAGAAAAATGTGAGTCACAGCCAAGCTCTCCCAGTTATTTTGGCAGTAATTCTTTAAATGACCCAACTGGCCAAAATTATATGTGGTTCATTCTCTTCATCTGTTCTCCAAGGAAGAGAAATGTGTGAAGAGCAGTGCTTTGCTTTGATGGAATTATTGTCTAAGTTTATATATTTTTATTTAATTTTTATTGTGTTATCTTGTTTTTATTTTAAAAGAAAGTAAATTGGGAGCTGTTTTCTTTGAAGCTGAAGCAAGAGTGTTTCAGAAGAAGAAGTTTGCAGCTGAGCTTACTGCTCATGGGAAAATTCATATCACATTTTCATATGCCTGGAAAATCTGAGTTCCTATTTGTAATTTAGAAATAAAATTATTTTGTTCCTGAGGTATAAACTGTGATATTCGTCCTGAATTTT
Source organism: Lichenostomus cassidix (assembly GCF_008360975.1). Taxonomy (NCBI): domain Eukaryota; kingdom Metazoa; phylum Chordata; class Aves; order Passeriformes; family Meliphagidae; genus Lichenostomus; species Lichenostomus cassidix. Next base: position 21,310,998 of record NC_139480.1, on the reverse strand, counting down.
CCGGCTGGTTTGGGCCTGTACCGTGAAGCATCTTTAAGAAAAGCATAGCCCCTGTGCACATGAATGGTACTCTGGGAAATCTGTGCTGCAGATGTATACAGTGGTGTTCCATAGTCCCTCAGGTTGTTGGAGGGATGGGCAAGGGCACTTTCTGCCACTCTCCTGACAGCTTTGTGCTGAGGCAGGTCGCTGTAGCTCAGCACAGACCCGTGAAGGTGTGCAGAAGGGAGGCCAGCTGCTGCTTGCCAGGATGGAGCAGGGTCTCCCAGGCAACTGAAACGGTTTGGAGATCCTGGCTGTGAGAGTTTAGTGACATGGGGAGATGAGAGAGCATGCCTTAGCAACAGGCTTGGTTGGCCATGATGAATATGTACCTCGAACCACAGATGACTGTGCAGAAAATTCTCCAGAGTAATTTCATCTACCTGCTAACCCTGTCCTCCCTCCCCTGGACTCAGAGCCAGCCTGCTGCCCCTCATGCAGGAAGAATACACCTGAAGATGAGGCAATTTACTGACACTGACATGATCAAACATTGTGGGATAGCCAGAGTGGTGTGTGATCTGCAGAGCTGTGCCATGCATGCCTGTGTCATCTCTCACCTATTGCTAGTGTGGAGGAGCTGAATTGAATTCTCAGTAGGCATCATTTTCAGATGCATCGATAGGCCTCATTAGGGATAGGAAACAGGTCACAGGAAAATGTAGAAGACAGGTTAAATAGCAAGGGCTGGCTTCAAGAAAATCTTTAATGTGGAGTTCTTTGTACCACTATTATTACCTAGAAAGTGGATAAGAATCATCTGTAGTGTCTGGACTGGATGCAACATGGTACAGATGCTTTAGAAAGAGGGATAACTTTAAAAAAAATTAAAAGGGATTTTTCATTCAGTATCATGCATATCTGTTTCAATTATTCTCTGAAAGCAGTACCATTCTCTTTCCCATGTCTAATTATTCTCTTCATCTAACTTATTATTTTCATCTATCTCTCAGCTCTTTTCTACATTGTCTTTGGTGGGGATAGGGAGTTTAGAACCAGGTGCATCATTCTGTCAGTGCAGAGAACAGCATTATTATACTTTTGCTATTACTTTCCCACCTGCTCCTTTTAAATTCTAGCAATTTGTTTGCTTCATAACTACTCTCACAGAGAGATCAGAGATTTGTATTGCACTGTCCATGATGATACCTAAGTCCATTTTCTGAGCCGTTACAAGTAATTTGGAAGCAAGTAGTGTGGCTGCATGGCTCAAATTGCTCCTTCAAATTGCTCATTAACCTCACATTTATCAACTTCTAAGAAAACCTTAATCCTTTTACCTTTGTTAATTAGATTACATGAATATGAGAATGGAGAAAATGTATCTATTTGTATCATTTTAGGAAAGAAGGCATTGAAAACTCAAGTTTAAATGAATCCTCTACCAAACCCTGGTACTTACTCTGCAAAAGCCAATTACTTCTGTTCACCAGCCTTCAGAAGGTCTTCGATTGACAAAAATAAAGAATTATCAGTTTAACTTCCAGAGAATATTTGTACAGCCCTGGGAAGGGCTGACAAAGAATCACACATTCTAAATATAATGTCTGAGTTAAGTACGAATATTCTTAAGGTAATATATGTAATTTGGGTCATATTCCCTAATGACTGTCTCTAGTTCCCCAAGATCAATGCACTTTCAAATTTCTTTTTCCTGATTCCCATTAAAAATTCTGTTCTACGTCACCATTAAAATTCCTGCCCAAGGCAGCTTAGTTGTTCACCCTTGCTCTGTCCACATCAACAACCAAAAGGGTGCTCCAGACTTAATCTCTGTCACCAGTCTCTCTCATCACATAATTCCTAAATTACTATCTTCTCCTCTTATTATACAGAGCTGAACCTTTCATTTGGAGCCCTACACAAATTTTGTCCCAAGATAGCACAATCTATTGCTTATGTTGCCAGTTATCTCTTGCCTTTTCTGCTCCTGACACTCTTGTAAAACACTGCAGCTACACAGGCATAAGTAAAGCAGAATCTGACCTGCAAAAAAATTGCCACCAAGAAAAAGGTTTGGAAGAAATCGAGGAGCATGGTGTGATTCCCAGTTTACTGTTGTCTTTCCAGGGGCAGCCTGTAAAAAAATATGTAATGTAGAAGTTGCAGAGATGCTGTCATATTCCAAAATTATTTTCACCAGAATAAAATTATGTATAAAAAAGTAGTTAGCTGTGTGAGCTTTCCATACGTAATCTTTACTCATTTGATCTGACTTTACCTGTTTGATTTGACTTGGTTCTTACAGACTGCATTGAACTCCTTTCATTTCCTGGGAATAAAAAGGCAATCATGAAAACCACGTCATTATAACTTCAGTAGACTCTGCTATTAAGTTAATAACAACAACAAAAAAAAAAATAGTGCAAATTCTGTGCTGCCAGGGCTAACAAATGGTTTGCCAACTTTTCAGAAGTTTTATGCATGGAAAGAAAAAAAGACCAAACCTAGTTTAGTTTTTAATAATAGAGAAAGGAAATGGTGAATTATTTGTAAAAGTTTCTTTATTTTTGTAAATGTAAAAATGTCTTGGTTTGACACATATGATATTCTTGATATATCATCTATCAGATTCTCCACTGTAGAAATTAATTAAGCTCATTGACTCTAGCAGGTCTGCATTTTTTCACCTTAGTTGTATACCTTAGCCAGAGCAAGAATATGAATGTACAAAATTTGATGGTCACCATGACGCTGATAATGGTGATGACTGTTCTGATACATCTGTTGAATTCGTGATCCCAACAGTAGCTGTAAGCCATGGAGGGAAGGGTAGAGCCTTCACAGCCCCTCTTCTTTGAAAAGGTGAACCTGGAAACTGTTGTTTTAAGTAAATTGTGGATTCCTATTGTAGCAGCTGCAGCAGTGGCACTGAGAATGTTGCAGGCTTTCCTTGTGAGATACTGAGCTGGTATCTGTGAATTTACATATTTTCCCCAGAAATTCTTCTGAAGTCTCTGTAGCCTCTGAGGTGAGCCCTTAGAAGCATGTCACTGAGCAAGAGGGCTTTGGAGGCCAACAAGAAGGCAGTGGAGCTCACTTCTGAAAAGAAAACACCGCTGTGGACACACCTTTGCTGTCCTGCAGGGAAGGCTCAGATGTCCATATTGTCCAAGGACTGGAGCAGTATTCAATTGAGTGCTTTTTTTTTTCCATAAGTCACTCAGCTCATTCTTTTCCTGGAAGGATTAGGAGAAAGTCTTCCCCGGAAACCTCACAGGTTTAGTTTTCATAACCCCTTCTTTATGCACATAGCCTTTCCCTATATGAAGTAACGATAGAGACTGTAAACCTCCCTGCAGATCTATCCTTAAAATAAACAAATAAAAATGAACAATATTGTTAAACAGGCATCTAGGAATTGGGCAGTTGATACTGGAATTACCTCACAACCATCTGGCTCTGAAAGGAGGAATTGGCTGGCAGCTCAGCTCTAGAAGAAACAAACAATACTGGGTATTTCTCCCTGACCTTTTATTTTTTATTTGGAGACAGAGAAAAAAATAATAATTAGTATATGGTGACTATATTGAAGAAATCTGCCTCTCACAGTGCTTCAAGGGAGTAAATGATCACAAAAGACTAAATTCAGACTGATATTTTATTTGTAGTTTTTTTTAATTACTGTTTACGATCTAAACAAGCCTCTTTATATTATGTATCAGTGGTGTGCTCTCAGGCCTGTACTGTCCCCTTCTTCCCAGGAAAATTGATGAAAATCACTGTAAGACTCTCCTCTTCTAGAGGAAAATTCCTAGCCTTTCTGTTTGGAGCGAGCAGCCATGCAGAGGAGCATCTCCACTCAGCCCATGGCCCATGCTGGCCATGGGGGTGGCTGCAGGTGCCTGTCAGGCTGGCTCTGAGAGGTGCTGCCTGTGGGCTGAGAACTTGCTCTTCTGTTTCCCTTCTGATGCTTCTTGACACAATTTCTGACATTTGATAAGAAATCCAAACTCATACCTCTGTATCCAGCTTTGACAATCACACACTAGGTTCACACAATGGGCTTCAGACACTGGGCCTTATTCAGGGGTTAAAGAAGTCTGAGTCTTTTTTACTGACTTCCCTGGTTTAAGGCTGGGCTCCTTGCTTTGCTTAAAAGGGTTTCAGATGAAATGTGGAACTAAGGCCTTCAGTGCTATGTGTGATAATTTCTCCTTCTTTGTGTGTGGCATTTTTTCAGTGGTGCTTTTCTATTTGCTCAACCTACTTGTCACTTAGATTGCTTGAAGCCATTAGACTTGATGATTTCTTTGCAAAATGAAGTGGAAAAACATATTCAGTCAAGGCTGGCCCCTGAAGAAACCCATTGTTTGCAGTGATTCAATTTAATTTCAAACATATCACATCAGTTTCTATTGTTAAATTTAGCATTTCAGCACTATGGAACCTGATGAGATGAAATTGCATTTTCACTGTAAAATCAGATTTAGCTTTTTGAGTGATGAGCTGGTGAGTGATTGTATTTCATTATGTATATTGCAAAGATAAGAACATGCTCTGCTACACAGTGATAGCTTACATGCAACCAGTTTTGGGTTGGGTTTTTTTCTTTTTCTTTTAATATATGTTTGTGTGTGAGAGGTATTTGGGTCAGAAATTACCTGTGCTTCTAAGGTTTAACATCCCTAACTTTTCCAGTGAACTTGAATCAACAAATTTGTTAGGATGGTCTTTTAAAATGTAATTTTTTTTTTCTGTAGCCCTGGATTTTCTGACACTGCAGATTAATATTGTTGTTTGTTTCAGTGCAGTGTGATTAGCTGTCCTTGAAAACATCATCTGTGGCGGTTGGACCACATAGCAAAATGCCAGGAGTCAAAGGACACAAGAACATTCTCTACCCCCACCAGATATACTTACACATTCTGCAGCAAGTATATTATTTTAGGCTTTGATTTGGGAAAATATTCCTAAGAAAGGCAAGTCAGAAAGACCTATCTAGTTAAAAGACACTGCCCTGAGGAGATATATGAGTTCATGGCTTGGCATTTGCATTAAAAGACATTTAAGTGTGTATATTTTCCGTGATCATGGCCTTAGATTTATTCCCACTGGACTCCAACATCTGAACCAATGTTAGACACCTAGACTTGGAAGGCCCAGTACTCCCTTTAATAATTTGAGTCTGCCATTTAATTAGGTTTGCAAACTCCTTGAAATCTGGCATGACTTTAAAACTGCAGGATCCTCAGAGATTTCAACATAAACATGCTTTCAATTTAAGAAATAAAAAAAGGAATTTACTTGTTTACATACAAATTAAAATTGAGGCTTTATAGTTTTGAATGCAGAAGATGCTTTTCTATAGGTAAAACTTCTGAAAAGTTGATAAATCATTTGCTCTGCATGGGGGATACATATTTTAAACTGTTTTAAAATGTAATTACACGAGTCAGAAAATCTATTCAGATATGAACAACATGGATTTTCTGTGATATTACTGCTTTTCTATTTGCAAGAATTTTAAAAAGTTCAATGCTGCCTGGGAGAAGTAAGTCTTTTGATCTGATGGGTAAAAATTAAGTGTGGAAAACTCATGCAGTGTTAGACTGATCAAACTAGCAATTACTTTTTCTGTTCCTATTTGAAATTTTTGGGAGAGTCTTTTTTTAATATTAAAATTTCCAAAAGGTCTTTAAAGACTAGATTGAAGTTCAGAAATCTTTCTCAGGTGAATGAAATCAAATGCTACAGATATATGGCTGTTTTCCCTAGACTACTCCATTAGCAAATTTGTAAAATACAATGCTGTTAAGCCAACTGAGAAATTTACATCTTGAAAGTCTGTTTGAGAGCACCATGAAGTCTAACAGCTATATGCACCCTCAAGCCAGCTAGCTTGGTTCGATTTATGTCTCCTTTCTCTCCTGTAGCTGTGAGTCCCTGCATTCTTGTAACACACAACTTGCACAGTTATTCAGGTACATAGCAATATACCATGGGCAAAAGTATAAATTAATAGAACACTTTGATTTAAGCACATCACCATCATTTTCCACAGCTTGTATCATTCACAAGCAGAAAAGGACTTGGAAAATCTCCTGCCAGATATAACCTGCTTTCTGCATGGTCCAGTCCTTTGCTTCAGCATCTACCCAATCTGTCCCAAAGTCTTGTGACTCCAGCCACTGTTACTATCATCCCATCGTCATCAGAACAGATGAGTTGATTTATTCTATATTTATGCCACAATATATAGTACATAACTATTTTTATTTACAAAAATGGTACAGACACATAATTTTTCTCTCTGCAGCCAGGAATGAGCCTTACTCAGTTTTGATGCAAAGATCTGTTTTTCCTCAGGTGCTTTTTGAGCAACAAACTGACTACATGGGTGGCTGCCAGGTAATTTGATTCATAAGTTTTGACTAGTTATATAAACCTACATAGTGACTTTTAACTAAATTTTTTGTCTTCACCAAATTTCCTATTCTTGTATTGATTGCTGCTGCTCTGCTTTTTGTTCCTCTTAGCTTCTCCTCAATAGCATTTTCTACACTGTAATGATACTTGTCAGCGCTGGAAAAAGGTAGATATGGAGAAACCCATCATTAAAATATTAAAAAATATGAAATAAAACACACTACATTTTTATTCCTAGAATTGCCAAGCTTATTGTCTTGGGATGTTACTCAAAATGGTAAATTTAATCGGAAAAGGCAGACAGGTGTTTTATCTGAGTCTGTACATCCTTCTGTCTAACTTTCACGTCTGGACTGTCATTTTGTTCTATACAATTGTGATACAATTCATGTATTACACAGGCACAAAGTGATGGTGACAGGTACAACCGCTACTTGACAACCTGTCCCAGACATTAATTTCCTTCTGCATTAAAAAAAGTGTCACCTGAATATCCTCAGGACTTGCTCTCACAAAGATTAATGTTTACAGTGGTTGGTCCAGAGAAATTCATGCCAATCAATCATGGCGCTTAAAATAGTTTTATATAGAAGGCATTTCACAAAAGTCTTTCCTCCAAGACTGTTTCCTAACCCTCACCCAAATGGCATTCCTTAAGGAACAGCTTTGAGAGAATACAGTAATCATGTTCAGGAGTAAGAATTCACTGTCAGATCAGAAAAACTATTAAGAAAAACTGAAAAGTGACCACAAGCAAACAGGACGTCCTATAGAACTATATTTTGAGATACAGAACTGTATTTCTTAAGTATGACTAAGTACTACTTCATTTCAGGAAACCAAGGGCTTCTCAAGCCTGATGTTTCCACAGCAGGGATTTCTCTGCTAGCTGCTCTTACCCCTGTATTACAGCATTTTACATATCTGATGATTTGTAAATCTGTCGCACCATTTGCATGCAGCTGTACTTTTTGCACCACTACTTTGACTTAGCTCAGAGTCAGAGACAACTTTGACACAGAATTTCTGTGCAAAAAAAAGACCAGATATGGTTATTATTAAGCAATTGCAGGCCTGGATGTCTCAGCAAATCACGATGATCACAACCCTGTTCTGTCTATTGATGGCAACCATGCTGCCTCGCACTGTGATCTTGTTAGAGCTCATAAGCAAAGCAGAGCAGTGATAGTAAGGCAGCAAGATGGATTTACTTTGGAAATAAGGCAGAAAAAATAACACAAATTGAATTGGTAGTTGAAGAGGTAGTGTCTCATACAGGCAGCATTGCCAGTATACAGAATTCTATCCTGAAACTTCTGGTAGTGGAATTTTTATTGTCTCCTGATTTTCTAGGTTACTAAAGAAACATAAGTTTAAATTTAATTAACAAGATTCTAGATAGTAAAAACAGATTTGAAAGATATCCCATGTGTATGTGGTAAGATGGTAAACAATGCCTTCCTGTGTCACTCTTTAAAATACTCTTACAGTCTTGATGTTTGACTTGCAATCTTTGAACGCCTGGGCAGAAATGGAGCACTGCCCAGCAGTACCCTTCTGATGAGACACAGAGCTCACCCCACTGGGGCAGCTGTATTTCTGACCTCAGAAACTTTGTCAGGAGTGAAACCCCTGACCACCTGGTGCCTCAGGAAGACCCTGGGCACCAGCCTCTCTCTGCTGAGTAAGTCAAAGGCTGTGTTTTTCTACAATATCAAGTTTTTCTACAATACCAGTTAATATATTCATTGCCATAGGAAAAGTTATCCCTGCACTGTTTCCCATGCCTGCTGTGTCTTATCCTCACATCATTAGTTCCCTTGTACTAAGTCAACCTCCTGTCAGCTGTACAACAAAGGATTTAAGATCTTAAGTGGGTTAGAACACACTATATATGGAAAAAAAGGAGAGACAAAAAATCATAATTAAAAAGCAGATAAATTAAATTTGAAACAGTTTAAAAGCACCAGAAACCTTATGGATCTTAAAAATCATCCTCACAAACTTCTTCAACAGTGATAACCATAATAACAACTGGAGCTATGTATAACAGAATTACAATGAAAGAAAGAAAAAAGCAGCAACTGAATGCTCCTTGCAACACCCAGGAGTGACCCATCATCTAACTGGGTCTGACATGTGGGATCAGAGATTGGAAAAGATGTTGTTCTGCATAAGTTGTGAGTGCACTAGCCGGGAGGCAGTGTGAGTGGGTCGCCTGGTTTACCCGTGTCAGACCTGATGGACCTGCTGAGAAATGCTTTGCTCTCGGGCAAAGTGCTGGAGGGGTTCTATCAGTTTTATTGAATTTATTTTAAAGGTCTTTGAGTCATAATTTCTCTGTCTTTTCTGCAAGGCAATTCATTCTGTAGTTAATTGTGAACATAGCTGAATAGTTTACATTAGGCCTATAGCAATATTAGGGCAAAGGTTTGTCAAAGAATAATGTAGCTTCTAGATATTGAAGGTGCTTTATTGTAAATACTGGAGGCAAAAAAACTCCCAAAGCAAAGGATTTTATGAACTAGACAAATCCTTTGTCACATAACAATCTGCAGCATTCTTTCACGTAGTAGAAAAAAATACTTCAGAAATCAGAATAAATATGAGATACAAAGCTCTCTCACACAGTTTTGGCTTCTCTATTCCAGATTAAAAAATTGAAGTGTTAGAGAATAATCACATAAAAGTTTTCTATTTGGCATGTGGCAGATTATCCCTTTGCCAAACATAAATACATAAAGATCTCTGCAAACACTTCATCACAACTTGGCAGTAAAGAAAAATTGAGTCTTTGAGGTGAGAGATATATGAGATTATTGCATGGAGTGACAGAAGCAAACCAGGAAAGAATGTGCTACTTATCAAGATTTTCTGTACTTCTCCTATGCAATCTAAATTACATTAGGTCTTCTCCCACCCTTGGGCAGACAAACTATATAAAGGAATAAAGATGTCAAGCACAGACCTTAACTTTGCAAAAAGCTGCAATGATTTAAGAAGTTCCTAACCCAGAGGTGTTTCTTGGAACCTTTCTTCTGGGGATACTTGCTTCCCAAGCTCTCCTGCTGAACAGATGGGATCACAGAAGCGTTCTCTTTGGAGCATTGAAAGAGGTGATCTGAGTTAATTTGCCTGATTTTGCCTGAATTGGATGATGAACAATTCACCTCTTATTCCACCAGATCTGAAAAACCTCTGAGCTCCAGCTGGCTCTGCAAGGGCAGGTCAACTCTGAGTTTTAAAGTGCAGTCCACAAATTCACCCTAGGTCATTAGCAAAGCAGAATAAAACCCTGATTTTGTTAATCAGAGATAGTTATCTTTGTTCAAACACTGCACTGAGAAAGGTCATCATTTAACTGTTAACAATTTTGTCCTTTGGGTCTGTCCCTTGAGTTCCTCTGTTTCACACATGCAATTACTTTCCATATATTTAATTGGTTTTGAATCTCCTTGAATGACAGTGAATATTGCTGCCCTCTTAGACCATCAGTCACACTAAAATTAGCTCGTCTTAAAACCAGTGACACTCACATGAAAAATATATCTTTTAATATAACTGCCTTTGCTCATTGCAGCCTGATTTTAACTTGGGCTCTATAAAGATTAAAGCATTTAGCTAATGAGAGCATGTCCAAAATTACCAGAATAATGTAATATGCAATGCCTGATTATATACTTTTAATGCTTAGGGTTTTTTTTCAAGCATCCTTTTAATAAATAAGGTCCTCAAGAAGAAAATAATTAAACACGTTTATCTCACATATAAACACACTAAGAGTGCCTTTTATTTCTTTTGTATTCATACTGATGATGAAGGAGACATCAGTCACGTCTTTGGGTGTTTCAGTAGCCAAACAAACAAGTTTCTGTTTACAGCTGTGCCAAGCAGAGCAGTGCCATCTAGTCGTCTGCAAGGCAGTGATTCCCAGAGCTGCGGTGTGACCTGACACAGTGTGGGCTGCCATTCCCCAGCAGGTCAGTTCATATGGAGGACTTTTTCTAAACTGCTTTTATATCAGCAGCAACGAGGTTGTTTCAGACTACTCTTTTTTTCACTGTTTGTGGACTACCTTGAACACAAAAGAAATAAAGCTGAAAAACTGTTCACAGAGTTTTATATAGGTGGTTTGAGTTATAATCAAGTATCATCATGGCTCCTCCACCTGATAACACAAACTACATTTGCTCCTATGAACTTATATAAAATCCTTTTTTTTTTTTTTTGCCTTATTGGGTAAATTGCATTTCTTTAGTTAGCAGTCCCTCACAAAAGAATTAATTATCTTAGTACAGAAATTAAGAACACATTACTTAGGGAAGTATATCGCACTGAGTGAACCTAACTGATAACTCTAAAAAGCTGGGGTAGAAGTTTCTGTCAAAAAGCCCAAAAGCTGGAATCACTCATGTTGACATAAGTGCAGATACTTATTTTTGGAAGGTGCAATACATCATAGCAAAATTTTATATATAATTTGTAGTGAGGAAGTGACCCTGTGATTAAGGGGCAACACCTCTGGTTTTGACAGCTAAAAATGGACATGGTAGGAAATAAATGGCCTTTGCATGCTGCAAAACCATATTCAGATCTGAACAATGTATAGAGATTAACACAAAATTGTTCTGCTCTCCTTTCATCTGCTTTAAGTTCAGAGAGTCTACTGGGACCATCAAATTCAGCGACAGTGGAATTGGGACTCAGACCCTGAAGGATTTACATTGTTTCCATCATCATGGTGCCCAGGAGCCTGAAGCCCTGTCTCAGACTTGTTTATCCCAACAAGCATGACATAAGAAACAGCAGATTTGACATAAGGTAGGGGAGTGGCAATGGCCAGTGCTGACTACCATTGCTGGAGATGTTCAGTGAGAGCTTTGTGCTAATTGTGGAGGGAGGCAACTCAAAGGCCTCCTTGAAAAATTAAAAAGTGCACAGTGGAAGGTGGTATTACGTGAATGGAAGCTGTCAGTCAGCTCCTGACTCTGAATAAGAGGTTCCAGTGGAATAGACAGAGGCTGTGAAGAGTCCAGAACACAAGGTGTGTAGCTGGAGAGAAGAAAAAGTAGAGTCTGTGGAGAGACAGAGTGACACTGCTATAACCACAAGCCAAGAAGGTTCTCCTTGAATAAAAATTTTGATAGATACAATTGGGCAAGAAGACACACATCAGGAACAGCAAAATAAATTGTCACAGCAACCAAATACTGAATCATAAAAATCTGGCCAAATATATAGATTCAAGATAGTAAGAAATATCATAATTTAGAAATACTGTTTAGAAAAACTGTTGGTGATTTGGAATTCTTGCCAAAGGTGCCAGCTCTGCTGTGGGCTTGACTGACAGGCTAGATGGAGGCAGTTTCCATGGTCGTGACCAAAGGTGCAGCAGATGTAAACACCGGCAGAACCAGCTGCACACAAGCTAACTAAAGGGCAGACAGAGTGGGCGAGAATCAAGAGCTGTTGGGAAGTCAGGCTCACAGATTTAAAGTTGTAGAGAGGCAGAAAAAGATATGCATTGGCCTGCCTCACCTGGAGTGCTAGGGGCAGTTTTGGGTGATACAATGTAAGATATAAAGCTATTAAAGAGCATTCAAAGGAGGGCAACAAAGATGGTGAAGGATCTGGGGGGGAAGCTGTATGAGGAGCAGCTGAGGTCATTTAGTCACTTCAGCCTGGAAAAGAGGAGACTGAGGGGAGACCTCATTGCAGTCTACAGCTTCCTCGTGAGGGGAAAAGGAGAGGCACACACAGATCTATTCTCTGTGGTGGGCAGGGACAGGACTTGGAATGCCCTGAAGTTGTGTCAGGGGAAGCTTTTCAGCCCTCTGTTGCCGAAAGGCTGTAATTTGTAGCCATGCCTAGTCTGGCCACCTGCAGATTTTTTATCAGGGCAAAACTGAAAAATCCACATCACTATTCAGTGTGCCCTGTTTTCTTGGGAAGGAATGGGAGAGACCAGTCAGGGCTCTCCAGCGGCTCTTTCAATCTTGTCATCTAGGTAGTGTGTAACAGGGACCTATGTGGGTTCACATTGGAGAGTTCACATGTCCAGCAAGAGATTAAATTGACCAATAACCTGTCAACATCCCCTCATCTTACAAACCTAATTAGACTCTGTAAAAACAAGTGGTCTCTTGGTCAGGCTATATTTCTGATATCTTTTATTGCTTCGTTTTCTTGCTACTGTATTATTTATGGTCATGATCTTCACTAGCTATAGTGAATTCAAACGGAAAAATTGAAGGACCACAGAGTTGATAAAGTACTAAAAATTTCATGAGTAGTCATATTCTGTACTGAACCAGTGCCCTGGCATGGGCTTGCCTCCTGGAAATGCTGTCTCTTCAATTATTGATTAAGTTAAAGGTTTACTACTTGCAAGAACAGTGCTGTACAAACCTTCTCTGATTTAGCCTGAAAGAAAGTGTATGCCTTTGATCCCAGATATGCAGACTTAAAGGTGAGGGCTGGTCTGATAAGAACTGGGGGCAAAGCAGGCAGTCCTGGTTTCATTTCCTGCCTGTGCCTCAGATTTCCTATGTAACTCAAGATAAGGTACTAAGCTCTTTGTTCATTATTTCATGCTCTGTAAACCTGGAATACTAATACTTCCCTTCCCTTTGTATGCTCTTATTCTTGCCTAATAAAATATTACGCTTTCTTGCTCAATGTAGCTGGTTTTGCATTAGTGTATTAAGTAAACAAGTACATGAATACAGAACTCCCCTTCTTCATATCTATCCATATTTAGGACTCATAAATGCAAATTCATCTTGAATGTGACTTCTTGTACAGTCTGCCTGGTATATTCAAGTCTGGGTACTGATCAAGAGTAGTTTCCAACTGGACTTGATAAATATGATATGAGTTTTTGGGACCTAATAGTTCAATCAGAAACAAGATAGTTTTTTTCTTTATTTAGTGTTCATTATCAAGTAATAAGATTCATTCTGCCATATACTTCTATTACTTGCATTATTTGGTTGGAATCCTTAGAATATATTTCTTCAAGATTTCTAGTGCATTTTACTGGAGATCCAACAACTTTGTAAATCAAGAGCTTATTCATATCTCTTTGCTTTCCTGGGAACTCTTAGTTAATAAATTTTTAATGCAACTAACAATCAACTTGGAATTTTTACCTGGTATTATTATGACAAACTGTACCAGATGTGAATGGTCAGCCTACCCTTTATGATTTTTCTGATTATTTCCTTACAGCCTTAGAATTCTAAGTAAAAGTTTTATGGCCAACATTAGTGAAAAACTCACAACAAATGTCACCATCAGTTAATGAACAGAAATACATTTGGATCTAAGGTTGATAATGTGACTGAGCTGAGAAATGAAGTAGTGTTATTTACATTTCTTTATAAAAAACAACAGAAATGAAGATGTTTATCATGTATGCTGACTGATCCAAACTTGAGTAAATACATTTATTCTCTCTCCAAAATATTTTTGCAGTCTCAGTATCAATGAATTTATTCTTTATGTGCTTTAATCCCCAACAGGCATGTAGATGCTCATTTGTACCAAACCATGCTGTAGCCTTGAACTTAGCTGTAGGTAGAGGCATTGATCTCTGATGCAAAGCGTTGCCATTAGGGCAAATCACACCTCTCATCTGTGTCAATGACACCATCAGCTTGTGCCAAAGAGCATGAGAGAACAGGGTTATGCAATCCCACTGTCTTAATACTGTAATTTTGTTTTGGAACAAAAAGGTGCTTGTTGGCTCTAGTCATTAAAACAATGACAATTTTTCCTGTGGTTAGAATTCAAGACATATTGGTCCATAACAACCACAGATTGCTGTTCTTTTATTAAGCATGGGCCCGATCTGTTGGTGGCATATTCTAAAAATAAAAATGTTTAAATTTCACAGCTCTTGAACCTAAAAAATTAAATCAATAGCTGTTGATCTTTTGTATATCTTACCTTTAAGATTTATATATTAGATTTTTAAAAAATTTTATTTGCTTAGATGTTTTAATGCTTGGTAAATATCTATCTGCTTTTTTTGGCAGATACGAAGTAACAAGTGTCACAGAGGCTACTAGTACAGCTTAAGTCAATATGATTACTCTGTGCTGTAAGTATTGCTAAAAATTTCCTAAATCCAAAGTGCAGAATTCACCTCGTCGTTCGATGTGCAAGAGAACTGTAATTCTATTTCCTTCAGATTGATGTAGCTTTATAGTATTTTGCTGTGAAAGCCATAACCTCTGTCCTATGTTCATCACATTTAGAATCATAGTCCATGAAAGCCACCAGTACAGGTTGGGATAATGTTGTTTTCGGTTTCCTGTGGTGCAGGTAACCTCCCTGAACTCAGGTGCCTCCAACAGCAGAACTGTGATGGGGAGGAGACAAAGGGCACATCTCTAAGACACTACAAACATAGTCATGCCTCCTGTTGCAAAAAGCCACTGGATTACGGTAATGAGATTATGCCACAGAAGCTTTTGCATTGAGCTGACTCTGTTCAAGTGCTTATGAGGGGGAGCAGTTAAGACATTGGGTAGTAAAAAATGGTGATTATCAGATACTTGATGGAAACCAGTGCTGGGGAGACATCATCAGCCAGACAGCCAATAAATCAATATAACAAAAAAGTCCTTTTCCTCCTAAGTCACAGACTTGTTTTGTCTCTTGTAAAACCACATTAAAAAAAAAATCTCATTTAATATTACAACTAAATAGCTACAAAATGTAGCAATGAAATAATCCAGGAAATCCCCAAGAGTCCCTTTTACCAAAATTAAAAACAGCTTTTTGTATGAGAGTATATTTTCTGAAAAGTTGTTTGGTTGTTTGGTGTTTGTTTTTGTTTTGGTTTTGGTTTTTTGTGTTTTGTTTTTTTGGGGGAGGTTTTTGTTTTGTTTTTTTGTTGTTGTTGGTTTTATTTTGCAAGGGTCTAGTAAGTATTCCTCCCTGTGTACAAAGGAAAAGCATTTCTTTCCATAGTAGGTGTGATACTTCCTGGACTACCCGTCAGAACTCTCCATCTCCACTACTCTGCCTAAGGCCACTTTGGTGTTTGGAGCCTGCCCACGAGGAGTTGGCATTATATTGTCAGAAATGCTCCTTAGCTTTGCTGTGATGTCCTTTCTGGTAGCCTTATCATCTGCAGGTATATAAAAGTAACACCTGTTGAGTGAATTCTGAATAAGGACAGTCTGTGGAGGCAGCCACACAGAACATTACAGAAACTATCTGGTCACCTGGAATATTAACAAAAACATCAAGAGAAAAAATATTAATCCTATTCAGAACTCCTGCAGCACTGAAAAACAGACAATAGCACTCACATTTAGGAAAAAGATTGATCTTTCTGACAAAGGACAGAGATCATTAAAAATGCTAGAAGTTTGGACCAGCTCCACTAAAATTGAGGGAGTTTCTTTGAGTTTGCACAGACAAAAGTGAAGCAAGATATTAGCCTTCAGTTTCTACATTTTTAAATAGTCTACTAAATGGGTGCCTGTTCCCTTCTTCTTTACCAGAGGGCTTTCTATTTAGCTCACATTTCATTTCTTAATGAATCAGGTTCTTCTGAAAGAGACAGAGCTTTGTCTTCTGCTATCCTTTGATTCACTTTGCTGGAATTAAATGTTTAGCCTTTACTTTCCCATTAATATGGCATTCTAAGACACATCTATTTTATGTATTCTAATTCTTTATGCTTGTATGGGCTTTCATATAGAAACTTGCTACTCTAATATAAGTCTGAAAACAGTCCCCATGTAACACTTCTTTTCCCCGTTAATTTTTAATACTTTTTAATGCACTCATTATTAAAAGTTCTGATTGTATGGAGACCTTTGCTGCAGAGATTCACTTCATACGGACAGGCACATGTGTCCATTTGCCATGTTCAAGCAGGTCAAATGAATCAGCATGTAGTTGTTTCCTGACAGAGTTCATGTTATGCAGGACAAACTCTGTGTTGACTGAGTTGTGTCACGTTAAAGCCTTATAAACATACATAAATACAGTCTTTGATCATTTAGCTGGCTAATAGCTTTATTGTTTCAGTTTTGTGGAATCAATTAAAGGAAGGCTATAGTTCCTCTGCCACTGTTTTTTACCACTCTTTTCTGTAACATGACATTTTTTCTATTGCAGGACTGGAAAAGGCACAGAGATCAGACTTCATGCATCATTCAGGGATCCTCCTCTGCCAGAATCCTTATGATTCTTACATTCTTGGTTTTATTCATCTCAGCCTTGAAATGCTCAGTTTCCAGCTTAGGAACAGGGTATGGAAGAAACTTATCAGTTTGCTTTATGTGATGCATTGGCAGATCTGTATCACTGGACTTTGGCTGTAGGCATGGCAATTAAAAATAGAGGTTATGATTCATTTCACACTCATGCCACTGTCAAAGGCAGCCACAGTAAATGGAGATACAGTGATGCAAGACTCAGACTGGTTTCAGCCTTCTGTTACAGTGCTGAGGTTAAATTGTGGTTCTTCATTTCCCCACAAAAAAGGATGGAAACTTAAAATATTGGCCAAGTCATTTTTTCTCTCTTGAAAAGTGTGTATTTAACCATTTGGGTAATAGTGGCAGAGCAGCTTAAAATTAGCCACAGCCTCAGACTTGGGCAATGATCACAGAGCTGTTGAGTAATTCAGCTTGGCAGGGACTCAGGAGGTCATCTAGTCCTACAGTATAGCTGAAGAAAAACAAAGCACAATTCAATTATACTGCTTTAGTACTGCTGCCTGAGTCAAAATAAGAAAAGAAAAAAAAAGGTAATATTTAGAAGTTTCTATCTAAAAGGAATGGCTTCTCTCATTGTAATCTAAAACACTAATAATTTGTAAGTAGGTTTTCTCTGTATGCTGTGTATATGTTGTAAAAATATGTACCAACAAATCATGGCAACAGTTTGTGGAAAAAATTAAAACAGGAGCAAATTCTGACATTAAGGTATTTAATTTTCTATATGACTGTAGATTATTGTGATAATACCACAGCCTATAAAGGAAGACATCCCCGAAGATTTTGCCTTTTTTGAAGTTATGCACATATAATTATAATATGAAACATAATTATGGTACCCTGAGGAATATTCCATTGTCTTTACAAACAACCTGACAAGGAATTAAAAAATAGCAGGAAACAATCCAATAAAACAATTTGCATCCGTTTTATCTCATTATATAAATTTAAAAACAAAACTCTTAAAATAAAATTGTAATGCACTTACAACAAATTATTTTACAATGTGCTCCTTAAGACTACATGTAAAAACAAATACAAATACATTTATTCCTCCCTAGGGAGGTGGTCTTCTAAAGACTGAGAGATCGTAGAGCTATCTAGTATAACACCAAATTTTATTGCTTGGAAATAGTTTTTTTAAAGCTAATCTATTTTACATATATAGAGTTAGGAGTGCTTATTTTCATCACATCTCTGAAGTTACCTACACTGAATTTTCTGTTCCATTTTTTCACCCTGGACCATGCAGATCTCTGCGTTTCTTTACAGTGGTAGCTGTGTGTTACCTTTTGCACCCTCATTATCTCCACAATTATTGTTGTCATGTGTGGGTCCCATTACAAAAAGACGTGCATGGGATTATATAATATATGCATATTGAAGGATCTGTGTAGGAGGCAAAAAGAACTATGGTCAAGATCTGCAAAAATGGAGTTGGTACTTGGTGGATCTGGGAAACAGAAAGCTCTTCTCTCTCTTGTGCCTTTCCCCTGTCCTTGTGTGAAGCTGCACTGGGTCACCTGGATTGAGCTGGGTTTGCTCAAATTGCAGTGCAGTGTGGAACCAAAAATAAAGACGTGGGGGCACATGCATGCAGGTGTGATTTTTTGGCTACAACAGAACAGAGTTGCCATGCTGGGCTGATCTGCGTGAGATCTTTGAGACAAAGGCTGTGCTTGAGCCTCCTGTGGTCCATGTGTTCCTGCAATGAGTGCTAAGCACCCACCTGCAAATGCCGTAGCCTGAGAGCTATTAAGGCCACAGTGGATGTGAGGAAGAGACTTTATTACCTGTGGCAACCCCAAAGACTGGAGGGCAAGTGCACATCTCTGGAGTGATGCAGGAGTAACAGTTCACAGCATCTTCATGTGGCTAGTGGTACTGGAGATGAAGAGAGACAGGAAGAGGAGATCTTGACAGGTGCACATATTGTGCTAGGAACAGCAGTTGATGCAGTTGAGTGCCCTTGGCAGCTAGCAGACATGCATTGATGAGGTGGGGAGAACCACCCAGCACCATGTTTCTTTCTGCCCCACAAAACCCACATAGATGGGTGTGTGTTATTGTTTATTCATGAGAGGGCTTCTCACCTTGTTTCAGTAAAAATCACTTCTACTGCGAAGACTGCTAACATGGTTCCCATTTAACTTAGGTTTAAATGTTTTTCTGAATCAAGGTCAGAAGGCACTTGTAGGGACTGAACCAATAATGCTCAATGTTTTTCCATTCCTGGTTAGCTGTCCCAAATGTGACAATATCAAATATTGCATGGTTAAACAGGAACATCCTCATGGTTCAATAGATCTGACTAGAGCATAAGGTGACCTGCAGGTGGGTCATCCATGTGAGAAGCGTGTTATTTTGCCAGGACAGTGATATCTTCTAAGAATGAGACTTCTCATCTTCAAATTACAGCCAAATTGCCAGGTGAGCAAATATAGGTACTGAGCCACCATCCCTGTCCAGCTGAAAAGATTACTTCATCCTCTAAGGGTGTCATGCAAGCTGCTTTAACGATGGGCTAATTTAAATTTCTTATGCTTTAGCTAAGATTAGTTCATCTAGTGACATTTAAATTTCATTTGCTTGCAGTAATTTTGTTGTGCAGAATGTTACAGATAACAGAAATGGCAGATTATGTAAATAGCCATTTATAAACAGCAGCTTTTTTGAATCCATTGTTCTGAACATCCTACCCAAATTGCCTCGTACATGTCCCTCATTTTAAATATGTTTGTCTGTGACCAGACACTTTGCTTCAGCAAACTTTTTAAAGTTTCACCTGTCTCCCAATGAGTACACTAGTTAAATTAAAATTGCTGCTAAAACCCAGTTATTTCATCAAACAACAATAGCAAAAGTGTTCCTGTGCAAAGGGCAAAAGATATAACCCAGCCACCTGCTACAGTCAGCAGCAACAACAATGCCAAGGGTAAGAAGGAACTGGTAGTACTTGAAGTGAGATTGCCAAACAATTCGCAGAAAACCATATACATACCTTATTTTTCATTATGGTATTTGGAAGTCTTTTCTAACTATAGAAATGAGGGCTTGAGACATATCTTTAAGTTGAATATTCATACAAGTCCTAGCGCTAAACCCTGCATCTTTCCACATGTCTCTGATTCATGCAAGGACAGTGCTGTCACACAAGTAAGCAGCGCTGTTCTGTAGGGACTTTGTTGGGGTGGCATAAGCACTTGCTGCCAAGCACAGGGCTTTTCAAATCCTCCTTGAAAGACAAACTCAAGGAGGAATTTTTAAGTCTGGTTTCTGTT
Source organism: Lichenostomus cassidix (assembly GCF_008360975.1). Taxonomy (NCBI): domain Eukaryota; kingdom Metazoa; phylum Chordata; class Aves; order Passeriformes; family Meliphagidae; genus Lichenostomus; species Lichenostomus cassidix. Next base: position 21,291,062 of record NC_139480.1, on the reverse strand, counting down.
TCACTACCAAAATTTGAAGTGAAAAATTTTAAAAAAAGAGAGAAAGCAAAAGACATGATGGATTTGATGAAAAGAGATGATACTAGCCGAAGGCCAAACGTAAATTCTGGTGGCAAATGTCAGAGGGAAAACACAAAGAAAAGCAGCATTTCCAGTTGTATTCACTGAGGGTAGCTAAGGGATTGAATTAAGCGTTACTTCTCCAGTGGTGGTGAGGCTGTCTGAAGCTGATGTGGCCTGTGTGAATGCTTGATGGAGTCTTCCAGCAGCAGCAGGTCACATCAGCCCCACCAAGCATGAAGACTGCTTTCCTCCATGAGCTGCAACCACAGGTTGTGCCAGTGGGTTGGGCTTTTGCAAAACTCCCCATTCTCTGTATTGCTCCTCTCTGTATCTTCCCTTTCTGCATTCATGAGTGATTTTCAGAAATGCCAAGATTTAAACAGAAGCCAGAAGGAAATAATTTTTATGTGAATGGGATTCTGCTGGCCTCTTTTGGGTCAATTAATTATATTCAGCTTGATTTTAATTTTTCTGGGTTAGGTCTTTCAATGTCTGACTTGGAGAGAATCACATTAAAAATATTTGAAAAGTGCAGAGAAGTAGCTGTGAAGTGTTGTGGAAATTTTTCATAAATGATACAAAGTATATATTGCATAAATAAATGGTAAGAAAAGGAAGACAAAGTTGCATGAAGAGTGAACATGCAATTAACAGTGAAATCACTTAAACACAGCGGTCACTGATGAATATATAAGTATATGCATAAAAACCAAAATCTTCTAATTGTTTGATGATTATTAGTAACTATTATTGATGTATCTCTATGGTATTTATTATAATCAGATTTTTAATTTATTAATAACTATTATCTTAAAAATTATTCTAATGTAAGTACATGTGTATCACTTTTTTCAAAATAATGGCTGCTATGTGCTTTCATTATAGCTCAAATATAAATAAATGGTTTCTAGCACATTTCTTAAATATTGCCTAACTACTCAAATAAGTTCTTTTATATTTATGTTTAGGTAAACTAATTGCATGAACACTGTTTAATGGCAGATGCAGGACAACAAATTCAACTATGTATGAAGCTGCAGAGCTGTATTTTATACATATATATGTATATATGTAACATATATGTATTTTATACATACAGACAGACCAATTAGGTGGTCATTGCAATTTTTGGGGGGTAAAAATCAAAGAAAAAAAACATGTGATCTAATAAACTGTGACTATCCACTTTACATGGATCTGACAAGCATGACCAAAGATGAAAGCGTGAACCTGGAGAGAGAAGGATGGAAAGAGTTAGTCTGAGAGGCATTTAATTTTCCCTGAGTTCCATTGAGATAAGGATATGGATGGAGTACACTCCATAGAAGAGAGCAGTTGAACAGCAGCACTAGAAGCTTCCCCCATATTGCATTTATTAGCATGATAACTGGCTTTCTACCATCACAACTGTGAGTCATGCCTGTTTGAAAACTGTGGCAGCTGTGCAGAAGGTTTTGGTCAAGTTCAGGGGCAACACAAGCTCTCAGCACAAATCTCAGGAGCTATTTGGAGGCTGCAGTTAATGCAGAAAAAGCACAGGGAAGGCTGCCAGCCCCACAGTCTGCCCCTTGCATGTGGGATAAACACACAGGAGGTAAGCTGCTACACACAATTTCTGGTGTCCATCTCTCCAGCTAGGGAGAAGAGATGGTCTTCTTGCCTCAGAGGGTCAGAAGGCTTAACTGGACTGATATAAGGATGTATTAGTTTGAAAACAAACTAGAGGGAGATCACAAGTCAGTATTAAAATATAATTGGAAAATTAAAAATAAGTGCAATAATACAAGGAAAAGCACTGACAAAGCCAGATACAACCTGACACCCTGTTAGGGTGGTGGTAGCAGTCTAAGTGAAGTAGTTTAGTTGAAGCAGTGATCCCGTGGAAGGTCTGGTCTCCAGCTGAAGTTCCAATGGTAGCTCTTGTCCTCTGGGAACCCAGTAGACAGGGCTGCACTGGGTAGTTCCAAGGCCAGGTTATATCCAGGTGGGAATGCTTGGCTCATATTGACTGTTACCAGAGGTGAGTCATAGCAGGAGATAACAGCTAATGCCCCACAGCTGGTGGTAATAGAATAATGAATACATCTGTATTGTAACCTAGGACAAAGGACTAGAAGAAGTACTTTTTCAGGGTACATATGATCAAAGTGGGCCAGCAAGGACAAGCAAAAAGGCACTGTACAATAAAGGGGAGGGGGTTTGGTCTTCTCCCTCTTTCACCCATCAGAAGGAGGCACAAGGATGCTTCAGGTACTGTCTAAATCTCTTTTGGGCAAATGTATCTTGAGGGGCTGAGGAGAGGGATAAACTCCTCAGTTCATCTTTGAAGGATGAAGGATCTTTCAAGGGTGATAGCTGGTGGCAAAGGAAAAAACTCCCATTTTTGAGAAATGGAGGGATGTAATAGCAAGGCTCATATGCTGTGCCTGCAGTTTTTGTGCTGCCCACCATCTGCACCTTCCCAGATCATCAAGAGGACAATGTCCATCCTATTTTGGAAAAGAACATGTAAACAGGTACATGTGTACCTGCTTTGGACATTTTTAGGGTGCTCAAAGGAGGTAAGCCAGTGACAGGTGATTGGGTGACTGCTTCATGACTGCATTGAAGTCATCAACTAATATCCATTACAGCCAAGAGATGGTTTTGACTTTGAGACACTTTTGGTGTAATAACTAGGTCCTAGTTTTGATCTCATAGGTCCCTACTTTCCTAATATCATTTACAAGAAGATGTTTATCATGCAATTCAGAAAAATGTAGCTTTCATTATGAATTCTATACAGTTAGTTAAACCATTTAAATAAATTTCCACTATCATGCCATTTCTTATTGTCATTTTCAGAAAAATACAAAACAAAGTTCAAATTTTTTTTAAAAGTAAGCAGAAATACTTTCTCAGAATTTATTTTAAAACTTTTCAAAACTTGGTTAGTCTGGGATGAACTATTATATGTAAATTTCATTATATTTTTCTCTCTTTTGATAAAATGTATAAAAGGGCTGAGGTTGAAAGCTTTATTCAATACCAGAAGCATATTCTGGTACTGAATAATAATATTCTATATTCAGTATTAACTTTGGAGAGGCTATCTGCATTCCACACACATTCCTGAGAATTTGTTAGAGAGTTAAATAAATAATTGCATATATATACACCTTTTAAAGGTCTTTTGCAATCAAATCCTCTATAACTCCATTCAAACACCCCTATGGTCTTCAAAATTTGCTTTTTTCCCTTTTTGAGGTTAAGTACAAAACTGCATCCTGCTTGTCTAAAAAACTGCAGAAAATTTTTCCCAGCTTACCTCAAACCTTTTTTAATCTTCCTCTTCCCACTTCTTTCTCAGGTCTCTTTCAGAGGGTGCTTTTTTCATCTTCTCAACATGATAGGAATACAAAAACTCAGTTTGGGGATCTAATTCAGAAGTTGCTAGTCTAGGTGTCTCCAAGAGAAAAAAACCAGAGAACTACAGAGGATAATGCAGTTCTCTAAATAAGGCTGTAAAATAGTTGGTTGACCTAATTAGTTAACCTAAGTCTAGCCTGGTTCTGTAAGTGCTCTGTGCTGGTGACTCCCTACCTTTTAGCTGAATAAAAAATGTTATGAATACTTACAGAGCAAACTTTCAACTACAGTATCCTTTTTGATGCTCATGAGTTAAAGGCAGGTTTTCATTCATGCCTTGTGCACGAGAGTTATATGAAAAATAACTGGGAGCATGATGCAATTTAGGACTTAAAATCTTCTGATCAGAACGGAGTAAAATCTTCAAATACTCCCATTACCTAATTTTCTGTGTCCGCATCACTTTAGCCATTTTGCTTTCACCAAGATTAATTGTTCTCTGTTTCCTAAGTTCCTATGTTATTATTAAATGGAAAGATGAGATCTGAACTGCAGTATCAGAGCACTTTCAAAGTAGAATTGGTTATTAGTGAAATAATTGTCTTTATAATTTGCAACTTTTTTGTCTGTAGCATATGTATATCATTAATATCACTAAGCTTGGTTGGCAATTTGTAGATTTTCAATTGTAGAGGGACATGGTGATCAAGTAATTCAACCACTTGACTTATAAGAGCATATAAAAATTTTAAAATTCAGCAAATAATTTTGGCACTAAATCAGTTATTTTCTCTTTAAGCTACAGTGTCTCTCATTGAATGATAATTCTAATGTAAAGATATCAAATAATGGAAAATCCACTACAATGCCTTCATGGGCTGCATTATTACTTCTTTCTCATCACAGTGATTTTCTAAAATGGAATGTGTCTTGTCCTTCTGGAAGTATAATTTAATGATTACTGGGAAAACTTGCATTTGCTTTCAGTTGATTTTATATACTTTATTTCCAAAATTAAGTTTACTTTAAAAACTTTAAAAAATTAAAAAATTATAGTGTATCATTCCAACCAATTGCCAACCATTACTGTTCAAGTTAATTCTCATACTGTTTAAGTGAACCTGTCACTCCCACACTGTATTATTGTAAGAGATCACCAGCACAAGTCTGGCAGGGATGTCAGTTTCCAAGGCAGAGTAGTGTCATAGTTTTTAGTAAAAAAAAAAAAAAAAAAAAGATATCACTTGATTGTTCAGGGAAAACATTAATTAGCTGTACAGACCTATAGCAATTCTTTGAAAATTAAAAACACTTTCAAAGTAGTAGATGCTGCCTGCAGCTGCACGAGCTTGTAGCTTGCTCTCCCATTCTGCACTGATGTTGGGTAACACCTCACCATGCCCTTGGGATGAGGAAGAGTGTCCCCCTGCCCTGGGGAGCTGGGGTTTTTCAGCAGAACATGAAAGCCCAGTGTAATTGCCAGCAGCAGCTGAGACACCATGGCTCCCAGTTATCCTCTGAGCATGGGACCAAGAGCAGCCCCTGGGATGCAGATGTCGCCTGCGCAATTCCATCATCTGCAGTTGGTGCTGGAAGTCACAACGTGCCAGGTAGGCAAGAGCAGCTGTCATCCTTGCACACTGTAAGGTGTAATTGCCTAGTTTTCTCATTTTTTTCTATTCTGAGGGTCCTAAGCTCCCTATTCTTTCAAATAACCACTGAAGCAATGACACAGGGGCAATGTCTTGTCTCTGTGAACCAAATCAGCACTTTCTATGTGTAATCCATCTTAGTTCTGGATCTCGAGGTCTATTCTTTCCAATTTAGATTTCACTAAATATATATTCTCTTCTAGTTGAATCCAGTGGTGAATTTTACTTATGCACAAGCCAATGTGAACTTAAATCTCTACCATTTTATCTATATGGTCTATCAGGCTGTCTGTAAAACATATTTGCTTTTATGGTCCCTGTCACACAGTGCTGTCAGCAGAAAAATAATCAGGGCAGAATTTCTTTTACTATTGGGAACTATAACATAGGATAATGCAGAAGTCACAATTAAACCTCATGGATGCTCTCTGAAATGTGCTGGTGGTTTATTGCTGTCTAAAGAATGTCAATTTTCTCCTGTCCCCTGAGTAAGCAGATGGGACTCTGAATACTGAAAGAAATTATAAAAGAGACTACAGTGACTAAAAGGGTATTACAACAGAGCTTGATAGAGCTCCGAGCTGAAAGGAAAGGGAGAATGCAGCTGTCCTATGAGTATTTCTGACTTATACGACCCCTTAGGCAGTGCTAACAGGGAGGAAAATGGGTACAGCTCTCTTTTGTTCATCCCTTTCAGAATAAGAAATGCAAAGGCAGTGACGCATACCCCTGGCAAAGCCTCGGTGATGGTTACACTGTTCAGGACAGAAATGCTGTTTCCAGGACTGAGTAATCCAGTCGAACCTAATGGTATCTGCTGGTGTGAATTTTTTATTACAGATGGTAAAACTACAATGACTTCCTTTCCCCTCAGCCTCATTATTGTTTGAGAGAGATGTGGTGGGAGGAAATGCAAACAGAATCAATCTTGTTTTCATGATTCTAACTTGACACAAGTGCTGTTCCACTAGGTCTGGCTGGTGGAAAGATTGGCATCATCTTTAAATGACAGTTTTCATCTCTAGTATCAGAGGGCAGGGTTTTTCTCTCTCTCTCTCTCATCCGTACTTTCTGAATTGATTTGCCACAGAAGGTGGTAATCCTGGAAGCCTCTCTACTTTCTGATATCATCTTCAGGATCAGTCCTTGGATATCTCTTTTATTATGACAATCTACATATTAGATCAGCTAGGTGCTTCTGCTCTGGTTTAACGACAGAAGGAAAAAGCAGCATCTGTTTTCTGCTGGGGATGTGCTGTGGTGTCTCTTGACATGCAGGTCCCATCAGCAACCCCACAGGGCTGCCCAGCAATTCCTCTCCAGCTAAACTGAGGAGCCTGAAAAACATCCACTAGGAAATCCTGGGCCTGGTTTTCAGGCAAAAGAATCCTGGGGTTTCACTCTCTTCACAGAGCTGGGACATAGTTGGAGACTGCCAGGAGCTCCTGGGCTCTCTGCTCTGGATGTAGTCAAGAAGTTTGTGATCAGATGGCTGATTGTCCCTTCCAAGACAAGAAAAACTGAGAGGATTTTGAGTGTCTATTTCTATCCGATTTTTCTTTTAAACTTTGTTTTTAAATGATTAATTTATATTGCATGACATAACTCATTCTCTTTTGCAGTGCAAGGTTAGACCATCTGATTATCAAGCTTACTGCTATGTGGGACTCTGGATCCCTGAGGGTCTTCATATGCCAATAATCTTAATTGCAATTCACTGTAATTGACATCTTATCTATTTTGTCTACGTCTTGCCACTTAGAAAATTGAAAATGCTGTAGTATTGGGTGAATGCAATAATTAAGGAGGAATTGGCAGCCACTCCATTGTCAAACTTTTTTTTTTTTTAAGTTAAAATTGCATTTAAGGTTTTGGTGAGACATAAAGATAAAACTTAACTATAACCAGACCTAGAGTAGAACACTTGGGTTAAGTGATTGAACTGAATCAGCAGCTTTTGAGAGACAAGCCATGACAGGTTCCTTTCCAAGGGACTCCTACTATCAACCTGTTATCTATCCCCTTTGTGGCATATGTCACTCTGATAAACCTTTCACGATTAAATATCTGTCCTATTTCTAAACTCTGTAGTCTAGAATAAAAAGAGTGAATAACAATTTATTTTCCTATGAATTTTAGTTGATCTATAACTTAAATTAATGACATCTTGGTTGCACAGCCTCTTCTCAGCTGAACCTTTGTGTCATTCATTGGAGCAGCATGCTGACTATTGATTTATGACTGCTCTTTTCTTCACTGTGAATTCACACATGGTAGCACTGAATATATAGGCCAAAAACCATACACTTAGAAATTGTGTGACAGAGATATATTCAAGGTCATACAAAAGGAAGGGGTGTTTCACGCCATGCCTAATTAGACCAGAACTTCTTGCTCTGGAACATTATGGATGTTTGAAAAGGGTTCAAGGTGAGTGGAGAGTTATTAGACATTGAGAAGTTGCCTTTAGTGAACTACAGAAATTTTCGATTTTCTCCAGGTAAGCAGGATATTCTGCTATATGGATTTTCCTAAGCTTTTTCTTTCAGGCACTCTTGCAGGTTCCTCAAGTCTTGTCATTCCCTGTGGAATTAGAAATAGTCCAGAAAAAAATAAGGAAGAAGACTGAGAATGATCAGGGAAACAGTATTCTTTCTGTTAAATGTTTTTTTTACAAGGAGTCATGGTAGATCAGTGCACCAAACTAACTTTGAGGTTTTATGTGGTGATTTTCACTAATGTTACAGTGGCAGATAAAATCCCACACATGACTGAAGCACAGGAATGCAAATGAGGAATAAACTGATCAGGACAGGTGAATAAAGAGGAAGCTGACACAGAAGAAGCCAAATTCTGATATTATTCTGTGAAAGGGTGGGCTTTGCTCCTTTTCTGAGAAGGGAGGGTTGTTTTTCTTCACAGGGGCATAGAGAAGAGAAAAAAGATAATATTTTAAGAGGATGTTAAGGGAATTGTAAATTTGTGCTTAAGGGAAGCCAAAGTTTAATCTATAAGCATGCCCTCCTACTGCAGAAAGTCTGGGTTGAGAAAAGGGATCTGTAGTGCCTCATGGTAGTTTGTGCAGTAGAAGGGCATGTGTGTTTTTACATTGACATTTATTTTTATAATGACATTTATTGCTTACCTATATGCATACATTGCATATGTGACAGCATATGCATATATAGAGATATATGTATGCTTGTGTATGAATTGTATTGCACTTGATATACAAAATCAAATGGCATGAGAAAATACCCAAGATGGACTGGATCTGAGATGAAGCATGGTGGCTTTCCTCTGACATGAGCTAGGCAGTGGGCTTGAGAGGCCAAGCCACGTAGTGTTGGCACGGAGAGGATCATGTTCCTTCCATCATGTCAAGCCCTGCCCAACCTGCTGAAAAATAGAGCCTCGATAAGCCTTCAGGGATAAAGTTTAGCATCTCTTCTTACATTTCTTTTTTTTGGTGATGACATTTCTGGGTATTATTGCAAATAATACCTACTATGTATTTAAATGCTTTGTCCTACAGTGTTGTTGGGAGATGCTTTCAGTGCAAGGCTGGATGAGGCAGGCAAAATGAGAATAACCTGTCCTTGATAAGGGAGGGTCAGAGAGATAGGGCACAACAGTCTTTTAAAATGGAATATTCTTGCTAGTTTCTACAGATGAAAAACACTGGCTCTGTAACCATAGAAACATGATGGGCCAAGGATGATGTTGAACTTCTGATGAGTTTCTTTTGTTTAGAAGAAAAAGCTGTTTGGAGGCAGAGATATAATGTAGATACAGTGAAGAAATAACAGTGTTTTGCTTTCTTTTCTTCCTTCCACCTTAGGCTTTAGAATACTTTATATAGTTCTTATTATTCCATTTTACAGGAAAGGAATGACATACCCTGTGAAGCAAAGATCAGCTCCCTGAAGCCACAGTGCAGAAACAGGAATAAATCCCAACCCTTCTCAGATTAATCAGGCATGAATTAATAGAAACAACTAATATGCTTGCAAGCAGCTTTTGAGGGATCCAGTAAAACTTGCTCGAGATGTAACAGGATTTCCTGCCAGAAAGACAATATACTCAGCCTTCTCTTTGGCTACATCTGTACAATTAGAGATGTGTTATATACCTCTGAACCAGCAGCTCTAATATAGCCAAACTCTGGGCAATTGCTTGGATTTCTTGCCTAAGCTAAAGGCTTCACTTTCTAAAGGCTTCACTTTCTACCTCTATGACTTTTTGCTTGTGATATCCCACAGATATAGCTATACTTGGGCTAGTTTGATGTCCCTACCCTACATAAGTCACACCATTAGTAGCATGGAGATGTAGCTTGAATCTTTCACTCTGTCCATGACAAAAGAAAGATACTGTATAAATCCAAACATGCAACTTTCCAACAATATTTTGGGTAGTAACTCCTAAATACTCACTGAGGATTTAGGATAATACTCTGCTTTCCAAAAAATAATAAACTCTATTTACTTGGGTTTTTTTTGGTATGAATGAGGACAAAATCTGATAATGGAAAATTGACAAGATAACAGGAGCACAGTGAGTTAGTCTGAGCAAGAAGGGCAGCTCTGTAGAAAGCTGGGCACTCTTGATAAATGTCAGTTGTCCTACATTTTGATGTGAAGCAAAAGTGTCATCAACATGAAAAAATAGATGTCAGCCTTAGTGAGCACTGGAGATCATATACCGCAGTTGCAGAAAATAGATGGAACACAAATGTCTTGCTTGGAATTATTTGCCAGGAATTTGATCTATATCCAGTTTCTGAAAATACCAGCAGTGCAAAAGCATTTGGTTTCTAAACCCATAATAACTGCACTTACTCTGTGTAAGAAATTCCCTCTGTGAAAGAAAATGTTGATTAAGATTGTCAAGAGCCCTCCTCCCAAGATGAAAGAATACGTGCATATGTATAAGTATTAAGGGTACTCACCAAGCATTCACAGATATGATATAGGATATGATAACAATTAATGATATGGAAATTACAGAAGTAAAAAACAAGCTTAAATCCCACAGAAACTAGCCTTTCAGTCAGTAAAGGAGATAATTTTTCATGCATTCAGATTAAAATGGAAACTTTTTCTGTTGGAATCATGCCTACTTGAAAGAGTAACAGCAGGTAGTAATTCGTGCCCCAGACAAGTTGTGACACCCTCTTGGACCTTAGCTGTGGGATGGCAGCAGACCTTTCCTGACTGCAGGTGGGTGCCTCAGTGTCCCTTAGCAGAGAGTCATCCTCTATCTCACTCCGTGGGATAAGGGTTGGGTGCCAAAGGCAAGAGAACTTTCAGAGCTGAAACAGAAGCACCTGGGGAATTCTAGATTCAGTAGCAGCTCACTTCAAATCATTTGGTCTTCAATACCGGATTGTGCCTCATGGCTATTTTAAACACTGTCTTGAAGGAGAGTGGCGTTTTTATCTTATATTTAACCTCTGTGGTTTTGTAACTGCTTTTTCAGATTCTCTTGAGGTGTTATGGTTACTAAAATAATTAATAGTTAAAGAATCAAATAGAATTTCAGACATTTTTTTCATATCCAACCTTTCCGTAGAGAGAGTGCACATCAGCCCATTTGGATTATATGTGGTACATCCTGGGATTTTTTGGTCCTAGCTTCAAACAGCAGGATTCTACATCTGAGAAGAAATAGATTTAGTACATTTTAAAAACTACATATGCCTGTCACACTCCCTTTGAAATGCTAATGGCAGTAGAACTGAGATATAATTTTCTATTCTGATAGGCAAATGATTAAATCAGTCTGTCTATCCCTCTTCAGCCTCTGTTTGAGATGTCCAGTAGCCAGGATGCTTTGGCAATGAATTATGATTTTAGAGGGGACATCTGATCATGGGGCAGTTTTCCTTTGTATAGACACACATGTGAATATTTTGTAATAAAGAGAATTGGCTCTGAGTACTGCATGTAGCAAAGAGGCTGACTAAGTCTTTTGTGATAAAAGAGTTAAACTTCTGTAAATAAAACGTTGTTTACATTCTGTCAGGCATGAAAATATCACACTTATTTTTCTTTATCAGGTCTGTGAACATGTATTTCCCTTTGTACATCAGATGTCCACTCTGACCCAGCATTTTCACTCAGAGCTGATATTTCCCCAAGATTGTGAATCATTTCTACTTCTCTCTAGGAGACTTTCCTTGCTTTTGTATAACGCCCAGAGTTTTGGCAGCAGTTCTTGTAAACAAATTCTTTTTTTTAGTGGGAAACATAGGCAATTGATGCAGTATATCAAACAGAATATTGAAAAATTACCTGTTGATAAGAAAATGAATGAGTTTTACCTATGGAGTGCCACGTGAGACCATTTAAATTCTTGGTTTAATTGCAGAACTGGACTTTGAATTGTGCCAGAGCAGGGAATTTCCCTTCCTGTGAAGACACTACAAGGACAAAGAAGGTGCTTTTTGAAAAACTGTCTTTCAATAATAAAAGTAACTGCTCCTTGAAAATGTAAATTAATTTAAGATTGTTGCTATGAGTTTAGAAATGATCAGCAACAAGATGTGTGTGTGTTGTGTATATGTGTAGGAGGCAGGCAAAAAGGGGGCACCAAGGTATAATTCACACTCAGAAATTTAGGTCTGGAGGGGGCTAATTAGACTAATGAGTCTAACCCTTCCTCATCTTTTTTACCTCATCTTACTCAGTGCAAGCACACAAATAAATCTTAAACTCTATAGCAAATTTAAGGTTTCTGGTATAAACAATATAAAATATCAAAAATGTCAACTGTGCCAAGGACAGAGTGCAGGGGAGCTCAAGGAATTTTCCGGTGTCATGTCTCCCACCATCTCTGTTTACTTGGTATATATCTGTTGGAAATATAAGGAACTACAGTTTAAATATGGGGTATAAAAAAAGTAAATCTGTGTTAAAGTACAGCTCAGTAAGCACTTCTATACATTTTCTGTAGATCAGCATCCTGCAGATTAACATTTACAAAAAATCATGCTTTATTTAGAAGTTTGTGGGACTAATCTCAGCCATGGTACTGATCATTTTCTACAGAATTTTTTTTGCAGGAAATCTTTGGCCTGCTGACCTATTTTGCATGAATTTTCAGATGGTTGAATGTTCTGTTCAGTTGTGTCTCCTTGTAGTTTGCAAACATACGAAGTATGATGTCTGAATTATTCAGTATCTAATGCATCGTGCTTCCTCCAGTCCATCAGTGCTTTCATTGTCCAGTGCATTGGCTAGTTTCACATAACATTTCCCATTAAAGAAAAACCTATTAAAAATGTTTTTATTGTTTGTAGCAGACTCTCTTACCTAATTTCATCAACCTTGAGAATTCCTCCTACCTTATTAACCCAATCAGAATGTGGCCATTTTTTGGTTTCTTTCCTGTTTTCTCCTCTTAACTGTAAATATTAGTAAGGAGAGTGTATTTTGTTAGTTCAGTTTTGCTCTGAAATTCTTAAACTCAAAATATATTTATGTAAAGTTAATCTGTTATAACTCTCCACTTGATTTCAGATCTTGGCATTTAGAATCAATTTGATGTTTAATGCTCTTAAAAAGAGCATCACTGCTTTCAAAAAGAGCAGTATTATGAAGCAAGGCAATGGCTTCAAAGCTATTGTGACAGCATCCATAAACCAGACGCAATTTCAGTTTGCTTATATTGGAAACATTTTAGTACATTGGAAGTTGTAATAAAAGTCTTGCATTTATGATTAATCATATCTAGAGCTACATGGAGATGTAATAATTTCTGCAGAGATGAGTAAGTGGTGTACACAGCTGTGTTGAACCAGCACCATGGGTTAAACATGTGCATGAGAGGAACACTTTGAACCATCACAATAATCAGAGAAAGATACTGTCATCTTGGTCATATCTGCTCTCAAAATAAAACAAATACACTTGAGAAATTGTCTGGTTTTACTTAGGTGACCAAATCTTAGACTTCTAAGTCTAAGCTGGATATCCTACACTGCCTTAACAATCTACACAGCAAGCATGTAACCAGAGTATTTCAGATGTATTCTGAGATACATCTCTAGTATGAACCTGATAAAACATCAACAGGACATGTGTCTTTTTATCCCTCCATTAGAAACAGAGTACAACATTGGCAAAGGCTTAGGCATCAAATGTAGGCATGTCATAAATAAATGAAATAAACTTTACCCTTACTGAACAGATTTATGAAAACTGCTTTTCATATCTAGGTCTCTGATATACAGTACATCCTCCAAATCTAGATCTTCAAAGGATCTTCTGAACTCCAGTGAGGGAATTCATCTTTAGTATCTCAGTCTATGGATGGTTTAAATCACTGTCTACCAGAGTATAAACTTTTAAATTTAGAACAAGTAAAGCTTTAAATTGTAAAGGCATTAATGATCTATCTGGCATTCCTATTCCTAGTCTGTTTGTTCTTTTTCTTATTTTTGTGAAAAAAATATTGCCAGGCTTTTCTTTCTACTTGTCTTATTTTTGAGAAAAAATACTGCCAGGCTTCTCTTTCAACTTTTCCAGGAAGTAAGCTTTTTCATCCAAAGAATGTTTTTATGCAATTAAAATAATTTCTTTTCCAAGCTTAGGGTAAACATTTGACTTTTTGAATGTATTTGTGTTTGTTAGTTTGTTAGTAAATAACAATAAATTGTTATTTTTTTGAGAATAAAGAACATCATTCCCAAAATACCCAACCGATTTCACTGAATATTATGTTTTCCAGTACACAGGTGTGTGACATCCTTTTCTGAGCCAAAGATAATAAGAAAGCTCTGTCCTACTGCCCTGTCTTTGACATTCCAAACAAAGGGTGTGTGACAGGAACAGACACCATCTCTTTATGTGACATAATGTACCCTGTGAGGATGTACTGCCTGCTAATGAAGTACAGAAAGGAAAACTAGACAAGAAAACAGCAGCAAAACTTTTGACTGGGTGCAGAAATTGAATCACACAACAGAAATGTGCAGAGATCGAGGATCTTTCAATCAGATAGACAGAAAATCTTACTTTCATAACTTCAGGTTATTGCTTCTCTCATAATCAGACAGAAATGTCAAAGAGACTTAGAGGAGCCCTACATTAAGGATAAATCTATACAAATCTAGATAGGTTTAATTAGGGAAGCAAGGACACAGATTTTCTTATAGTCTCTGTTTTCCTGAGACCTTTAGAGGCAAAAACGACTTGGGCAGTAACCTGCATTCAGGGCATTGGTAGCCCTGGACTGAATTGCGGTCTCATGGATATCTAGTATGCATTTTCATGGCCTCACTCTTGTGCCTCACTGTACAACCTTCAATTATCTAACAGCCCAACTACTGAGGAGAAATTAATTTGATCTCTTATATATTACTCTGTGGGAATTTTGCAAGAAATTTAGCCGAACAGTGATAAAGGCCTTATAAACGAAGTTAGAGATATGTAGATAAGATAGACTGGATTTAACTTCAGCTGATGCAGTAAGAGCTTTTCAAGGACTGAAATAATATTTGTTAAGCAATATCTGTGATCACCTAGGCTGAGACAAAAAGGATCAAGACACGACAGAGAAAATATTCTGTGAAGACTTATCACAATTGACTCTTAACAGTCAAAGTGAAGGTCATGCCCAATGTCTTTGCAGTGATGAGTAGGTGACATAAATCTTGGAAAAGCAGATCCCTACACCAAAGCCAGATTGGTACATTCAGGCTCAGACCACATTTCAGGGTGAGTATCATTCAGGGAAAAATCTTCTGAACATAAACATCTCTTGCTAGTATTTCACATGGGAACAAAGCCTTTTTTTAGTTCAGTAATTTGGTAATTTCCTTCCTCTTATCTCCTTGCAAATTTCAGAAGAGCGAAAACTAAAAAACCTGGAGAACTCCCAAAAAAAAGTCTGCAAAACTCCTTTGATTCGTGTTTCCTGGCTTGTGCAAATTTTGTGGTTTATTAATCATTAGCAAAGGTTAAGTATGCCTTTGTTACTTAGCAACCAAGATAGGGTTTTAAAAGTTTTTTTCAAAATTTATCTTATATTTATCCATGTTTTTGTCTGCTCCTTTTCTCCTCACTGTAATTCAAACTCAAGAAGTTTTGAATGCAGCTGGACACCTGGACTCATGGTCTTTGCTCCTACCTTATTGAAATAAGCATGAAAAATGAGAACTAAAATGAAAACCAGAGCAAGTGAGCCATTGCTATCCGTTCTGCATGAGGAACTTAGCTGGTTTTTGATTTGCACTGTTATGGCTTTTTTTTTTTAATTTTCCTTTTCAGTGTTTTGGTTGTGGTGGAGCTTTGTGCTTTATCAATTTCAAACCAAAATTGGAAGCCTAAATTTAGTTCTGAAAAGTGTGAATAATTTGGGTACTAGTTAAAATATTAGCTCTGCTGTATTTAGATTATGTTCATGTATATTTTAACTTCAAATGAATATTTAACCCAGTGCAATATGAATATAAAGCCTGTAAGCCCAAAGGCTTACCTGTTTTTTGCTAAGTATGTCAGTTACTGCAATAAAAGATGTTACTTGTCTCTAAAACCTTTGCTTTGCTTCCCCATTTTGTCACATTAAGTTGACATCCCAGCTTAGCTAAAATTAATGGGAACTTTCCTACTGAGTTTCCTGGGGTCAAAATTTCACTCTGTAGGTAAAAAAACAAAGACAATTGTAGAAAAAAAAAATTAAAAATCATAGCCTGAAGATATGAAATGCTAAAGCAGCCAGCTGTCACAGCTGCTAAGCTTTTTTCTCTCCTGGGACCTGTGGAGCAGAGCGTGCATGTGAACAGAAACTGCTGAGGCCTCTGGCTGCTCAGGAGCTCCATGCTTGGGAACTGGTAGAGCAGAAGTTACTTGGATGTCTCTGGCAGCCAAACATTGAGGTGGATTCCACTTGTCAGGGCAAACAAACCAACCTGTTTCAACCCCCTGTAGATATCTGGAAAGCTTTAGAACAGTGACTTTATATTCACAGGATGAGGAAGGTAAAAAAGGTAGAACTAGAAGGACACGGGGAACATTTGCTGAACTCTTTCTATTTCACCCTCTTTGGGAGAAGGCTTCTGTACTTAATCTCCTATAGGCAAAAAGGGAAATTACCTGAGGCTGATGCCATGGGAAGCAATGAAATAATTTGAAAATTAACAAACATTGGTGTGGGCAGAAAGAGTAGATTATTTGGCTGCTACTTGAGACTTTCAAGAGCCTAATTTGTGCCCTAATAACTCTGACTTCAACATTCCCACCCAAGAAATTGGTTTGAACTCTCTGCTCTGACTTGGCTGAGAGCAAAGGTAGTGTGACTGTTCTTCAAAGTGAAAGGTTCTAGACCAAGCTCAGTGGAGAAGCACAGAGAAGCAGCAGCAGCAGACTCCAAAAGAGTGCTGGGCATGGCCCTTTTGGCAGTAGCCAGCAGCAGCGTGGGTGGTGTGGGAGCCTTTTCACTGCACAGAGTCGCTCACACCTCACCCGTATGCTCTGGAAGACCAGCTGCTCCTCTGCATCTCCTCTCAAAGCCTGGGGAGCTTCAGACAGGTGTCCAGACTTCTCATTTCTCCACGAATAGGACTTTACATCCAGGAGAACAGTGAAATGTCTGAGGAAGGTTCTTAATTCCAGGAGAGTTCTACAGATGTGTGCCCAGATGGGAACAAACCTGCAGCATAAGTCACTCTGATTTGTCCATCAGTGTTTTTATACCAGTATTAGTTGCGTGGTGTTTGGGTTATTCAGACTCATCAAACTGACCTCATCCTTTTAATGTGCTTGTGTTTTCCTCTACACAAAAAATAATGGCATTTTCTAGATTTAAACACCAGATTAAGTTTTTAATAAAAACTTAATTAAATTCAGATTAAGTGAATTTTCAAGATTTCCCCAAATTTGCTTTTAGAAACAGAAACTGACATTTCCTTAGAAAAATAATAAGGGGGGAGGAGAAAGAAAACCATCCCTGAGCTGACAGAATGCAGCAGTAGGAGGCAAGCATTCAGCTGGCAGTTACTTACTTCCTGGCATGCAATTTTAATTAAGGAGTCAGCATGTCTGCTGCACAAGCCCACAGGAGGCAGTAACTAAAAATGACTGGGAAAATGTCCATGGATAAAAAGGTAGGAGAATTAAATAATGCAACTATATTTTGGAAAGCTAATTGAATATGTTCATCCCTACTTTTTTCCAGATAAGACCTATTACCAAAGGAGAAGCAAGCACCAATTGCCATATCAGAGTATGCACAATAATACCTACTTTGCAATGTTTAGTCAGATATTCACTAGTGATCTCGGATAAATCAAAGACAAAATAATTTGTTTTTCTTTTCAGAACTCATGTTCTGAGATATCAATTCATATTTTTAAACTTGGCCAGAAATCTTTCTTTCACTAGACCATAGCTGTAGTGATTACCTAGCTAAGTAAGTCAGCAAGTAGATTGCTTTAAATCCCTTTATAAATACCTTTTTTCCCCCGGTATGGTGATTTTTTCTTCTTCTCACAGAGCCAATCATTAGGACATGGAGGCTGATTCATATCCTGTACTTTCAACAACCATTATTAATCATCTATCCAAAGAGGTGCTGTGAAATCTGCATTGAAATTTCATTGTTGGCTCTTACTTTCTCTATTAGTAAATATTCAAATGGAATGCTAAGAAATAATAAGGAGGGAGCTCATGCATCTGCCTTGTTTTATATCCATACAGATCAAGCTGAAAGAGCTAGGATTAAAAATAAATTGTGAAGGAGAAACAAATCAGTCTAGTATGACTTAAAATTAGAATTATGTGTTCTGTGGAGAAAATAACTGGTCAGCTAATCTCAGTCTTTCAATCTTTCTGTCACTTTCATTTATTAAGAGCTCTTCAGTGAGCAGGTACATAGTTTACACTTATGGCTAAGTAAATTGCTGTGTGAATATTACAGAATACAATGAAGTCAGATGGCAGAATGAAAAAAGATTTCAAGCATTATTTTTAATTTTTATAAATATCATTTCACAGGCTCATTATCATAGGATCATAGAATGGCTTGAATTGGGATGCAAATTAATGGTCATGTAGTTCCAATCTCCCTGTAGTGGGCAGGGATGCCACCCACTAGACCAGGTTGCCCAGATCCCCATCCAAACTGGCCTTGAACACTTCCAGGGATGGGACATGCACAGCTTCTCTGGGCAGTACAGTGTCTCATCACCCTCACAGTGAGAAATTTCTTCCTTATCTTCCTATATCTTCCTGTTTAATCTAGATCTGCTTCCTTCAGAATAAAACAGTTGCCCTTTGACCTGTCACTAACAGACATTGATAAAAACATTCTCTCCATCTTTTTCATAAGCCCTCTTTATATCTTGAAATGCCACAACTTCTCAGATACGATGGAGAGTAGCTTAGCCACTTTCTCTGCCCATTCCCTTGGAATTCATGGATGCATCTCATCAGGTACCATGGGCTTGCATGCCTTCAGATTTCTTAGATGGTCTCCGATCTGATCTTCTTATGTAATGGAAGATTCTTCATTTTCCCAGTGCCTGCTTTTACCTTCTGTGACTTGGCAGTGTGGCTGCAGCACTTGCCAGCAAAGACCAAAGCTAAAACTTTGAGCACTTCAGCCTTTCCTGTATCCCAGGTAACCCAGTTTCCCATTCTGGAGAGGAGCTGTATTTTCCTTAGTCTTCCCTTTATCACCAATGTGCCTATAGAAGCTTTTCTTGTTGCCATTGTCATCCATGATTTGTTTTGATTCTGTCAGGGTTTTAACTTAATCTGATCCCTAGCTATTTGGGCAATTTCTCTGTATTCCTCCCAGACTACCTGACCTTGCTTCAACCCTCTGTAGGCTTCCTTTTTTGTCTTTGAGTTTGACCAGGAGATCATTTTTTGTGTATGCAGGCCTGCTGGCATTTTTACCCAGCTCCCTTTTTGCTGGGATACATCACTCCTGAATTTGGAGGATGTGACCCTCGAATGTCTGCCAGTTTTCTTGGGGCCTTGACCCCTCCAGGGTTTTATCCCATGGTACTTTACCAAGGACAGCTCTTCAGAGAAAAAATCTGCTCTTGTAAAGTCCAGTGTAGGGAGTTTGTGTGCACATTCCCTGCTCTCCTAAGGATCTTAGGATGAACCTCCACCATATCATGGCCACTGCTTTCCAGGCTGCCCTTGAGTTTCACATTCCCCACCAGCCCCTCCCTCTGTGTTGGTGAGAACAAGGTCGAGCATTGCACCTCTCCTTGTAGGCTCCTCTGTCACTGGGACAAGGATTGGTCATGTCTCATTGTGTTGTCCCTTCAACGAATACCACTGAAGTCCCCCATGGGGACCAGGGGTTGGAATGTGGAGTCACTCCTACCTGTCTACAGAGGGCCTCATCCACTCAGCCTTCCTGGTCAGGCAGCCTGTAGCAGACACCCCTGCAATGTCACCTGTCCCTGCTCTCCCTTTAATCCTCACCCACAAACTCTCAATCATCTCTTCTATGCTCACGTGGAGCTCCAGGCCCTCCAGCTGCTCACTGATGTAGAAGGCAACACCATCCATGCATTACCCCTGCCCGTCCTTCCTAAAGAGCTGTGTCCTTCCATTCCAGCACTACAGTCATGGGAGTCATCCCACCATGACTTCAGGGTGCCAATAATGTTATAGCCCTGCTATGGGTTAAAAACTTATTTCTCAGGGAATGTAACTTGAGATGAAACACTGAATGATCACTAATGACTTTTAGACTTCTGTTGGAATGCCTTTGTGAATCAGGATTGATGGGATATTGTGTGGAGCAAGCTGAGACCTTGTTGTGAGTTGTATGATGCCGTACACATCTCTGTCTATTTTGTTTCTCCACATCCCTGGAGACCATATCTAAAAGATTCTACCATTAATTATGTTTTGATGTCTTTCTCATATGAACAAAATTAATGAGAAAGTTGTTTTCATTTTATTCCTTTTCTTTTTTGTCTTAACTTAACACACAGGGATAAATTTTCCTTTTCTTTTGCTGAGCGGAGGAGAAAATATCCTTGATTTTTTTCTCATAACCTGAGAACTCCAGATACTGACAAAATAGCCTGAAGATTTCAGTAATTTAAATCAACTGACAATGATCACTGTAGGAGTCATAGACTCCCTGAAAATTGCCATAGTTTACTGACTGTCAGTTGCTTCTCCTACCTGACTTAAGGTACAAAATGCCCTAAAGGAACTACTGAAAGGGATTAATAAAGACCCAGTAATAAGCTCTGTACCACCTTATCACTGCAGCATTCCTAGAAGAGTATTTAGAGAAAAAATTGGAGAGGACAATAGGTCTAGAGCTACTAGTTTTGCTTCCAGACCACAGCCATGTCTGATAGAATTGAGGGGTCAGGGTCTGCACTGCACAGCCATGCTCTGCACCTCTCAGTACTCATGGGGAACCTTGGGTTGATGACATTTGCCACCAGGTTTAACCAGCTGATGTTTCTTGGATGTTTGTGATAAATGGCTTGAGGCAACAGTCGGACGCAGGCTAAACTTTTAGATGTTTTACTGTGAAATATCTTGTCTCAAGCATCCTGTGGTGGATCTCTCTCCCTTGTCTCTAGAAGGAGTCATTCCAGAGGGCAGAAGCTCTGTAGGGTAGCTGCTAAGTCAAACGGACCTGGGCATCTCCCTCTCTCTCTCTCTCTCTCTCTCTCCTTCTCTCTCTCAATTAAGAAGGAGCTCCAGGGAGGAGGATTAATTGAAAGACCTCTACTGTAGATAGCTAAAATATAGGGCAAAGAATTTCATGCAGAGAAAAGTCTCCCTCTATTTCAACGCCAGATTTTAAATGTCTCAGCTCCTACTTAAGCCTGTACTTTAACTTGGTGAACCTCAGATTTGAATATCCTTTGAACAGCCAGTCTAGGTTTTAAGAATTATTTACTTTGTGCATGTAAAGAAGGGGCCAATGTCCAAATGATGCTACAAAACTGCTTTAAATAAATTCAGTTAAAGCCAGTAGCATGCCTATAGTCTCTCTCTATCATTTTGTATGAAGACATGAAAAAGTTCTTTAGATGAAATAAAGTTGCCTTCAGGCAGTTTTAATTTTCAACAGAACTGGTTTGACTGATCCCTGTATTGCAGACAGCATAGTTCCTGGCTGCACAGCAGGGATAATATTTTTATATGGATGAGTTGTTCTTGATTAGTGTATTTGTGATGGAAAGCTCAGCTAGGCCTCTGTGACATTGGAGTGTGGTTACACTGTGATGGTCTAAATATGTACTCACATATTTGTTCATTTTTTATATTTAATTCATAGTAGCTCATGAAGAATATTTCCTCCTGCCCATGCAAAAGCTGAGTGATCCCTCCAAGGCCACATGAGTAGTCTGGGGAAGGCTGTCCCACTAAATGCATCACTGCTGATGGACATCCAGCAGGGCTTGGAGATGATTTCCCAATTGTCTGTGTACATTATTTTATCCTTTAAGGCATATCACAAGTATGAATGAAATTGTAAGGACAATACTCCTTGACAAACATTAATGATCTTTTGAACTTTTCTAATGGAAAAGCAATCTTGACTTTTAAATTTCTAAAACTTAAATTAAATGTGCAAGAGTTATTTGTTTCTATTCCAATTCTGGTATCATCCTTACCTCCAGTTTCACTCTGCCAGAACATCCTTTTCAAGGATATTCCATAACATTACACAAACTCCCCTCTTTATATAAAATTTCTCCTTCAAACTCCCTATTATGAACTGTATTGTTTTGGAGGTTATGTAGCAGAAACTCAGATGTGCCTCTGGACCCAGGTCATTAAATATTTAAATATCAGTTCAGGTTAATTTTAGTTTAGTGTATGGTTTGCATGAAGGATGTAAGCAGTTTAGAGGTTGGCCAAGCCAAACAAAAAAAAAAAACCAACAAATAAATCTAAAGACACATGTGGGACAGAGTCAATGAAAAGACAAAACAGGAGAACAATTGCCTCTGGCATAATTTTACCGTTTTTAGATAAGTTTTGAAAAAGTATTACCTCATTTTTTCTGTCATTTATGTGACTGCAGTCTCTGTGATCATGAAGGAAAACAGAAAACAACCCAAAAAAACCCCTGGTTAGATGGTCTTGGAGCTTTAAAAATATAATCACTACTACTGAAAGAGAATATCTCTTATTACAGATATTTAGGCTTGTTATTTTTAAAGCATTAATCCTGTCAGGCACCTGGATCCCCTACATGACAGCTGGAATTTAAATAAATAAATAAATATGGCGTTCAGAGTAAATCTATTTATAACAGAGAGAAAGAAAAGCACTTGGGTAGGTTCCCAAAATGAGGAACAAATTAAGATATTCTTGGGTATATCCAATTGATGTTATCTAAATTTTATCCATACAAATGCAATATTAAAAGCTCAATGGACTTTATCTTGCTTTGCATCATTGGCCACTATCCAGAAAAGCACTTACACACTGGTAATTTTAAGGACATGGTGCCCTGGTCTCAAGCCAGAACACCCAGCAGCATAGTGTAACAAGATAGTGATAAGCAGTTTGACAAGCCTTGCAACAAATTCTATCTTGCTGCTTCTCAAAGACACCTGTATGTAGTTGATTCAAACATATTATTTTACCAATATGTATTGAAGAGACACATAGATTATAATTTTTCCCCATTTTCTTTCAGTGCTAAACTGAAATTATAGGAAAATTGTTGTGCTCTCTCCAGTCTAGCATCCGAATAAATAATATTTCACTTCTGAATATGTATTTGTTAAAGAGAACAGAACAAAAGGGAGTGCTGATGTGCATTCCTGTTATGGCAATTTTTCACTGCCATAATTTTACAGAATCGGATTCCTGGAGATGCTGTCTGTGAATATACCTTTAGTTCTTCCATCTTGTTAGGAACACATTATTAGATTTTCATATCTGTTATTTGCTTACCACAAATGCCAGTAGCTACTTTTTTTTTCCCTTACTTTTTTTGAACTGAAAGGATACTTTTTCATCCAACTTCAACCTGAATGACTAAGATAACAACAAGAATGCATCCTTCCACAACATTTTAATTCATTCCCAGCAAAAATCACATTTTAGAGTATCTTCCCTTAGGTGAACTGAGAACAACAAAAGAGCCATGGTCTTTCCAACCAGTATCCAGCCCATGGATGATAAGAGTTGCTGGTGTTAAATGTATTAAAGGGTAAATTCATATGCCTAGAATTTTTAACAGCAGACAAGACAGATTTTTGGATCTGAAGTCATCGTTAGGCTTTAAGTTCTGTAAGTCACATTAATGGTACTTCTATTTAGTAACTAACAAATAGACAATCTTAAATTCTCAGGGAGCAGTAATTGCTCCTAAGGTAAAAAGACACTGATTTGTCACAAAATGGGACTATTAAATTAAACTTTTTTCCATGAATAAACTGTATTTATTCACAGACATCTCTCTCAGTTTGCTGCATGTGGGACCCTCTTAGATGTTTATCTTTTCAACGGCCAGTTTCTCTTGGTGCTATATTTTCAAGGGATGTTTCAAGAAGAGGGTGTCTTAAATAAGTCATAACTCTTTCTTTTGATCTCCACATGCTAGCACTCCTGTATGTGTGGGGGATGTGCCCTGATGCCAACTGGCAAAAGGAAAGCAATGTTCATCAAACAGTTATTGAGGCTATTGGAAATTTGGGATTTATTCACTATGTGACATTTTTGTACAAAAAAACCAGTTCTATTCTTTTGTGGACATCTGTACACGATCAGCCAAAACCTAATCCAGTCTCTTGAGGGCTCTCTAGGCAATTGCTACCTCTTAGTGCATGTGCTAAAATATTTCTTTCTGGGTAAAAAGAAAGTGACAGAAGAGAGGAGAAGACTGTTTTTGTAAAAAGTAGCTGGAAACTGACCAAGCTAGGAAAGATAGAGAGCCAGTAGGAAATTCTCTAGTTTAGATGCTGAAAAGGATTTGATGTTTCTTTAACTGTTTGAGCTTTTCTTTAAACTTCTTTAGCTTTAAACTGTGAGGTCGAGGGATCATGTTTATTTTCACAGGGCTCTGCTGTCTCAGGAAGAGGCTCTTTCACCTGTAGATATTTCTCAGTCTGGAAAGCAGTTTACTTTAGTTGACTTTGTTATTGGTACACTGGGAAATAGATGGTATTATGATGTCATCTTCAACATGAGTATACATAGTTTTAACAAAACAATATGGTGAAAATTTCAACACACCATGCATTTTGTCTGTTATTTCACCCTGTTCTACTAAAAGCATTAATTCTAGCTTGAATAATATTGAGCAACTTCTTTTGAATGTCAGCAATCCTCTAGAAGAATGTGAGAGTGTTTTTATTCCATAATCTTCAATAGTATTGGTGGAAAAAAAAAAAAAAGCACAGAAAGGTTGAGCTACTGGTTAGAATGAGGCAGCAGCACAAGAGCGAAGAGAAGTCCACGGTGCCTATCTCATGGTCCTTTTTTAGCCACTACACTGGAATTCTATATACAAACTCTTTCCTGGTGAGAGCTGAGTGGTGATTATCATGTTGCTACATGAATATAAGTTATTACTTTTTCATAGATCCATGCTTTTGATGCAAATATATTTATAGCTGAATATGTAATGTTGCATATTAGCTTTACTTAACTGTAATTAGCTGAGGCAATGCCAATTAAAACTGAAACTACAGAAAGTCCATGTATGATTATTTAACATTATCTTTCTTGCATTTTTCTAACTGCTACCTGTAGTCTGATTAGTGGCATAGGCCATTAATAAATTCAAGGTAAAATTATATTGCCTTTCTTAAAAATAATAAGGAAATCAGTAAGAGGAACTGGAAATAACAACAAAGCAAAGCTCAAGGACCCTAATAGGTTTACTGACCTTTATTCTTGAGATAAGTTAGTATTTATTATGGTGCTGTGAATGTTTCCTTAAGTTATTTAAATGTCATTGCTTGCTTCTTGGAGGCACTTCAGCAAGGTTCTGTGAAGCCAGCAAACCATGGATACATATAGACAGTTGTCCAGAAAAAAGGAGACAAAACTGCTACTCCATTACATCCTAAGTAGATACCTTTAATTTGCTGCTCAGATTTTTAAAGAACTTCCAACATGCTCCTGAATATTTAGTTCAATAATGTTGTACATCCTGAAGCAGGAAAACATGAAGCGACAAAAAGTCCATTTATGTGTCTCTTCACACAGGGAAGGTTTCTTCTATTTCCATTTTGGCAAGACTCCTTCATCATGGGTGGCCCAGTAAGAAAGAAATCAGATAAAGAGAAGTCATAGCTTAAACCATATGACTGCCATAATTGAAATTTAAAAAAAAAGCATAGAACTCAATGTAAAATACTAAAAATTAAGTAATTCAGAGATTAATTTCTTTTTTCTCAGATGAATTGAATGTACCTTCTGTCTGCCTTAAAAAATTAGTGACGAATCACATCCATTCTTTTTTTATGCACATTTGGAGCAGCCTCATAAAGGGTACAACATCTGAGCTCCCATGGCTTTTGCAATTACAGGGTGCTGAAATTTAGTTATCTGATAATGCACACATTTCTGCTGCCTGACACACACAGACACCAAGATGAGCAGAAACCATGAACTAGGACTGCTTACTGGTAGCCACTTGTTGGTTCTTGCATTTTCAGAATCCTCCCCAGCCGGTATTTAAACTGCATTTCAAGGAGCAAAGAACATAAAAGATACAAAAAATATTGTTTCGCAAACAAATTTGAAAGAATATAAAGTCTAGGCCATAGCTTACAGGGTAAGAGGAGTAATTCATTATGTCACGAAGAAGACAAAATCTGCTGACCTTTTACTTCTGTTTCAATTTTCATACAAAAGGTCAATTGAGACCAAGTACTCAATAAATGGAAATTATTAAGGGTGTGGGAAGAAATCCAGAATAGGAAAAGAACAGGTGAAGGACATTTGGATAGATACGATGTACTCAGACCAGGGGTAATTGATCAAATTTTCCATCTTGAAGACTTCAGGAATTTACATGAAACAATTTCTAAATAATCATCACTTCTTTGTGAGAAGATAGCACACAGCAAGGTCTGACATGAGCAATCAAATGTGTCAAACTCACTTGGATACACAGAATCTGTCTCCAAAGAGTCCACAACCTACAAAACATTTGTTACCTGTAAATTTTATTATATCATTCCCTTACACGTTACCAAAAGCCAGTCATATCAGAAAAAACAATACCTTCTCTGCCCTCTCTGACTATGCAGCAAGACTGATCTAGTAGTTGAAGAAGCAATAAAAATAATGTATCTTAGGTTTAGAAAGGTTTTTGTTTCACAGCATTCTCCTAAGTAATTAACAGTGATATGAACTACAATAAAATTACATAGTGTGGGCATAACACATATACAGTGTGTTCAAAATCTGTGCTCAAAAAAAAAGGGTCATTTGCCAAAAACAGTGGAGGCATATCTAGTTGGTTACCTTTGAGAAAATTTTGGTTCTGGGTTTTTGTTGCAGTATTTTAATCTGCAATTTCAATAACATGTAAGGGAATGATATAATAAAATTTACAGGTAACAGAAATGTTTTATGGGTTGTAGACTTTTTGGAGACAGATTTAGAATCCAACACTGTATTGCTAATTGGGTAAATGTTCTGAAATATGATCAAAGCCCCATCCAACGTGGTCTTCAACATTTCCACAGATGGAACATACACAACTTCTCTGGGCAACCTGTTCCAGTGCCTCACCAACCTCTTCATAAAGACTTTCTTGCTTTCATCCATTTTCAATCTCCCCTCCTTCAGTTAAAACCATTGCCCCTTGTCAGCAAGGCTGCTCTAAATCCATTCATCCCCCAGTCTGTACTGATATTGGGGTTTGCCACGGTCCAGGTGCAGCACCATGCTCTTGGCCTTGTTGAACTTGTCGAGGATAAAGGCTTCATGAAGGTTCCTCATGAAGGAGTCCATGAAGTTAACTTCATGAACTGAAGGACTTCTGACCTGGACAGCAGTCGGACTCAAAAAGTCCAAGGTCTGTAGTGGTTCATAAGCAGAGAAAGATGCTTCTCCAAAAGGAATTAAGAATTACATAACTTTCAGTTTGGGATGTAGAAAAGGAGCATGGGTTATCAAACTCAGAGCTGATAGGGATTTATCTAGATTTATCAGGTATATATGATTGAATACACAGAGGTCCCTACCTATGTGGGCACCCTGGGCTCAGAAGGGATGTGAATATACTGCAAACTGTCCAGAAAAGCACAAACAAACAAACAAACAAACAAACATAAAAGTTAAAAAAATAATTTTTATAAAATAATCAGTTGATTTAGCAATAGAAAACTATCTAATGATGAAAAACTCACTAGTCAGACATCCTAATGAAAGTTTTCCTCTGTCAGTTAAATACTTACACTTTGCTTAAAACAGCATGACTTTTTCCATACTTAATTGTGTCAATTTTTCTGGGTATGTGGGAACTCAGGATACTGAACTTCACAAAGGAATTACTGCTGCTACATACCGATAATTACATGAGCAGTACAAATTATCAGACTCAGGTACTGAGTAAGGTGTAAGTTGTCTCTGTGCTTGTCTACCCATGACTGGCCATTGGCATTGTGCCTGGGAATTTACAGAAACATCTTAGCTGTTTCAGTCTAGAGAGCTGAAGTCTGATTGAGTGACAGAATGGCAGCTCAAAGTGTTAAAAACAAAATAAACCCTTACAGGGAACACTGATCAATTGATCACCATGTCCTCTGGTTCTAGCTGAGATGTGACTAATACATGTGAGAAAAATGTAAATTATGTGTCACGGATTGGAATTTGTATTATGCAACTTGCTGTGCCACCAAAGTCTAATTTCTTGAAAGCCCAGTAGATGAACCCAGCATTTACCTGAAAGGAGTTCTCTTTCTCACTACCTCTTTTTTTCTAGCTAGAGTAGTATCCCCTGAAGTTGATAGCAGCATTATCACCTGCAAATGCTAATATGTTAACCAAATTCAAAACATTTAATTATTTTACCATGTTTTTTGCATTTTCAAGTATTGTTAATACAAGTTCCTTACTGTCTGGACTATAATCAAAATTACAAAGACTCCTTCTTGTAGTAATAACTACCTACAAAAACATTTTGCTACTGCTATGCTTTGAGGTATTAGTAGCCACAGGAAAATATGAAAAAATGCCCAGACAAGTTCCACATTCCAATCAATATTTAGTTACTTTCACAATTAAGATAGAAGCCAATATAATGCTGACAATTAATTGCTTGGTCCTGCTGAGAGGCATCATTTTATCCTAGGGGAGCACGTATCTTGGGAAACAGTTCTATTTAATTTGCAACTATAATCAAGTGATGTGATTTTATTTATGTAGGAAAAGTGTATGAATTTTATTTAAAAATGGATTTCAGCAGGATGTGGCTCACAACCTCGGGTAATCACACTGCGAGGGCTTACAGCTATTCTTAAGAGTAAAATGAGTGGGATTTTCTGTAGCTCTGATCCACTGCTAAATAGCTTAAAACTTCCATTAATATTGTCTGTCACCAGTCTCTGAAAGCGTTTTTTACTTTCATTTGCTTTGCTAACCTAAAAGAGCACCCACAATTTTGCTAGGGCCCTACACAATACAGTAGCTAGCAGTAATTAGTACTATTGTTTTATTTTAGTATCTTTTGCTTTTCTGCTAACACCATTTACTTGTCAGGAAAACAGCTCAGAGACTTCAAATCAGAGATGGGCTGATGTTTCCCAGATGTGGACAAGGAAGAAGAGCCAAGACGTGCTGAGGGGATACGCATTCTGGAGACAGTTGTAGAAGCTGGACCAAGTTGAGGATGCCTCTTTGGACTGTAAGCTGCTTGTATGGGCATCTATTTTCAGAAGAGAACCTTGAGAGCAATCCCAGGAGCTGTGCTGCCATGTGACAGGGCAAGGTAAAGTCCATGGGAAGAGGTTGGCTTAGAGCCCAGCTAACATTTTGCTACTTTTGGTTGTGACACAGTTTGAGGGAGCATTTTAGGCAAGAGCCCTGTTTGGAACAAGATCAGCTGTCTACTGCGGTGCTTTCCTGCGTTTGAAGGGGAATCAGAGCAGATGGAAGTTTCCATCTTGGATTAGCTAGGAGGAGATTTATATTTCCTGTGATTTAGTTGAATCATATCTGTGTAACAGAAAGAGAAAATTCCTAAGCTCCTGGCAGCTTCATTGACCTTGTCAGCATCATGTGTAACACAATCTATTTTCTCTATGTGGTCTGTAAAATCATCCTGTAAGTGCAATACAGCTTGAGAGTAAGGAGGCAAGTGGCTGCAAGAGGGCACTGAAAGTTCAGCTTTAGTTATAAGGCTTTAGTCATATTACATTATTACATGAAGAGTACTCCGCAGCTAAGAATTTCAAGAGTGCTGTTCAAAAATGTCACCCATGAGGTACTGTCTAAGCCATATATTCAATAATTGCTACACTGAAATATGCAACTAGGAAAGGCTTAAAGGTTTATTGAAATTGAAGAATTGTTCTTAATAGATGCAAAACTCCATCTGCTTTCACAGTGAGAACAGGGAAAATTATGGCAAGATCTATGCCATCCATTTCCTTCTCCTCTGATGTATTATAACAGCATCTAAAGAAAGAACTAGCCACCACATGGTTTTCTATATTATGCAAACTGAACTTTTCAAATCCATGAAGAATGTCAGGAGAAGTTGTCAGTCTTGTACACGGATCATTACCAGTTTTGAAAGGTGAGACTCTGAACTGCAGATTGTAGGTTAGCTTGTTTCTCTCCTCTCCCCCTTCCTCTCCTTCTTCCCTGCTCCCTTGCTCTTCTCATCTATTTTTCTTCTTCTTCCTTTTATTTCTTTGAAATAAGAGGCAGAGCTTTTCAAGATAATGTAAGGGGACAATTGTTCAGAGAAATCATCTAGGAGAGAAGAAAATGCTTTTCCCATTTGAAAACGCTTTTTCCATTTGTTATGCATTCAAGCAAGTGCTACAAAAAAACAACAACAAAAAAAAGAGACTTTAACATTGTTTACTTCTGCTGAGCCAAGTAGCAAAAACTATCAAGTATTTTGGGCTTAGTTATTCCAGATTTACTTAGCTTGGAATGCTAATGTTTTGTAGCTTTAGTACACATGCGTGCTTTGCTATCTACACACGATAGGCACAAGAGAGGATGGACATCCATCCATACAGCATGAATTACAATATTCAGGATGAAGAACAACTTACCTCAGTGGTGCTCTGTGTACCATAAAGGTCGAGCCTCTTAGCTTGTTGAATCATGTTGTTTTAAATCTCACTTATAATAAAAAGACTGTTTTATTTTTAAAGAAAACACCTGGCCTAAAGAGCCAGCTGTCTGTATTTTAGTATGAGCTTTGAAATTACTTATTTTTTTCATGATTACTAATCTAAAGAGCTATAACCAAAGAAAAATCTGTGAATCTGCTTGTCTGCCTGCTTAGTCCTGGAAATATTAAATTACTCTCTCAGATTTTTCAAATTGATTCCTGATTTAAGTATCTCTGGGTGTCACTATGCCTGTATCTCTCTGTGGTGTATGAGACCATAATCCAGCTACAGCAAAACATTCTTATCCTCAGTTTCTCAGGGTGAAATTCTCTCCTGTGCCTTAGAGGAGGCAGCAGTGTGAGACAGCACAGGTCTGACTGTGTTCCCAGATGCCAGACCCAGGGCTTCCCCTCACAGCTGATTGCCCATGCTATGGGCTTAAAGCTCTCTCTTTGGGGCTCAGGAATTTTTCTCTGTTGGCTGTAAGGTCTGTCAGAAGGCATATCCTGGTAACACTGGTCTCTCTTTTGCAATGTAAAAAGTATGGGTTCAAACTAGTCAGTGTTTGAGGAAGGATCACAAAAAAAGTTTTCATACTTCCTGTTGTGTTAGAGGATGTTGGAGAATGAAAATGGAAATCTCTAAGGGAAGGAAGCAACATGCACAAAAATGCCCTGCAGCATTCTTGGATTGATGCCTGAAAACAAGAATTTCAGGCCCATGCTTTTAATTAGAATTTTATTTTGGATGGTTTGGGCGTATCAGCTTGCTAGTTCTTTAGAATTCTTGTGGTACCTTTTATCCTACATCTTGTACAGACATTTAGCAAACTTAAGACAGCAATCTGAAATTTGCACCCAGGT
The DNA here is from genome assembly GCF_008360975.1 of Lichenostomus cassidix. Taxonomy (NCBI): domain Eukaryota; kingdom Metazoa; phylum Chordata; class Aves; order Passeriformes; family Meliphagidae; genus Lichenostomus; species Lichenostomus cassidix. The sequence goes on along the minus strand of NC_139480.1, from coordinate 21,259,863 downwards.
TTCCCCACTTCCCACAACCGGAGACAGCAGAATCTGAGACCCTCCACTGAGAGATGACCCAATGAAATGCTTCCAAGTGACTCTTCCAGCTGTCCTTGTGGGTCTGCCCTGCTTCAGCATCCTGACCTAAAATGATCATTCCTGAATCAGAAACCAGGCACTGAAGAGCTATTTTGCATAGGTATATTCATTGCTTTCTGATTTCTAATTTCTAATTAATCCCCAAAGAGTTTGAGACTGCGTTTATTCTGTGTTTGTAGAGGAACCTGGCAGAGAGCAAATTTTTCACTATAACTTCTTTTCAAAGCTGAAAGATCATTCTCCTTTTTAAATTATTTTAAAAGTGGCCTTTTCAATATCCAGCAAATTCAAATTATTCTCAGCAGGTACTCTTTGCTGCCATGTATATCAAGCATTGAGATACAACAATAAAAAAGGTTTAAGAAATCTCAGGCACTTTTATTCACAAATCTCTTTTCTCTGCAGACCACAGTTTTAGCTCTTGTTAGTTTATCACTAATACATGTTGGACTGTACAGCATTTAGAAAATATTTATTTTAAAATAGTAGATTTGTATTGTAATGGAAAGTTGTACAGATATTGAACATTGTGTGGGGAAAACAACATACATCAGTTTCCAAAACCAAAAGACAAAGCGTTAAGGAATAACACTGACAAGAGTTCAGTTCAAGTGATTGATAAAACCATAAATCATCAAACAAACTTTGCAAAGGCAATGAACTTAGCTGATGACCGAAGTTATAATTTCTGAGCAATAGCTGCAAAGTGATCTGATCTATGTGCAGGCTTGACCACAGCAGGATAACCTCAGGTGCTCTGGGGCAGCAGTGTGTCACCATCAGAGCAAGTGGCATCCTGCTGTGGGCAGCCAAGGGCAGGGCAGGAGAGGGGGCAGGACTAGACATCTGGACATCTAAGGGGTCACTAGAAACCTTCCAGTCCTGCCAGCAGCTGCACATAACATGCAAGAGTATTTTTGTTGTTATTCACATGAGAAGTGGTCTGTTATCTATACCTAATCAAAAAGTTGTAAGATCCAGGATTTTTTTGTTTTGCTACACTCTTCCTGAGCTGCTGTGCTGCATTTCTCCCCAGTGAGCCCTTGAGCTATAGGCCAGTTGATTTTAAAGAAGCAAGACCCTGGCAGTAAACAAACACAGTCATTTCATTTTAAAAGTACATGAGGGGATTTATTCTGCAAGATTTATCTGACTATCTAATCGTAAAATAGAAAAGTCAGGAAGATTTTTTCAGGGTTCACATGGTTTGTGGTTTCCGGTAATCTAAATGCATATCTTCCAAAACAAAGTGAAAATACATTAAATATAGCACGGCCATAGAAAAGAAGAACAAAGACCTGGCACATATCCCCAGTGAAGTACATGCAAAAGCTTTTAATTCATCAGGAATGGGACCACAAATAAATAGTAAGTCATAAATATTACTTATGTAATAATTACTATTACAGCAGACTAATTAAACTCATCTGAGACAAAGTAAAAAACCCCATCACTTTATATGAAAATTATGCACAAAGCAATTTACAAATAGTTAATGTCATCATATATTAATCAACATTTAAAATAATCATAGGTGCATTTCCACCATTTGTCCCAGTATTCACATATTCTGGTCAAAGCAAGGAATATGATAGAGTGTGATATGAAGAATGTGTTTCTGCTGGTGATCAACATGGTGCTCCATGCCTGCAGTCAGAGACAAATCCATTCATTGGGCACCTAGAGCTGAAATTCATTGACCACTCTGAAATTAATTTTCCTCCATTTCAATGCTCTCAGGTGAGGAACTTCTAGCAATACTGGTCTTTGCACTGGGAGTTGTTAATTTTTACTTAAAACATTCCTAAATGCTTTAAAAATAAGTTAGTAATAACAACAAGTAATCTCAAAGACTGTGTCTGACCCATTACCTAAACTTCTGGCAAAACAAGTTACAAATCCTGGTGAGACCCTATTTTCCTGCTATTACCAACTTGATTATTTACAACTGGCTTACTTACAGGGTATGGTCTCCAAAAATATCATGCTTGATCATTTATTTTGTCACTAATTTGGTACATGATGACACAATTAAGATGCTGGTCACTGAAAGTCAGTTTATATGTAATTCTGTGTTTCTTTTCAACAAATTATAAAAACACAAGATCCAAGAGATTACCAACTTTACTTTAAAAATCTCTCCCTTCTTTCTTTGTGTATTATCCACTGCATTCACCAGTTTTAGTGAAAATAGTTTTTGAAAGTGCATCCTTCATTAAACAATTTGATTCTTTTTTTCTTGTTTACTGAGATACTCAACTATAATTTCTACCCTAAAAAGTACTTTAGGGAAATTCTGTGGTCTGAATTATGCAAGAGTTCAGAAATGACAGGCCTTTGTTGTCATATTATCTATGATACTATGAGTAAACCAGAAAGTAAAAAAAGTTAACAGCTGAAAATCAGCCTGCGTGAGCTCAGCTTCAGCTTTACTGAAAACTGCATCATTTGTTATGGTTGACAGCTTCTGAAAAATTCTAAATGGTGCAAAATGGTTATTTTCTTCCATGAAGATATACAACTTCAGGACAGAATACTGGTGTCAAAGCCTGATTTAATGGAGAAGTGCATTGATGTACCCCTGAAGACCTCATTGTCATAACCAAGGCTAAGATTACAACAGCCAATTCCACATTGTGAACATTAATAGAACTCAGTGGCAGTTCAGAAGTGGTTAACAAATTTCCTTTGGCTGAACAACAGTTGCCACATGATTATAAGACTTTGCAGAGCAGACCTGTGGAGATTGAAAATATCACATCCACTGGGAGTGGTGAACATAAGGCCACAAAGAGGACTGTGTTCCCTTTTTCATGTTTCATGAAAAAGTAAGAAAAACAGTTTTACAAGCAGAAAAGAACCTATCCCAAATAAAAGGGAGAATAATAAGTCTGTTAGCCTAAAATTAATATGTTTGTTCATTTATTTAAAGACAAACTATTTCACCACAAGGACAGTAAAGCATTGGAGAACATTAGCCACTGAAATTTTGCATGTTTGGTTTCATGTTGGAGAGTTTCGAGATGACTAAACAAATCCCTGAGCAATCTGGTTTGAATGGAATAATAACCTTTATTTGAGCAAGATTGGATGCAGCGGTCTTCTGAGATCCCTTCCATTTGAAATATTCTGTGTTTCACTGTTTTCCACTGCTCTTGAATAACTGGGAAATTACTGACAGAACTGGAAGGGGATACCTTAAAATAAAAGCACTCTTTGCTGGTTTTCCTCTCTATGCCTGCAGGACCAAAGGCCTGAATGAGCCATGAGCTCCTGCACTGCACATGCTTCTGGGAAAATACCATACAATAAAACCCAAGATTTGTATCTTGGATTAGTTACTTGTATAAGCATTTCCCTCTGGTACCTGACTTCATTTGGCCAAGTGTTGTATATCTGTAATCATAATCATTACTGTGGGAGATCAGTCACCATTATTTGTATAGTGGCAGCTCCTGATTGCCCCAGTGATGGCCACAGCCCTATTATGCCACTGTATAAAAAAGTTACGATAGCAGCCTCAATCAGCCTTAAAAGCATGGTGTCATTGACAGACACCAACACTTACACAAAACTGTTCATCAAGAAAAAGTGCTTCTTTAACAATTCACTGCAGCTGAACCTGCAACTAATAGCTACAGGAAACTACATATACCACAATGCTATACACTGCATTCCGGCATTATAGACGTCATGACAGACATCTCTAAATATGCACTATCAAAAATAAATGTAAACCATTAATCAAAAACCAAAAGCATTTTTTGGTTGTTGTTAGAAAAAATGGACACTATCTTTAAAAGATGGATTAATGTTGACAACTATCATATGGATGTCCCCAGGCATGATCCAATCTAAATATATGCAGCTTTCTTCAGACTACTAATTACATGCTCTTTACAAATTGTCATGGGTCTTCACACCAGGTAAGGCTATAGTCCTTATGGTAAAAAATGTGTAACAAACAAACAGAATATCATTATTTGAAAATATCTTTGAACTCCAACTTACATTCTGATTACATTGCACTGTTTTGTGTTTAGAACATCACAATATTAACACAGTCTAGTAACCTTAAACTGCCATCTGTCCTGCAGAGATCAGGAGCCTCCTGGTGAAGATGCACTTGACTGACAGATTGACTGTTAAATCTTCAGCACTGTCTTATGGTTTCATTACTCAAGGGGATGTATCTCTACTTTTGGAAGATAATAATTTAGTCTCCTTTTGTACAGATCAACTCAGACCTACCAATATATGTCTATCCAGAGGAATATATTTATTTTTTTTATAAGAGCAACAACATCTTTTAGTAAGTCCTGGGAGGATGTAGATTAAACATATGCTTAAGTATATATTCTCCTTCCAGGTTACAAGGTGCTTAATAGTAAAGTGCAGTGTAAGTGGTCATGCTGCTCTTCTCCATTTTTTGGTGCATTTTTAATGGGACTGTAAACTCTGTGTTCAAGATAACACCCTGCCTGATCCTTTTTTTTTTTTTTTTTTGTGATCAACACTGTTTCAAACAGAGTTTGAATCTAGAAAACAGAAAACCAATATGCTCTCTGACAACTCTCAAAAAAGTAGCAGCAAGGATTTGTATTTTAAATAATAAAATCTAAATTTCATTATTCTGCTACCCTGAGATTGGGGGAAAATTGCCAGTGATAATGGCTATGTGTATTTTTTTCCTTCATAACATGAAGATAGAAAAATTCAGACTAGCTGAACTAGATTAGAAAATGGTTCTAACTATGATCTTTAGAAAGTCTAGCACTCTTCCTGATTAGACTCTCAGATTGGATCATCAGTCTCTGGGACTGTGAAATACAGCATTTATAGTAATGTAGATCCTTAGCATTGTGGTGACTAAAAGCATTTTAAGTGACTCACCACATGTCAGAAAAATAGAAACTTTTTTTTTTTTTTTTTTACAGCCCAGTGCCATTTGTAGATGGAATGTTGGGTACCCAGCTTGGAAAAGTATAGAGATCAAACAAAGGCACTATCCATGTCATAATTCCAAGCATAACTACAGCAACTCCGATGATGTTAATGCCCAAGCCAGCTTTCACCTAAAGAAGAGGAAAAAGAAAGCAGAAACATGCATCAAGACACTGAAGAAAATTCTTAAAATGCCAAAAATCCCCTTTTAGTTTTGCTTAAAACTCACCATGTCCATAATTGTTAAATGACCATATGAAAATACAATGGCATTGGCTGGGTTTGCTACAGGAAGCAGGAATGCAAAGGAAGTACACAAGGTAGCAGGTATCAAAATGAAAAGTGGGTTCACATGAATGGCTTCAGCCTACAAAAAATTAAAGAGAGTACAGCTGTCAAGGGATGCATTTGCCAAATTAAATACAGAAATACAAACTTCTTATATTAACACAAGTGCAATGTGAGTAGAACTGCCAGTTTCAACAGTGAGAAATCACCTTTTTTGGTAACTCATTCTTTATTACACAGGCACAAAATGCAAAAACACTGCAAGAAAGATGATAAAGTTGAATTTGTATATAACACATTATTGATGATCTGGGTGAAGGGATAGATTGTAGCCTCAGTAAAGCTGAGAATGACACTGTGTTGGGTGGGAGTGTTGATCTGCTGGAGAGGAGTGACAGGACAAGAGGAAATGGCCTCAAGCTGCACCAGGGGAGGTTCAGCATGGACATCAGGAAGAATTTCTTTCGTGCATGGGTTGTTAAATATTGGAATGGACAGCCCATGGAGGTGGTAAAGTCATCATCTGTAGAAGTGTTTGAAAAACAACTGGACAGGGCACTTAGCGCCATGGTTTAGTTGGCAAAGTGGTTATTAGTCAAAGACTGGAGATGATGATCTCAGAAATCTTTTCCAACCTAAATGATTTGGTAATTCTGTGAAAAGAGGAGAAACATTTCTTTGAAAGACAGAAAAGGCATTAGTAAATGTCAAGGCAGATCAAGAGGAAAAGCTACAGACTAGAAGACCATCAGTAAGTTTTGAAGAAAGAATCAGATGTTTTGATAAATACGATGAGAAGAAAGGATAGAATTGAGCTAAGGACAGAAGAAATGAGAATTACATATGAAACACATCTATAAGCTCTGTCTTATCTTTGTGACAACCTGCAGTGTTAACCATTTTCACTGAAGATGCAGTGAAGAAGTCCTAAGAGCTCTGGCTGAGCAGTACCTGCACCAAGCAAAGGCCTTTTCTACTTTTCTCACTGCCACACTGATGAGGAGACTGGGGTTGTGTGGGAAATTGGGAGGAGGCACAGTCGGGACAGGTGACCCCAACTGACCAAGGGATATTCCATACCATATGGCATCATGCTCAGTATATAAAGCAGGGGGAGTTTGGAGTGGAGTTTATTGGGAGTTTGGCATTTCTTACCTCAAGTCACTGCTACATGTGATGAAGCCCTGCTCTCCTGGAGATGGCTGAACACCTGCCTGCCCACGGGAAGAATTAATTCTTTGTTTCGCTTTGCTTGCATGTGGGGCTTTTGCTTTCCCTGTTAAACAGTCTTTATCTCAATCCATGAGTTTTCTAGCTTTTCCCTTTCTGATTCTGTCCTAGATCCTGCTGGTGTTAGAGTGAGTGAGCAGCTGGGTGGGGCTTGATTGCTGTCTGGGTTTAAATCATGACATGAACTTTTATCTAGTTTAAATAATTTTTCAGCATTTCTTGTTAGAAATAGCTAAAGCAACCAAGTATCCAATGCACAATACAGGACAGCAAAAAACCTGCATTAAGTATTTTATTGAGACTTTTTAAAACTGCTTCTTTGAGCACCTGCATTATTACATGGATGATAGAGTAGATTCTGATTAAAAATAAGCTTGTTATACTTACCAAAGGAGAGAGTATGGGCAAAAAGATCGTAATGGTAGCTGGATTGCTGGCTACTTCTGTTACTGAGGTGACAATAAGGCAGGATACCAGGATAACCAGCCACAAGGGTAATGACCCTAGAGGGGTCAATTTACTTGCTACCCACTCAGAAAGTTTTGAAACCTGCATAAGGAATATGAGAACATGATAGTTAGCAAGTCACTGAAAGGAAAATTTTTAAAATTATATATAACAGGACTTTACTCATCTGCTAATTGTGAAGTATTTATGTAAAAGAGAAAAATCTGAAATATCTTCCATATTTCTATCACATGTTTTTGAGACCATTTTTCTTATTCAACGGTGCCCTATAGGAGCCCATGCAAACTATATTCCATTTATATATATTTGCATCTCTGTGGTGGTTAGAGGAAACTTAATCATAAAATGATAATGAGAGAATATTAAGCTTCATGACCAGAGTCTAGGCCAAAACCTTGATTTTACTGGAGAAGCCATCAGGCTCAACATGAGAATTTTCTCTGTTACATTAACTCTAAGGCTTTGGAAACAGTGGGCCTTCACAACTCCGGCTCCCATCAGGTTTAAATTAAATAAGAAACAGTAGTCTTAATTATGCATAGTCTTGGAAGACATAGGAAGCATCTTTTTCTCTGCTTTCTGAATGTCTTGAATATTCATCACATTTAACCTGTTCAATATTGCTACAGAGAGCCTTGCTAAAACAAGAGAATAACTGTGAATTCACAGTGTGTCTGAATTGCTCCTGATTGGGTCAGATATTTGTTCAGTATCTTCTATAAAGTGCATTACCTCACAGCCGTCTGCCAGTGCAAACCCACCACCAACAAGGACAGCTATTTCCCAGGGCATGCATGACTGAAATTCCTTCCAAGTAATCAGTGGAGTGTAACCAATAACAGCTAGAGAAAAAAAAAAAAATATATATATAGCCCCACCCAAAACAACATTTAAAAACATATTGACAAGCTCTTAAAATAATCTCCCTGAGGAAATACTTGGGAAAACTTCAAAGACAAAAATCTCATCATTGTAACATGAACTAAGTCTCTGACAGGAACAACCTGCACTTCCTGGGACAGATCATTAGCTGGGGAAAACTGTCACAGCTTGGAGATATTAGAGCTGTGATGTTTCCACCAGTGGAGCATTGGCCCCTTTCCCCTTCTTTTCTATGTGGAAGATAACTGTAGATCAATGAGTTTAATTTATTCAATAAAACTGCACTATTCAGACAGATTACTGAGCAAATGCTGTTTCACTTAGACTCATTTAGGTTCTGGCTTTGCATTCCCTGTGAACCCCCAGATCTCACTGATTTCAGCAGCACAACTGAATGCATAAAGAGGACAAGCCAGATGCATATTTTAAAGGAAAAATCCACCTTGAAGAGGAAAAATTACATTATAATGAATTAATGTACGATTTTGAATTTTATTGGGTACTCTAATTAGAAATAACATTTTCAAAAAATAAGCCTAGCCCTGCCCCCTGCAGTCCCATTTCAAAGCTCATTGCAGTGGGTGGAAAGGTGGTTTCCATTGGTGTCCAAGGGCTGCAGGTAGCAGCTTCCTACATCGCACTAGCACTTGCTGCTCACATTGCAAAATTTTTGGCACTGACTTCCAGGCCAGGGATGCTTTATATCCCAGTGCTTTATATCCTCTATTAAGACTTTAGCATTTGTATTTAACAATATTCCTCTAACAAGTGCAATAATTTACATTTACAGTAGCATCTTAGGTATCATATTGTAGTAAAATTTACAGCAAAATATACTCAACTGTTTTCTCCATTTGACGTCCTAGACAATGTTTTTGCTGGAATAATGAAGAACAGGAGGCCTACCACCAAGGCAGCTGTAGAATCCGTAATATAGCTTTTATACCTAAGGAGAAGTTAACAAGAAAAATACCACATAAATATATAAAGTCAGGAGAAGGAGGGGAAGAGCTAGGAGGAGGATGGAGTAGCAGGAAAAGGCTGCTGTGGACTGAGCATAATCCTCTATTCCCTATCCCTTGCACCACTAGGCGTGGTGGAAAGAGGTAGAGGAGTAAGGAACGAAGGAGTTGAGTCCAGAAAAAAAGAGGATGGGAAAAAGTAGTTTTGTTTTTGTTTCTCACCATCCAAATATATTTTTAATTGGCAATTAAATTAATATTTCCCATATCAAGTCTGTTCATTGTGGTAACTGATAAGCAATATTTCTGTCTTTATCATGACCCACAAGCTTTCTGACCTTATTTTCTCCCCTGTCCTGTTGAGGAGAGGCAGTGAGAAAGTGACTGGATGGGCAGACAGTCAAGGTCAGCTCCTCACATCTATAGAAATATTTGGTGCAGGTCCTCTAAATTCATAAACAAACATCTTGGGTAAGCTTGTGTTATTTTGCCACACAGAAATAATCAGGGGGAGGGAGAGTAGGAGTAGTTGATGCTTAAAAAACGAATTTTCACAGTTCAATGATAAATATAATAATTTTAATATGCTCTGCAATAGACTAAGAGACCTTAAAAAGCAGTGTGCATAGTCACAAAGGGCAATGCTTTTGTAGCTAAGAAATGGCAGCAGAACTTTCTTATGATCCTCCTATGGCTATTACTACTGTGGTCACAGTTACAAGGGTCATGTTTGTTTTGGCCACTTCCAGTGCTCAAAAACTGTTTGCACTACTGTTTCTTGAACTGCTTCAATACCCTTTTAACTTGTACAGAGTAGCCCCAAGATCAGACAAGGTGCAAAGCTGAGCCCCAAGGCCATTTTAACACATCCATCTGAGTCTGTTATGCAATATTAGCTGGTGACGTATCCCAGTCTGTCTTATTTCAGTCAAGGTGCTCATTAAAATGAATAGAGATTTTACTGAAGAAAGCTAACCAAAGCTAACATTTTCTTAACCTTGTTATTTTCTTCTATTTTCTGCAAGTTCTTCTGTAAGATTTTCTGAACCAATACACCAATATATTTGTTCTCTCAGCCTCAGACCATATGCTTTTCTGAATATTCAGCCACAGTAAGTCCAATAATAACTCCCCATCAGGTCTTCCCAGCAGCTTAATGTTTTGTACTGAACCAGAGTTTTCACTGAAGGGGAAAATGTTCTCTTGGTTATATGCTGCAAATGGATAACCTCATGGATCCTTTTGCTTTGCTAGGATAAATTAAAAAATATATTAATATGCATAGCTGATTTACACAAAAACTAACATAGTTTCAGCTAACACTGTCACAAAATAAAGGTGGCATAGAAATTGAAGTAATTCTCTAATATTTTCTGTGTCCTGCTTCCTAGCTTCTGCTGGCACAGAACACATTTTGAAAAATATGTTATTATATTGTTGTGGTTTCTTAGGGCAGAGGGTTCTGCCTATATATCACCTTTAGCCTAGGACCAGATGCACCAGGTCTAGAGATCCAGAATCTCTTCCTCTCAGATCATATCCTACATTCTCTTAAGACTTGTTAGAACTTTTGAAGGAAAGCAAGATCTAGATACAGAAACAATCCATGCTGCCACTTTCCTCTGGGCAGCTGCATTTCCATGTAATGGTTGAGTTTGAAAAGGACCTCAGGGTCCAACCTCCTGTGGTCAGGCAGAGTCACTCAGAGCCAGCTGCCCAGGACTATGATCAGACAGTTTTTTAATTTCTCCAAGGATGGAAAACCCATGACCCCTCTGGGTCACCATCAGAGGTAAAAAGCATTTCCTGATGTTCAGGAGGGATCCTGTAAGTTTTGTGTTGTGCCAATTGTCTCTCATGCTGTCACTGTGCACCATTTAGAGCCTGGCTCTTTCCTCTTTGCTCCTTACCACGTAGTTTTAAATATTGTCAAGGTGACCCTGCAGCCCTCTTCCTGCTGGGCTTATTCTTCCCCAGCTGCAGGACTTTGCACTCACACTTGTTGAACCAAGGAGTGCAATTTTTTGCTCATGAAACTTAGTATTCCTGATACAAAACACCATTTTCAAAAAACCTGCTTGGGACACACACAACATCCTACCATCAGTCAAACTATTATGAGGACACACACATGATGCCATTTCAAACAGAAGCTTTTCAATCATTATCAAATTTTGAGATAAACATTTTTCAAAGTCCACTTATCCAAGTTGTAATACAATTGCATATACAACATCTACCTGCTTATAGGGCTGCCAGTCTTATTGTGTTATAAGGAAGCAAAAAACCTGTTGGTTCAGGAGATCTCAAAATTACTCCAGCTGAGATCATTGTAGAGAACAGGACTGTGGGCCAAATTACTTAGTGGTCTTCTATTAGAAGTAAAGAAAGCAATAAACTATGAACAAAAAAATACAGTACATTCAGGCAAAAATCTGAGGAAGAGTGAGGGAAGCCCACCTTGCCTATGTCAGCTGTAATCAGCTGCAGCCCAGTGTTGAACTTTCTGTTTCTTATGAGTCTCATAAACCCCTGGCCAAAGGCCAACTTGGAACTCCTCTAACTGAAGCTAATATCCTACAGCCTGGAAGCAGGCCAGGACATAGAAGGAAACTTCTGTAGCAGAAATGATGTGTGACCCTGTGCTGTCAACAGATGGGAAGGAAACAGGCTTTTTTATCCTGTGCTGCTCTCTGTAGCATTATACAATATTTATTAAAACATCCTGCCACCTGCTCACAGAAGGAGGTAAAGGGTGCAGGGCAGGACAGCAAAGGAAAGATTAGTCTTTAATAGATTTACAATATTTTATTTTTTTAAGAAAAATTAACTGGTAAAGGTAATGTGTTTTTGAAAGGCATCTGCTAAAGCTGCTAAAAATGAGCTCTACTCAATACTGCTACACCAGAAATGTGGATTAAAAATTTGCTGGCATTAAAAAAGTAGCTCTTAAAAAAGAAGTACGAAGGTATCATAATTAAATACCAGTATTTCTGCTGGGATTTCAAAAATGTCAGTGTTTCCATATTAAAGGGGTATTCAGTAACTCATGAGGATGCACACAAGAGCCTTGGAACAGGAACATGAGTGGTGAGAGTGATGGGAAATTTTGTTTGAAGCAAAGCTTTAAGCATTGCATTTAATTTGTCAAGAAAAGCTAATAAGGTGATAAAATTACAAAAGACATATATTTTTAAAGCACCTATCATAGAAAAGTTTGTAATCTAACAAAGACAAAAACAGATAGCTGGAAGCTATGTTCAGAGAGAAAGCAATATGTGAGTTTATCTTTCTTAGCTTGACAACAGACATGATTATGAAGGAAAATAGCAAATTCCAAAATCTGAGGAACCTGGCCTTTGCCACCCTAACACCAAGCCTCATTTCTTTCTGGAAAATTTATGTTCTTAAAAAATTAGTCCCTACTGGGCTTAACACACAGAACAATGTAACTCTTTTGATCTTCAGGATGTTAGAATAAAGGATCAGACAGATTTTCCAGTTTAAGATCCTGAGGGTGGTGTGATTTCCCCCTAACAGGACCCACACACTAGTTTGGGAGGGTCTTGAAGTCACTTATGGCTTTGACATTATGGCTTTTGATAAGGTCAAAGCTCTTTTCAGGTGACAGAATTTCCCTGAGACCTTCTTGAGATTGTGGGATAAGACCCTGGGGAAAGCAAGTACTATCAGGTTTCTGTAAGGGTGGAGAATATTTGCTTATAGTTTCCTGTACCATAAAATTTAAGAAGTTATGCACAGGCCTATCTGTGTGCTTATATCCAAAACACTGAGCAATTTTGTGAACAGGGACCTTAGGGAACAAGTGTGTAAGAGATGTGACCTGCAGCTCAGGGCACTGCTAGAAGCCTCTTGGACATCACAGTGACAGAAACACAGTTCCTGGGTTTTGAGGTTGTTTTCCCATTTCTTTGTTGCTGCTCTTGTTTGGTTTGGGTTTTTTGTTTGGGTTTTTTTTTTTTTTTTCTAAGTGTATGGCTTGCTCACAGGTGTACCTGTGCTGAACCTATGCCCCACTCATGTATTTTCAGTAAGAAGTTTTTTGTTGCTCAGAAAGTATTGATCTAATTGACTAGTTTTATGCCTTAAAGCTATCTAGAAACAGGCAAGGTATGAATAGTAAGGAATGCTTTCTTTCATCTTAAAGTGCATAACAAAAGCTTTGTTTTTCTTCAGGTCATCTCATCCAAATTGCAGCATGATTGGGACTAATGTGACATGATGCATGCTTGCAGTTCCTTCCAAGGACAATATTAGAGGGCACCCCCAAAGCCACATCCCTGCGCAGAACCTGTAACCATGCTTATTTTTGAGAAGGTTCTGGTTTTCTCTAACAATGAACAAAATCCTCAGATAATGGTAACAAGTTTCAAATAGGAATATGTGGCTCTCTGGACTGAAAAAAAGTAATTTGAGCCTTAAGTCCCATAAGTGCTTGTTTTTCAGTTTTATATGCAGCTCTTTAAACAATGTTCAGTGAGCTCTTGGTGTTAATGGGAAGCAGAAAAAGAAGTCAACTCAGCCTGATTGCTTAGCTAGCTGATTGCTTGATTAGGTCACCACTCCAAAACCCTTTCAAGAGTCCAGCATTTGATATGAGACAATGATCATCAACTCTGCTGTTGTTACAAGGGAAAAACAAATGTTCTTTTACAATTTTTTTGGTAATTGAAAGTAAATAATTTACAAACTATCTTAGTTTTTAATACACTTTTAAATAGTATTTTTATACAAAATAATTGTCTGTTACATTTAAATCTTTGAAGTGCTAAAATTATTGCTTCTGACATCTCCCAGGCATGCTGAAAGAGCACTGGGAGGTGTGCAAGTGGTGGAAATATTTTAAAGAGAGAAGGTATGATGTATGTGTGTTCACATGTCAGTTATCACAAACACACAGGAAATCAAAATGCAAAATTACCCTCCTAGTCCAGCACTGGCCTTTGGGATATCCAGTAATAAATGTTAAATCCATAAGGACCTAAGCAGCATTAAGTCCTACTTGTCCATATCCTGCAACTACTTCCCAACCACCCCAGAGCGAAACTCAAAACTTTATCACAGAAAAACAGAATTGAAATTACAGTAATTACAGCAAGAGAAAAGGAGATATCACAGTAATATAAGCTCCTGTAAGACAGACTGATACCTTAAAGAAAAAAATTCAGGTGATCCTGGGGAAGTTGCAGCAGAAGGCAAAAAAATACGAGTTTTTGAATTTGTGGTGTTCAGTTGAACTATGATGTTAAGGGAGTTATATACAAACAGATAATAATTTATGTAATTAATTTTAAGTGTCAAAGCAGGGGATGTTGGCCAAGATGCATAAAAGTGTTCTGTCATTAAGGGCATTAGATTAAAAAATTCTGACCAGATTTATTCTTCAAATTTCACATTTGATGAGGAAGTGTGATACTGTGGCATCAATCATTATGCATTCTCCCTCACCAGGTTAAGCCTAAAACCTAGGCATAATCCTTTTTAGGAGGCACTTTGTTTTATTCTGTAATTTGGTTGATATATTTAAGCTACTGCACACATACATACATGAAATTGCTGGAATTTACCTCCTGCATACCCTACAAAGGTTTGCAACAACCTCAGCCTGGCATATTTCTGAAATATTAAAAGTATTTTAATTTTTGAAATTTGATAAGAAAAGAAGGTACGTAGTTAAGACACAGTACAGTTCTTTTTGGTGTATCAAAAGAGATCACTTACTTTGGGAAAAGTGAAGACCATCCTGGGATGAAGCCAGGATCTCTGGTGAACCACAGAAGGGTCATTAGAATGAACAGGACAAGTGTAACAGTTTCTGGGTAGCTATAGCAGAAGTAGAATGAATTATAAATTTTCCTGAATTCACACTTGAATTTACCTGCACTTGTTTGCAGATTTATAGTTTGAAATACCTAATTGGTCCAAGTTTCTTGTACTCCTCCTTAATCACCCGTGATGAGGCCTCTTCTCTAAATGTTTTCTTCTTGCCACACCTGAACATGTTTTTAAAACTGGAATGTAAAGCAGCAATATTGAATGATGAATTAGCAATATATACAGAAAAAAGAATGTCCAACCTTTGCAGTTACCATAGCACTTAACAAAAGTAAAATTGTCACTTAATAATGCAGTATCTCCCATTTAATTATCACACACCAAACTGAGCATATTGGAATTAATTGGCAATGTTCAGTGGGAGATGACAGAAGCAGCAACAAAATGTGACCAGTTCATTTGCCCAGGAAGGATGAAACTTTTATCATGTGAACTAATTGAAACTATCAAATATATAACCTGTCTATTTAATGAAAGTCACCTATGGCTTTGCTTTACTTTGTTTTGGAATTAAACAGTTTGTATCACGTAAGTAGCCTGCATATTGATCAGCACAGTATTTGCTACAAGCCAGGTTTTCGTTCCTGGATAAGACTCTTACACAGTGTTAAAAAGACCACTATCAAAACAAGCAAGAAAAATGAAACAATAAATGTTCACATATAGAGTGGTAAGCATGGGATAATTCTGTCTGCTTAAATCTAGTCTCACTATTCATATCTTGCACCATAAATAGCCATGAAATGATGGAAGACTGGTGTCCCATCAATCTCTCCAGATGTTAGTGAGCTCATGGAGAAAAAGGCTTTGAAGAATCATCCCAAAAGTATTGTACTCTCCAAAACCATAAAAGCCCAAGCTCTGTGGAGAAACAGAAACCCTACCATACCACCACATACAACTTTAGGAAAAGCAGAAGTTTTTACCTCACATTTACAAATACAGTCATCCAGTTTATAACACAGACATTGTTCAAGTGTCCAAACTCCAACAAAGGGCATACTCCTATGACTCTTCCAGTCCGAAAAACTGTGTAAGATTTCAACATTCTTCTGTCTTGCACACGTGCACTGTTTAATGATGTGTATATTATAAAGGAACAAGAACATCCTTTTGTGATCTGAGCTTTTCACACTGGGCTGAGTAGCCCAGGATCCTTATTTTAGAAAATTCTTGTCCCATCTGGAGATTGAGCCATACTAATCAAGGCTGCAAAATCATTGTTGCTGCATTTTCATCCTACTAAGCCTGTTAAACTAAGATGCAATATTTAATCCTGGCAGAAATTATCTTTCATATCAATAATCTTTGGTTTTATTGATTATACCGTTCACTTACTCAAACCCAAGGAAAAGCCACTGGAGCCAGACCCAGGAGAGCAGCAGAATAGTAACTGTGATGGGGATGGAAAGGATAAACCAGGATCCAAAATTGATGCACTGGCAATCCGGGTAACGTCTGGATGGAAAAAAAAAAAAAAGATCAGTTGAGCTTCACAAAGGAATGAAGACTTGTGCAAAGTGTCAGAAAGTACTGCTGCAGGAGAATACTTCTGGCTGGCAGTGAACTTCAGCACGAGGTGGCCTCTGGTGTCCTCTTACCTCGCCCTCCCATCCTGTTCCTGGTCATCATGACCACAAGAGGAACCAGCTGTGCCAGTGATCTGAGCACTGGATCAGCAACGGGTCTGGGGATCTGACAGTGACTGAGCTGTGTCTAAAGTGAGCTCAGTAAACAATGGAGGGCCATGCACAGCCTAAGGACTGTTAGGACTATAAAGAAACAGAACTTGAAAGAAAGGAGTTTCTTGAGATGAGACTTTAGCACAAGAAAATATACTCAAATGCAAAAGCTCCAATGAATGTAGGAGATAACAGTGGAAGCAACATTGAGACTTGTATTGCTAAGATTTCCATAAGTGATTCAAAACTTATTAAAATCAAAATTATTATTACTAATTTCCAGGAGTGTTTATTGGCTAGGTGGATTGTTTCTCCACTCAACTTGTCTCTTTGAGGCTGTCTTAATCTACTGTTTATAGATGTGGGTCATTCAAGCAGAGATCTCCCTTCCATGTGCATTTAAGAAAAGGAGAAGGGCTTTGGTCTTCTGAAAGAAATTGCCTTATTGTTGAATGTGATAGATGCCACATGGGCAAAAAAGAAGGGTAAAACCCCCTGTTTTCTAATTTACTTTGTGGACAGAAGTTACTCTTCTTTTGAGCTCCTACAGCTCTGCTGAGAGAGCTTTTAATTCTAAACGTGAGAAAATTCACATCTCCTTGAGCAGCCTTCCTCCTTGACGCAAAAATCAGATGGAGGGGAAAGAAAAATGTCCAGACAGAGTCCCTAATGACTATTTCCCATTATTAGCCAACCTTTTGTATTTCAGGTCTTGCAAGAAGGAAAATAATTTTGATTATTCCATAGTGTTTTGAAGCTATAAATGCTTATTATAAATGCTCTCTCAAGTATTGTGCAAATTTTAGGTTTGATCTATATTTACTATGAGGCTTACGTATATCACAAATGAAGTGCTGGCAGGGACCAAACCTACCACTCTACCCTCTTTTTGAGGTGATGCTCTAAGTTGCAATTGTACATAATGATGAAACAGTGGAACTAGAACAATATAAAGCATTGTACTATTACATAATTTATTGATTACATGGTTATGTATCTCTTATTACATGGTTAGCCACATCAATTTTTGAATGTAAAAGTTCCAAGAGAGGAAAAAACTGACATCAGAGTAGTAGCGATTTAACATTTCATCATCACTTGCTAAGGTGTTTATGATCTTTTCTGAAATACATGTGATAATTTCCTATTGAGCAAAAAAACAAGGTCTAAAAACTTAATACTAAAGAGTCAATTACATTATCAAATGTTAATTTATTGTTATCAGGTTCCACAGTAAATTTGTACAGGGCTGAAGTACAGTAAGTACTTCTAGCAATCTGAATATTGATGTTAGGTAGTCTTCATCTCCAGAGGAAATATTCCTCAGATAGAATGGATGATCACTTTAAATTATTTTTAAAAACAATCTATTACATAGTTCTGGTTGGACTATCTACTGTTGTTAGATAATCTACTACAGGTCTTGCCTGAAGCAAGGATGCACAGAACACATTTATTTTCTAGACCTATGTCCTCTGGAAAATGAAAAAATGTGATTGATTTTAATAATCCTTTTCCTACAGTGATTCAGTGTCAGTAACAGTAAACTCTTTCCAGGCAAATGCTGCAAATGTTACCAATAGCTGATCTTCAACAATTTGCTATGTGCATTACAAAATAGTGGGTAGAGAGGAAAAAAAATTAAAAAAGGACTGTACTTTATCTTGTTCTATTTCAAAATTGGAGTAGGACTTTCTGACAATGAGTAGTTTGCAGAAGAAAAAATGTTGAGCAAGAACCATTGGATTTCAATGGGTTTGGAATAAAATCTGCCAATTTTCTTTTCAAAGCAGCTCTACTTAAATATGAAAAGGAATGTTAAAAAATGCTTTGGAAAAACCTTAAAATGAGGTGTTCCATTGAATGCAAAGTTTCAGACCGGTTTGAAATGATTTGCTTTTTTGTTGATTAATGGACCCTGATTTCTCATTTCAACAGCCTCTTGAAAGTCTCCTGATGCTCTTTGCTAAGCAGACTGAACTCACCTCCTGCTATATTTAGAAATTAATAACAGGCCTTTACGGCCAGGTAATGCCTGTCTTATTCATGCTAAGCAGTGTTTTCCTCCTCAGACAAATCTATCTTTTTCCATGCAGCTACCCAAAGAGTAAAGTACTACTTAACCAAACAATGATCATCTTGTTGCATGTGTTGGCAGATCACATATAGACTTTCCCTGTGTAAGGCAAATACAACACAGCAATTTCATTTTTTCTCCTTAACAAACAATTAAGATAAGCCATAGAATCAAATAATAGCAAATCAAAGGGCAAGGTTTATAATGTGTTTTAGGGGACCCATGTGACAGCTCAAGAAAGAAAGTTAAAATTCTGGACTAAGAAGAATACAAATAATATAATATAATCTCTTACGAATTGAAGTGCTCAGTAAAAATCAGATTAGTTGATGTTCCTGTGATTGTGGTCAGGCCTCCAATGGTAGCAGAATAAGCAACACATAAGCACATCACTTTGAGAATCCCACTGTTTTTGTCCTTTCTGCTTTTTCTCTCTGCTTCAGCAGGTGGTAGGTTCTGTTTAGAAAGTATATACACCCATTAATATATAAGAAGGGCTCATCATCAGGCACAAAAATAGAACTCAAGGACATCTCAGAAGAGCCAGACAATTCACTGGCAATATAGTTGTCTGCAGTGTGGTTTGGTTTGCAGCTACAGTAGTAGCAAAATTATTCATGCAAAGGAAAAGGAGGCAGAGTCAAACCCTGAAATCCTTTTCCTGATCTGTCTTAGTCTTTACAGAACTTCCTTTGTCTGGACTGATACACATACATACACCAGATACACAGAGTTTGTACTTTGGTGAGGTTGCTTTAACTTGTGTAAAATACACTGGGAGGAGAAAACCACTAGAGAAATAACTATACAATCAAACTGTGTGCATATGTGCGACTACAGGTGTATCTCTTATTCCCATATAACCAGCTTCACTGCTACCTGTACCATGTTAGGAGTCGCATGGAGTTACACTGAATAATAAAAAGACACTTTAAGTACCTGTTCCCTTCCTTTTTCACTTTCCTTTTCAACTGTGCATACTGTATTACCCATATTGTTATATCTGGAAAAAAACAAAGGCATGCATTGTAACAAACATATTCTATTTAGATGAATTCTTAAAACAGCCTTTAGTAAATGAATAACAATTACCCATTAACTTGTTTTTCTTTCTCTTTCCAATCTGGCTTTTCACATTCTCCTATATTTTCTGCAAGAAAGAGTTGCAAAGACAGATAAGACTTTAAGGGAGCAAAACTGGAAAGGCTCCATCAGCATGTCTCATCCTATGCAATCACTTCACATCACCCCATGAATACATTTGCAAGCACCAATCTCAGAAAGAGTTGATTTGTGCTCTACTCCTTCATGACTCCTATGCCTGGGAATCTGAATCTTCTAATGAGGAGAAATATTTCTAATTTACAATCCAACTGTGTAGGTAATCAGTTTAGATTCATTTGTTCTTCCAACATTACCCTGTGGCTTAAAGAGTTCCTTTCTTGTGCTAATGTTTAAGCCTTAGTGTATCTATAGCCCAGAGTCATATTTCTTTCCAGCCATTTTATTAGGCTGGTAAACCAACCCCTTCCCTTCTCCCCTCCTCTCATCCAAGTGCCACCCTCTGCTGCTCAGTTTTAATTAATTGGTGTGATCATGAGAGAGCTCACACACAGTAACCCAAGAGATGTCTCAGAGTGAAGCACATAATGATTACAGTCCTTCTCTAGCTATTTAATTGTGTTTGCTGCATTCTTTACTGCAGAACGAGGGTGGCAAAGACAGCACTGCCCCATGTGCCTACCGTCCAGCTCCAGTGCTGGGTTGATGGAGCCATTAGAGCAAGATATCTCCAGCTGATCAGCTTCTGCTTCAGCTTTGATGATCTGCTGAGCTACAGCTTCCACAATTGGCATCACCATGGCAGCAGCAGAGGTGTTGCTGAGCCACATTGACAAGAAAGCACAGCTAACCATGAAACCCAGCATAAGCCTGGAATAGGAGAGAAGAGTCTGTGGCTGTTACAGTAACACCTCCTATCATCAGTCTATTTAATATAAATTGAGAATTTTGTCAACAGGAAAGCTGAAACACTGAAAATTTAAAGCCTGTAATTTTGAGAACATTTTTGAATAAAAAATTGTCTTGATCTAAGACACTGAAATGATCGTATTTTAGAGGTTCAAACGTACTATAAAGTGAAGCAAAAGCAATAATGTTTATTTACACTATTATACTGTATTTAACCATCTTTGAAAAAAGAGAACCATGCATGTCAAAAATTCAAATGAGAGTTAAAATGGCTATGCTGCTGATGTCATTAATCTTGTATTGTACAATCTAGGTCAAAACCCTGGAGTTATCACTTAGGCTGTAAGTCCTGTAAATACCAGTTTAGTTGTTATTGGAAGAAATAGTAACAATTCAGTAAGTGATACTTAAATTTGTTCTTAATCAGAGCACCGAGACAGGTGTAGACATATTTTGGGCTTCAATAAACATCATCTTTGATATTAAATGGGAAAGGGAAGGTCATTGCAATGCCTTAATCTGGCCTTGGCTTTTTCTAAGCTTATTAGTAATGCAATACACTGAATTGCACCAATGCCTGAAAAATCAAATATTTCATGTCAGTCTGGTGAAGCTGGACTGTAAATTTAGAATACAGGTCAGAATGTTGGTTTTAATGCATTTCTAGGGGTTGTAAATGTGAACAGTCCTCTTGACTCCCTGTTCCAAGGTGCTGTCACTGTCATTAAAAACCTGCCGTACATCATCACAGGCAGAGAACTGAGTGAAGGGATGGTGGTGTTGCACCTTTCTCTCAGAAGTCATCTGTGCAATTTGTAGTGTTCTTTGCTCAGCCTTGATCAGAAACGTCACAAAAAAATGTCAGGTTTACTCAGTACTTGAAACCAGTAAAAAAAATTATATAAAAATCATGTAAACATTATTTGATGATGTAAAAATACCATCAAAATATCTCTCATAACCTTTCATTTCAGCTAGCAGCAACAACATTTCAAACTGGATTTTTTGTCAGCAGGGGCACCTTGTCTTTCCCAGTGCACTTTTAATTGCATGGTGATGAAAGGATCTGTAGACCAGCAAGTCACAGACCTGATTCAACACAAATTGTCATCAGTAGTGTAAAACCCATTAATTTAACAGTTTTTTATTAGATCCTCAGACAGAAATTGAGGAAGAATAGTGTCTCACACAGAAAATACAGGTCAGAATAAGCACAATGAACATGAAATTTCACACTGTCAAGAAATGCCATTTTAGTAGAACTTGCAAGGGGATTAAAAATATAATTAAGACATTCACTGAAGTGTTTCAAAACTCTTAATCATAAATTTCCAGCATTAGATGGACTGATGAATAGGTAACCCTTTGGTACAATGTGGTGGGCTCTAATGAGGGACTTTAAAAATTATTACAAATTAATAAGATCTATCCTGTTCAGCCCCAGTTTTTCTGCATTATTTTCCCTGTGGTATTGTTTAAAAAAATATTATGCATAGACCTTGGATAATTATTTCATTTATATCCAGCTGTAAAGTCACACTTTGTTTTATAGTGCACAATCAGTATTTTGTTGCCCTTCCTAGTTCCTGCAGGTTGCACAGACATATTCACCCTTCCCTGCTAGTCTGCAGACTACACTGCATAGCTCAAAAGACAGGAGGTCTTCACAGGCTCAAAGAATAATCTGGGCTGTGAAAGACCCTTAAGATCATTGAGTCCAACCATAACCATAACACCACATCTCCACATCTTTAAATACCTCCAGGGATGATGACTCAATCACTTCCCTTGGCATCCAGTTGCAATGCCTGACCAACCATTCACTGAAGAAATGTTTCCTATTATCCAATCTAATTCTCCTGTGGTCCAGCTTGAGGCCATTTCTCTTGTCCTGTCACTTTTCACCTGGGAGAGCAGGCTGACCCCCACCTGTCTACAGCCTCCTTTCAGGGAGTTGCAGACAGTGATAGGTCCCCTGATCCTTCTTTTCTCCAGGCTAAACAACCTCAGATCCCTCAAATACTCCTCAGCGGACTTATGCTCCAGACCCTTCACCAGCTCTTTTGCCCTTCTCTGGACAGGCTCCAGCCCCTCTGTGTCTTGTTCTCCCTTTCAACATTTCAGCCAGAAGCTGAGAATTTAGGAGTGATCAAAAGAGAAGTTTAAATAACTAAACCTACATAGCTCAAGAATACAGCTTAGATAACTGGAGGCAGTAGGAAAAGACTGTAAGGAGAATTTTTTTCCAAACAGAGCTGCCAGCTATCAAAAGAAGCAAAATTAAATCAAAATACTTGTGATATTTAAAATTAGGTCAATCAAATCACTGAGGAATATAAATAATCCAGCATTTCCATGAAGTATCATCAGTTAAATCACCTAAGAGCCATCTTATTTTTTAGACCTGGGTGTCTGGTTTTCTGACCATTTGCTTCCTGTCTGTTTCCTGGCAAGGAGTCATGAGCATGATGTATTATGGGAAGCCAAACTTGCTCTATAGGTCTTATCTGCAGCCTTACTAATACACTGACAGATGTACCTGCCAACCTAAACCATTTCTGCAAGTTTGTAAAGCAAGCAAAGGAAAGAGTTTTCACTTCATAAGACACATGTTGATAGTGAGTAAGCAGAGTGTGATTTCATTTCCCTTATCACCTCATCCAGCTAAGTTCCTATCCTTTGATATTTTTTTTATATGTAGACAAAGGAAAACACCAAAAGTAAAGACAGAAAGTTGATGTTTTTCCCTTCCTCACCACCTGCTCAGTTTTATGAGTTTTTCCCCCTCACAATGTACTTGAACTGCTTTGTTTAGATTTTTTTGGGGAGGGGGCATGTCCAGAGTTTTGAAAATACCATCAAAATAAAAATAATCAGCTTGAAACAGATTTTATGTTGTAGGCATTTGGTGGGAATGTTCCAATGACCATCAAAAATGGGATCCCTATATTATTCATAAACATACTTTTTTAAGAAGGATCCTTATTATGAACAGAATCACTGCAGGGAACTTTCAATTAGAATTTCAGCAAAATAATAAAGTGTCCCCTACAAATCAGTCATATCAATTTAAATATCTACTTTGTTCGAGTAGAAATGAAAAGCTGAATTTCTGCTGTAGAAAAAGCAGTAGGCGATTATTTCTGGAATACATAGCTTTCCACAAGTATTATTGGCCTTCAAGACATTGTTCAGCACATACCATGCAGGGTTGACACCCACCAGCATCACCATTTTTAAAGCCACTCTTTTGTGGAGATTCCATTTTTCTATTGATGTTGCCAAACAAATTACTCCAATCAGCAGCAGATGAAACTCTTTAAAATAAGCAGATGCCACCTGAAATAAAATAAAAATAAAAAACCAAATAAAAGAAAACAAACAAAAAAATACCAAACAAAATCCCACAAAAACAATAAGGAAAAAGAAATCAGATTTTTTAAATTAAAACGTGAATTTCCCTTAGCATTTGGTATTATCATTTAAATGAAAAAATACAGTAAGATTATATAATGAAATTGATAAAGAAAAATTATTTTGGCTTAAAATTAAACTGTTAAGTTCATTGGAACTGTTAAATTCATTTAACCAAATGATGCAAGAATAAAATGCACTGCAGTGCATATGTTTAAAACAAAACTAAAGATAAAGCTTATGATGGAACAACCTAAAATCATCATCTCACATACATACTAAACCACCAATGACATGTTGGTTTTATTACTTTTTTATCTATCCAACAGATAAAATAACAACTTTAAGCATAGGCTCAGAGTATGTTTTTCTGTGATGTCATCTGTTTGGCATGAAGGTGTATACTCAGCAGTTTGCAAATGGGTCATTGTTGTGACATTTCGCCTCTGTAATATTAAGAATATTTCATAACTATCTAGCATTTTCCCATCCACTGGCATCCAAGCACTGAATCACAATCTAGAAAAAAATATTAAAGAAATATGAACAAGTCCTGAAGACAAAGCATGTAAGCAAGTCTTGAGGCAGAACTATCACAATTGGCACTCAGCAAATCCATGGATTTGTCTGATAGGTTTCAACATTATGTGTTTCATTCTTTGGAGTTTTGATTTCAGATATGCACAATGTAAAAGAGATAAAAATAAGGGTTACCTGCTTTGATGCCATTATACCAAACAATGGGAACATAAAGGCAGGGAGCAAAGCTGAAACAGCCAGTGGCAAAGCTTCTGTGAGCCAAAAGATGGCAACTACAAACAATGTGTATGCACATTCTGCTTCCTGGAATACAAAAGGCACCAACAAAAACATGACTTGATCATCCAGGGGAAAAAAAATCACAATTCAAAAAGTACAGCTACATCAGTAGAGAAATTCCCCACACCTGGAAAAAGTATGAGTCAAAGGAGCTGCATTTGGGGTACTTATTGTGTGCTATTGACAATTCTGCTAAAATACGAAATGCAGTCTGCAAAATAGTTCTAAAGAGTTTTTTGGGTTTTTTTTTTTCTAAGAGACAGTAAGATTATTTAAATTTTACCACTTAGAAAAGGTGGGGGAAAAAGTCAGCTGCCTATTCCTTCAAGGACAATTAATCACATAGGTCAACCTGGAGCATTCTCAGACCATGAATTTCTATAAACAGCCAAACATTCTGCCTCTGTAAGCAACCCTTCAAAGCTCTAGGGGTACTCACAGTCAATAATAGGTCAAATTTTGTCTCTCCTGTAATCAGTGAAATTTTGACATCAATATCAATAAGGCAAGGATATAATCTAGGAAAAAAGGTACTGTGCAAGACAGAAAAGAAACACAGCTGTTTCTTTTAAGATTTGTAATTTTAGTGAGTGTCTTTTGTTTAAACTCCTGAAAACCAGGATGTGGTATTTTCTGTTGTTGTTGTTTGGTTATTTTTTTGTTTGGTTGGTTGTTTAGTTGGTTGGTTTATTTTTCTCTTTTTTCCAGGGGAATCTTTTCCAGGGGAATGCTGCCTGTAAAATGCAGTCCCAGACAAATAGAATGAGGTGAAGTAAACTTAGTTTCTTCCAGAATCTTGAAAACCTCTTTTGTGTAGTTTTTAATTTATATTTCTGGTTTTAGGGAAAATGATTTGGAACTTTTAGTGCCCCTGGTTAGGGCATGAAATCAACAGTAGCAGATATGGTTTGTACTGGGAAAGGAACAGCTCAATGATATGGCTCTTGGAACCATTGACTGGAAAACAACAACATTAAATCTAAGTCTGTAGCTATCATTTATTTCAAGGAAGTTTTTCTTATGTAAGAAACAATTTGAAAATATCCATTCACGATGCAAATGTTCATCCCACTTACATCCTGCCACATTAAGAATTTCCCGTGAGTTTGCTCTCAGAAAGGAAACAGAAATATTGGTATTGTGATGTGAGAGTGAGAAGCACATTGCTCTGTAACCATTGTCTATCCAAGGGCTATGCAAGGACTTCTGAACCAAGCTTTCATGTATTTTCATACATTGTATGTATAATGCAGATGTGAAAACACATCACAGAATTCCATTTTATTCTGCTGGCATCAGAGCTACACCAAATAGAATCACTAATGACATTGTTAGGTAGCTGTTTCATCAGCTTGGAGTTGTCACAAGAGTTAGTGAATGCCAGAATAATTTATTTCAAGTAAAATAATACTATGATGTCCTGCCATAGATTTTGCTCTGTTTAGGAACCAGAGGGAATTTATCAGATCATTGATTTGAATAATTTCATATCGAATGGCATAAAATGTGATGAACTTGAAATCCGTCATCAAACAAAAGAGTAATTGCAACTCTCTTCCCGACTATTCATCTTCATTTTCAATCATACAGAGCAGTTTAAAAGTGTCCCTAAATTAATAATGAGAACAAGAGTTTCAAGTAGTCCAGATGATGTTAAATGGGAGAAAACATTTTGGAACAAGAAAACAAATGTGCAATCCAGAGCTTCATATAGAAGGTTAAGTTGAAGCTGTCTTCTCTGAATTTCTGTGTACATACAATGAGTTGACAAAAAAAATTCACAATGCAAACATAATTAATACATTTAAGGTCCCTTCCAACTCAAGCTATCTGTGATTTTGTTAATCTGAAAAGATCTGGGAATCTCAGTCTTTACATAAAGGTGTAAAATAATTACCTTTCCAAGCAGGTCACTTACCTTGGTTTTGATGATAAGCGGAAGTGGAAGTAAAAGCAGTGGGGTGAGGACAATGAGGAGGAACCTTCGGTAAGCCAGGAGGTAGCGAAGAATCTTCATGGTTGATGGCTGGTAGATGAACTTCCCTGAAGAAACTGCCAAAAAACATGTCTGACTTTAAATAGCTGACTCTGATTAATATTTTTCCAAGCTATCACCTTTAGCCGTTGCTAAAGCAGGCAAGTAAAGCAAGTTAAAATTAAATCTGGCTCTTTATTGTTTTAGTGAGTTTATTAACAGTAGGCTGATAAGATAAGTGTTCATCTTAAACCAAGGCTAGATGTCAGCCCTCTCAGGACTTTCTCTCCCTGCCCTTCCTCATAACATATTTATGTAATTAAAACAGGTTTTAGACAGCTAGAAAAATAAAAAATTCAGGCACTCTCCCAGTCACTGTTGACTTTCACAGGAAGTAAAAACGTAACATACATAGAATATATGTTCAAAACCAGTTGTGGCATTATGTGAAATCATTTGATTGAACACAATTAAAAAGTCTTCATGTCATTTCCATCTCTGGAGATATTCAAAACTTGATAGGACAAGATCCTGAGCAACCTGACCTGAACTTTGCTCTGCTCTGAGCAAAAGTTTGGACTAGATGACTAGTCCATTCCAGCCTTAGTCTTTCTGTTGTTTTATATATCTAGAATCTAAGGTATACCAGAAAAACAGGGACTTTTTCTGTCTTGCTGGGCAGGGAATATATGATAGTTCATCTTCTCTTCTCATGAAGAAACAGGATAAGGTTTTTTTATGTACATCATATAAAGTTTTGAGGAAGTCTAAGAGTAGGGAGAGTTTTTGAGACAAAAGTAAAAAATAAATAAACCCTTTTGCTTGAATTTTCCTATTTTTCAATAAAAAGAAAATTTGGTACAGTCTTTGTAATGCAACAAAATAGCATCAAATAAAGAACAGGAAGAGATAGGAAAGAAGCTTGTACACTATCTGTGGGTGAAGATTAAAAGGGGGAAGAACACACTGTTTTGTGCTGAAGATCTTACATGAAGCAGAACATCGGAAGAGGAGACAGATGAAGGAATCTTTGAGCTGCCATCAGAACCATCCAAAGGACAGGTAATAAAGGTAGAGTTTCACTATCTATATAACCTTTTGATTATAAGAATCCCATGTGTCAGGGTGCAGGCAAACTCGGTGATCAGATTGTCACTGTTGAGTACACACTTCTGGTTTCAGGAAGGTAGGACTTTGGTTATGGGTAAGCAGTAATATCTCATATCTGTCAGAAAGCAATTGAGTGAAAACCCAAAGGTGGGAAATAAACTGGGGTAAGTATAATGAAATAACAGCCTTGCTACTGGGGAATTGGGAAAACAGCTTTGCACAACCTAGGGAGCTAAGACTGAGACTTCCTGGGAACATAATATAAGGGATTAAAGATGTTCAAGTGAACTGGTAACTTTTGAAAGAGGCTGTTCTAAATATATGACCACAAATTTGTTTAAAGAATTCAGAGGCAGCATTAGAAAATCTTCTAATATCCAAAAATCAAAACTGAATTGTATGAGATCTGGAAAAATCTGTGCTATAAAGGAATAACAAACATTTAGACTGATAAATTCAGAGCAATTGGGATATGAAATATATTTCAGTTGGAGAGGTCAAAGATAATTTCTATTAAAGTATCAGAGCTAAGAGGAAATGAGAGGAGAGTGATTTAGTGAGCAAAAGGGAAGACAGACTGCAGACAGTTCTGGAGTTTTTAATATTTTCTTTGCTTGAGTCTTCACAAAAGTAAATGGCAGTCAATTAAATTAATTTTAACATGAAAATGGGAATGCACTATGGGGACGGTGCTGGTGGGAGTAGTGAATATTTAGATTTAATATATGTATTTAGATTTAATATATGTATTCAAGTCAACAGTTTCAGATGCAATTCACCCATAATTCATGGGTGATAATTCATGCAGTAATCTGAGAACTATTTTAGAATATATTTGAATATATTTTGTTATGCCAAATATTTGAAAAACTGTGGAGTATTACAAGTTTCTAGAAAACTGGCCAGACATAAATGGGAATGAAATATGTCACATGTACTCAATTTAGGTTTTTTTTTATGGGGCAACTAACTTAGTGACCAAGGATGTAAAATCATATGCATTTTATTATACTTTAATAAACTTATTAGATAAACTAAGAGCAAGTCAGAGGTAAGCATAGAAGAAATGGTCATGGGGAAATTGTGTCTGTGTGCAAAAATTATTTTTAAAATGTTGGTTTCGAAGAGCAGTTGCAATTGTTTTACATTCATACTTTGAAGATATTTCAAATGGGATCCTTAAGAGATCTATTCTGCTTCGTTTTCTAGAACATATTTTTGTTAAGGGTTTTGAATTATAAACTGGTAATCAGCAGGACAAAGCTTATACCCTCTAGCTGATTCTAGACAATAAAAGCTGCTTTTTCAGCATTCTTAGAAAATCATGGCTATAGCAAAATGCTGTGTGGAAATAGGAGTCCAGAACAAAAGAGAAAAGGGAAAGAGACTTTCAGTAGTGGTTCAAATAAAATATTGCTGATGAGGAGTAGAGATTGTCCTGCATCATTAACACTGAAATTCTCAAGCTTGTCTGTAGTACCCTGATCTGCCATCAGAGATGGTCAGGGCAGAATAAGGAGTTACATAGAGGAGGTTTCCTTCCAAACTTATGCTGAGATGTTTCTGAAGCAGTCAAACTTCTACAGATAACCTGAGAATTGATTGACAGATAGATGCTCAAGGAGAGAATGAATTTTCAGTGGAGTAAGTTTAGTAGAGAAGGTCTTGAAGGCTTTCTAAAAGAATGGAATTTGGGAAAAAACTTTCCTTACAGGCAGGAAAGAGGAACAAGAGAGGATATGCAATCCTGCTTACAAGAACTTTAAATATAAATCTCTGCATGGGAAGACAGAAGGGGTTTTAATGTGATTTGAGGTATTACTGAGTTATTATGAAAAAAATTATAAATTCAGTTTGAAAAATAATTAAGGATATATTTGCAACACTGGAAAAAATTTAAAAGAGGCAGAGTTTCTAGGGAAAAAGAATATTTATTGTTATGCTTGCCAGTGTTAGCTGATATCTGGGCCAGTATTGATCCCTTAATCCCTAGTCTTCTTGGAATGCTGAATTTATTTTTGTTATGTCTTGAGTTAACTGTGGACAACTCTTGTGTAGTTTCCCAGTAGCTAAATTGAGTTTTCTGGTTCTTTTTTTCAGACCTCATGAAAGCCTGTGGGAATGGTCCTTTTATGTTGAAGTTTTGTGCAGATAGCTGTATTTGCAGCTTGGCTGAGGACTGCTATTTCTCTTTCATACGTGAAGAAGGCCTTGTGTGCTTACAAACTTGTAATTGTGTGGGACAACAAAGCAGAAAAAGCTTTTGAGAAAGAGGAAAGAAAAATTCAAGTTCTTCCAAAAGCTGATTTTTCAATAAAACAAAGGAAGATCAAAGACTTGTATGAGAGATCCAGCTATGGAGAATGAAATGGCAAGAGGGGCATCATCACACCCCAGTAGATACAATCAATGAGACAGCAGTCATGTCCCCACTGGTTAGCAGAGAAAGAAAAATAAACTGAAACTTTCCTAGGCACTACAAAAGTCTCTAAATGCGTATTCCAGGACTCACAGTCAGCTTGTGAGGTCTCTCTCTTGAGTGATCCAAAAGAGCTGTTTTGACTGAGGCCCTGAGCAAGAAGCTGCTGCACTGATCAAGCAGCATATAGTGCATGCAGTCCCCATGGGCCACTCCAGACAGGACCAGATGAGAGAAATATTCTCTATGCCACTGCCAGGAAGCATGGATCCACTGGAGTCTCTGGCAGAAGGCACCTGCAGACATCCAGGGAACTCACCTATTTGTAGGAGGTTGTCAGTGTTTGCCTTTGTATCCATTATTGCATTTTTTATTCCTCTTTTTTTTTGCTTATCAAATGTTTTTAGCTGTTTGCTCTTCCCATTGTCTTCCCTGTCCCACTGGAGTCAGAGCAGCTGAGTAGCTGGGTGGTGCTTTGCTGATGAACCCAGTCAACCCACACACCTTGTCAATGGCCTTGTAAATTACTCTCTACTTTAACACTCAGTTAAAAATCTTTTGATCATCACAGACACAATGGTAATATTAACAGAGCAAGAAGAACATTTCAGTTATGCAATACTTCTTGGGAATTTCAA
Organism: Lichenostomus cassidix; assembly: GCF_008360975.1. Classification (NCBI taxonomy): domain Eukaryota; kingdom Metazoa; phylum Chordata; class Aves; order Passeriformes; family Meliphagidae; genus Lichenostomus; species Lichenostomus cassidix. Next base: position 21,229,047 of record NC_139480.1, on the reverse strand, counting down.
AGCACGCAGAATTTAGTACAACGTGCAGCAGGGCAGGATCCATAGAAATGTGAAGGAGGAAAATAAAAATCACTCTTTCCTTGTCAAAGGTTGATCATGCAGGATTAGCAGGATATCTTTATAGAATGAGATAAGGACTATTTTAGAACAGCACTCTAATCTAGAAGGAGAGATTTTTTTATACCAATATATGACTAATTATAGTAACAGAAAGTCTATATATGTCACTACAAGAACTGTAAGATGAGTAAGGTAAAACCCAAAGGGAAGAAATCATTGGGAAAACAGTCAGGGCAAAAGAATGTTTTAAAAGCAGCTTCTCAAAGACATTTGAAGGATTTATGCTTCTCCAAAATTTGTTAATGATTCTCAAAATTATAGTTAGTGATGACAAAAAATGAGAAGAATTACCAAAAATGTTTTTTGTATAAGAACTTCAATTCTGAAGTTACTATGTTCCTCTATGTGGGGAGAGAGAAGAAAGCTCCAGAAACGGTCTGGGTAAGCATTGTGCTGTGATTTACTTCTAATTTTACACATCTGTAGCTAAACCAGTCACCACAACCTTTGTTTCACAACCTCCAGAGAGATGTAAGTATTGTCACCCTGCTCAGCTGAAGTGCTTGTACCAGGCTGAGGTGAATAACAGTGTTTCTCTTCAACGACTACAAAAGGCCTTACTCAAGGCATCCAGCTTTTAGATGTCTGTGGTAGGACAGAGTTGTTATATCCTCTGTTTTTTTGGAAAAAGTCTTAAGAAGCTACCTGAAGTCAAGAATAGCTGCAAAAGTCCTGGAGCACTGAGCAAGGAAATAATCTTCTTTCCTTGGGTCTTAGGCTTTAAGCAAATGGACATAGCATGTACCCATCATTAAACAAGATTTTATCAGAATTTTAAACTTCATTATTATTGTTGAATAATTAGCTTTCCCTCCTTATTATTGGGAAAAAAAAAAAAAAAGAGAAAACATCTCTAATTTTATTTGTTATTAACTTGCCAGTGGCTGGGATCAAAGGGTTTCATTATTGCCAGAGAAAAATTAAATATATTCAGTATGAACCCAACACTGATCTCCACCTTTTGAAAGAAGCCATTGAGAATAAATTTTCACTAAATAGAAAGCATGGAAATTAAGTCACAAACACTAATTCCCCAAGATCTTGCGTATTCTGCAAGTCTTTTAACAGGCACTGGAAAATTTGTCTGGCTGTTTCCCATTGTTGCTGTTCATTATTTTTCTTCTAAAACATAAAAGCTTTTGGGATTCAAAATTCTATTAACATCCCCATAAAACACATAGAGAGAATTAAACTCTCCTTCTCCTTCCCTTTTTCTTGTTACAGAAGTGAAAGCAGTCAGAACTGCACTGAGTGCAATTCCACAGTGATGGAATTGGATGTGTAGTCGTGTTGCATCCTAAAGTTCTCCAGTTTCTAAGTACATATCCAAGCTGATAACAGACAACTGCTCCAACAATTATAAATGCTCTAAAAACTAGGTTAGTAAATCTTTATGGAAATGTACTTTAAACTGTGGGTTTTGGGGTTTTTTTCCATTAGTCTTCTTTTTTTAAAGTATCTCATAAGGAACAATCTCTTCTAAGTTTAGCAGAATGCTATTAGTGACAACAAGATTAGTATGGAAAAGGAGGTAAACAATCAAAACAAAAGTACCGTTCTGGAATTTTAATAGCATGAAATTCTGAACAATATGTGACATTTATCTCCAGATTGAAGATGGAAGTTGGAATTTGGAGTTGTATTCCTATGTTCTTGGCCTGACATGCTAAACAGCAGTAGTTTAAAAAACACTAAACCCCATTTATTTCCATAATTTTCCTTGCATTTCTGTTTCCACACTACAGAACTACTGATGAAGTTCTCTTTGAAAGAGGATATTGATACCTTTTGAAGAAATGGTTCACAGAAACCAGATTAAATCAATTTTCATCAGGTTAGGAGAGAAGAAACACATTTTGTACCTACATTCAGACTGTATTTCTGAATAGAAAGTATTTGACATGTTGAATACACTTCCACACTCTTTACTGCATAACAGCAAACAAACTGAAAAGAAACAAAACCAAATAATTCAACACCGAAAATTTTAAAGACTGAGAAGTCCACTATTCATTGTAAACATGTTCCTTTTCATTCTGAATAAAAACCCACTGTGCCTAAAGGACATTAGTGTCGTGATTTTCCAAGATGACCTGTACTTAGAGCCATTTTCTTTGAATCAGTTCAAGTGCTTCAGAAATAGCTATATAATCTTCCAACTTTCTGAAGCAGAACATTCTCTTACAATGATGCTAGATAGCACACAGCTCCTCCAACACACTCATTTATCCTGGGTGCTCTGTTCCTGTGATGCTTCCCACTGGAATTACTGCTCAGTGACACAAAGAAGTATTTTCAAGACATAGGCTACAGTTAAACATCTTGTTCATGTAGAATGTGAAATACAAAGGAATAATGAGATTTTAAAACAATAAAGAGCCTATATACAGGTCTTCTATACCTGAAACACACCTTGAAAGCTTAAAAAGTCCCAGTTCCTTGAAATTCATTACGCTAACTCTGTCTCTACATCAATCTGCTTCTCTCAAACAGCTCCTTGATAATGCTTCTGTTCACATCTGAAATAGCTGTAAGCAGCTTAACTTCAGAACTGAAAGCAATTTCGCTTCATCAATGTGATATTGTGCCTGCAGCAAACAACTTCTGTTGAGAGTTTTTCCTGGATGGAGCATGACATTAACCAGAAGAGTCAAATTCCACATATTCAGAACCTATCCTGGACACCTGTCAGGCAAGCCTGCAACTCAGCTTCCACAGCAGGTTATTTACTTGGCCAGGACCTCTCTGTAAGTACAGCTCTCTTGAATAAGGAGCTTCCACACTTCCAGTTTGTCCAGTGTTTTGCTCCACCCTCATTCCAGAAGCTTCACTGAATGCCTCAGCCTCCTGTACATGGTTGTCCAATGTGCTTCTTTTAAGGAAAACAGACATATGCCTTTTGGCAACTGACACCATATGCTGGCAAATTTCCCTTGTCAATAATCAGTAGGGGATAAAAAAAACCCTGAGGCCTTTAAAAGCTTTTCATCTTCCAGCATTTTCTACTCATCAACTGAACAGGAAATAATAATCTTTAAGAGACACGTCCTCTGGGCTGTTGTCATGTGCTCCTGCCACAAAACCAGAACACAAACCTTGAAGCATTTATAGGCCTAATTTATCATTTAACAATTTTTTTGCCTCCTTAAAATATGTCTCTGCATTATACTTGTTGAATGACATGTAGCTGGTGCTGAGTGAACCCAAGGCTACAACCCAAGTGCAACAAGCACTTTAACCTGCAGTGGCTCTGCATGGACAAGACTTCTTACCAGAAAAGACACTCTCACAGCCTGGGAGAGTCCAGGTGGCACATAGAGTTGCTGTAAAGGCAGAACTGTTTGACTTCCACCATGGTCTAATTCTCTACTGGAGTTTTTAGCACAGAGTTTTCAGACCCCTTCCTACTGAAATGTGCAATGTCTATTCATGTAAAAGAATAGAGATTGTGCTAAAGTTAACACAGATTTGTAAGACTTCCTTTCATGAAGTGCTAATAATATTCCTCAGACTTACAAAACACAGGCTTGGTAATGAATTTCCAAATGTGCATCTGAAAATAGTCCACAATTGTCAGCAAACAATCTGAGCTGCAAAAAAAGCAGATGTCCTCCGATAAAACACCATACAATACTTTTGATTTTTATAATTTTGGAGGAGGAATTTTGTTTTAAAATTAGTTGCATGATATAACTCCCAGATCAAGGTTTTAATTTTTGGAAGCCTATACATTCAAGGCCAGGTTGGATGGGCTTTGAACAACCTGGTCTAGTGAAAGATCTCCCTGTCAACATCAGGAGATGGACTTGATGATCTTTAAAGGTCCTTTCCAACCCTAATTCTTCTATATTTGCTTTTACACAGATTGCAAAAACAGCAGGAAAAAATTCTGCCTACAGTGGCACTATAGAATACGCAAGGGATTTCCCTTCATGACAGCAAAATCTCTTTTATGTGGACTTTTATCAAATAAAATATGAGTCAGTGTTACCATAATGATGTCTGTTGTGAAGCAACATGAGAAGGAAAACTATTTAAATCATTTCACAAATTGTTCTCTAGCTTTTCCCTTTTTATCTATTCCAGCTGATGACAGATAATTGGAAGTGGTAGAGTTATACTTTTTGCAATTGATGTTTTCTGTGTTGTGATGACATGCTAATGTCATCAACCATGCTGTGTTTCATCTACGATGTTTCATCAGTTGTGTTATTGTTGAGGAAAGATGTTAATCAGCCAAAACCATTAACTATTATGTTTGACTTAGAGCAAATTTAAACTTTCGCTTCCTTGATAAATTTATTCTGGTGAAACACAAAATTGAATAAATGTAGTTTGTCAAAATTACATAGGAACTTTTAAGTGATTGATGTAACTATACAAAATTTCTCTGTGGTGTAATTATTCTAAACTGATCATTCCTAGAATTAATCTTACTTTTTTTTTCATTTTTAATTACTAATGCCTTTAACAGTTGGATTCTTCTCAGTAAAAGTCATTTTTATTTCCATTTTATTAATACTCTTTATAAGCTCTCACATTTTTTTCCCCAGGTGACATTTTGTTAATCAAGTCTCTGAATAAATTTGTTTTGTCTTTTGGAGATTTTTGGAATTCTTTATTCGACCTTTTCACACCTTGAACCAAAACTTCACATTAATACTTTGTTCTCCCAAATAGTATCTTTTTTTCAGAAATGTCCACATGTAAAAATACACTAATAAATGCATCTTATAATGTGTAAATGCTTGACTTCATAATAGTTTGGAGTTTAGGAGAAAATCTTTTCTGACAGTCTTCTTATTGTGATAATGGCTGCAAGTTCCCCACACCCCTTTCTTAACGACTGTCCTTGTCACCTATTGTCCTGCCTTCCCTACTCCAGGTGGTCCTAGCCACGCCCCCAGTTTTCCCTATTGGTTCCTGTACCCTAACCCCACGTGGCCCTGGCCACTCCCTCGGGTTTCCCCTATTGGTTCCTGTACTCCTAACTCCGCCCCTGTACCTCCCCTGTACCCAGAGGTCACTGGGCCTGTGTGCTGTCCCTGCCCCTCTCTGTTTCCCTATAAAACCCCTTACCCTCCGCCATCTTGCTGTCTATGCTCCACGTGTGTTTATGCTCCACATGTGCTGAGCATGTGAGGCCTTTGCCCTCGAGGCATCTCTGCCTCGGGGAGGTCGTTGGCCTCTGCTGCACCATGCGAATAAACATCTTACCATGCGAATAAACATCTTCCATGGACACAACGCATAGACCCTCCTCGCCTCCTTTATCACCGCCGGTTGTGGAAGCAGACGAACCAGAGTTAGCCTTATGGCTCCCTGGCCGGTGAGAGCGCAGTGTCCAGCCCTGGGACAGAGGGTTTGGAGCACTGAGGCGCTGAACCGGGCTGGGTAGAGAAGCTCTAGGGTAAAGTCTGCTGTAACATCCTTTAAACCGCAACATTTTCTTATGTACTTATTGTCTTTATAAAGTTTACTAAACTATTAGAAGACCTCACCTGCAGTTTTCATGTTGACAGTAATGTATTTAACCAACCTTCAGTCCTGTTTGCCTTTGTTCCTTTCTTAAGCTTTCAGTCATCCTTTGTCTCTTGAAACTTTTAGTAATCAGTTTATTATAAACAAAATTGTTTCAGTCATTTATGTCTGTAAGGTCCTGAGAATATTTCATAGCCAGATCAAAAAGCTTGGCTTCACTTAATCAAGACATTACTCCCTACTCTTTCACTAATTTTGGACAATAAAGGCACTAATGTTTTTACTCAGGGATTCTTTGTAATCTTGACTTTCTCAGAAAAAAATTCTATGGTGTCTACCATGAAAACAAATCACACAAGTACTCCCATTGCCCCTTGATGCTGCAAAAAACTCAACTTACAATAAAATTTACTTGTGAAATCTCGGAGTTAGCTGAACATATTCCTCTTTTTCCTCATTCTGTTAAGACCTAGTAAACACTCTCCAGGCTTGTGTTGACAGAGTGTCTCCCATGGAGATGAGTGATTTACTGGTAGTGAATGTGGGCTCATAACATGCCCCAAGTAAGGCAGTACAAGTGAAATGGGCCAGGCTCCAGGAGTAAGCTGGTGCTTGAATAAGAGAATAAGGTACTAGCACACATTTCATATCTCCAGCCACATATGTGAACAGCTGAGGAAATTTCCTGTTGACAAAGTTAAATTTCAGGCTGAAACTGCAGCAATGAGAGGAGTCTGTAGGCAAATAACCTCCACCAGGGTGGAGCAGAAGGGAATGAAAACAGTCTCTGCTCTTCTCTTCATGCCTATATCCATGCATACATGTTTTACTACCTACTGAAATCAATCATAGAATATTAGGGTACCTATGTCATTAATAGCATGTCTTAAGAACAGTCCAAAATGCAGGAGCAGTGCTGGGATGTCTGTATCTACATCTGCATTGTCCCCTGTTTACACTGCCCCTGCCCAAAGACACGCAATTGTCATGTTAAAGAAAAGCATCTCAACTTTGTAGAGTAAATTCTGCTGATAGATTACTTCTTTTACTATCACAGAAATTCTCTGAGGGAGTATTGGAGGGGCAGGACAAAAATCACCCAAAGAGGTATTTTTGAAAATGTTAGTGCTTATGAGATGAAAACTGACCAAGTGCAAATTCTCTCATTTCCACAGAATTAATCTGCATGAATTAGCATGTGTCTTCCTTAATTTAGATAAGGAACTTTCATTGAGGATTCCCCTAATGTCTTGTGATTTAGGCAGCATGAGACTTACATTGTGATGCCGTGAATGTTTTCTTTCTTGCAAAAATTTAATTTTCTTGCAAAACATTGATTTGTTGTGGGATGCAAGAGCAGCCTCCTAACCAGAGAGAGTGTTGGTATCAGTAATTTAATCAACAGTAAGGGAAAACATGTATTTCAAGGAAAACACATTCCAGTGATTGAAGACTAAAATTCTGATGTGAAATCACACTACAAATCCCACTTTGATTCCCATAATGTGTTTATTAAAGTAATACAAAAGAGAAAAATATTAATCAGTAATTTCTTAACCATTAGTATTTTCTTTTAAAATACACCAAGCACAGAGATCAGGTCCAGAGTTGCACTGAACCAGATTTTAAGGCTCTTCGAATTTGCTTCATTTGAATTTGATTCAGTATAAAACTCTAACAGCATGAAAGATATCAGGGAGCACTAATTATGAGGTTTGACTAGCACCCATTCCCTTCTCTCTTATTCTGAAATAATTATTAATTCAGGTTCAAAGCAGGCTGTAAATTAGTATTGTATTGGCCATGCCGTTTCTGTAGAAAGATTCAGAATTCTTCTGAATTGAACTTAGGAGGATATACAAAAAAATGCATGAAGAATGCTATTACTGTGTTATTAGATGTAATTCTGAGCCTGCCATAGGTCCCTGGAGCTGCCAGGCTCCAGGCTGGCCAGCTCAGTCACACGAAGCTGAGCCTCCAGAGCTAATGGGCTCATGCAGGTTTGCATCAGGGGTGCAAGGCCTCTTCAATGAGTGATTTCAACAAAAACTTAGGAGATGGATCTACAGCACATCAGCTATTACCCTTGTGGGGCAGATGTGAAGCAGGAATAAATGACCATAGATATTGTCATATCAGTGACAGCAATGCTGTCAGGTGGCCAGGCTACATTCCCAGCTGCTGGTTTCAAAGCCAATACCAGCTGAACAATTTAATTTTACAAACATCTTATGCCTTAGAAATATATGTTCCCCCTCTCTTAAATTTCTAACATGCAAGATTTTTTTGCCCTTAATCCAGTTTCAGTCTGATTAAAAGCGAAGGCAAGTTTGTATATTAACAGCTCCTGTGACCTGGAACACACAGCCTTTGACAGCTCTATTGACCCACTTGCCAGAAGGATCTGCTTGCATCTGGGAGGTCAAATCAACAGATCCAGCTGGTGTAAATTAGGAAGAAAGTGGAAAAAACAAACTTTATGGGTCAAAAAACAAAAATGTTTTTTATGTCCTATAAATCAACAGTATTTCTTTTCAATTATATGAAAGGCTTCATTAGATGTATATTTCCAATTCCCAAGAAAATCTGAAGGACAAGGAAGAGAGAGATACAACACCACAAATATGTAAAGTATGGCAATCTGGAATTCCTTACTGAAATTAGTTATGGAGAGACATCAATCACTGTCCCCTCTAACCTGACTTCAGGTCACTACATTTACAATCTTTGCAAAGATTAACAATCAGCCAATTTACATATATATAGCTCTGTAAAAGATTTACAGGTTCAAGTGGTAGGAATGAGCTTCAGATATCCTGGCAAACTTCCTATCTTCACGGTTCTTCCAAATTAAATACCAGTATATGCTCTTTTCCCCACCACCCTTCCCCCTCCCCAAAAAATTAAATTCATCCAATCATAGTGGAACAATAACTAAAAATAATAACAAAAAAAAGTATTTTGTTCTGACTTTTTCAGAACAGGGTCATTTTTTCCTAAAACATATCCTGAGTGGTTAGAGCCTTACTTATGAAGAAGGCAGAAGAATTTAGTTCATGGGAAAAGGTATTTTTGTGTACTGGGTAGCACAGCACAGCAGCACTGGGCTCTCAAGGGCTGGATTCCTAACAGAGCAAACTGAACAGTAGTAGCTCAAAATAGCTTCTGGGCCAACTCTTAGATACATTTTAAAAAAATTGTCAGCATTTCAACAAAATTAACCTTTCCTTTACTGTCCTGAGGTGTAACACAATAACTTTCAAAAAAAAAAAAAAAAAACAGACAAAGCACTCCTGGTCAATTTCCCTTATGCAATGAAAATTATCGTTTTCTACCTGATTCAGCAATTTAAGATCTCACTAAAAAACAATTATTTATCAATACAAAGAAAATACTTCTTGAAAAAAAATTACATTACCAGCTCTGGTACTCAAGGCCAGATTGATACAGTACCACCGGCTTGGGCTCTCTGTGTTTCAAACCCTGATGAGGACAATACAACTCCCTTTTTCTGTCTCCAGTAATAAGATTGGCACAACTCAGTGCTGGCTCATCCCAAACATCAGCTTTTCCTATGGTGCAACACCACTGGGCTTGTTGCTTTTCTCTGAGAAGAGGCAGCTGCTGGTTAATAGGAATCATTGGCAAGCAGGCACATTCCTGCTGCCTGCCCAGAGCTGCCAGCGGGGAGCAGAGGCCAACTCTGCAGCCCTGGTCCAGAGCAGGGCTGACAGCTTGACCTTCAAAACCAGACCAGTCTCTTCTGTCTGTGAGGTCAGGACAGTTTGGAATAGAGATTTCTGCCGTGTGTGCTAACAGCATCCATCAATGGGCTCCCATTTCACTCAGGGTCCTTGTGCACTAACTGTGAACAGGTAATAAGTGCTGCTAACCCACTGCAGCCAAGCACACTGAGTGGTCACACTGTCTCTTAGAAGATATATATATATATTGTGTGGCTATGCAGATACACACCACTTTCCCCAGGTACTCTGAACAGTAGGAGGTTAAAGAGAATTTCTGTCAGATTCTGAAAACTCTCCTGGCTACCCAAGCAGTCTGCAAATTCCTCTGTCACAAGGTTCAATGCCTCCACATTCCTTTGCAGAGTGTCAGGGTGATCTAACAACAGGAAACCTACTGTTTCTGGTTGCAGAGCAACCAAGGAGAGAAATAATTATACGTAGTGTAACAATTTCGTCTTCAACCAGGCTCAGGTTAGTATTGGTGGGGCCAAAAAATAGTCAATCAGAGCTGGGTGATGAGACTGAAAGATTTCCACTGTATTCAAGTATCTTCTGTAAAACACTTTCTTGTAGGTCTCCTCAAAGGCAACTGAGTGGCTTGAAAACTTTAAAAAACAAATGAACAAATAAGCAAACAAACCCCTAATCCAAACAGTCTTTATTATAATATAAAGTGAATCAGCTAACATTTCAAATAGAAAAAACACAACTACTTAATATGCTAAGAAAATTAAATATATAAATATTAGCTTTTTAAACTGACCTGTCCATCTCCAAAACAGTACTTTATTCTGATCCTAGTTTAGCTAGTAATGTAGCTCCTGACCAGAGCAAATTCTGGACAGCCCCCCTGATGTGGAAAGTTTTGCCTCTGAACCTGTCAGAGCTGGCCAGCTGCTCTCTGCTGCTTGGAGCAGTTCCTATCTCTGAGCTACAGGTTCCCAGCTCTGTGCCCTGATCCTTTGTTACCCTCCCTGACAGCTCTTGAACCTGCCCAGTCCCTCAGCACACTCCTCAAGAGCAATTCTCCCATCTTGCCTTCTTTCCAGATGGCTGCAGCCAATTAAGTGTCTATTTAAGTGATCAGCATGAATACATCTGTAGCAAGAAATCAAATGTTAAATCTGCCTGGCTCAAAATTTCTCACTTGTGTGACCAACCAGCTTTTTGGTGGGCAGAACTTTGGGTAAGATTAGTTAAGCCCTGCTGCTCAGCCTTGGAAGCCAAGGGAACTGTGCTGCCAACAGCCACTTGTTAAGAGCCATTAATTCTGTTAATATCTTCCTCTCCTGTCTTCTCTCTTGACAGATCCCACAGCAAATTCAGAAAACTCAGCTCTGGACGACACTTGCACAGAAAGACCTGGCAGTGTCACTGGGGCTGTGCTGTTACTGCCACATTTCGGTCACCTCAACAGTCTGCTTTGCACCCTGGCTGCCTTCTGCAAGACTGAGGGGACACACATCAGCCCTGTCCCTGCAAACTGACTGCAAAAGGGCTGATAGGATCCCCTGAATCTGAATGGCATCATCAAAATTTGAGAGAGGCACATGCAGACCTGTGGAAGAAGGCAGGGATATTGTGGAAATGGCCATTGTAATTACAGTCCATCCCTTTTAAAAGGAAAAAAAAAACCAAAACCAAAAACCAGAAAAAACAATTAAAACCCTCAATCAGGATAGATTAAGCTGCAAAACAACATTCTTGTTAAGTCCATGCCCTCTGTTATTGAGACTGCAAGCAATGGGGCTATAAATATAATTACTGAGGAAACTCCTGCCCTACTGCAATTTAACATTGACAAATCTCTATAGCTGAGCATACTTGGTTTACCGCTGGTGACAGGTGAGTGGCTGTCAAATTCAGGCAGTGAGGTGAATTATAGCTGAGTAAAACACAAAACACATTGTGCACTTCTTAGGTGAGTTTCAAAAGTGTATACAGCATTCCCTAATCTCCTACTAATTCACTTAATTCTGACTAATTTTGCATTTACATTATTTTTTGGCAAGGCATCTTTTTGCAGTGGTTCTCCATTGTTTGCTGTAGCATGATTTAACAATTTCTTACAGAAAATAGCAGAAAACAGGCTATTAACACATTACAGCAGAACTATAAGTTACAGAAAGCACATGCTGTATTTGCAATGTGTGTGCCAAATTCAAACTCTCAACAGAGCAACATGAGAAAATAGTTTTAATACTCAGAGTTTCTCGTAAGCTCTGCAGTTACAAAGGTCAGTAGAATTTTAAAGGTAGTAAACTTTCAAACCTTTTGCTAGGATTATTTAGGGGCTACCCAGTTAGTCCATAACAAGAAAGATTTCTTTGTTGAAACCTCTCAGTAATCTTCACTTATATATATTTCTTTGTGTCTTATCACATCCCAAAGGAAAGAAAGAAGGAATTTTTTAGTGGGAGAATGGTAGGGAGGGGAGGTACTTTATGTTTGTTTATATCTCTTTTGCTAAAGGTTCTGAATTATTAGTGCTCTGTTGTTAAAGCTCATGTGTATGTCCAAGGAGTTTACATTAATCAACTGTTAGTCACTGTTTACCACAAGCTCACTAGAATATCCACCAAAACCAATCAAAAAAGATGACATGAATACAGTCAAAGCAAATCCATTTAGAATGTGAATAATTATTCATGGTATTCATCCAAGTGCAATTATTATATATATTAAACTTTCCTGCCTCTGGACAGTGGAGCTGAGCCTTGTTTGTGGTATCAGAAGCATTTTTTTCACAGGAAAAACTATATTTTCCAGTGTTTCTTTTTCTCATCTCATTTTTGGTATGTCCTGTCATTTCTGTCTCTCTGCTCTCTTTCCTTTCTCTGCTCCTCAGTGGACTTGCTGGCAGATTAAACTACAGAAAAACTTTAATTAAAAATGGTTCTTTTCCCTGCTTAACAGGACAGAGTCCTCAAAACTCAATTCATTTCACAACAGTAAGAATTTTGTCACAGTCAGGGAAAGAGTTATTACCTCAGGAGAAAGGGAAAAGTTTTCAAAACTGGCTTTTCAAAGGACTCCGCTTCACTGACTTGTTGAAAATATCCAGGCTTCACAAAAATTGAATGCTCTGTGTCATTTGTCTCTAATTAGGTACAAAAATGCCCTAATAACTTTAATTCATTCTCCAGATAATGAAATATAATAATTATTATTGTGGTCGTGACATTCTAATGCTTACCAGGCTTGAAGGATTACTTGTTTAAAGGGTGACTGAGAAGGACAAACTTCTACTGCAGGAAGAGTAAGGGATTATATGTGTCTGACTTTTTCCACATTGAACTTTCAAAAAAAATCTTTTGAATACAGGACTGTTTATGTATTTAACTGAATGAATATAATTGAAAGAGTACTTTCCAAGAACACTTTGTTTTCAGACCAAAATCCAGAGTTTTACGCAGCTACCTTATGGCAAAATAGTCCTTAATAGGACTACAAAAATACTGTGGAGTTTATGCTCTAAAACTGGATTCCTTTTTAGCTCTCAAAATTACCTGCATTAAAAAAACTGCCGCATCAAATGAAACATGAACAACAGGAGATTATTAAGTGGGTACTTTATTTTATATTCTCAATGTCTTAATGCAATCATCAGGCAAAGTAGGATGCAATGATAAAATAAGAGGATAAAATGCCATTACTTGCCAATGATTTGAATATCAGAACACTTGTCCTTCCCAGATGCTTTCTAGGAATACTGGACACAGAACATCCATGAGCAAAAGCTGATCAAACTATGATTTTGTAAATATCTATCAAAGCTTGCTGTGCTTCTCAAGAGCCAGTTTAAAAAATATGGGGGAGAGGACAACAAAAAGACTGCATCAACCATTTTTCATCAGTTCCAAATACTTTCCTATTCTTTCACACTGAATCACAAACAAGTATGTAACTTGCTAGAGATTCCTTTGATTTCTGGGAATAGATAGAAAAATTCCAATGCCTCTGAACTAGGCCATAATTTCCAAATATTGCAGCCCCTTAAATACCATTATCATTGCAAGGCACCTGCCAGATTGTGTGGGCAGAGGAGGGAAGGGGGCACCACACTGTGCTGGCACATCCCCAGTCAAAAACAAGGGATGCCTGACAACTGAAAGAAATCAGTGCCAATTTGCTCATAGCCAGCATAATGGTTAGCAGAATAGCTATTACTTCACTGATTAAATCATCAGCTAACTAACAGGTCAAATTCAAAAGTTAAAGGAAACTTCATATTGTTGCTATGTAAAATTCTCTCTCTTCTGTTTTCAAGCTGCTGTGTGTTCTGGTGAAGACCTGCTTTGTCTCTCAGAGCCTGTTGCCATGGAAGTGACTGAAATATTGCTAGTTAAACAATAGCCTCTATTTTCTAAACAAATAAGCAGCTTCCTTCTGCAAAGGGCTGTGAGTGGGCCTTGTGCTGCTCTCAGGTGTGCATTGCACTTGCCAAATGCTTTCAAGCACAGAGCTCAGCTCGAAGCAATTGGGTCACCTAACAGGAAGGACCAGCTAGAAGGTGTTGCCTTGTGTGGGCAAAAGGGATCTCAAGTTTCACACTTCACTGTATTTCCAAATCAGATCAGGTCAGGCCTCACTTGTGCTGCCCACTGGCAAAGAAGGTTCATTGCAAACTTTGAGAAATGGAGAGACAGTGTAAGTTTCAACTCAGGCAAAGCTTAAAGCCAGATGTCCAGATGGACAGCATAGCCCCGTGAACAAAAATGATGAAGCAAAACAAGACCCAACTTTCAACTGCCAAACCACTTTTGCATGTTAGGTAGAATGATAATACTTTGCCTGTTTGAAGACATGGCAGGAGCACCACACTGCAGAGGGGGAAGATGTAAATCTGCAGAATTTTCACATTAACCCCTCAGGTTTTGGGGAGAACTGCTAATTTTATGGTTTTGGACAAACCATATGGACTACAAAACCAGTGTTATCTCAGACATAAGCTGTAGCTTATATACAACAACATGCTGTAGCACACCAGATAAAAGAGGCTGTATGCTGACAAAAAGCTGCAGTTTTTATGTACACATGAACCGATTTCCATTCATACCTCTTGATTTGGAGAACTTTTCTGTATCAGAAGCTTGTATTAGTACCTGGTATGAAATGACTACCACCACAGCACCACCAGTAGAGTGAAGATACAAGAAAATCTTGTATTCCTTAAAGGAAGTATCTAATAGGAAATTGTTTAACGTTGGCCTAAGTGTTTAAAGGGGAAAGATCATCCTCCTCCCAAACACACTAAAACAATAATTTGCAGTGACAATAATGAAATTATTTCACTTAGAAAACTAATGGCAGACATTACCTCCTCTGTGGCAAGTGCCCTTTAGGGTGCAAAGTGCTGTAACACAGATTCTATTGCAGTTGAATGGCACTGACACTGAGACAGCAGGCCCTGTATATTATACTATCAGAGAAGCACACAAGCTATAATTTTGATCACCGTGTAATTTCCAGTTACAACATAAACAGCTTCTGGAATAAAAGTCCCATTGCAGGGCAGCTGAATCCAGCCCTGGATTTGCAGCTGATGCTTACATTCCTGATTAGACAAGGGGCAGATTTACTTAAAAACATGCAATCTGTCTGAATCTTTGAAGTGAAACCACTTCAAAGTGTTTCATCTGTTTTCCAGATGAAAACAATGACTCCACTGAAGGAGGCCCTCAGCTTTCTGCTAAAGCAAGGTGGTAAAAGTAACTACATCAAATGTTAACCAAGAGTTTCATAACAAACAGAAGATAGTAATTCATTAGGCAAAAATCTGTCTTTCTTGATTCTTAGAATTCTTCCAGTTTTATAGAGAGGAGACTTTCAGATACTACAATTCAGAAAAGTCATCATTAATCTTTAACTCATTTACCCATTCCCAGAAGCATGCTTAGCCCAAGAAACCCTTTCTGCCCCCTTGAACTTCAGAGTGGTATAAAAGCAATTATAGCAGAAATGGGTTCAAATTGTGTCAAAACATGTGCAAATTATAAATTCCCTCATATACCCAGTAAAGAATTTTTTGCCATTTAAGGGGAAGGGGACCCAGACAAAATCCCCACCATACTAATTTATCTTCATTTAGGTATCTATTATTCACTGTTAGACCACAGAAATTGGTAGCAGTAAGCTATTAAGGTGTAAATTCTGATGTGAAAACCAATCAGTACACTGGCAAAAACTCCTGTGTAAATCTAAATCAATGAAAACTGATAGAACTGCTCCATTCTTGCAGTACATATCCATGAAAGCTCTACAAGCTAAAGCACACTGTCTATTTTGTTATTGTAATACTAATTAGTAATAAAAAGATAGATGAAAACTCAGATTTTTCTGATCAGAAGTCAGGTTTCTGTTTCAAGCACGCTGGGGTCCAATTCTGATGTTTCATGCAGGTGAGAAGAAAAATGTGATATAGCTGCACTGTGCCCTCCTTACACTCCCCTTCAGCTACCTCAGAATTTCTGGAGGGCAGCCAAAGCAGTGACTCCTGCCTTAGTTTGTACACAGCCCCAAAGAGTTGCTCTGGGAGAGAAATAGGAAGGTTTGAGCAGTGTTCCAAGACAGCCCAGCATTGCACAGGTGTGCACATCTCCAATAGAAGTGGCTGTTTTCAGCCTTGCTTTTCCAGGCAAGGACTCTGGAAACCACTCAGAAGTGCAAGGATTCTCACTATTGAGGAAAATATTATGATCTCTACTGCCCTTCGTCTTCCACATCTGTTTTTCCTCTTTTTTACTAGAGAGAAGGGTTGAGACTTGTTGGGGACCTGACACATCCCTGTTCTGTTGCAGTCTGGAGACACAGAATGAGAGAAGGTGTCCACAGCTGGATCTTAGGGGTCTTCATAGGAGGATATGAAACACAGCACTCCTGAACTTGCCCTGACAGAAGCTGAAGTGTGTTGAGTCATGCAGAGACAGAAAACACATTCCCTGAACTGGAGCTGGTCAGGCTATCTGTAATGTTGATCCTGACAAGGCACATGGCTATTTGTATCCTTCCCCGCCCCCCCCCCCTCCCCGGTTTTGACAACTGTAGTAAAAATCTTACCCCAGTATTGCTATATGTTGAGACATCAGTGTTTGCAGCTATCTGCTTTTCTCCTCTGCCAGGATTGTATTAGTCAGCAGCAGGAATGACAGACTCAGTCAAGAAACTGCATCTGTATTACTCCAGTGCAAAATCTGATATATTACATCTTTAGTGGAGCACAGCAGTGTGCAGCTGAGGCACAGATATACATGAATGAAAGACAGGGCAGGTAGCGACAGCAATATCTTAAATCATGCCAGTACACTTCAGTGAAAGATATGTGTTAAATAACTTAATTGATCATTCTGCTATCCATATGCATCCATATTTGCCTAGAGCAAATAGGATACACAAAATTATGATTCAAACATTACATCAGAAAGTCCTTAACTTATCCACCTTCCTAAATTACTTTTATGAAAGCATTTGTTAGGGTTTTTTTAAACATTACAAACATTATTTTTGCAGTTTTCATTATCTAAAGTTAGTTGCATGTGATGTCATGGTGTCTGTACACCATTCATTTTACGTTACTTTTACATAATTAGTTAAAGAAATATTAAGAAAGACTAAAAATAGGTTTCTCAATCTTCCACTGGACACTTACATTGCTATTTACAAAGCAGAAAATATACAATCATTCAGTAAACTATCTTCTACTATGGCAATAATGAATGACACAAAAAGCAGTCTAAAATGAAGCTCAACTATAATAACTCAAGAACATACCAGCTCCAGGGGTTATATAGAAATCCAGATAAACTGGAGCAGGGGACCTGTGTTCCCACAGGAGGTATACAAAATGTTGTGGAGGAGAGAAGGAAGCCACTTCATTTGTGGGACATCAACAGCAGCTGATTTGCTCTTGGGCTCAGTCACTGTGGTTAGTCCCCTTTCCACCTACACAAGTAGGAAGACTAAGAAAGACACTGGCCCACATTCTGGCAAGGAGAGACTGCTTGCTTAAGGAACCACCCCTTGGCACAATACCTGGGTTGTTTTTTTCCTTGTCCCACCTCCCTGCACTTCAAAAATTTTTATGCCATTAGAAATCTGAGTTCTGAAGAAACTGCTCTTTTCTCCTTGATTTTGCATTACTTTTTGATAGGTAATGGACTAACCTGAGAACAGAACCTTTATTAGCAAACTGAAGATCAGGATTTTTTACTGAAGGTATTAGACACCATAGAATTTTTTGGCATTTGTGCAGACTGAAGGCATTGTTTTAGTTTTGTTTTGGTTTCTTACTACCCAATATATTTTAATTGGCAACAAATTGATCTTCCATAAATCTGTTTTGCCCATAATGGGAACTGCTAAAAGATATCACTGTCTTTATCTTGACCAACAAGTTTCTCCATCTTATTTCTTTCCCTCGTCCTGTTGAGGAGGAGGAGGAGGGAGAGTAGCCAAGTGGGCATCTGGCAGCCAACCAAGGTCAATCCACCACAGAATGTAAGATTTAAAAACAGCCTTCAGGAAAAGGAGTCCCTGCCCCTCTTGTGCATGTTCTCATCCTTTTATTCAGGGTAAGGATAAGACTGTCACTATACTTGCCCTGAAAATTATCACCACTACTGCTATTTGTTTTGCCTGCAGTGACCATTATCCAACATTCAGACTCGTTCTTCTGTCTCTGATTATCTTAGGAATTAGCTTTTCAAGGTCATTCCTTGTTTTCAGCCTCTACAGCTTATCCTGTTTGACCTCAGTTTATGCTGAAATAATTACAGAACCCTTTAATGCCTGGCCACTGCCTAATAATTCAGCTGATTTAGCTTTGCATATAATTTATTAGTCACACAGAAAGAAAGGCGGAGCTAATTACTTCATTGAGTTTTCCCTTGCAGATGGAATAATCTGCCTTCCTTTATTGCCCTATAAAAATACTGTTCTTGGACCATTTCTATTATAATTTTGTGTCATTGTAAGTCATTGCTGGGTTTCTATATGATTTGTGAAATGAGCAATTTTACAGGCACAAATCAGGAGGTTCAGATTGTAGCTCCATCTCAGCTATCCCTTCCAACAAATGACTATTGCTGAATTTTGTGATGAAATACCTTATTCCTTCAGGACTTTTGTGTTTAGTTTTGGGATTTCTCTGGTTTTAGTCTTGATTCTTCAGAGTTAAATTGATTTTTTCAAGTTTTGCCATAGTTTTTTTTTAAGTTACTTTTTCTCATAAAATGTAATTTATATATATATATACACACATATATATATATATGAAAAGCTTTTACTTTTCTAACTAGTACTCTTACCCATCATCCCCTTCATCTTTATTATATATATATTTTTTAATTGGTAGAGAAATGAGCTAGCACACACAGAAGTCAGTACTTTTGATAAATTCATTGAACTCTGGTAGAAGTCCTAAAGGCTCACACTTTTCCAGACAGAGCTAATATTCTGTCTGGAACAGCTCCCAAAACAGGCATGTTTTAACAAGTACATTTATGATTAAGCTGAATTGTGAAATCAGAAGTACGCAGAACTGGAAGGCCCCTGACAGGTTTTAGCTTTATTCAGAAAGGGAAATAAACACAGACAGGTGCAAAATCCCCCTAGAATTTCCTGATGCACAGTCCTGTTTCAAAATAAGGAAGCCAGCCCTGCTCAAGTACGTGATCAGCTGTCTGTGTGGCCAGGCACAGGGCAGTGTGATGTGTGGCTGCAGAGCTTTCAGAGGGCATGGGGACTCCAGCAGCCTGCACAGCCCTCTGAGCTGGGGTTTGGGATGTCTGTGTCCAGGTGGCCTGAGCACCAGGGTGGACATTTGCCAGCAGCCAAGGTGAACCCATCCCATGTGGACAGAGAGCAGTTCCTTTCCAAGACAGACAAGCCACTGTCCCCAGGGCCCAGTCCACCTGGCCCCCAGGACAGCCCCAAGATCAGCCTTGTGGTTTGATCTTTCCATCACAAAGATATCCCATGTCGCTATAGAAACAGACAATATCCCCCCACAGGCCCTACCTGCCAAAGCCTGGTATCATTGCTGTGACAGAAGGTAGAAAGAAAAAGCTTTTCCTCACTAAAAATGCCTTCACCTTCACCCTGGAATGTGTAACCTCAAACACAACAAACAGCTCTTCTGAAAGAGGCTTATCTTTCCCTCATGATACAATCAACACAAGACTGTTTTTCTCTTCTCCAGAGTCCATCCCAGGCAAGCAAGAGAGGATATAAACATTCCCAGTGCCATACTACAGTCAGGACACTGTGAGCTCCAGGGGAGCCCACAGGCTCAAGAGGAGGCTGGACAAATTCAGCTCTACCCAGAGTTATTAAATACAAAGACAACACTTCTGGTGGAGGAAGCACCTGAGCTAAATGGTGGAGAATGGGAGAACATCTGCAGGGAGTACTACTAGATGCTCACCATACCTAAACCACTGCTGGAAATAGAATCCTGAGCTACATGGCCTGGTAAAGCTGTTCTTCCATTCTTCTTACCATCACTGTTGAACAAAATCTGTTCCAAATTTTATTGAAGCTAGATGAAGGTCCTAAGAAAGTTGTCTTCTACAGACCAAGTCCTTTGTAACAGCCTTTCTGTCTTCTAGCACTCATTTACATGACTATTATGTCCATTTTCAGTTGTCACATTCCTGCAACTTCCTTTGAAGGGAGAATTAATAAAACAAGTCCAGTTGTCTCCTGGCAACTAATTTGTGCAAAGAAAACACACCTTTCTAACACAGAGGTTTTGTGTAGATCAAATGCATTCTTTAAGGTTCTGAAAAACATTTGGGAAAAATATTACAGCACAGGAGACACCTCTGCTAGTTATATGACTTTGCTTTTATGTTTCAGGTCAGGATTGAATGATTCAGCAGGAATAGCTTCAGACAGCATTTAATTTACTTTTTGGACTGCATAATAAAAGTATGACACCCATAAATGATGGACAGAAACTATTCTCTGTCTAGTTAAATAGTTGATTCCAACTGTCTTTCCTCTGTATCATTGTACTATGACATGGATCAAGATCAGAAAAGTTTGAATATTTCCCATTTCACAAATGTAATTTTGCAAAATGGTATTTTTTGATTTTTCAGCTACTAATTGAACATGCACAGTCATAACAAAACATTCCAGAAGAAAGAATAAGTCTTATTTTTACAACTTTTTTATCATTTACCATGGCTCTTTTACTGTTTCCTAGTTCTTCATAAAATTTAGTAATTCAGTCCATAATCAGATTACCCAATTAGAAGATGTAGTGTTTCTATTAACTGCAGAAGAATGAAGCACACTGTCAATGTTTTCAGGCTTCTAGAAGCACTGAGATGACCATAAAAAGCTCAGACTTAAACAGTACATTAGCACAGTGCTTCTATGATTTTATCTATTACTTTTCCTGGGTTTTTTTGTATGAACTTCATAATGTCTCCAAAGAGGGGTGGAAAATGGAGGAGGCCAAGAAAACTACCTTATCTCTGTTAAGGTGCTGTCTGCACCAGCACATTGAATTGTAATAGGTTCTGAACTTGAAAAGCTGCATTAATTGCCATGACACCAAATCTAATTTTGTGATCAGTTTGGACAAGGACCTATCTTGCCTAGAACCCCATCAGCTGTCCATGGCTAAAACAATCACAAGTCAGCATTAATCAACATAATTCTCACAGGTATAAAATAACAGTAGATGGAAGCTAAATCTTAATCTACCCATTCTCCACATCTGAACAAAGTGATGTATTTTGAAAAGACTTCTCAGGACCATTTATTTAGTGACTTACACTTTATTAGTTCTGTACATTTCTCAATCTTTTAATCAAGAGAAAAAATTACAAGACACAGTTAAAATTCTTAAGATGTATCATCATCATGACATATTTACTAAAGAGCCTTTAGAGAGACAAGTATTTTCAATATATAGTTTCCCATAAAATATTTTAGCCTTCCCAATTATCTATGTTGTGGTTTTTTTGCCAATAAAAGTTAATCTGCAGGCAGTTTTTAATGGTCAGAGAGAATAATAATTTCTACAGTCTCACTTCAGAACCTTAACACAAAAAATGATCATAGTAACAAGTAGAATTATTAATGTTGCCAAGCACAAGGATCATTTTTATATGTAGCTTAATTATCTTTTCTTCCTACGATATCTTTTTAGGTCATACATATTATGAAGTAAAAAGGTTATAAAAATCGTAAGCATCAGACCAGGAAAAGCCACAGTAGCATTAAGTCAATCCATGGCTATTCTGTCTGAGGAACTGACAGAGCTGGACCTTTGGGATCATCAAATCTGTTGTTTGTTGTGAGCTGCATGATCATATGGATTCCATAGGTCAGGATCCACAGTAAAATTATAGATGTTACCAAGGCCATCCAGATTCCAGGAGTGAAGAAAGCTGTACAGTCACTTGCATAGGAAAACTGGTTGTTTACAATGTTGAAGCCTTGAATCTGAAAATGAAAGGTAGATAGGTGAGTGTGCTTAAGTACAGGGCGTAGTCCCCACTTTCAGCATATATGTGGTAATAACAATAAACCACACCTTTTAACTGTCAATCACACTCTGCCCACTAAATAAAGAGCGAGAACAAATCCTCTGCAAAACAATTTTCCAGGTCTCCTCTTCACCTAGGAAATTAAAGATGCAGAATCCATGTATTTGTAAGAAGTAGGCTTCCCAGTTCACAAATTTGTATTACATTTAGAAGTGAAGTCCCAGAAAGGACATATGATCAGTATTCTGCATTCATTGTATTCTGATCAGTATTCTGTATCCACATAATCAGTATATCAGTATTCATTGATCATCAGCTCAATGACCACTTCAGAACCAGGAAGCTCAAAGCACTCAAAGGCATGAGAGTTAAGGCTGTTAGGATCATGAGATTTGTTGAAACAGTCTGAGTTTTAGCTAATAGCTCCTTGACAAACAAAACTCCTGGAGCCCATTTTAAAATGCATCTAATAAAGATGACCTTTATTTGGCTGAGTTTTAGTGAAAGTTCAAGGAGAAAAAAGTTGTGAAAACTTTCTTCCTCCTCTTCAGGCAGCAAAGACTCAAAACAGAAGGGAAGGCTTGGTTTATTGAGGTATGGGATATGTATTGTCTAGTAACTTATGAAAGCCATATAAACTTTTCCAGCAGATTGAAAAGTTTGTTATATGTCTGCTTTGACTGAACTCTCAATGTCTGTCGCTGATTGACCTCCTACCATATTATCCTCCTCAGAAAAATCAACAAATTTGGAAATACATTCTCTGCCTAGTCACCAAGTGTTCAAAAATATCATCAAACAATGCCTTTGAGATCAGTAACTTTCTAGAAATTTTGTTCAAACCAATGGAAGGATTAGTGTGTTGGTTTTGCTTAGCCCAGAAGGAGCCTGGCATTTGGCCAGGGTCAAAACATGACATTTTGAAAACTATGAAGAAAGGGACAACAATCCCCCCACTACAAATGTGCACATAATGGCATAAGCACTGATTCCTTTAGGGGAAAGGGAATCTAACTGGTGGAAGAAGAGGAAGGAAAGAATTAATCTGATCTAATTTTGTTTAATTCTTAAATAATTTTATAAAGAAAAATGAAGACTGGGATTCTTATCCATTTACAGAATCTTTGAAATGGGTGTGTAAGCAAACCACCAAATATCATAAACCCACTGGTAAAGAAGCAACATGTTAAAAACTACTATTTTGTATAAAATATTATCAAATAAAATAGAAAAGCATTATTTTACTAAAATCATTCCTCTCACCAGGCAATAAGCAAGAAAGCAGAAGATCATGGATTTCTACTTTTATGTATTCCCACTCCGTAAAATAAAATAAATTGAAATGGATTTACAATAAAATAAATTGAAAGCTTGAGTTTATTCGTGGTAATAAAAGATCTTGTAATTCCTAGGAAAGGTGTTGGTACAGACAGAACAAATCAGTGCCCTGCACACCATGCTACACCAGAAAGCACTCTCAGTTTCCACTCCCTCACAACTCAGGTGCCTGAAGGTAATGTTTATGTAATATGTGTGTTATGAGCAGTGTCTGTACCTTCCAGAATGCTGATTAATAAAACTATTATTATCCAATAATAGTTTTATTAATCTATTTAATAATAGATTAATAGACGTCTCTTTAGACTTTAGATAATGTGAAGACAATTTCAGCAATTCAACCTTTTCCAGGCCTCTTAAAAGAACCTTTCCGAGTCAGATCATGGTAACTCACAAAAACTGTCTGCTTTCACCAAAGGTACTCAGACTTCTGATTAAAGCAGGATTAGTGAAAATAAGCTGTAGGCCTGGACAACTGTTTGCACAGTTTTAGAGAATACATGTGATTGCAAAAGCCTTCAATTGTTAAGCCACTGCTTTGACCACAAGTGAGAATGTGAATAGGAGCGATGAAATGTAGCCTGAAAGACTTACTGACAATAAAACCAGAAAGCAGGTGATGATTTATGTCATTTGTGTACCAAAAAATGGATTGAAATTCTGTAAAACAATACACACTTCTTACCACATTTACAAGGACTCTCTGAAGCACTTAACAGGTATATTCAGTTTAGAAGGGCTTTCTCACTCCTCACTTAGAGCCAGAAATACTGAAATTGATATTTCAATTCTAGTGGTCTTTTTTTTTTTTTAAACAGCATTATGCTCATTGACCCATAGAGGTGAAAGATTCAATTGTACATTTTTTACATCCTCTGCCTACTTTTAAGCAGAAGATTAAGAATATGCAGGGTTATTTTATTGTTTTTCTGAAGCTTCATCATTTCTGTGGGGGTGTTAGATCCCAGGCAGGAGATAAAAATGAAACTCCTAGCAGCATATATAGAAAAGTTAAAAATACTTGCATGAGGTTCTTTAATTTTTATGAATGCAAACGCCTGTTGTACACAGGCCTCTGTACTGTGGAAGTTTTAATTTTAGTGTTTAGACCAGTCATTTGTCTTGGTCATACAAGTCAGTATTTACTGTTAATTTTTAAATATTTTTGAATGGAGATTTCTCATCACATGACCTTTGACAAAAACTTCAAGTAAAATATGTGGATTTTATGGCTCTTAAATGCACACCAACGTTCTGATTTTTGAACTTTGAGATATTTTAGCCACAAAGAATCCTAATATTCTTGATTTTAAATTTTTTTGGTAGTTTTTCATAGGTTTCAAAGTGCTTCAAAACCCCACATACTAAAGAAAAGTAGTGCTTTTGGTGGCAGCCTCTTTAACTTCCCTGTCAGTTCTGAGATCCTCAAAAGGACAAAGGTATTATGGCAGAACAAACATTCCTGTAGCAACAACAACCAACAAAACCCCACCAAACACAGAGCAGTTTTGGTGCTCTGTACAGTATGAGTGGTGACACCCTAGGCTGTGAGCATGCCTAGACAGAACCTCACAGTGGTTCTCTAGATGGTGGTGAGGGAACCAGCCCCAGAACTGAAGTAAAAGGCTACACCAGTTCAATTTTGCCTAGGAACAGCTTATGCAAGCCTTCCCTGTGCAGCTGCCATCATCCCTCTGTTACTGTGATTCTGCTTTCAGGACCAGCATTGCAAAGTGCAATTGTGCCAGTTTGATTGGCATTGGATCCTGGTTTCTAATCATTGTGTATAACACTGGCATGAATATCATGTTCCTCAGTTTCAGCAACAAGATTTTGTGCTGGCTGCAACAACTGAGCACATCCCACGTGCTTTTTTCACCATACAATGGAGTTCAGGGGCTTCTAAACCTTATGCAATAACAAAGACTGATACTGAGATCACCTTTCAGTGGAAGATACCTGGAA
Organism: Lichenostomus cassidix; assembly: GCF_008360975.1. Lineage (NCBI taxonomy): Eukaryota > Metazoa > Chordata > Aves > Passeriformes > Meliphagidae > Lichenostomus > Lichenostomus cassidix. The sequence continues at coordinate 21,203,894 of NC_139480.1, read as the reverse complement.
AAGTATGATTTAGTTCAGATAGAACTTGGAAATGAGCCCAGAATGGTGACTTTCTGTTTTCTCACACAACAGAAAAAATCAGAATGGGAGTTTTCAGGTTGTGTTGCATGTTTAGGACCTGATCAGAGAGAAAGTCCTTTCTCAAGAGGAACTGGAAGTTGTGTTGTCTGAACAGTGGAAGCAACTGCTATTCCAAATCAACAAGGAAGGTGAAAAACTACATCTACTCTTCATTAAGACCACAATGAAAGGATGCCTACTAAGGTTGGAGCAAGGTGTAGCTAAGCTTTAAGAATGTAGTAATATCAATGCATATAGAAATTCAAGGAAAAGACAGATGCTAAGTGAACACTTTTTAATTTCATAGGCCATGTCCTTTCATACCTTAGTGATGCAAAAGCCTAACTCCAAAGAGCTGACTAGGCAAAGTACAGTTGCATGTACGATGGTATTTTCAGGCCTTTGCATAAAAAATACCATCATAAGGAACCTTCGCACCTTTGGTATATATTGCAACATTGTTTCTCAAAAAATGGTGAGACTTGATATTGGAATTTGTGGAAAATAAATCTAAGCACTGATGTTCCTTCTTTGAGATTTCCATTGTTTAAGCAGAAATGTTAAGCCTTGAGTCAGATAATTGAGATTTGGTTTGTTATCAAAATTATAAATACAATTATATCAGCATTTGTATCCAGTTATTGTGCGGTTAGCTCATGTTTGACAAATAGAATACAAATTATTCCTGTTATTTTCATGATCTCTTTTATCAAAGAGATCCCTTAGTGCAATATTATTTTAAGATATAAATGTTGTTATGCTTCTCTTATGTCAAGAACAAAGCTCAAAATAGTAAAGGTGTAATCATCTACACCTCGCATATGTAGTCTGTACTACTGTAATAAATATGCAGAAAAGCTACATGTCATTCAGAAAAAGCCATCTGCCTTCCTTCTGGGCCATGCAGGACCTAGCAGCGTTGCTGATTGAAGTCCATGGCAAACCTCCCATTAAATCTAATTGCACTGGCCTTTATTTCTATCTGCAGGAGTACAGACAGTCCATGTCACTGAAAACAGCAGCCACACTAAGCTGTACTTTCCTAGGAAACAGTGCCAAGAAATCAAACAAAACCAAAGTAAGCAACATAAAGCCACCCACCTAAGAGGCCCCTGTTTCCAAGAGCAGCCCAATTCATTAAACAGGCATGAGGACTTAGTCATTCTTTGCCTGATTAAGCACATTTGGTTTAATTGGTTTTTCTTTTTTGTGGACAACTACATAGTTTTGTTTTTCAAAACTGTGCTTTCATGTTCTCCTTGTTCAGCAACTGGTGTCTTTTTTACCCCTCTATTGAATAGCTCACCTAGGGGAACAGCTTTTCTTTTTCATTTTCCCTCAGGCTGAAATGAAGTAAGGACATTATGAATGCGTATCATCCAGCACCTACAATACAAAATAATGGTTCTTGGAGTTATCTCTGAAATGGCAATGCATACTCACTTGCAACTTGGAAATGAAAACATCCCAATTTTGTGCCTCCTCGTTGGATGGAACCAGCCTTGCAGGATAGAGATCGCTTGTTCCTACCAGCTGACAATGAAATGAATACTCTGCAGGGGCAGAGATGGCAGAAGCATTAAATTTAGCAAACTTTTTTCCATCTTGTACAATCTCAACTGAATCTAAAGTGGACCATTTTCTAGCCGAGACTTCATAGAACTTGCTGGTCATTAAAAACCTAGGAACACAACAGAGGAGGAAAACAAAGTCAAAAGGTTAGAAGGAATGAATTAATATACATTTGATAAAGTACTGGTGACATATAAAGGTTCAGTATTGCTGGCTGCAAACACAGCTGATGATGACATGGCCCCCCATGTCATTAAGACTGTTCACAAGTGAAGAGATTCTGTGAATGTGTTTATTACTTCTTAGAGTTTCATCTCACAAGCACAGCTTTCTATGGCTATGGCAGGCAAGAACCAAATGCCATTTCATTCTTCAAGGGCCTCTGCCAGTGCCGTATTTCATCAGTTACCAACTGTTTATACTCAGTGGTGGGAAGCTGAGAAAGTGCCAGTAAGACTGCAGTGGCTCTGAATAAGCATTTTATGGGATTTTTGGAAAATTGGTTTTATGATAGGTACAGGCATGACAGCCATTCTAATTTATCATTGCAATTCTTTCTTGGTTCAAATGACTAAATGGAAATTTCCTTTGCAAAGGTCTGAATTTGACATAGATGACAGTTTTCTCTCAGTGGAGGGTAGAGAGGGATTGTCAACTTTAGTTTCACAATTTTTGAAGTAGTCTAGGCACAAAAACGTATTTTCTTATTTTGAAAGCATCTGTGTATGTGTGGTATTGCAGCAGTTTCCAGCAGTTTATAATAATGGAATTTATATGTACGTAACTACCAGCGCAGTCTGAACAGCTCCCAACAGAAATAGAGAACATCCAGGAGTACATCCTGATCCTTTACAGATCAGGACTATGTCCTAATGTTTACCACTTTTATACAGTTACTTTTAGGCATTCAAGCTATATCATAGGGAAATGATAAACATTTCTCCTTAGCGTACATTAATACTTTAACCCTACTTGGTCTACGCATGTGTTTCTCTATATAGTTTGCTGATGAGAAGATTTAGAGGAGAAATCTATTTAGCAATAAATGAGACTTACTACAAAATTAAATATTCTAATATGTCTATCCACAATGGGTAACACTGTATGTTGACTTTAAAATTTGAATTAATAAGTTAGATGCAATTATGATTGATTTGAAAAAAAATGTAGTCATCTTAAAGGTGGCACAATATAGACTATTTTATGTTCTTTATGTTCTGTAGGGTATATGTATATAGAGAGAATATTCTCTCTGTAGAATATTGCTTGTTTGTTCAAATTAGTTACTTTCAATATTGTGTCATCCACACAACATAGACTCTAACCACAAATGCTGCTTTCAAAAAAAATTATTAATAATCTGTTGATTAATTGATTCATATAACTTCAGAAACCTCAGGAGTTTCAAAGTGCTCAGAAGGAATTCCAGAACATAGTGTCACTGAAGTGAGAAAAGAATGTTTTGTCTTATGGTATTCCTTATGCTTTAAGCCTGAACAGTTCTATCCATAAAATATTCAGCTGCAAGCATCAGTGAAAAAGAAAAAAAAATTGAATTCCACCCAGAACACATTCACAAATATTTATGGAAAATATTCTATTCTTATACAGTTACAAAATTAAAGCCTTGATATTATTGCTAGAAGAAAGGAACCTTTTCCTGATGTACAGTACAATATGAACAGAATTTCCATGGTGTCCCAGGAGCAATGCTATAGGCACTAGCGGAAAGCCAGCTACAAACACAGGGAAGATAATTAAGATGTTTATGCCAGCCACAGAGGCTGGGTGTGGTCTGTACTGAGAAGATGAGAAAAGTGGTAAAGAAGAAAATTCCTTGTAAACTGACCGTATGAACAAAAAGTTTTGTATGACCATATATATGAGTACAGTCTAAAGTGATTTCCAGGAGAATGCTGTCTCTTCACATTACACCAAAGACTAAAATGTTGTATTACTTGCAGACTTATGAAAATTAATATTCTAATTGGTTAACTAGTTGAGTACAGTTAACTTACTAATAGTGGCTCTTATCCTTAGCATTTTTCCAAACAACTAACAGTGAACAGCCAACAAGCACACTCTTAACTGATAACTGACATAACTATAATTCATTAAATTACAAGAAAAAAAGACATTCAAACAACAAAAATCTATATAATTACTTCATTTAGTTTAACATTTTCTCAGATGAGTAGATAGCAAATAGAAAGAGCACATTATAGCAAATTAATAATAGAGAGCAGAGAGGGAACAAAGCTTTTATCTGCAGAACTAAAAGTACCTTGGCTTTTTAAGGAAATGTTATGTTCATGTTAAACATTAGAGACAATTATGTACACTAGAGACATTATGTACTTTATGTAAGGTGGCACAAAAAATTCCTGGTCATGGGCCAGGCTCCCTTTGTGCCAGATAACTGTATGAACTCTGAATGCCACCACTACTGATCATGCCTCATGTGGCTAATCATTACAAGCAGAAATATTTCTGAAGCGGAAGATAGTTAGAATTACTGTTTCAAAGATTCAAAGAAAACTGTTAAGCAAAAGACTTTAAAAAACGCTTTTTTGGGTAAGCTCTATTCTATCCTATTTATCGAGCAACAATAACAGCCAAGTATGTATCAATGTAATATGGAAAATACTAATTCTCTGCACTTCCATTCACTTTGACACTTTTTCCCAGAGAAAATGACAGACAAGTGCTTGAACAGCTGGATGGCATCAGTTTCTAAGAGAGCTGAAATGATGCTTCCTCCAGCAAAGAGCTACTGCCCACTGCTCCCACTCCTGCAGAAGCAGCAGCTTACTTTTCTAACACTATCACAACACCACTCTACAACCACTCCCTAACAGCTCCCCTCCCAGTGGCAAGTGCAGGAGGATGAGTGAGACTGTAGCTCTTGCTAGAGAGAGGGAGAGGGAGGTGACAGCTTGCACAGGATGAAGCAGCAGTGGCAGCTGTTAGTGGGAGGTGGGACATGACCAGCTGCTCGGTATGTGGGCATAGACTGGTGTTGATAAGGGGAGCAGGCTCTGGAATCCACTCATGCTGCTGGAATTAGAGCCTCTTTTATTGATGAATAAACTGAGCTACTCGAACATGGTCCTCTCTGGAGTCACTTTCTGTCTTCAAGGTATGCTCTCCTGCACTCAAGTTAATGGGCTTTACAAAGGAAAAAAAATGCAGCTGTGGCTCTCAGCTCTGTTCTTTCCCAGCTCTTTGCCGTGGTTGTGTCCTGTTTGTTAAGGCAGACCATAATCTTACCAAGGTATAATCCTGAACAAGAAATGTAATCAAAATGAACCAGAAGGGGAAAACAGAGGTTGTAATTTATCTCTATAGATTTTAGAAGATCTTGACAAGAGACATGCTGAAATACACAAGGTGAATAAAGTATCAGTGAATCATGAAAAAAGCCAATGGCTTGCTGTCGTTCTCTTCTGTATATCTTATTGTTTCCATTATATAGCATGCAATGTTGCATTATGGTAGCTAACAGAGGCCTAAAATTACACCATTTTCCCATAAATCAAGTGACAATCCAACAGAAAACTACAAATAATCAGGTGAGTCTTTAGAACAATTTTTAATTTATAAAGGCTCTGAGGTATTATGTGTTGATACCAGCCATCCACCAAGCACCCATTTATCTGTTTTCTTACTGCCCATCCTCAATAGGACAGAGGGGAGAATAAAAAGAGCGAAAATGAGGAAACTTGTGGGTCAAGATAAAGACAGTTTAAAAAGTTAAGAAGGGAAAACAGCAGTACAGAAGCAGTCACTCTACCTCCCACACACAGGTCAATGCATAGGTCCAATGTGAAGGTCCAAGAAATGGTTACCCTGGCTCCCTACATTCTTCCTCTAGTCCATTTTATATTTCTAAGCACCTGCGTCATACATAAAAATTATTCAGTTTAGACTCATCTGTGTTTAAATGCCCTGAGGGTCTATTAAAAACTTGGATCACACATGGCTCGATGGAATAAATCAAATTCTCCTGCAAAACACAGCCAGCCTATGCTACTCTTATTTGCTGGGCATGAATACATTCAGGACCTTACCTGAACTCTCTTTTCAAGTCCTCACCTATTGTGCAGCCCGAGTTTCTTATTCCAGCTTCAAGGGCTATTTATGCATTTTGGTATTTATATAATGTGTTCAAGTAGAAGCACAGGTCAAGAAAAACTTTGTGGGTATTTCTGCCTCTACTACAACAGGCTCAAAGGATATAAAAAAAGTTTCCTGAAAAAGAAAGAAAATATGAACCATTCACCTTTTGTACTGACATTTTCCTTTAAATTACAGTTAGTTTGTCTGCAGAGTTGCTTCAAATTTCTTCTCTCCAGATGCAACTCAGATGCATGCCACATTAAAGTTTTCATCCAATAACTAATTAAAATTATACATTTTAAACAAACAAATTACTAAACATAAATCTAAATATTCTTCACTACATGCATGTGTGCACTAACATCACATTTGATCTTCTGCCAGCTGCAGCAAACAAAATCTAAGATAAATGTTTCAACTGCCAAAGGATTTTGTTTCTATAGTAGCGTCTCGAGGTTTGCAATTTGCTATTGTACAATTAAGTGAAGCCTGTTGACTGCTAAAGAAAACAACACCTTTAAGATCTAGCAATTAACTAGTTTTGATGCACAGTGCCATGTTTCATAGGATACTTTGTGATTAGTATTATTTTCCTGGAACTGTAATTTTACTAGAAATGTTGATATTATGCTGAGGTTAGTCATATTCAGGACAAATGTAGAAAACAACCAGATTCATTCATACAGAAAGAGATTACAGCAGACCAGCAAAGACATGTACCAGGATGAGCAAAGATGAAGAATGAGAATCAGAGCAGTTTTGGAGGGTCTGTCTCTATGAGAGTGGGACAGCAGCACTAAAAAGCAGGCAGAAAAGCATCAGGGCAGCAGCAGAGAAAGTGATATTTTGGGACTTGTAGTAAAAGGAAAAATACAGCTTGGGCAGAGTCTTGGTTTGGGATCAGTATTTTTTGAATGGGATCCAAGGAAAATATTTCCCCATTGTGTTTAGGGAAATACATGTCCCTCTGATAATTAACATTATTGAGACCAAGGCATGCTCGACACCATCACCAAGGACAAGTCTCAGGGAACCTATACACAGCTAACCACAATAGTCAAAAAGTGAAAATACTACACTAACAGCAATCTTATCTGTACATTATACTCTTTCACAAAGCTCTAGATGGTTGAGGGAGAAGGGATATGCGAAATAACAAAGTATGTCTTTTTTCACCACCTGTAATGACTGCAAGTGTCTCTATGCACTCTGAGTACCAGTCCAAACACATCACTGACTCTCCGCAACACAAGTTCTTTTACCTAAATGCAGAATGTCCTTATGTCTCGATGTAAATAATGGTATTTATTCATTTGAGCATTCATCTGGACAGGCTGGATTGATGTACCCAGGCCAGTGGTATGAGGCTCAACAAGGTCAAGTGCTGAGTCCTTCACTTTGGTCACAACAACCCCAGGCAGAGCTACAGGCTGGGGACAGAGTGGCTGGAAAGCTGTCTGTGGAAAAGGACCTGGGGGTGCTGGTCAAGAGCTGCTGAACATCAGCCAGTGTGTACCCAGGTGGCTAAGAAGTCCAATGGCATCCTGGCAGAGAGGAAGCTCAGGGGTGACCTTATCACTCCAACAACATGACAGGAGGTTGTAGTGAGGTGGAAGTTAGTTTCCTCTCCCAAGAAACCACAGGACAAGAGGAAATGGCCTCAAATTACACCAGGAGGTTTAGGTTTGATATTAGGCAAGATCTCTTCAGCTAAAAGGTTGCCAAGCCTTGGAATAGGTTATCCAGGGAAGAGGCTTAATCTCCATCCCTGAAGATATTTAAAAGCCATGTAGATGTAACACTTAGGACACGGTTTAGCAGTGGACTTGGCAGCACTGGGTTAAAGGTTGGACTCAGGGATCGCAGAGATATTTTCAACATAAATGATTCTATGATTCTCCCTTTGGTTTTTCTTCCCAAGTCTTCCAATTCCCTAGCTTCTCCTCCCTCTTGTCATGCGTGGTAGAAAAAATATGGTCTTGTCACCATCCATGGAGCTGAAAAGACTTTTTAAGCCTTTTTGCACCCCTCATTAACCACAAGCTAGCACTAACAGAGTGCACTGGCGATCCACACTAGGACTCAACACAGCCCTGGCCATGCAGGTAGACTTCAGCCTGTGTAGTTTTTTACAGATCACAGTTAAATTTACCTGAGAAAGGACTGTGGAACAATCCTGTTAGAAAAACAGGAAGCTGCCTATACCAGTACCTTACAGGATGGATGTTTGCCTACAATATTTTTTCAGAACTTCACCTGAACATACTAGTATCTTCTCTGTATAAAGACTGTATTATTGTTTTCCGGCATAGTGACTCCTCAGAAGAGAAAGCAAATAATAAATTCAAAAATATTTTCATTTTATTTCTCTATTTTTTTCTTCAAATTTACTATCAGGCATTGTAAACTACAAAGATCTATTTAAAAAATAAATCACAAGTTACCTTATCTCTAGGCTGCTGATTCCACTCACTGGGTTTGTGTATTTTAGTGACAATCTAAGAATAAAAAACAGATTTTTAATGTTACAGTAGTCAGCTTTAATTAGATCATTGTGACATTTCAATTTGAGGGAATATTCTAAATCAGAAGGCAATTACAAAAGTCATATAGCAAAGGTTCAGTACACAGTAAAATATGCCTAAATATTTCTAGGGTTTTATTTACCCAAGAGCGGGTGCTTCAAAGTAAAGGAAAACAGAGATGTTTCATTATTGTACTTCCAGCTGAATTACTACCTCGTAACTGGCAATATTACCCCTTCAAGGGAATGAAATTATGATGTTACTAATGCCAGTGGAGATTTTTGTGATTGTGAGATCAGGCACAGGGAAACCTGTTTGGACCCTACACAAACAAACAAGGAAGGAACATAAGAAGAAAAAATTGTGAAAATAAAAGGCCTCATCTGAACAATTTCTGTGGTCTTGATTTAACTTTTTTCTTCTAAGAATATATTAAAAAATTTGGATCCTTTAGGAGAAGAAAATTAAAATAGCACTAATTTTACATTGCAATATTTCTCATAGGTTTCAGAATTCCATGTATTATGATATGAAATTTCTTGTACTACTCACGTTGTGTTGCTCTCTGAGCACTCAGAGGCAGAAATATCCACATCCCGTGTTAAAAATGTTGCATTTGTCAAATCTATTAAAACTGAACCACTGGCTTTGAGGCTGAAATTACCAGCATAAAAAAGGATGCATGTATGATTTCCAGTGGTCACATTCAGAGGAGGATATGATAAACTGTCTTCTTCGTCAGCAGCCATTAATTGTCTTCTTAATTCTGCCACCACATCAGTTCTTCTAGAAATCTGTAATAACAGCACATTAACAATTTATCCCTTTGTAAGAGTCATTTCAGTTAAAAACAGACCTTCACCATTCTGTACCATGAGCACCCATTCTTCCTAAATCCTCAATCAACCTCAATATTTATTATTGTCTGTCTATTTAACTGGTGGTGTGGAGCCTAATGAGGCAATGCTAACCTAGGTTCCCATGGCCAAGTGCCCACATGTGAAAACAAGCACCACTGATATTAGGCAAATGAGTATCCATGATCCATGTTAGTAGTGTTCTCTTAAGATAGTAGTATTCCTTAGTGCTAACAGGTAGAAGAATTTATTTATTTTTCCCCAGAAGAATATACTGAAATAAATTGATTTTTTTTTTCTGCAATAGAACTATAAGAAAATTTCACCTTGCTAGTTCAGTGACATCCCCCTCCCCCCCCCCCTTAAGCAACAATTAGAGTTTTTGCAGTCTTCATTTTAACAAGCATGAGAGCAGGCTATTTAACTACAGCAAGCTTATTTTTAGATTCTCCTGATGGCTTCTGAAAAAAGATTTTTGCTCATTTGGCTGATGTGGTGAACTCCTACAAGAGACACACATGCTTTTAGGATATTTCCAGGAATTCCATTTAGTAGGTAATGCTTTTTAAAAATGTGCCCACGGCATCCCTGGTAAAACAGCCCCACTGATATCAACAGTTAAAGCTACCTGACCTTATCACACAACAGCTTTTCCTATTCTTATGTTACTCCTCACTTCTTACTCTGTTCATATCTGGGATATTCCACCTATTTTTGAGTCCCATATCAGCCTTACAACTTTGTACACTACAAGTGGCCTCTATGCTAGTATAACTTCAGGGTGTAGGAAATGAAAGGCATCACAAGGGTTACCAGAACCATAATTATGTGGAGCTATTGCCCAGAACTACTTTTAATGGATTTAAAGACAGTCAAGGACCATTTTCAAGTCCAAAACAGAGACTATAATATCTCTTTCTAACCTGCCTGCGGAGAGGAGCCCCAGAAGATTTTGTCACCTTAACAGCTGCTCTGTAAACACTATTGGCCATCTGTTATTTACAGCTTGTCTTTGCAGGCACCTCATTCTATCAATTAAGCAGAATAGGCTGCATTAAAACCCTTTGACTAAATGCTCTAGTGAAGATTGCAATCTTCCCCTCCCATACATGCATACTTTATGAATTTCCTTTTAATCCAGAGTAGTGCCTTTTCAAATACATCAGAACAAGCGTTATTTTAAACGAATACCATTTTCTTTAAAAGAAGAGGGTACAACAAAAGAAAATATTCAACTTTTGATATAAAACTTTTAATCTTTCCTTAGGCTCTCCTGAAATGTAATCATTTTATTTCAAACTGAGAGGAAAAGCTGAAGTCTAAATTATATCCTGTCTAACTGTTGACTTCACTACGTGGGCCCCATTTATCATCTAAAGAGGGTTTTAAAAACCACCTGCTAACAGCTGAAAACAATGCAACATTGGATACTGTGACTGGGATAACTGGGGGGATTAGGTTTAAGTACCTTAAAATAAAAAGAAAGCTATTAAAATATAATCATAAGACTACATCTTTATTTCTGTTGCTCTCTGGGCAGTACTTTGCTATGAGGCTCTTACATAGAGATTCCCTTCTCCCTCTGAAAAAGCATATGACCCAAAAGAGTGTTAACCTGGAAAGAAGGGCTTTCAGGGAAAAAGAAATCCACTTGTTTGATAGGAATCAGATCCATCAGATCACTGCAGGGCTCCAAGGCTGATATCAGTAGAAAAATTTTAGGTTTGCTGTCCATGGGATGATCTACTCAACACATGATCCATTGACACCTGATGGGATGTACCTGCCTCAGAGGGGAAAAGGAGCTCTAGCACAGGAGCTAGCAGGGCTTGTTGGCAAAGCTTTAAATGAGCTTGGAAGGGTGAAAGGAACAAAATCAGGCTGTCCAGTGATGAGCAATGGGATGGTGTGCCAAAACATGGGGAAATGAGCACTAATGGGATCCCTCAATATGCTTCCAACTCAGCATATTCCGTGATTCTGTGAATTAAGCACACTCAAAATCAGAAAGAGATTTTTAAAAATTTAGTCTTCTGGCTGGGAGGAGGATCTCTGAAACAGCCCAGCCTGGGACCCACTGGAGACCTGAGGACAGCAGTTGCTCCTTCCAGGCGACCTGCAGTGGGAAGTTGAGATCTCCCCCACTATTTCCCAGCTTCTCTGTTTAAGGAACATTTTCTTTTTCTTTTATTGATGCACAAACATGAGCTTACTGAATTAAAATCATTCTCCCTGTGTCATACATTTCATACTAAACTATAAATTACAAGGCACTTCCTTGACAAATCTATTATATTTACGCTGAGTTATTGTAAATCAAATTAGATTATTTAGGAACAATTCATGGTGAAGTGTTGCCAATTGTTAAAACACATTTAATTCTGTTGTTTAGTGTGCCCTTCTCCTTCACCTAATCTGAAATGCAGGATGTGTGAGTCATTGTCTTGTTCTCTGAATTTATCAATGGCATTTTTGATCTCTGTCATGCAGTGAATTGCAAGACCTGATTAAATACCATACAGAAAAGAAAGGGTGCCACTTACATTTTCCTAGACCAGAACTGAACATTGTAATTACAAACTGAACCTGCAATAGAGGTAGCCTGAACAAAATTCTTCCCTTTGATCTGTTTCTCAAGCCTCCTAATTCAGAGTCATCTCTCTTGAAATGGCAAAAGGAAGCAGATCTGGCAACATTTTGATACACCAACATACTAATCTTTTTCAAAGCCAACAGACCTTACATCCAAAATTATTCATTTGATTTGTTGTTGTTGCCAAAGTTTTGTTGGGTCTTCCAACACAGAGTGGCTAGAGACAACAAAAATTTTGGGGCCATTTTATACATTTGAAATTACAATTGAAAAAAATACAAATCAAATAGTTGTAAACACATATGAAAACAATACAAAATACTGTGCAAATGAAACTTTCATTTGCTGAAATGATGAATGGTAATTAACAACAGAAACAGACCACATTTTACACTGGTTACAACATGGGATTTTTGAATATCAGTTCAACAGATGATTGTGCCTTCTGTTTCAATCTTGTGTTTCTTGACTCCTTACTGCTGTGTTAAGGTGTTCATTCACATCAAGAATAAGAAAACTGTCCTGGTGTTGCTTGCTGCTTCTTTTCATTTCTAACAGCATCTAACTCATCTAACAGATAAGTACATCCTCTCTGTGCAATTGCTGCTCTTAATGAAGCAGCTGAGGGAAGGGGAAGCTATTTCTGTACTTTCAAGGAGGGAGGTGAGTAGGCAGAAGGGTCCATTCCCTTCCTCTTTTTAGGCTGTGTCTTAGTTTAGTCCCTACCTCCATAATGCATTGTGCACCACAGTGCATACTCTGTATATACCTGACTCAGATGGCAAATGGTAATTTTTCCAATTTTAGTCATAACATGATTAAACCAGTTGTTAGTATCGCAAAACTACATAAGAATCCTAGCTTCTACTTTAAAAAAATAAAAAGGTGCATGATCAGAAGCAGATATTGCTTATTAGCATTGCACAGCATAGCACAAATCAAGAAAAGGACCAGAAAATATTTAGGGAACGCATATAGAGACAAGCTCAAAGTACACTGTAAAAAGAAGAACAAAGAATCTTTTTGGGTCACGTATGATGGCCTAAATCTTGAAGTGCAAGGTTCAACAAGGGGAGGGAAGGCACTGCAACTGCTACAATAACACCCCAAAGACAAATACCTTTTATCTAAACTGGATTTTTGGTTTGGTAGATGGAACTGCATCTACATATCATGTACCAACTCTAATTTTTTTGACAGGATTCCAAAAGAACTGTGTGCTCACATTTTCTCAATTTGCTTTAACAGGGACCATCAAAACCTTTTCTTTGCAAGCTATCCTTTAAAAAATGACACTAGGAGACTGCCATGTTCTCAGTGCAGGGGTACTGCAGAATGGTAGATCATGCTTCTTTCTGGGGTTTGGCTGTGCCACATCAGAAACCACTCAGCATTCACATCCCAGCAAAGTATCAGCACATCTCAAATGCTTTTTCTGAAATCACCATTTCATACTCCTTCCCACACAAACAGATCAGTTTTCCTCCATGTTTTCTATCTGATGTGGCATCATGGCCTCACTACAGATAGCATCACCACCACCCCTGCTAATACATCCATTTTCCTGAAGGACAGTGTATCACAAATCTGTGATGCAGGCAATCTCACTGCTCAAGGTCAGCAATTTGAAAGGCAAGCATTAGAATTTGGTATAACTGTAAAAATGTTCTTTGTGGTGTCAAGTTTACAAAATCCCACACACAGCAAACAGAAAGACAATATTTGATTGGATTTATTTCATTCACCTGTCAGTGCAAGACTGTAGCATAGGAGTGTTTTAAGCTGTCAAAATCTAGAACATTAAGCAGAGTTACCAATTATCTCTATTTTTTAAAGTTTTAACTGTTTACATTTTTATGATTTCTAATATTTTGGGGGTTTTGTTTTTTTAATTCTCCTCAAGGCTGACTTGTGGCTGCCCCAGCCCCAGAAGTTTTTAAGGCCATGTGGGACAGGACTTAAGAGCAACCTGTTCTAGTGGATGGTGTCTCCACTCATGGCACAGGGATTGGAACTGGATGATCTTTAGGGTCCCTTCCAGCACTACTTCATGTATTTTTACAGACTGTAAGCCTAAACAAGACATCAAAATAAATTTCAGTATCATGATCTTTTCCCCAGAAGAATCCTTCACTTCTATTTCCCATCCTTATTAATACTCTGATAAAGGAGAAAAAGAATGCACAGAAATGTGCATTCACTTATTAGCAATGATTACTATCGTTTTAATGACTTCTGTGACATATGACCACCCTTACTGTCTCATGTTAGTATCTGATGGCTTCCCTGTTGATCAATGCACACTTCTACCAGCAAGCCAAATGGCTTGGCAACTGTGACACTTAGCTTCTACCTGCAGGTCTGCATCACTCAGGGCTTTTCACAAAAGCAAGGCTGGGACACGAATGTTAAAGTCAAAACACACATCTTACAGTAAGAGATAATGACCTCATTTTAAAGCATAATGTTCTCTTTCATAATTGATAGAACTGCTGTGACTTGAGGAGAATATCCAAGTCATGAGCAAGCACTTCAAGACCTTCTGTTAGAAGACAATAAAATTGCAGTGTTTACTATGCTGCTCAGTTCAGTGGCCTACATAAACACAACCTGCAGTGTCAGCTCACATATTTATGGCTAGATGTGCTTCTTCACAGGCATAACCTTTAGCAGAACTGGGCTGGATAAAAGATCTCTGGACTGTCATTTACAGAGAATGGGACTACTCTGTGCCACCAACACTGCAGAGACAAGAGAGTTAGCAGAGACAATGCAAGCAACAGAACCCAGAGCAGACCAGGGTGTCCTGATGCAGCACTTGTGACATCCATTCCACTTGAAAGACTAAAATAAGACCATGTATGGCACATACATGCACATTTGTAAATGCAGTCCCAATTTTCTGAAGAAATGTGTATTTCCTGTTATCTTCTTGCTACAACATTCAGTGGATTTTTATAACACACTTTTTCATCTAACTTAAGAAAGAGCATGGCTTTATCAATAAAAATTTCCTGATTTTAGAGAGTAAAACAGAGTATGTATAAACTGGAATAGCAGCTGGAAGGAGCTACTACACTTTATTTGCCACCTTACATTTCAGTTAGGACAAATAAACCAAACATAATTATTTCAATGAAAACAATGCCTTGGTCATTTTCAAAAGTGTTAAAACTTATTTACACCTTTTTAGTAAACCAGATTTTGAATGCAATATACAAAAGAGGGGAAAAAATTATTAAGAACTTGCATTGTAAAACAGAATTAATCCTGAAAGGAATCTACCAGACAAATCATTCAAGGCATATTTGCTGATGCCAATGCCCCCAGGTTGAGCATTAGATTCTGGGACCTGTTTCAGGCAATTCTGCCATGGAGATAAAAGAAACTACAGATTTTGCATAATTTTCAGACTGCTAGGGGAATACCCACTTCCAACTGATTATATCCCCCACTTTCTTATGTCCATATGTAGAATTCAAGTTGCTATGGGAGATGTGAAAAAGGATGGAGGAATGTCTGCTGCAATAAAATGGAACAGATATGCAATGAGAGTTGGATGGAGGTTACATAGGGGTTTGGTGGGTTACTTAGGTGAAAAACACAGACAGGAGCCAAAATGTGTTACTCATAGTGCTGGGAGAGTTGCCAGCACTGTTTGTTCCAGATGTAGGCTAGTCACAGGGAAATTAAAAATCTAAAGACCCTAAAGTTCTCCCTCTACTTAATATTTTGATCCTGCAGGACTTTGGAATATGAATCTGCAAAACTGGCCAATAAATCTAGCAAATTGGATCTTTTTGACAGGGAAGTTAAAACAAGCATTTTTTTCCCTGAAAATCTATAAAAAGGTTTTTAACTTCTACTCTGCTTTCTTGCGCTTAATATCCACGTAATTTTTCTGACAGTAGTGTATGTAAGCTAGAAGGTGTATATATATATATAACTGAAATCCACATCAGAAAGTCTAGACAAAGCTAATCTTAGAAATAATATCCCTGCTCTTTTTAAGATTTCCATGCCTTTGTTTCTTTTGATAAACCTTTCTTCCTCTTCCAAGTTTTTGTCAAAATAGATCTGTTTCCACCAAAGCCTAGTTAAACCTTAGTTAACACACCTCAGCCAATGTCATCAGCCTCAATTTCATAATTTCCTTCATCTCCTACCTGTCTCCAGCCTACAGACTGAAACAAAATGAGAGCAAAGCATACAACCTTTCCCAGCAGTTAGGTGGAACTATCCTGTGGCTGCTAGTTATGAATGCTTGTCACAATGCTTTGATATGAAACTTTGGAAAACAGAAATTTATAAGGTGAGGCTTATTAGAAACAAACACCAACTTGCTTCCAGCATTCTTGTGGGACTGCTTTAGCAGCTTAATGCCTATTGCTGCTCCTATCCATGCTTCAATGCCAGGTAATGGCAAGCCTGCCAGGGAATTTGGTTCAACCACGGTCAGTTATTCCTGCTGGAAGTTCAGATTCTGAGAAGAACTGTGGATCAGGAGCAAGGCATATTGCTAAGGCCATAAGGAAATCATGTACTGGGGAGAAGGAAGGAGTTTTTATCAGTGAGGAGGCATGGCAGAATCCAACATTCACCTTCCAATAATTCTGCTCAACATAAGGCAAGACACCCTCCCTGTTCCGTTACAGAATTTTGCAAGTGATTTGGATGGAAGCCCCAGAGGAAGAGATATCTAGCTGTTAAAATAACTGGGGTTTAACTTTCCTACTAAAAAGTAGAATGTACTTCTTCTGATTCATTATATATCAGTCTAGGAAATCACTCAATCACTTGAGCTAAGCAAGAAATCACATCTCAGAATAAGAGTCGCAGTGTTTCAATAAAATTGTAAACACTGAAGTTTTTATAAAATTGAAAAGACAGAACAAGAACAAACTATGCCATGCAATATCAAATTTGATGTCAGGTATCACTTTATGTACAGCTTTTAAAGCAACGCCTCCATCAACAGATTAAAAAATACACCTGTGGCACTTTGGCAGGAAAGAGAAAATTGGGAAAGGATTCAGAGCTCCCAGAGGCAAGTTGCAGATGCTTAATCACAAGGATCTTGAGAGTCCAGCCCAGTTTCATTGCACTGAAAGTAAGGGAAGACTGCACCAAGATTGAGCTGCCATCTACCATATTTTCAGCTGACACAGTCACTTCTCCTAATGGATTTCCTGGTTGCTACCAGAACAAGGATTTACATGCAGCAGGTTTTTTTTTAATGATGTGGCAATTATTTTCATTTTCAGAGGTGGCAATTCTACAACAACCTAATAGCCAAGAATGAGAAAGAAAGTCATGAACTTCTTACAGTGGAGCTTTGCTTTCTCTGTTGGCTGCCTCTTCTGGCTCTTGGCCTTTAGTTAAATAAGTTACATATTACCTTTCACACTCCTCTCCCAGAGAAATGCTATGTCAATAACCCAACCTTCCACTGTCAAGACATGAGACCAGCTAAACTGTGTGAGAGCAAAGGTCCACCTAGCTCACAGCCAGAGCTCCTGATAGTAACTGGCAGCTGAAATAAGAAAAGGGTAAACATAAACAATACTTGTCCTAGAATGCCCTCTTTGATTTCTGAAATCTTTGTGTTAGAAATCTTTAGGGCTGAAGGTTGCATTCAAATCAACACACGGCATAGGATCTTTCTGAGCATCTTTCCTATCTTTCTTCCATTAGTTTATGTAACCACTGAAATCTGTGTGCTTCTGTAATCCAAAAACAGTTCACTTTGTTTCTTAAAAGGCATTTGCTGCCCCTGAAGTCCTGTGTTATGGTCTGAGTGATGACTGTCATTAATATTTTCCAGAGACAATGAGTAATTACTTCCTTTTCAGCCTCTACAGGTATTTGGTGGTTTTATTTATTATTCCCCTCTTCAATTTCCCTCACTTTTCCAAGCTGAAATATTTTAGTTGTGTAGTTTGACTGTATCCTTTGGAGATGGGGTGGCCAGAACCACATGCACTATTCCCCTAACAGACTTGCACTCAGTAAGGGCTTAGTGAACTGAAGCTTCCTGCTTTGCCCTCCTCCTTTCCAAATGGTGGGTAACACTCTGCTTGTTATTCATCCTACTGCTGGCTGCTGGGATGTTCCAGGAGATCTACCCACGTTTGTACTGTAATCCCTCTTCTGGGAAATAGCAGCCACTCACCACAGTGTTATATGCATATTTAAGATTTTCCTTACAAGTTACTTTTCTTCAGACTGGATTGTATCTGTCTTTTCATCACCCAGTAATGCAGTGATATGAGTGGTTTCTCCAACTTGTCAGTGCATCAGCAAACTTTGGCACCTTTGGATTTCAGCCCCCTTTCCATACTAATGACTCTGCTGAACAGCACAGGCATCAACATCAATCCCCACAGAATCCCACTGGCAAATACTCCCCACTATGAACATGAATCCTTTCTTTTTATCCTTTGTTTCCTAACCTTTAAATTTTTTATTTCTGCTCCCAAACAATTCCACTTTTTTACTGTTTTTACTCTAGCAACACAGTCACTTTTACCTGCACATCTTATACCTCTTGGAGAACACTGAATCTACACTGCATTTTCTTCATGGATCCACATACTTATGACTTCAGTTTCAACTCTTTTTGTCAATATGGAAGGTAGGTTTCCTGGTTGTATTTCTCCAGACATATGGAGCCTTTTTTCAAGCCCCATGTCACACTTGCAACATCCTGATCCTCTGGGATGAAGACTAAACTGTTTTATAATTTTCATATATATTATAAAAATTTTAACTTAGAAATCGTACAGTAGAAAAAATGATAGCAGTTTGGGAGTTTCTTATTTTAGTTTAAACTTAGGTGAATAATATCTGACCTTGATGATATGACACTACTAATTTTATTTATTCTGAAATCTCTTCTATTGGTAAATTAATAGCACCAAAACATTTTGAGGCTCAATGACTACTGAAAAAGTGTTTGAAGTGAGAACTTCTCTATGTTCTACCACAGCATTGATCAACACATAGGCCATTTGGCTTTGCATTGTCATTCATTTTTCTGAGTTCATCTTTTTTATTAGATCCAGTGTTCTCTGAAAGAATTCCTGTCTAATGTTTTTTTATGAATAACTTTTGTGTCTGTGCACATTATTCCTCTGAATCTCTTTAGGATGTGCCAAATGATTATGCACTAAACTTGCAAGAATTTATACTCCTTTAAATTTTCTGTATTATAAAGGACTATGCTTTTTGAATCATGACTTTATCGCTTTTAATAGCCTCACCTCTTTCACTCTGTTAATTAAGACACAGCTTGGGATTTTGCCATGTGGGAAGCAGGGTGAGGGGAAAAATTCTTTTTTGACATACAATTTGACCTTTTAATATGTTGTGTTGAAACAGTTTGTATTCCAGATATAAACAGTGTCAGTCAACATAATTAGTGGAGAATATTGGGCAATTAATCAAATCACAGATAGATGGATTATTTTGACCCTTAGGCTAAAGACATATCACTTGGATGCTGTGTTCAGCCTCAGCCTTCAAAAACTGTTCCTAGAATAGGTCTCTAGAATTCTCAGAATATTTACCTTTTTCTCCTGGAATCCAAAGTTCCTTTAGGACACAACATCAGACCTTTACAGCTCTATTCTGTCACTCCAATACTTTTTTACCTAGGCATCTTCCTACAATTGCTCCTTCAAATGTAAAAATACAAGACTAAATGAATAAGGCAATTCCTGTACTCTAGGATGCGCGAGGATATTAAATCCACACCCCAACTCCTGCAAATGGCATTATAAGCATTTTTCTAATGTTTTATTCATTGGGAAGCTCACATTATGTAATGTTTAAGTATATTAAATGGTCAAAAGCATTCCATTAACCAGAAGCTGTGAAGTCAGTGGGGTGGCTGTTGCAGTGTTTAGTCTCCTCAGAATGGTAAACTGAATAGTCAACAAAACAGAGGGGAGCTGGAGGTAAGTGGGAGATGCAGCACAGCAAAGTATGATGCATTTTAAAATAAGCATTAGATAGAAGGCAGAAACAATGAGAACATAACCTCAAGCACTTGTCAAAGCAGATAAAAACTTTTCATACATTTTCCAGCTAGAGTGCACATCAACAGCACCTAAAGATACCTCCAAGAGACACTTTTTAAGTGTCAAAAGTAACCACTTGTGAGACAGATTCCAATGTTACTGCTGGCTGAATAAAGTTCCTGTAATTCATACTGCTTGGCTCTGAGTGGTATCAAAGACTCAACACACAGAAACACCAACTAGAGCAGACAGCTTGTAGAATGAAGGAGTCCAAAGCTGATGGTAACTGAAGCTCTCTGAAAATGTGGAGGCAGTAGAGAAAGTTTAAACAGCATTTCACAATGCATTTGTAAAAAGTGGAGTCAACAAAATGAATATCAGCTGGGATGTAGCCATAAATCTCCTTTTAGCAATATGTGGTACCTCAGCATTCAATCTAACTGGGAAAAGATAACAACTATAAAACTGTCTTGCAGTTTCAGAAGAAAACTAGTAAAAATGTTACAGGGACACCTATGAGGATTGGAAGGATGGAAAACTTGATGAGATTTATGATTTGAAGCACATCAGTCTTATCACTGCAGCCCTTTTAAGGTCTCCAATTACAAAAGCAAGGTAAAACTATGCATTACAACCATAACCAAAAAACTAACCAGACTAAAGCACAAGTAGAGGGGTGACCTTGATCAAACTCCTCAAGAACACAGAAATTCATATATTCATGACAACTCCTGATGAAAGAGTAGCATAAGGACTGCAGAGGGGTTTGGTTCTCATGAAAAAAAAAAGCTGTCAAATGATTTCCAAAGGGAAGAAAAGTCTTGGCAGGACACTCCTCATATCTTAGGAGAAGTTTCTTGTTTTTAATGGAAAAAAATTAGAGAAATGTTGAGTGAGAGTTGTCTGACTATATGTATATGTCAAGATCTAACCTAAGCATGATGACTGCCTTTAAGGGTGGACTTCCTTTTCATCCTGCAGGAGTCCCCTACAAAACAGTCAGAAGGATCATACCCCATAAAGTCCTTCATTATAAAGATAACCCCGGCTGATGACTTCAGATGTAGACACACAGGCTTCACTTGCCCAGAATTAGGTGATACACATCACTCTCTCAGTGCCATGCCAACTCATCCAGAGCTACAAGGCAAAGCATTTCACAAGAGCCACAAGAGCCTTGCTGGAGGAAGGCAGGTCCTTTATAAGATGGTGGGAGAAATCATCAACTGATTAGCTGATGATTGTTGAAAACATTTCAAGTAGGTCACCAAAGGGTATCTCTTTCAGAGTCTTATTTCTGTCTTCCAGCTTCAAAACACAGAATCATAGTATGTCTTGAATTGAAGGTACATTAAAGATCATCTTGTTCCAACCCCCTTGTTGTGGGCAGGGACACCTTCCACTAGACCAGGTTGCTAAGGGACTCATCCAGCTTGGCCTGGAACACTTCCAGGGATGAGGCATCAACCTGTTCCAGTGCCTCAACACCCTCACAGTAAAGAGTTTCTTCTAATATTGAACCTAAACCTTTCAGTTTAAAACCATTACGCTTTGTCCTATAACTACATCCTCTTGTTAAAGGTCCCTCTCCAGCTTTCCCTGTAGGCTCCCTTCAGGTACTGGAAGGCCAGCAATTAGTTCACCCTGAAGCTTTCTCTTCCCCAGGCTGAACAATCCCAATTCTCTTAGCCTTTCCTCATAG
This sequence comes from Lichenostomus cassidix, assembly GCF_008360975.1. Taxonomy (NCBI): domain Eukaryota; kingdom Metazoa; phylum Chordata; class Aves; order Passeriformes; family Meliphagidae; genus Lichenostomus; species Lichenostomus cassidix. Next base: position 21,182,445 of record NC_139480.1, on the reverse strand, counting down.
AAGAGATGCTCTAGCCCTCCAATCATGGTGAAACTGGAACAGAACAAGAACCAGCCTGAACAAACGTCCATCATGCAGTGGGGTAATGAACTGGTAATTATGATAGCCCAAAGGCATCTGTGTGTCTGCACTGACTAAATTAAACAGCTCTTTCCCATCAAAACAGAAGAGACAGTCATTCATAGGTGAGTTTTGCTCATTAATTCATTTTCTGTGAAGCCAATACCAGACTGGAACCTTTTCCAATATATGCATTTCTCACATTTTCTCACATTTATTTTCTCTGCTTGAGGCAATGGAAGAACTAATGAATATAACATGGCAATGCTATGAAGCCATAAACTGCCCAACACCAAGGAGGTAGAGCTTTCAGAAGAGAAGCATCTCAAAACCAGCAGTTGTTTGGGAGCTTCACTGTATAAAATTAATTTACCTAACCAGAAGATCTCCTTTTTTTTTTAAGTGTAATACCTAAAGCTAATTTCCTTCATCACTGAGAATAAGGCCACTAGTAAATGCAAATCTCACATAGTGAATGGTTGCTATAGAGTTTACATAGTGCATTTGAAAATCATTCTCAACATGATTAAAGCTTTTTACTTTATATATATATTGATCTTGGCTATCACTGGGGAGTGATCCTGTCACTTCTAGATCATGGAATGTAGTTTTTGTAGTTTAAGCAAAGGGAGTTAGTACTTTCCCTGATGGTTATGAAACAGTCCATACCTTCCACAGCTCAAGCACAGCCAAATCTGCAATACATACCAAGAAGAGGTCATATGCAAATATACAGCATGATGAACCCTCAAAAGTACACTCTGCTTTGCCTTTTGTAGCTCTGTACAGAAGCTGATAACCTTGAATGCACTGAAATAGCTTAAAGTTATCGTGAGGGGACAAAAATGCTTCAAATGGTTTTATACAGCATTGAATTTATACAATTAAGAAAGGTTTAAATTGCTTATATTTTAAAAATGTAGAGCATCTTAGAATACATTGCTTTAATTATTTAAGTGTTTCAGCTGCTCAAACTAAGTACTTAAGAAAGCCTGTTAAAATACGTATAAATTTAAAATTAAAAGAACTTCTAAAAAAATTGGTAAAAAAATTCCTTCTCTTAATTCCAGTTCTTTCATTAATTAAAAATATTTTTCATTCTAATTGTTCAAATTGCAATTTTCAGTTAAGAATGCCCATGTGCCTTTGATTTCAAACAGTAAAAGGCCACAATAACTAATTAATTCTTCTTTTTTATTTTGGATATATTTTAAAACAAAAAATAGAAAGAAAGGCAGATCACAAGTTCTGGACTAATATTCTGTCCTTTGCCAGAAAAACACACAGTACACAGAATATCAATGTGAGCTTGCTTCTTCACACTACTGGTTTTTTATTCTAAGTTTAGTATTCAAAATCCAGTCTCTGGAAATTAATTTCACAGGGTGAATTATTGAAGAAAATTATTGTTTTTCTTCAATAGAATTAGCCTTTGTCCTAGAGCCTGAAGGGACTGTTCTGATCACCTTTTTGGAGAGTCAGAGATTCAAGAAATTCAAGGAATTACTGGATGTGGCACTCAGTGCTGTGGCTTAGTTGACATGGTGGTCATCAGTCAAAGGTTGGACTCAATGATCTTGAAGGTCTTTTCCAACCTTAATGATTCTATGATTCTATTATCACATTAGGAGCTCAGATATGTTACCTCTGAAACAGATGGACATGTTTCTTTCAAGGCTGCATTTTTTAGGATTCAGACCATCCTTCAAATATTTCTCTTTTTAATGGGAACTATTCTGTTTCCTCAAGGTAGGACTGTCTTCCATTTATTCACACTAAAAATTGAATTAAAAATTGAGTATTTTTTGATTGCAGCCTGTGTGTCATACAAAAAGATAACTCTGCATAAATAACTATCCTGCATTGCTACTTACTATTCATGTGATATGATGTGATGTACAAATTACATTCTGACTTATCAGCAAGGGTGAAAACTTTACCTTGCAGTTGTAAATATGAAGTATTGTTTAAAAGAAATGAAACCAATTAATTTTAAATTGATACTTTAGTAGCCTTCATTTAATTAATAACACTCTGTCTATACTAACCAGCCACACTAGGAAGCTTGGTAACATTTCACATAGAACTCACTACAAAACCACTAGAGTTAAACTGCAAAAAAAAAAAATTCATTTACCGTTCTAAAAAATAATAGTAAGTTCTACAGACAAAGGCAGATTTATGGTCTCCTAGTACAGTAAAACTTCAATAGTTATGTGATAGAGCTATCATATATGAAAATTCAGGCAATCATTTCTGGTCAAAACCTCATATAATATAGACTGCTTGCCTGTATAATCTTGAAAATCATGTACAGAATTCTTCTGCAAACATTAAGTTGTTGGATGATAAAAATCTGACAGTTCTAGGCACTGAAGATTACTCACCCTTGAAGGTCTCACTGCAGTATAAATTACTGAAAAATGAATCCCTCGTTCCTGCAGATCCATGGTCACTCTTCCAATTATTTTGTCTGTAAATAGAAACACGTATAATTCAACAAACTCTGTAAGCTGAGAAAGCCAAAATCCTAAAATAGTTGGAGAAGTAATGAGCTAGATGTTTAAGCTTATTTAGTCTATTTAAACAATTTAAGTGCTCATTCCATCTACAGGTCAATAGGTACAAATAGGATACAATACACATTCAGTGTCTCGAAAAATGCACAATTTCAGTGAGATAATATTAAAAAAACTAATTACAACAGTTCAGAAAAAGGAGTGATTTTGAAACTCAAAAGTAAAACCATGGAAAATATACCCAAATATTTGAACTTTGGGCAATTAAAAGCAAAAGCAGAAGAAATCACTTAGGAGATGAGAGCAGGATGCATATACTGTTACTCAAGTGACCAGTTAATAAATAAATAGTAAAATTTAAGCAGTATTATTCTGTGAATTACAAAATACACAAAACCTATCACTGAGAAACAATACTCAAAACATGGTGTTTAGTGTGGGGCATGAGATGTATAATACTGGAAGCAGTATTTCTTTTGCCCTCAGTGGATTTAAAGCCTGCTTCTGCACTCTGAACAGGATACAAAAAAATTTTCCTGTTGATTACATTGGAAGCCAAAGGAGAAATATGGTGGAATATTTCTGAAAAAGGAAGGAGAAATCAAGTAAGGAAGAAAGGGCCTTTCAAAGAGGTCCAAATATGCCTCTACAGATGATTCTCCTCTTGTTCTGAAATCACAGGCAGTTGCACTAAATACTTACAACTGATAAATGTTTTCAAGCTTTATGTAGAAAATGAGCATCTGCTTATAATGAGCATAATAGTTGTGAATCATGAACTATTATGAGTGTTGTTATTGGGACTGCCAGAGAAGCAAGCAAGTGGACTCATATTTACTGTTTCAGTGCCTTCCCACTTCTCATTCATGTACCAGCCTGGTGGATGGGTGTTTTATAACCTGGACATAGAAACTACTCAGATTTTGAGGTTATACTATACAGAAGTGGTGTTTTATTTGCATGTGCTGGAAATAGAGTTTATATTATTATCCTCTTTAACCAGTTCTATTTACTGTAATTATGGTGTCCTGGCTGGGTAATATGTTTGGCTTTTATAAGAATGCAAGCACTGTTTTTTCTGCAGGGTTTCAACTGAACTAATTTCCTCATATCAGTCAAAATCATAGCTATGCAAATTTTCCTTCTAAAAATTATTGCTAAGAGAATCTACTATAAGAAATGTACTTACTCAGAAAAAACAACTGCCTAAAAACTACTACTGTAATTACATTGGTTGTGGAGATCCAAGACATTATATAATATAGATTTTGTATTCTGGATTCATAGATTATGGAAATTCTTCTCAGCCTTAGCAAAAATTTGCATAAGAAGAAAATAACAGATATGAAAATGCAGAGATTGACTTTGGGTTTTCGTTCATTAAAGCAAACAATAGCTTTCTGAAATAATGTTATTTGCATTTCCCTTCAGAAAGGAGCTACATGTAACTATAGTTACCAGTAACATCTATAACTCTTGCCTTTGGGAAGATTCTAGAGGTAATTCCTTCATCCAAAGAAGCTTCTGTGAACATTCTTATGAGAAGAGTATTGATATAGAACTTTGTTTGCCTGTGATCAGAACTCTACTTTTCTTAAGAAGTATTTTCAAATTCTCCAAAGAAACGAGCCCAGATTGTCCACCATATTTTAGAGCATCAACATTATGTGCCTACATGGGAACAATAGTCAGACTTTGCACTTGGCCATGCAAAGTGGCACATCTTCCCTAACCACACACTCTCTTCCTGATTAACACCTAGTTGACACTAACCAAGAAGTTGGCATAGCTTGTTCTTCCATCCTCCCACAGGTTGACTGTTAACTTCGCTTTCCCAAAACAAAGTGGCCTGAGACAACAGTTCCATGAGCCCACACTGTGCCCTGGCAGCCAGGAGGGCCAACTGTGTCTTGGGGGGCATCAGGCACAGCATTGCCAGCTGGGAAAGGGAAGGGACTGTTCTGCTCTGCTCTGGGGCAGCCTCACTCAAGTGCTGGGGGCAGTTTTGGGCGCCGCAATATAAAAAGACATTGAGCCATTAGAGAGCATCCAAAGGAGACAAGAAGGATGGTGAAGTGTCTGGAGGGGGAGCCTTATGAGGAGCAGCTGAGGTCAATTGGTCTGTTCAGCCTGGAGGAGACTGAGGGGAAACCCAACTGCAGTCTACATCTTCCTCGTGAGGGGAAGTGGAGGGCTGACACTGATCTCACCACTCTTGTGATCAGTCACAGGACTCAAGGAAATGGCACGAAACTGAGTCACAGGAGGTTTAGGCTGGATATCAGGAAAAGGCTCTCTACCCAGAGGGTGCTTGACCACTGGAACAGGCTGCCCAGGGAAGTGGCAGAGCACCAAACCTGACAGAGCTCAAGAAGCATTTGGGTAATGCTGTCAGGCACATGATGTAATTCTTGGGATGTCCTGTGCAGGGTCAGGATGGATGCAGTGATCCCAGTGGGTCACTTCCAACTCAGCACATTCTATGGTACCATGATTCTAGGGCTTGGGAAGTTTATTCTTGAGTCCATGCAGCTGATGAAAGAAATGTCCCATACAGAAAAAGCCACTGTTTAGCCAAGACCGGTATTAAGCCAACTCATTAAGGCTCAACTACCTAATATGCTCTGGGGACAAAAAAAAGAGAACAAAATAATTCCTGTGCAATTCAGAGATGAAAACCCAACTGCTTATTTTAGTATAAAACCCACTAAATTTGGACTACTATAAAAACAACGAGAAAAGAATACGCTACTGATTTCAGTACAAAGGTATTTTTTTCCTGATTTTCAAATCTGCTTCTGATTTTATAACCCTGGTTCTGAGAAGAAATGGTCAAACACTGTTTAATTATCAGCCCACTACACTTTATACTCCCAAAACTACCACTTCAGTGATTTGCAGGCTTTGTAACTCGATCTCTAATTTAGAGTAGTAAGTGAAAGCCCTGCAAAAAAATGAGATGCCTCTCAGTGCCATTTTCATGTATGGCAACTCTTTTTCAATCAGATACTAGGCAAGAAAAAAAATTTATAGCATTATATGGAGAGATTCAACTTTAACGAGCAGTGTTTAATAACTGCAAAACCAGTAAATGACTGATGTCAAAGGCAAAGAAAGCCATCAGTATAGTTTTATAAAGATTAGAAAAACATTTCCCATTCATGCAGACACCCTTTGTTGAGACCAAGGCCTTGGAACTGGCAGATGAGCCTGGCACCTCCAGCTGCCATGTGCCAGGTGAGATCAAAGGAGGCAGCTTGAGCTGCACAGAGAGGCAGGGTTTGTACTCAGAGAATGAGCAAAGGCCCATGCCTGAAGAAGAGGTGAATTATCATTACATTTCAGGTCACAGAGCTGTATCCATGTGGATTTTGAATCAGACACTTAGTATCCCAACACTAAGACACCCATAGTGTAGAAGAGGAGGGGGATAAAAACCTTTAAATATTAATATTACAGCAAAGCATGGGAACTAGAGAATTCAACCTGCTCAAGTGAAAAAACAAACTTAAATGATGAAATATTAGTTATATCTAGGCAATGTTACTCACCATTTTCAGCAATTGCTTCCAGGGTGGAAATCTCTTTTAAACCACTAGAGAAAATGAGGGAGAAAAATAATTAAAAATTTTTTCTAGGCAAGAATGATGTGAATCAGAAATGTATGAAGATACTGACTGATAAAAGGCTTACTGTCAGTCCCTTTGTGATTCTTTCATCTCCTCCTAATGACCCTTTTCTTCTGCAAAGCCATTAAAAATACAAGAATCACATCTTCAGCTAATTCTTAAACCCCTCAAACATGCTAGGCAGCAGAGAAGACACACTGCTGATATTATTTTGATCAGTTTCTGAGGAGCTTTTTTTTGGCTTGGTGTTGGTCCCTTGTTTAACATTTGTACAGGAGCTCCTTAAAATTAGTCATCGTGCCTCTTTTTGTACAGTAATGTGACAACTAAAATTGCATTTCTCTAGGACACATTGATACTGGCACCTTACACCAAGGTATACAAATACCCAAGTAACAAGCTGGGAAGAAGAATAAACAGAAGAACCTGAGAAACTGAGCCTTATATTTTCTAAATATACAGTCACCTGAAGCAACAGTCTTTCCCTATCTCTGTTAGATCACAGTCCTCATAGGGCTGGAAACATGAAGAATTATACCCCCCTTCCTTCCAGAGTGATGAAAATCAGGCTCTTATAGCTTCAGGTTTGTTTGTATGTTTATTTGCTTGCTTATTTATCCTGCCAGTATTTTTGACCCCTGGAATGCCTTCTAGCAATTAATTCTTCAGGTTAATCATGTGTTGAGTAAAATAATTGAGCCTTTCTGCTAAAAAGTGTGTTGCCATTTAGTTTTATTAGCTGCCCCTTTGTTCTCATATAATGAGGCAGACAAAATTGGAATGCCTGACTGCCTTTCTCAACATAATTCATCTATTACACCTGGTAAATTCATCAGGGGACTTTGAAAAACACTGAATTCATCCTTGCAAGAAAAACAATTTTGATAGCCCTACAAGTTTCCGCTTTGTTTTCTGAACTTCCTGAATACAGCTGGCATTTTCAAAAGCTCTAAAAATCATGCACACATGTGACTCAGGTCTGTTTGTGATAAGCTCCTACCTGGCAAGTGGCTGTAGCTGAACCACCAGTAAATTTGGGTTAGATGCACTCAGTTCCAGCTGAGAGATATTGAGATTAGTTACATTTGTTAACTTCCAATCTTCTGATTCCTGTAGGATGCTCAGGAGATACCTGGTAGCCTTGCAGTCAACAGCTGGCAAAACTAATGATGAAGCAGAAGACTGAAGAATTTCCTGTAATAAATTTATGAATAGTTTATTTACTTTTTTAATATTTAATTGCTTAATAATTAAACACAACCTTTTCTTTAATGTATCCTTAATTTAATATTCAAGATGAGGAACCACCACAGTAAACAGCACATGAACTCTCACCAGCCTGATGGTGGCTGCAGGCTGCTCCTGAACTTTCTTGTGGCAAGCTTAAAGCACTTGGGAATAACGAATTTTTACTGTCCTTTCCACATGTATGGTGGAAGAGGAGAGATAGATGATGTAGAAGTTCTCAGGCTAAGAGTGTACTGATTATGAATGCTGCCAGAAGCAAAGCTCAGGTGACTTTCTAATGAAATGCTCTTGGAGGTGAGAAAGATCAATGTCAGACACCTCCAGTTCCAGCAGCTCTATTCAGTTAAGAGTCATACTTTGCATAATAAACACCCTGCATTTATGTACATCCTGGTGGTATAGCACAGGGTACAGACAAGTGTCTAATTTGTAACTATTAATTTAAAAAGCTGCAGATTTCAGTGTCTACACAGCCTCCAGACACACACAAAGAAAACTCATGTCATAAACTTTCCATCTTTATACTCAAGGTACAAATCATAAAGCTCAGGCTGAAATGGTTCATATAAAGCATCAGGGTATCTTTCACTTTATTTACAATTCTCACAGCTGATAAAGATATTTGAATGAAATGAATTGAAAAATATTCTCATTCTATAAATTTGGAACCTGCATAGTCAAAAAACATCTTTTCAAGGGTCTTTTCTTGATAATAAAATCAACTTGAAATATTTGGGGAAACAAAATACAAGATGAAGATTTGAAAATCATCAAAATTAATGTAGTCCATATTTAATGTTGCAGTGGTTAACCCTGGCCTGATGCCAGGTGCCAACCAAAGCTGCTCTACCATTGCCCTCTTCAGCTATACAAAGGAGAGAAAATAAAAGGCTCATGGGCCAGGGAGAGGTCACTAACCAATTACAGTCACAAGAAAAACAGACTTGGGAAAATTATTTAAACTTATTAACAATCAAATCAGAGTAGCATACTGAGAAATTCAGCCAAATCTTAAAAACACCTTCTACCCAACCTTCTCTTCTTCCAGGCACATTACCTATGATTCTCCACCTCCTGCCCTGCACTGGTGAAGGGGGCAGAGAATGGGGTCTGTGGTCAGTTCATCACACATTATCTCTACTGCCTCTTCCTTCTCGGGGGAGGACTCCTCACACTCTTCCCCTGCTCCAGCATGGGGTCCCTCCCATGGGAATCAGTCTTCCATGAACTTCTCCAAGGTGAGTTCTTCTCACAGGCTGAAGTTCTTAATGAACTGCTCAAGCGTGGGTCCCTTCCATGGGGTGCAGTGTTTCAGGAACAGACTGCTCCAGCACAGGAGTCCCACACAGCCACAGATCCTGCCAGCAAACCTGCTCCAGTATGGGCTTCCCTCAGGATCACAGCCTCCTTTGAGCATACACCTTCCCTGGCATGGGACCCTCTAGAGGCTACAGGTGGATTTCTGCTCCACCATGAACCTCTATGGGCTGCAGGGACACAGCCTGTTGCACCATGGATTTCACCTCAGGCTGCAGGGGAATCTCTGCTCCAGTGCCTAGAGTACCTCCTGCCCTTCCCTCTTCACTGACCCTGGCGCTGGTTTCTGTCATACATTCTCACTCCTCTCTTCTCGGGACGCAATTGCTTCTGTGCAATAACTTTTTCACCTTTTAAAATATGTAACCACTCTTGCTCATGGGCTTGACCCTGGCCAGTGGGGGTCCCTCTTGGAGCCAGCTGGCATTGGCTCTTTCGGACGTGGGGGAAGTTTCTGGCAGCTTCTCAAAAAAGCCACCCTTGTAGCCTGCCCGCTACCAAAGTCTTGCCACAGAAACCCAGTGCAAATATGAAGACTAGAATACACTTTTTCACTGGGTCCTAGTTTACACCTTGTTAACTTTGCTTTCCTATTTTCTACATTTAAGTCTAGATTAAGTCTGTCACTAGATCCAACATTCAGATCTTCAGGGTCTTAGAGACTCTCTCCCTCTGATGCAAATGGTGTGGTACTCCTAACAGTTTTCTCCAACTATTACTTCTTTCCTTTTTGTCTGTTCTTTGACTGTTTACCACTTTTCTGACCTGCTCTGATTCTTTCTAATTGCTCACATTTTCCTCCCTAGGCAAAGGCTATAGTAATTTTCACATTTCTATAGATGCTCATAAGGGAGGATTATGCAGTGTTGTCTGATTTTCCAGACTGATAGAATAATAACTGCAGAAATTAAAATAGAGCTGAAAGCACTGATCTTGTCCACAGGTCTTTGAGTGGCATTTTTAGCACTTCTCGGAAGAAAAAGATTAAACATTTAATTTTGATTTGTTTACAGATTTGAATTTAGACCTGAAATTCTGAGCAATTCAATGATTTTGTTTTATTTTCAATATTTTAATCCCTCGTCCCATAGCAGCAGCCAGAATGGCAACAGCCACTTCTTCCAAGGATATATATTGAGCAGATTACTCATTTAATGTAGAGCAAGATATAAAATGTAACGTTACTGAGTAATACGTGAACTGTGCCTCTGCTCTTAACCAATGCTTGCACTGCCATCTGTCTCCTCTTCCAGCCACTGGTATTCAACTGTTTTTCATCTGAAGGGTAGACACAGCTGGATGCCAATCCATTAACCTCAGGCAGACAATCTGATCCCATGCCTCTTGTTTGCCCCTCTTGACATTTAGCAATTGTGCACTTTTCTTTGCAATACCCATATGCTGCTCTACACATTTTAGGATTTCAGCAACCATGCTTGTTCAAAACATGAAAACTCCAAAAGGGGGTGGAGAATGAGCAGGATATTGAGAAACACCTGATTTTGTATTCTGCTAAAGGAAAGCACAGAGTAGCTAGGAACAGAAGAGGGACAGGGAGACAACTTCTTGGGCAACTGAATAACTAGTAAGATTCAATGTAAATTGATTGTAGCACAGTACAGGGTGAGAAGAAAACAAACCTAATTTTATATACACAATAATAGGTAATAGACTCAGTACTGAGTGCTACCCCAAGTAATGAAACCTTGAATGTTACAAAAGCTCTTTGAAAATGGTAATTCAGAGGTTGATAGTGATCGGAAATGAAAAAATCAAGTATTAGTAATATTAGAAAAGGCTAGAGAAGAAAACATCATGTCACTGAAAAAATCTATGATGAACTTTTATCTTGATTATTATGCAATTCTGTCCATATTCCCTTGCCAAAAAATAATATAATAAAATTAAAAGAAAGGAAATAAAGACAATCAAAACTTTATTGGAACCTTTGTATCACACATGCTCAGTCTATGACCACTGAGTGAGGACAGGATGGAGTTAGACCACAAATGGCAATGACTTACAGTCATAATTATGTAGCTGCACAGCTGGCCACTAATTGGAGTGTGTTAACATACCCTGCAGTGCTAAGGAGCTGAGCATTGTCTGGGGAAACCCAAAGCTAATATTAAAGAAATATAGTTTGTATGGTAGGTAACTGCTTGACAAAGAAGTTCCCCAAATGCTAATCTTTGTATTTTATTATTTAATTTAGAAGTTGCTTGAAAGTTCAAGATAAATGATCTACGTATAAGATTTCTTTTATATTAACTGGAAATAGAATTCTTTTATTGCATGCAAACCCATTGATACCAAAAGCACAGAACAGCTGCTAATGTGGCTGAACAAACCTAATATCTGCAAATCTTTCTGGGCTTTGCAAGCTCATAACTCTTTTTCAAATAACACTTTCTTCTTGTAGTACACATGCTGCTACATGCACATATACATTCTAAATGAAATCTCCAGTTTAGGTTCATGAATAAGTTTGCATTTCTGAAGCTCATAAGGAGGATGCTTGAGAGCAATGGAACATTTATTTAAGCGTCTCTAATCACTTGTATAATATAGACTTTGAGGATAAAACTTGTGATTATGCAACATCAAAGATTCTAATTTCCCCAGTGAGAAAATTCAGATCTGACCTTCACTTTGTCCTGTATTGTGTGAATATTACTGCAATCGTTCATAGTAAGATTAAGAATCAATTTCTTACCCAAAGTATCTCAAGTGGAGTTCAACTAATACGATAGCAACTGCGCAAGTTTCTGTACACTCTGTTACATCCAATATGGATGATTATAAAGATCCTTTTCTGGCCCTAAAAAGCAAACTCTAGTCAATAGATATTGACAAAACTCTCTCTATGGGCACCTAGGTGAAAAAGAAGTATGTAATTTATATATCCCATTTTCTGTCACTCACATTCAGCACCTCACATCCATGAAACTACTCTAGAAAAGCACTGAGATTGCCAAGTCCAACGGAACAAATGTAGGAAGTGCTGAAGTTAAGGTGAACAATTTGTGAAAAGAAACTTTCCAGTTTTAAAGAAGCCACAAGAAGGAAAAATTTCTTCAGCTCCAGAGGGAACAGAGGCAAGATCAGAAAGCAAACAGTTGCTGACATTTATTCAGATTGTAAAAACTTGGCTATAAATCTTTGATCTGCCAGATACAGACTAATGATTTACTTAAACATGTCCTTTTGTTTAGCTGAAGATCTCCTCACCAGCCCTCACTAGGTCCCCAGTCTCCCCGTATACCACCTGATTTCTAAACCTTTCAGTCTTTGGCCTCATCTCTAGACTTTAAAGCCTTTAATCTCTATCTACAGGGCTAATGGAGTCCTGATTACAAGGCAAAACAATAATGCTTTAAATACTTTGATATCCCTCCTCTTAAACATCCAGGGCCTACTTAAATAAGACCACCATATTATTAGGAACTTGCAATGTCATGCATTGCAATGCATTTCGAACAGCTTCTGAAATCAAACCAATTTTGCAGTCAGGCAGCAACAAAAATTTGCTCCAGACACAGCCTTGCAGAGATGTTAAACCCTGAGAAGATAAGGCACAGCAGAGAAGAACTAGTGCATCTGCCTGCAGACACAACCACTGATCCTTACAGTATAAATGATTATGATTCCCATTCATTCCTCAGAAAACCCATGTAAATACTCTGAATAGTTCTTCTGTTCCAGCATCAGTGTTAAAATGCTGTTATATGACAAAGAGACGAATATCTCCAGTTCCAGTGATACAAGGAAGATGTGAGGTTCTTAGTATAGATGTAGAGACAGGTAATATGTGAATATTTATGTATTTAATTACATATAGTGCTTGCTGTGTGGTGCTTGGGAATTTACAATTCCTTGTGTGCTCTGACACCATTTACATTACTAATAGCTCTGTTCATCCTGCACTGCCTCCAGGAATGTCTTCATGTCTTTATGACTTCTACAAGTGAACATTTTGTCTAATTACATTTCAATAAACTGTCATGTAAGTACAACCATAGACGCTGTGCACAAAATCCATAAACTTTCTCAGTGAGGACAGAATTTGAAGCTGTTGACTGACTCAGGAGGATTCCATCTTAAATTCTATGCCTAGAGTTTATTTCAAATCAATCAACTAGAATTATTTTTTTCCATGAAGATTAAGGCAATACAGCATCTAGTGATATATTAATTCAAATATAAAACAGCTAACTCCCTGAATGAGCTTCAATTTCTGTGAAAACAAAATAGGTATTAAATTCTGAAAATCAGGAAACAGTCATTGGTTCCTATAACTTCTTTTCTTCCTATGGTTTCAAAACAGAATTTTGGGGTGTTGGTCTTGAAGTTTATATTGTTTCTTACAATAGAAAATTGTAGCATATTTAAGAACAATTTTGTCAGTTATGATGAATTGTGAAAACAGTCTTTAAAAATATAATAGCTACAAAGCACATATCTGCAAACTCAGTTGATTTCCTTTAACACATCTGTTTAAACTGGAATAATCTCAGTAATTTAAATAGGAAAACTTCTTCAACTCAGTTCCATTTTCCCAATTGTCATCTGTTTGCATCTTTCTTACATCTTTCTTTTTCTTTTTAATTTTAAATACTGCACAGAAAGAAATAAAAGAGATAAATGCTTGCCTGAACATTTTGAAACGGATTCTTGTTGCCATAGGATTCACTGAAGTATGTGAAATCATCTATGCTAAGCTGAAAAACAAAGAGAGTAGGCTGGTGAGAAGGAGCCATGGCATCTCATTTAGGTACAGACTTGTGCTCAGTACTGGTGAGAAAACAAAATGATTTACGTACCCTATCTTGCAGGAACAAGACGAGGTTTCTGGAGTTCTGGGTAAAAAGGGGTTGCAAGAGTACCGTCAGCTCCTGTGCTGAGACCACGTGTCCTTCGTGCATAGCAGCGTCTGCATTCCACTGTGATCTACAAAGGAATCATTTCTTTTTCTGTAAAATTTGTTGCCAATGATGATACTTCTTCTTTCTTTAAATATGCAGAGGCAGGTAATGAAATCATCATCTTTAGTTTAAGATCAACTTTGCTGTTCAGTTTACTTTCATTCTACTCAAGAGAAAAAGAACTTGACCATTTGTGTCCATATCACATTGACTGTGTTACAGCAGGAATGAATAGGGGTAATGTCTCTCTCTATTTTCTTGTTCGTGTACAACACCAGAGCTGCATTCTTCAAAAAAAGTTACCAACTAACTGCAATGAAGAAGATGTCAAAAACCTTCAGAGAATTCCCAGAGGGCATCCCAGCTCCCAAAACACTTTGCAGTGCTGGCAGATGGAGGTCAAGAGGTGTAGAACTCAGACTAGACCACAAGTTGTCACAAACCTGTACTTTTTTGTAAAACTTTTGTTAAGTAGAAGTGTCTTTTCACTGTTATTGTAAACAAGTTCTCTCCTAAGGTTTTCATGATGAAGGAACCGTTCTACAGAACCTGCTCAGAAAAACTGCCTTTCCAGCAGCAGGAGCTCTTCTGAATGGAATGACTCAAGACACCCAGCTTACAACTCTTTTGCCAACCTGTCATTATGAGGACTGGACAGAGAAATAACTCAGCTATTTGGTTTTGTTGCTACAGAAAACAGTTATGGGCAAAACAAGAGGTGGTATTGCTCTTTCAACACAACTGGGATTTTAACAGTATGCAACGCAGGTCTACAGTTTTATGAACATTTTGATCCTTGATGTTTTGACTAATGAACAGTGTGTATAGAAAACCCTGAGTTTGATGTGTTATCTCCCATCTTCACCCAGGTAAAGGTGTAAATCAATTGCTACAGCTTGAGAAAACAGGTATTCAAGAAACTCTAACTGGTTCTAATTACAAAGACTCAAATCTAGAGAATTTTTGTGTGCTCTAGCATCAGCTCTTATATGATTGCAATTGGATGAAGTTGAGATAAAAACTAAATTTTCTAACACAAAGCAATTTGCAAATGACCCTTGCACAGCAAGTTTTTATGAATGAGAACAACCTTTGCAGTCCCTTAAGATGGAGGCAGAACAGGGTAAATCAACACACAGGTGGGGTTCAGTGCTGTCTTTTGGATAAGGGAAATCTGTATTGCACTCCAAGTCTTCCCTGTAATTCCAGTGAAGATTGCTAAAAGTGAATTGAAAGCCTCAAATTGCACCCATGGCAGAGACAAAAACAGCGCAGTCCTGAAGCACTAGATGATACCTATTTCACTTCAGACTCTGGGGTTTTGGAAAGTGTTAGAGCAAACCCTGTATGTGGAAGACTCCTTCAGGGCAATGTGCTGTAGAAGTGAAAATTGAATTCTAGTATATCTTTTTTTCAAGCTTTAGAATTAAATCTTGCTGAGATGAAGGATTTTTTTTAAATTGGTTTAAATGATCTGATATTTTCTTAGTTTTACTCAGCATCTTCACTTCTTTGCCAATTTGTGCTTGGAAATCCTCATTAACTTATATTTATGAACATAAACAACTTGGAAATTGCAATAGGCATGCCTCAACTTTTCAGAGAAGTCAAACCTCAAAATTTCAAAAATTTTAGTATAACCTTTAAAATCAATAAATTTGAAAACACAAAAACTCCCAAAGATTCTGAATGACTCTTCAGGAACTGACTTTCATACTGACTTTGTGCCTTGCATGGCCACACCAAAATACTAATGATATTAATGGAAAAGCAGATAGATTAAATTAAGAGATGATAAAAAATGGCTTGTGTGAAAGAAAATGACACTGAGTATCTTGGTATATTTATTTTTAAAATAACTAAATAAATCCATTTCATATATAATCTTAGAAAAAAATTGAAGCTTTTGAGAGCTTTGGGGATTTGCAATTAAGAATAAACGTTAACAGAAAGCACATCAAACAAAACTAAATTATTTGCAGCAGCACAATGGTAAAGGCTTTTTTTGTGAACTCAAAACCTCAGAAGTTTAATGAGCCTCTTTTAAAGCATTGTTGCTTCTAAGAAATTCCCTGTTCCTTGAAGCAGCTCTTGCTAGCTCTCTAACCTTGAAAACACCTTTTTGTGACACTTTTTAACTTTCAAACAGTCAACTTCAGTAACTTCATAATCATAAAAACATAAATCTACATCAGTTAGTTAATAATTCTATTACAATGCAGCATT
The DNA here is from genome assembly GCF_008360975.1 of Lichenostomus cassidix. Lineage (NCBI taxonomy): Eukaryota > Metazoa > Chordata > Aves > Passeriformes > Meliphagidae > Lichenostomus > Lichenostomus cassidix. The sequence continues at coordinate 21,166,521 of NC_139480.1, read as the reverse complement.
TGCCTTAAATTTATGATATTACATATGCATTTATTTTGTTCCTTTTAAACAGTTTGCTGAGCACTATGCATGGCCGTAGCAAAGGCTACATCCTTCACTGAGGGTGCTGTTGCTGTCTGCTCAGAGCAACAACATTCTCAGCATGGTTCAGACAGGAATAGAATCACAGAAACAGGCTGGAAAAGACCTCTAAAGTCACCAACTCCAACCGGCAATCCAGCACTGCCATGTCCACCACTAAACCATGTGCCTGAGCACCACATCCACGTGCTTTTAGAACATTTCCAGTGATGATGACTCAACCATTTCCCTGTTCCAATGCCTGACCCCACTTGAAAGAAGAAATTTTTCCTAAGGTGCCACGTAAATTTCCCCTGGTGCAACCGGATACTGTATCCTCTAATTCCATCACTTGATAGTTGGGACAAGAGTCCAACCCCCACCTGGCTACAACCTCCTTTCAAGTAGTTGTAGAGAGCAATATGAGGTCTCCCCTCAGCCCCCTTTTCTCCAGGCTGAACACCCCCAGCTCCGTCAGCCACTCCTCATAGGCCCTGTGCTCCAGCACAACCTTCCTTGCCCAGTCAGTGTGATTCACTGGGTGCGTCACTGGGAACTGCAGGGTGAATGGAGCTCTGTGGGTGCCCCAGGTCACGGATACACCGAGGATGTGCATCAGTGCCTGCAATCAACCAGGTCACCCCACTGAACTCCTGCCCCCAGCAACGGATGGCATGGTGTGAAATTGGCACTAGGCCTGCACACATATTGATTGCTGCCATCGATTGCTCACTCAGGATTTTGTGTCCAAGGATGCCTTGCAGTCAGCCACATGCCAAGTGCATCTGACTGCCCACCACAGAACCACGGGGGCTCAAAGTGACAAGCATCTCTGCTAATGTATGCGCTTTAATGTGTGTGCAGGGGCACATAAGTTTAAGGAAACTTAAGGAAGCTTAAAGTGTGAGGTAACTTAAAACTCAACTGCTTTCTCTTTCTTCCAATAGTCAAACAATGCCCTAAAGAAAGTGAGGAAAGCAACGTAGCTTCTTCTTTCATCTCACTGCTCTGCCATGACAACATTAAGCATACAGATTCTTCCCTGAACAGTATTCTTTCTGGAATTTGAGCAATTAGGTTTGATGAAAGCAAAGATTTCAAGATTTCCTGTATCTAGACCCACCAAAAGGGCAAGATAACAAGACTTCTATCACTCTAAATTGTGAGCTTACATTTTTGCTTTGTAACTGACTGAGAACTCTTTACTACAAGTTATTCTTAGTTGTCTCTTTCAGTCACCTTGTGATTACCATCTAAGAAATCATATTTTCCCCTGCACAGCAGAAGTAAACTGGCATTCATGCTGGCACACAGTCTCCACAGGCATCCAATAAAGCAATAGCTGAATAAAATTTTCCTTTTTATGTTACACCTTCTTTCAGCAGATTTTTCAGTAAATTCCTTGTAGTTCAGGAAACAGTGCAAACGTACTAATTGGCATTAATGCCTTTTCAAAGTCACTTATAATCTGGGTTTGCCAGAAAAGGATTATTTTCCTTATATAAGCACAGCACAAAAAAGGGGAAATAATATATTTTCAATGACTGTGGGCAAAAATCATTCCTAAAACAAACACACGAGGGGGCAATCACAAAAGCTAATTTTAATTAATTTATTTCCTCAAACTACTTCTCTTTATCTGTGGAGAGGAAGAAATTCTTTCGAATATTGGTTCAAAATGGCTCAATCAAATTTCTTCTGTGTATCATATGCAAGAAGAGCCTCTCAATCTTCCCTGCTTCACAAAAATCCCCAAGGAATATTAGTTTGAAGGCTGATTTAAAATAAAGGCCAAATTTTCCACACCAAAGTTATTTGGAGAATATCCAGTGATATATTCTTTTGTGAAAAACAGGCTACTGTGACATACTGAGTTATTCTCTAGTTAAATGGAGAAAGATTGTTGTTTTTTTAAAAAACCCTTACTTTTCTCCAAGTAGAGATCTGCATTTTTCTTCCTAGAGGAAAGAGGCATTTGATTTACTAATGTCTCTGTAAGAACTGGTATCACACTTCCCTTTGCTTTCTGCACTGCATGTGTTCATCAGCTGAAGGTTTCATCTCTTTCTGGCATCGAACATTATCTTTAATAGCATGATTACAGTACAGTAATAATGCATAAAAGAGACTAAAGTGTTACATTCTCTAATATAGCTGTCCTGAGATATGGCTTAGCAAACTCTGACTAGCTCTACATTAGAACAAAATGTAGTATCCTTCAACTATTTGGATTTCAAATAATAACATAACCTGGGAAAGGGTGATAGTTCAGTGAAATGCAATTTCTGTTGATTAATGAATTGCTAAACTTTTAAACTGGTGGGACATGTTCCTACAAAGTGAGTAGTAATACAATGGTAATAGCTGCAATTCTGCAGTTAACTTTCCTAAGACTCTTAATAGTAGTTTCCAAATTTCATAGGCCTGTAGATCACACACTGCAAACCTTGCATCACTGTGAAGTACCAAGATACAAAGCACAGAGTTACGGGTTAACAATCAAAAGTTGCTGTTAGTATTACTTTATTTTATAAAATAACAAAAAACTTTTTTTCAGTTGCTTAATTGACCTTCACCAGAACTAATTTTGGCCCCACAAGAACTTCTCTTTTCAAAATGCAAATGTTATGGTAGGAGGAACACTTCTTCCACAAAACGTTCTGTTCCTGTAAACATGGAACTAGCTTACCCAGTCTGCTATCCTGATCTTCTTGCTCAAGATTTGTATAAACCAGAACAATCTGCATTAGAACAAGCTGCTAATTGCATCTTGATGGAAAGTTTGCTTTTATGACCACGTGGGATTAAGTGATAAAATCTTGTTTATATTGACAACAGGTGTGTTTTTTATATCAACCAGGAAGTAGGGCAAAGGAAGCATTCTAACCTTTCCTTAGATGCTTAGCATCACTTTTAACCTAAGAACAGTGCTTTCCAATATTTACTTTGTTTCTAAACACAGGGGTTAATACTCGTATGTGTGCTTGTCTTATATAGTGGTGAATCACTAAGTATTTTGAATATAAAAATGCCTTGATGTTGAGACATCCATTATTTTTTCTTTCAGGGGAAAAAAAGAAGTCAAAGCTAAAAAATCAAACCTTTTCCAAACTTGTGGATTGTTATATGCAGAGTTTCAGGTTTTGGAAATGCATAAGACGAGTAAACGTATGGCAAAGGTGGTAAATAAATGATCCACAGTTTTCTCAAAACTTTACATACTCAGTATCCACCTGAAGCTACTGAGTTGCCCAACCTGCCATATTTCTGGAAATCCCAATTACCAGTACAAAATCCTTAAAGTGAGCATGAATAAAATTCCGGGCTGGAAACAAAGAGGTCTATACTTGGTTCTTTGAAGACAGCTTCAAAGTCCTATTTCATAGGTGTATGCAAACCCCTGAATTTCACGCGTCTCTGGATCTGTCGAGACTAACAACTGATGCATTGATGCATGTACATACAGCAGTGTATTTAAGAACCTGTGTTAAAAAGAACATTAAAGTGAAAAGTCAGGGTTCAGAAGTTAGGAAATGCAAGGATTAAAAAACTGTCACACAGTTTTTGGTCAGCTCCTTTTCGAGTCACTGCCTTATGCTGTGGCTTTAAGTCACAACATGTGTAACAGTGAAGTTCAAAGATGCCTTAGGGTGAATAAAGCACATCTACTTCACATTTTTAGTTTACGGAATTCATTTACTTCATTCTGGTCAGCTTAGAATACTAAAATTATAAATAAAAATGGGTAAGATCATCTGTTAGGTTGTTTGATGGCCAAGGTGCAAATTTATTTACTGGATAATTTTACTGCCCAGAGCTGATTTACCAATAATCGAGGGCACAATATATTGTGTGCACACACACAGCAGTAGCATAAGCAGGGATACACTTTTATTCATTTCTTACCTCTGAGTTGACCAGAGCAGCATCGGCACATGATCCCCTGCCAGAGAGGTTCTGAGCAGCACAGCAAGGGTGCAGAGCAGCAGGGCTGGAGCAGCAGGGCAGAGCCGTGTCATGGCTCCGGGCGAGTGCATGCGGAACTGGCAGAGCACTGGGAGAGCTGAGCCTGTGCACAGCTGCACTTCCCGCTCGCCCTGCTGGTAGCCGGATCCAGCCAGGCTGCGGGGTGACGCTGCTCTCAACAGCAGGGGGAACGATCAAAACATCAACTTCCTTCACTTGAACTTGGGAGTCACTCGTATTTTTAATACTTTCAGGTTTGTGATTTAAGCAGCTCGTAAAACTCTCTGCAGTGAAAGCACTGACAGTTCCTCTAACCTTCAAGTGCAAGGGAGAGGCATGAAGTCCAAACTCCTGTCCTACGCAGGCTGATAACAGAGTTATGCAACTTCAAAATGGAGTTCACAGAAAAGTTTTCTGTACTGCACAAAATGTATTCTGCACAAGTTCTATCTTCTTCGCCTGCTACATATTTTCATGTCCCTCGGCTTAGTTTTTTCACATGTATTGAGATCTGGCGTCACACATTTGGGTGTTGACAGCTTTGAAATCTGCAACAAACTGCAGATTCCAGCAAGAAGGAAGAGAGAGTGAGAGAGAGAGAAAATGGCACGTTTGGAGCCACTGAAACACAGAATTGTTAAGCTATCTTTCACAAAGCGATGCTATCCCAGAAATCAAAAATATCTAAAGTCGGGGGCAAATTATAATGACTTCAGAACGTGACATGACTTCAGTATTTCCCAACTGTCATGCAAGATCAAAACAGTCATGGAGAATTCCTTCATGCCAGGAAGCAAATTGCTCTGGCACACTTCTTTGTGCCTGCCAAATACCGAGCTGTTCCTACACCTTGTGACTGCATCAGGCAGCAGCAATCTTGGCACGTGTTTGGCTCTGGGCACAAATGCCTCTTCACCATCAGAACAGGATGTTAGGGATCATACACAGAAGAAGTTCTGAGCTATGTTAAAACGAGTTGTGATGAGGTAAAAATAAGGAAGCACAATGGAAATTGTACAAGAAGACACAAACAGATGTCAGAAGACATGCATCAGTGTGAATCTGAGCACACTTAGCTGGATGGGTTAAATCCATTTAGCCTTAATTCACAGTGTATTGTTATAATGTGGTTGCCTAATTGGTTCATCAACTAAATCTGAAATCAGATTTCTGAGACAAAAATAATTTTGAAGGTAGCAATAGAACATTGTCATGCTCATTTTCTTCTCCATGTTACCTTTACATAACTCAGAATTTAACTCTTGAACTCTACTTTTTCCTCTTCTCCTCAGAGATGTATTAGAAATCCTATCTCTTGCCTGTAACAAGGCAGGGCTTGTTTCTCTGTTTAAGGGTGTGTACAGGTAAGAGACCAAACCAGACCACAAAGACAGAGGTAGAAATGGAAGTGCCTAGACGGAACAAAGGAATCACAGTATTTCCAACAACTCAGTTTTGCAGAAGGACAATATTTGACACACTAACCAATTCACACATTGTTGCAAAAACATCAGATGCACGAATTGTCTACAGGTTCAGTCACATTCAGAAGAGCCAGTTGGGTTCAAAATCAATGGTTTATTTAATGCAGCATGTACTGTTCTTTGGGATTGCTGGTCACAAATGCAGTAACTGCAGAATATATAGCATTAACAATATGACTCCAAACACAAGTTTGATTTCCCAGGTCAACACTCAGCATAGCTGAGGACCCAAGACTTACCAAAAGGTATCCTTTTACTGGAGGGCGAGGACAAACCTGTCAATCTGCCCCTCAAAATTCTGTGTCAAATTCTCATCCCCCAGTGATGTAAAAAATTGAGGTACATTTTATACCTTATTAACCACAATTGTGCAAGGCCCTGTGGCCAAACCTTGCATTCTGTGTAGCTGTGTTGCATGGAATATTTCCTGGTAGGAGGTGCACCTGGTTTGTACAAAAGATTTCTGAGCAACAAGCAGAATGCAACCACATGGTTTCTGCCCTGACTTCCTGTTCCTCCCCATGGCCATGCAACACAAACCACAGGACTCCACCCAGTTTCTGTCTGTGCTCTGATCCCCAAAGACCCCATCATCACTTACTGAGCTTCGCCTTTTCTTCACCCTTACGTGCTTCCAAGACATGCACAGTTGCTGGGTATACTCTGTATTCTGCCTCACAGAAACAGTCTTAAAACTTCTTGAAACAAAACCAGATTGTTTCCTCTCAGATTACTATATCACTTAAGAACAAACTTTTAACTGAAAACAAACTGGCTTTTCCTTTTTAATATGTCCAACAGTTTGGGAACAACTGACGTAAAGAAAGCTCGGAAAAAAAAAAGGAATGGGAAGAACTTATCGAGTGGGATTTAAATTTGTCTCACTCAGTAAATTTAGCTCACAAATATATCTGCATATATTTTCTCCTTTTTTTTTCACTCTTAAAAATAAAGTTTTGGGGTTTTTTTTTGCCAAATTATAGGGGAAAAAAAGCACATATTGCAAAGAGATTTTAACAAAAATATTCTTTCATTTCAGATTAGACAAGATCAAAGTGGTTTATTTATATGTGAGCAGGAACCTAAACCCAGTTTTTATTAATGTCTGTCAGTATAGACAAAAGCACACAGTTTACTGTTGCATTTCCACAGGGCTTTTTTCTGGAAAATTCACATGTGATCTTGTCTCCAGCCTTAGAACTGCTTGATTATGAAGATTTTTTAAAAATGCAGCAGAGGTTCAAAATACTGCAAATCAAACTACTGTGAAATCATTATGAAATGCCAGTGAAGAAGGAAATACCTCTAATACCATGCATCCCCACTTAACCAAAATAATTTTATTAGGTGCAGCTATAATATTGACAAACTTTGTATTTGCATTCCACTTCTAGCCATTTCTCTGGATTTTCACATGCTTTCTTTTACAATTGTATGCCTATCACATATCATCTGTATTTCTTACCCTGCTGGAGCTGAAAGATGGAACTCATAAAAAATAATTGGAGAGAAGAGACCAAGATGATGGAAGCCTAATGTCTTTTGCTTATGAACTGCTTTTCAGACAAGCAACCAAAACTTCACCAAAACTCTCAACTTCAGAATTCTACATTCCTGATGTAAAAAATGTAGATTCAAAAAAGAAGTGTGAATGATGAGGGTAAATTTAGGCCTGCGAGACATGCCAGGGATGACTGTTGTAATAAGGACAATTGACAGTACAAGATAAGCTAGGAGATCTATATCTAGGTGACAGAAATAACTCCCATCCATTTTGCATGCAAATTTGATCCTTAAGTAACAGGTTTGGGAGCTAACATGGTACTACAGCAGCATATTAAAGAACTTCTCCTGGCTCAGCTAATAGACATATTTAAATTTAGGTCCTTAAAAAAAATAACTAAAAGAAGCCAAGATGTGGATGATTTTCTTTCATCTCAGTTACTATTAGTATAATTTCCTAATGAAAAAGTATTTTCCATACGCCAAATGGGAGTCAACACCTCTTTTGCTACCCTCACATATTTAATTTAGAACCCTGCTTTATCACTGTTTACAATAATTTTATTATCTAAGAAGAGATCTAGTATTTTGTTCATTGGGACATATTTTTGTGTGGCGGAGAAAACAATTACTCTGAGTTCTTCTTCCTTTGAGATATAAATAGGGAAATTTAAATCCTGAAAAAAGCCTGAATTTTCCTCTTGAGAGTGGGGAGGCAAAACATGTGTGTTTCCTTGCAAATTACCATACTAATCACTTGTGCATGTGGGAAGAAAGCTAGAACTTTTCCCTCTGGAAATGGATTGCCACTGGTCTCGGAAGTGGGGAGAAGGCAAATTTTGATTCATGCTCCAAAACTCCAGCTCACAAGAGGCCTGTGAGGTAAGAGAAGGTGTTGATTGGCCTCATCTCTCTGCTAGTGCAGAAGGAGCCGTACATGTCTGTGGCTAGCACAGGTCTTTCTCATGAGAACATTCTGCTGTGTTTCATAAACAAAGATAAAGTCTGGATGTTTTTCAAACAGTGTCTCGAGACTTGGACAGTTCAGGCCTGGCCAATTGGGCCTAGGGGGAGGTTTCTGGCTGACCAATCTGGGCGACCTCTGAAAAGTCTATATATATATGGAAATCAAAATAATAAATGCCTTTTCTTGCTACACTGAGAACTGGAATCCTTTTCTCTGCTAGTGGCTCAACAGCGACATATGTCATAAGGGCTGATCCCCTTAACCGCGGAGTGAGAGTCTACGCCTGGGGACGAGTCAATCCCAGTATCTCTCATTGGCCTTTCAGGAGTGTTTCAGGAGTATGGATTCCTAATGAGCTCAACCTCTAAGCTATGATTTAAGAGACTTGATAAGCTTATCACTTCAGCCACTTATCACAAATGAATAGAGAAGGTTAGAATTTCATGTCACAGTCTATTCTCCTTTGAAGAGGTACTGACCCTTTGTAGTCATTTCTTCTCATTATCCTGGAAGGATCTATGTGGCTAGCACAGGTCTTTCCCATGAGAATTCTTTTTGTGTTTTATAAACAAAGATAAAGTTTGGATGTTATTAAAAACAGTGTCTCGAGATTTGGACAGTGCAGGCCTGGCCAATCAAGCCTAGGGGGAGGTTTCTGACTGACCAATCTGGGTGACCTTTGAAAACTCTATATATATGTTGGATTCAAACAATAAAGTACTTTTTTCTATGCCACGCTGAGAATCGGGGCTTTCCTTCTCTGCTAGCAGCTCAACAGCGACAGATCTATGCTCCAAAAGGCTTTTTTACCAACAGAGTCTAAAACCATCTTTTGAGTAACTCTCTGAAATACAAGCAAAGATGATAATCTGTGCTTTTAAAGAATTTAATCTGTTCTATGTCGCTGTCAAGCCGCTAGCAGAGAAAAGAACCCAGTTCTCAGTGGCAAGAAGGAAAAGACCTTTATTGTTTTGATTTCATCATATATATAGATTTTTCAAAGGTCACCCAGATTGGTCAGTCAGAAACCTCCCCCTAGGCCAGATTGGCCAGGCCTGCACCGTCCAAATCTCGAGACACTGATCAGCAAGGTACTGGTTCTACAGGTCATATTCTCTTGAGGGAGTCAATCCAGTTTTCAGCTGTTTGCTGCCCAGTGTGTGCTTATTTCTCTTTGCAAATGTTACTGCTTTTTCCTAGATGGTTTCATTTGTCAGAGCAGAAGGCTGACTCAAAAACACATCCATAATAGAGGTTTTTAGAAGAACCTTGCAACTTTCTGTTGGATTTTTGAATTTACATCATGCCATGTTTTCCTCTGTAACTATAATCAAACATAAGCTTTTTTAGTTATAGATAGAATTTACTTCTTCAAATAATACAAATTCCTCAAAAATAAACGTTTCAAACAGTCTGAACTGTGTATTTCAAATAATGGTATTTAAATTATAATATTAAAATTTTAATAATTACAGTAATTTCAAGATCTTGGATACAATAATTACATGCTGGTAGTTCCACTATGACCATCTAGATGAGCTGTAAAAAGTAAAGTTATTCTTTTGCACAAATGTTTGCAGAACAAAGCAGTTATATCTGCAAGGGTATATCTATTTTGTTGTTCTGAAGGAATCCAGGGCTTGAGGTGTTTTCTGCCTGACATGCTTAAAGAAAAAAAATAAATTTAATACAGTGCTATAGTACTATTTTTTCTAATTAAAGGGTGACAAAGAATTAACAGAATTTGCCCAGCAGGAATATTACAGTATAGACAAAATGTTCCAAGCAATGCAGGAATACACAGAAAAATAATCATTGCTCTAAAAATTGAGAATTTGCAAAGCACAATAACAACACTTTATTTTTTTAATGAGATTATGAAACATGAAATACAGTTATATTAACTGATTGAGATCAAATTATTTTATCCTCAGAAGTTTATTTTGATCTGTGTTAATACAATTAAAGTGCTGATGAAAAAGTATATTTCTTTAAAACCTAGGAAATGGTATTAATAACTTAGTTCACTTCTTTAACTTCGAAGAACTATGTTTTTTGTAGGAATTTGCATTAGCCTGATTGTTACTTCTATGCAAAAATGATGACATCACAGGAATCTGAGCAAAGTACTTTTGTGCCCGGATATGCTTTTGTTTTATTCCATCAATAAATGGAGCTTCATAAGCCTGAAAGGAAAAATAAATTCAAATCCCATAAATACAATTAAAATATCTAGAAATCTATGTGTTGCTTCATATTTTAGACATTATAAATAGTGGCCCTTTAATCAACTAATGTAGGTAATTTATTTGTATATATACATAATTAAATATTTTGTATTTCTATACTACTTTCTTACGGCCCAGTAGTGAAAATCACTCCTTGTGAAATATTAGTCATGTTTTAAAACCAGAATAACTTTTTTTATCCATTCAAGATAAAACTTATTTATTTCTTTTTTTCAGGTAAGAAAGTTTGTATCTACATTTGGAAATTAAATAAGGCAATGCTTAAATATCAACATTTGCATGGTGAAGATTATAGAGATATTCCTTGATAAGAATCATAGTTATTATTCACAACTAATCATGGCAGGAAGTATTTTGCACCATTTCAGTCAGTATTTGCATACAGTGGTGACATTTGCCCAAATTTCTAGTGATTAGCAGTAGGTTGGATGATCTAATAAATAACCCAAATATTTAGTTGAAAAAACCCTTTGCTATTGCTATAGTCATCATTATGAATAATTGCTATTAAATAAACATCTTGAGCGGCCTTTTTTGTTTCAGTGAATGAGAAACAATGATTCAACTTACAACATTCTATCTTTGTCCCATTTTCCTTATTTCACTTTTTTTTTTTTTTTTTTTTTTTGAAACAAAGATTTGGTCATTACCAGTGAAGAAAGGCGGCTCCTCACTACAGCTGGTTCACTTCTGTTTTTGTTGCAAGAGGTAAAGAAACTACCTCATCATTTTTAGGTAGGCTTGTGTAGCTTACCTGTTGTGACCTAACTACCCTATCCACTGAAGCTCTGGACTTAATCAAGTTAATGCCATTTCTTTGATTATAACATCCAGACTTATGGCATCAAACCAGAGAAGTGCTTAATAAGCGTCTTTGCCTGCTGTAATGCCGGTAACAGAAAATGACGGATTCTGATGGGCATCACTAGATTCAGATTGTCTGAATAGCCTTGTTGAGTCACATCAGTCAGAGGAGTCAATAAAGGGATATCCAGCTTGAAACTGATTTTACCATCTAAAGCTAAAGCTCACATGAATGTGTCTGCTTGAAGACAAAATATAATGGATGGCAGAATTCCTTTTACCTTTAGATTCTGCTGATATATTTCATCCATAGAGCAAAACTTTCAAGAGAGCAATTAATTTGCTGTCAGTTTAGCTATCACATCCTCTTAAGACTTTCAGAAAGAAGGGCAATACGTAACAGCTCAAGCTGCATTTCTGATGCACACAATGTTGTGTTAAAAACTGAATTAAGAACACCCTGAACACTAGGCAACAATGACTACAGATCACTACTTACATAAATCACTAACCTGGAGCTGAAAAGTTTAATAATACATTATTAACTGCAGGACAAGCAGAGCTCACAGGATTCTCCTGTGCCTTACAGAACTAAATACTCTTAACATATGATGTTCAGTGGAGAGATATTTAACAGACTACCATGTTTAGAAATGTAATTTGGGGGGGATTGGTGTAAAATTACAGTTTTGATGAAGATTTCAACACAGTCCTATGTATTTTTAATTCAGAAGAGAAATTATGTATCTATTGCTTAATTGCAAACTGTAAGATTGCATTGTAAGGGATACTTAGATGACATCTATGAAAGAAAGTAGAGACAAATTTTATGACAGCAAATGGATAAGCTCTAGACAAAGAGCCATTCTGCTATTTGATTAGAAATTTATAAGACCAGAAACTAATGAGGCCAGAGCATGTGCAAGAGCATAGGAACACAACTGTAACTGTATTTATGGTTAGTCTTGAATATGTTTTTCATCCAGGCTAGCTCTTGTCTGATCTGATCTGATCTGATCTGGGGGAAGAGTGCATGCATGGCACTGTTTTCAGTAGGCAGCATGGATGAGGCCACTTAGCTTCTTGCATTTCAGGAGGAAAAATCAGGGCAAGACAGCGTTCAGGTACATGGAATGAGCTGTACATGCCAGATGCCTTCTGGATTAGTGTCCATTTTAATAGTACAGATGCAATCATTTAAGTAGTCACAATGAACCAATTTAAACATGGACAAGTGTAACAACTAAATTTGGCCCAACATAATTAGTCACAGGATTCTATTAAAACATAACATAAATAATGCAAAAAATTAGGCTAATTGAATTTTACCTTCTGAAGGTTACACAGCTTAAGATGTGCATCTGCCTCTTCTTTAGTGAGGAGAATAGTGTTCCATGGAGACCATTCACACTTCTTATTCCACCTGACCATAACCAAATCATACAGGTCACTGCGGGCACTGAGAGCTGACTGACGGTTCCATATGTTCTCAATTATGTACTGCATATCTGGAAGCTGAAATTAAAAACACGGTTAAAAAGAAAGAAGCATGTTTCATTCTTGCAACCATGTAAAAATCCAAATAAAACTTTGGGTAAAAAAAAAATTTCTATCCATATGTCATATCATCACTTGATTAAAGAGCATTTAGATATACACAACTACTTTTAGCATAGTTTTTGGAACATCTGATTCTTTGACCTGTCAGCTAGACTTCTTTTAGTCTCTAGCTTGCAAACCACTTTCCAAAGTACACCTATGTTTCAAGAGCTTAAGAGCTGCTTCTTTATGGTGTGGAACATCCCATATCACAGGAAGAAGTTGTAGCTTTTTAGCTATTTCTCAGCGTGTCAACAACATACACAAAATCAAGGACATACAGTCAAAGCCACTGGTTACTATTATCAGCAGTACTCTTTCCAACAGTACCTGAATTAAGTAAACAATTTTAGCACCGTCCTGATAATCAACTTCAGCCTTCCTAAGATCTTCTAGTATAAGTCTGTACTTGAAATATGTTTCTCTTCGGCGAGCCTCATTATCAAGCTGGTAACATGAGCGACATCTGCCAATGGTGTGGGAATTCGCAGGAATGGGAAACTCAGAGGATGGTAAGTAATTTTCGCAGCTATGACAGAGGTAAATATCTTTATAAAGCTTTAAGGGATCTTGTGGAACCTAAAAATTAAAAAAGAAAAGGTAATTTACCACAAGGTATCTTTGTATCACTTGCATGTCACTCTAAGTCTGTCAGAATACATTTTACATATCTTCATGCAAGTATTTTAATATGTAAAAGCTAGCAGCATTTATTTTAAAATACCCAAAAAAATTGTGACTTTTCTTAGATACGATACCAAAATTCTCTGTATTTTCTTACTGCACTAGTTAAAATCAGTTATATAAATCTGTCAGTTCATTTTTAAGCAATATGAAGATCCTAAACATTATGTTCCAGTACTCTTCCTTGTGCTTTTATATATGCATATTGTCAGCCATGCTGGAAAGATGACAACACAGAGAAAACAGAAATTAAATTTTCTGCATTTGATTTTTCATGCAGAATCTGCCCTTTATGTCAAAGATAAAACCCTGAGATTATGGGCATATTAATATTTTGGCATAAGAATACAAAATCATCAGAACCACATGTTCCAAAACAACATAGGGGAAGAAAATAAACTAAACTTGCTAGTGACCTCCTCATCCCCATACTCCTTCTGGGTTCTGGAAAGAATGTAACGTAGTCTGTGCAGAGGGACCAAGTCTGTAACTGGATAGTTTGAGTAGTCTGATAATTTCCAGTTTCTGCTATGATGCATCTGCTAATAAAACTAGTGTAAAAATAACTGCTAGCTGGTTCTAAATCTAACATCTTCATCTAAATCTGGCAGATTCTCTACTCCTGAGATAACATTGACCACTGTATGAGGAATCCTCTTCTGATAGATACAGAATAGACATTGCTACTTAAAGTAGCAACATATGATGGTGAATCATATTTTTATTTGTAATCTGTAGTCAGAAAAGAAAAACAGTCACACAAAACTAACTACATCCTCTTCACACAACATCTTCTGCTGAGTCTACAACAGAAGTCTGGAACAGTTCTTGCTTAGGTGTAAGCTCACTGGACATCACTTTGGCATGGGCAATGTTCCTCCTTTCTGGATGCATGGCATGCTGCCTCTTGAGCAGTGGAAAAAACACAAATTTCTCTCTCTCAGTATACTGGCACCCCTTTGCTATTATATTTTATGGACACCATCCCGTAAGATCTACCATTATACCTTTCAGATTTTTTATTTCAGACACAGGAGTTCCTGGGCTCTCTCAGTGCTAGCAGCCACTTGTCAGGTTCTTATAACCATGTCTATGCTCCGTGCTTCCTAATATGACTGTATAAATTTATTTGTTTGTGTGAAGCCTATGTACTTGCTACATTTTACACCTTGAGAAACTCCCCCACCAATTCTACAGCAAAATGTAAAACAAAAAAACTTTCAATTTTTTCAGTTTTCCATTCCCCTTCTCATTAATTCAAGGGCCACTATGTCAGAGCGCAAAGTAAGAATAATACCTTAAGTAATCCAGCAACTTCAGGGTTGAACTCTGGAATTTTAACATACTGAAGAAATAATGTACAAATTCTTTGCCTCAGTCCTTCCAAGTTGCACTCTTTCACCTCTCTTGACATAAGATCAACTTCCCTGTCAATTAATGCCACTATTTCCTGTGTTAATTTACATTCATGTTCCTGAAAAAAAAGAAAAAGAAAAATAAACTCCACAACAATAAAGAAACAAACAAACAAAATAATTCAATGCAGATATGAAACGAAACTATGAATTCTGTGCCCTTTACCGTTCATACCTCTGTATGTTCATGTAAGAATATGTTCACAGAAGAACTCATTAGTGTCTCAGGGAAACAATCTCCAGTAAAACAACTGTAAAGAACTACAAAAGTGAGAATGCTTATAGATTCTGTTTTAAGTGGCGTGTTTATATATATCAAAGCTGTGAAGAACTGTAAGCCCGGAAGCACTAAAAAAATGCTTAGCAGAGATACACAACAAGTGCAAAATTTTAAGTCTTCAAAAGCCCAAAGAAATATTTCCCTAAGAAGCTTCCTTTGGCTGTAGGATTGGAGGTGTAATGTGGATGGGTTTAAAAAAAATACCACAAAACCCCCAAAAAAGCCATCACATAAAAGGCATGGGGGACTTGGACAGTATGCATGGAAATTAGTCACTTCAGTATCTCAAATGTTTGACAGGAGATGCTCTAGAGAGAGAGATGTAAGAGGTGAATGAGTTCAACAATTTCTCAGGTAAAAGAGAGTGCTAATGTACAGAAATTCACTTGTTCACTACAGCAACATTGACTTATATTAAGATGGGCAAGAGTTCATAAACCAGCAGTATTTCCAACACCATCCTGACTTTAGATCAAACACTAGCACTACTTAAGCAAACAGCAAGATGTTTGGTTGTTTTAATAAGAGCAGGAAGCAGCATTCTATTCCAGGCTGATGTCAAGAGTATCATCCTGAAAGGACCTTGAAATTCATTCTTTTTGCACGTGAATAAATAAATAAAACCAATTAAAAAGGCTAAAAAAAAAAAACCACAACAAGCTTCTAATTCATTAGGAACACTAGCAGCAACAGTAGGGGTGGGGAGTGAGGGGTAAAGAGAAGAAGAAAAAAATCAGTATTTGCTACCCATAAAACTGGTAGTCCAAACCAACTGATACATAAGGTTCTAAACAGGTATTTCAAAGAACTGAGAAAAAATAAATGGTAATCGCCACATACATCTCTGCCACGCTTTCGTAAGATTGCTATATGTAAACTAAACTTTGTACTAAAATTGTATTATATATTAATATACAAGGAAGTCTAAAACCATGAGGTTAAAATTCTAACAAAACTTGAAAAATGCGCATATGACAAAGTGAAATATGAATTTGGAGTGCGTCTGGAACGTAAATTACACTCTCATGCCATGTACAGTACACAAGGCTCTCTTGCTGCCAGCCCATCATCGTGGCACTTGTCTGCCAGCAGCAGCATTGCTTGCATGTCAGCATAATTAAGTGACAGTATCTTTGGAAAGTACAGCTTCAAGCTAAACATAAATAGAAAAATAAAACTTACCTTCAGTGTACATTTTAGTGTTAACAGCAGAGCTATTCTTTCATCTTTTGGGATGTCCTTTGTGCACATGCTGCGGTAGATTTCGAGTAGCTCTTTGCCACGCAGCGTGCTCTGTGTATTCATTTCAGTGATTTTTCCATCATATGCTTTCCATCTCCTAGGTTGTGCACACTTCAGAAACAATTTTTAGAACTCTAAGCTATTAAAATCTGACCACCAGCTGGACAATTGCATTATGTTACATCAAGTTTCATCACAGCAAATAGGGACTTAATGCTTGATTAATGCAAAAGGCTAATTCTGTTGTTGATGTTGATACAGCACCTCTTCCACCAGAGCAAGTATTCAATTGCACACTTTATTTAAAGCTGCAGGTCATGAAAATTTTGACTTACAGGATATTAAAAGCAAATAATATTCTCCTACAGGGATATGCTCTACTTCTTTAAACTGAATTTACTGACAGTAGTGTTAGAGTACATTTGCTCTGTATTTCACCTTGCAGTCATAAATCCCTTCAAACTATCAGTAAAAATCAATAGGTCTGTTGACTGTGTAAATATTGCAAATTTAAGACCTTAAAGTCTACTGCAGTAAAAAATATCTCCAGGGAACTGTTCTAGTTATGCCACTTGCAGAGACAGATAGGAGTACACCTTGTTAGAGCTAGGGCGAGGTATGTGTTTACAGTCTATCAGATACTTCATCTAGCTTCTTGTTTGCTAACTTGACCACATACCATAATCCTTATGCTTCAATTGTCTCTTTGCACATCTTTAACTTGTACAGACAGTAAGAAGTACTGCCCCACTGGGTCTGAAAAGTCCAACCATTCTCTTCTTTCCAGAAGACTGGTTTTTGTTGCAAATCACTCTGTTACATAAGGAGATAGGTATCCAATCCAATAGAGTTAGCTTTCAAAAGCCTCTTCCTTCCCATCATTACTTAACTCCATTTCCTTTTCTTGATTGGGAGAGGTATTTGAAACCTCATTCTGTGTATTAATTATCCTCTTTCACTATTTTTGGAACTTAAGTGTTCACTAACACTCACATACTTCACCTTGCAGTCTCGGTGTGACTGAATGAAGCAACAGTTCATGCATCATTCACATGCCCAGTAGTTTTCTGGACATTACCCCAGCATTGGCAGGGGTAATCATTATTTTGACAAAATAGGCTTGCTGTGGTGCTATATGTCACAAAAATACCAAGAATATTAGATAGCTAGAAGAGATATGATTTGTTATCACCACAATCAAAATAGACTTTTCCTCACTTTTATATAAATAAATTATAAAGTTAGGTAGGCAAAAGAAAGACAAAATAATTTTTAAATGGATTTAACACTGAATTACTGACATTTAATTGCATTACCAGTTGGGGTAGAACTATAATTAAAGGAGATATTGTTAATCAGAGGTCACATTTCAGAACCAAAATGAAGAAATGCAATAACAAAACCAGACTTTAGTAAAACAAACTCTTAATTCCTTAGTGAAATCTTTGAATTTCTGCTAAACTGTAATGGGGCAATTTTCTGTCATAAATAGGGAACATTCTACTGTATCTTCATTTTGTTTCACTATCTTTGTACAATACTAGAAATTCTTTAAAAAATCCCAACCAAAAAAAACCCCAAAACAAACCAAAACACAAAAAACCCCCAAAAAACCCTGAACAAACAAACCCCCCACACACTTTGCAAATAATAAAATTGACACCAGTTTAAAAGGTCTATCATGCTGTCAATCCCGTGTATGTTACACTGGGATAGTCCACTGTTCTCCACATAGTAGTTAATTCAGTACCCACATTTGATCCTCTTCAATGAAATCAGTTAAAATAACACAGAAAGGTCATTTGCTTATTGGAAGAATCAGTGGCCAGAGTATACCCTAGGAAATAGTAAAATTACATTCTTCTGATAAATTTGCGAACTAAATATGTGCAAGCAGTCTTGGTATCCCATTCTGCAAATAACCCTTAACACAGACGAATTATGATATTATAAATAATTCTTTCCGTAACTTCTGTATTTTTTCTTACTACCTTGTCATATCTGGGTATGACATAAAAATATTTTAAGATGTAAAAATATGCAGCTTTTACTGAAAAAAGAAAGAATTCCAAGTTCTCTGATTTCAGAACTATTTTTCTGTACTCCAGACTGATGCAAGAAAAACTAAAACTTTGAGATCTTCTTCCAGCACTTTCTTGTCTTTTAGTCTGCTGGCAGTGCTGTGGAATTTACAATAATCCTGTTATCTGCATTACTTCAGAAAGCAAGGCGACTGTAACTACACTCTGCTGCCAATGCATGAAAGCAGAAAAAGTGCCTGAGGAGAGAAACATCCCCACAGACAGAGAGAAAAAGGTAAGTAAAATTAAAAAAAACTCCGTCGGATATGTGCAGAAATAGCACAAAGCATGAAAGGTACGAACTGAGTGATAGTTAAAAATTATACAAATTTCTTTAAGAAAATACGATTGCTGTATAAAAGCTTAATCAAATACTTCCTCTTCAAAGTACAAATGCTGAAAAAGAATGAGCTCAGCCTAAAGAACTGCCTGGAACTTTGTGGACACACAAGCACTAGTAACGTTCATAAGAGCACACATGTCTGTGGAGGTACATGCTTAAAGTAGCAAAGAAGGGAACAAAGGTTTCCATGGAAAAGCAAGTTTCATACCACGTTGGCTATTGCAGCTTGCAGTCTTCAGATGTGAAAGGTATTACTCCAGCTTTAACTGGCAAGTGTCCAGATCAACATGACCAGCTCAAAGTTCAAGAAAAAATTTACTAATTGCCAATCAAGCACTCAACAATACATTTTGTACTGTAATTTAAGGTGCTTAAATCGCACTGTTACAGTCATAGCAAACCATCCATTCAATTTTGAAATCTACAAAATTATATGTATCTTTTTTAAAAATGCAGAAATTATTACTTTTTCTACCGCTGAGTTAAGCTGTTATTTATCTACATCAACAGTTCAGAACACATAAAACCCTTCAGCTGACATGATAAAAAAATGCTAGAAGTTACACTAGTTCAGAAGCTCATGAGATTTTAAAATTAAAAAGAATGCAGTCTCTTTCATGAAAAACATAATTTATACATTTAAAATAGGAATAAATAAGTTAGTAGTAACTGCTTCAGAAAAATGTCCGCTGTTTGGAACATCTGTTGTCCCTGATGTGTCTCCTGAATCTCCAAACATCAACTGTCACTGAAAATTCTTGTACTGAAGAACATTTTGCTTCTGATTCTAGATGTAAGAAAACTGTACAGCTTGTCAGAATATGTGCTGGAAGTAATCTGTATAGGGTAGGACATTGGAAATCAGTCCTTAAGGGAAAAGTAACAAGGCAGTCAGTTAAGAGAGAAATATGTTTGCTTTGACTGTTCCAGGCTTCTTTTTCTTAGAAGATAACAGAATAGATTGTAAAAGCAAACACTCAACATAGAAATGATTTAAGGCTCTGATAATATTCCTAATTATTTAGTTTTCAGGCTATTTTTCATTCTTGAAAGCAGTAAGAAAGAAAACAATCAGACCAGAGCAATAAATGTGGTAACAGTTCCACCAACATTTCAGATAAGCAATTTGTTCATAATTAGAAATGTAATAGATTTTATCAAATCACATGTACAGTACGGTTCCCCTGCATCAGTAATAAAAAGAAGAGAAAAAAAGTCTCTTTTGGACAAAGCCATCATTTTACTTTTGAGCGCTAAATGGTCAAAATTTAAAAATAATAATAAAAAAGATTAGATAGCTAAAAACCATTTCTGTCCCAGTATTTATTTTCAAAATAATGTCACATACTTTGAAAACAGCTGGAAAATAAACTATTACTTTTTTCTAAGGAGATGTATTGCTAGATGTCTACCTAAAATGATGAGGGGTTTTTATTTTACATTAAGATACCATTGAATTTAATGCCATTTTAAATCATCTTTGTGAATGAAGAACACTCATTTTTTTTTAATAGAGTAAAGACTGAAGAACACTTGCCTTAAATATAATCCCCAAGACAATGGAAGAATGCAATCTCAAGTTAAAGTTCTAATGGAAATAAAGTTAGTGATTTAATAACTTGAGTTCAGTATCAGACTCAAAGTTCTTCTTTATACATGAAAACAGAATAAATTCTTTCTCTTAATGACCAGAGGCTCGTGCTCAGCTGGGAAATTAATGACAAATTTACTTTCTAAAAAATAACGTATTTCTATTATATTTTTTTATATTTGTTTATATTTTTTATAGTTAACAGTCTTAATGATGCACTGTTCAACCTTCAAACAATCTGAAAGCTATGAGATTCTCAGCTTGGAAAAAGAAATTTACTGAATTGTATTGACATGAACAACCACATAATTTGGATATTTGTAACATTAGCATTCACATGATTAACTGTTAAAAGCTGCAAAAGTTACTTTTGGTACTTTGCAGGTGTATTTTCTCTTTCTGAACTTTGGTATTCTTTATAGTCAGCCTAATTACTGACCTTACCCAGAAGGTGCAGCACTGCTTTATGTTGATTCTCCACATTGGCATTTATTTTGTGCATCCCAATGCAAGCAATGAGCTCTGTCTCTTCTTCCAGAAGTGCACAAAGCGCTGCCTTCCTTTCAGCTCCAGTAAGAGTTTGGTTAATTCGCTCAGTCTCCTCCTGCATCCATACTGAAGATACAAATATTTGGGTTATTTTTTACAGATTCTTTGCAGTGAAACTTCTGCTTTCATATTTAAAAAACAACATAATTAACTTTTCTTTCAATATTCACTAAAACCAGTTTCCATTTTAGGGAATTGACTGTTATGCCTATTTTCAGTACATGCAAGTAGGTCCAGAAATGAATGTAAATTCTACAGATGTTCTGTGAGAGTATGTGTGTGTACATCAATTCCAGACTGCCAAATTGTACTCCAAACTCAAGAATGAGTAGGAGAAAAAGGAGCTCTATGTGAGAAAAGAATTTAGCTCCTGTGGAAATGTGTGATGAAACGGCTGCATCTTTCTGTGGTACCACTAGTACTCAATGCTGAAAATATTACTGCTTCTCCCTGCATAAATGAGTAAAATCTAAAGAAGCTTGACGTCCTCCAAAATCGAAATAAAACTTGATTGACAGACACATTTAGCACTACAGCTCTTACACTGGATATTGCAGTGGTATCACCTTTTGCCATCCAAGGCAGATGAATGCACATTAATAATTAGAGAGTCATTGCTTTACTCTGCCTTTCCTCTTCACCAACATAAAGCTCCAAGTGGGAGGAAGTGGCCACAGAAGAAGGCACAGGATGGTCATGACAGCAACATCAGAATCTGACCCCTGACACTTATGCTGCCAATACACAGACTACATGGCTTTAGAGAAATCTATTTGTAAAATCAAACTGTATCTACTGCCTTTGTATATCCTGTAACAATTCCTGGCTTCTCTGAAGAGCCTGCTCCAGTTCAAATACCTCTGGAGTTTTGTAGGAAATTTTATAAGATCCAAATCATCAACATTCCTGAAAAATACCTGAAAGTGTTATTATCATCCCAGAACAGTTATGCAAAAGCAAAACCCAGCATAAAAGAAAACAATCCAATATGAGATGCACTGAAAAAGCCTGTAACGTCCTGAATCAGGTAAGATTAGAGGCAGGAGGAGGGAAAGGAAGGAAAGGCTTATTTTCTGCCTGTGGCTTCTTATCTACAATACCTTATGTTTTCCATTTCTAAACATTTCAATTCATTTTCTTAAGGCTCTTCAAGCTGTAATATGACAGCTGTCTGACAAGTTCTGAGAACCCAAAGATATGTATTTTAAATAAAGCCAATTCAGCAAACAAGAGCATTATATAGAATTAATTTACATGAAACTTTATAATGCCTGAAGGGGGCAGCAACTTCTAGGGTGGAGAAAATAAATACAGTAAGCAATTTTATACTTTCAGAAATGAAGACGCTGTCACTCACCATGACCTCTTGATTCCCCATATACATGCAACCAAGTTAAAACACCCCTCTTTGTTAAAACACCCTCTATCTCTTCTATAGGCAGAAATTTTACTCATTACAATTTTTTTTCCAGTTTTTATAAAACAAAATAGTTCATATTTTTCAAAAAAATAATAAATGCCTTTATGCAGATGTGTTGAATACATAGCTAGATTTCCACTGCACCACATAGTCAACAGGCAAGTTTTTGTACCACCAGGAATTGCTGGTACTGGCTGACCCTATAGTAGTAACCCTGTTGTGATTGCAGCAATAACCTTCACAGATCCCTGGAGGACAATAGTCTCATTCTATTACTGTCACAATGATTTAGCTTGTGTAGACTGTTGGCACTATAAGAATGTAAAAGTTGTTTCAGATGCAGGTAGGGAAAAAACCTCAACTTCCTCGAATCACTAAGCTCTATTAAAATGAAGGGCATGACTGCAAATCTCCATGTAGAGAAGCAACTAGTCAACACTAGTAAACAAAAACTGAACAGTGAGATTGATACCAGACCATTATTTTTAACAAAATATTAAAAAAAACATTTCAAATACTGGGGTTTGTTCTGTTCAGTTTTGCAGTGGCACATGTTTTTTTCAGGTTGCCTAGATGTGAAATTCCTGAACGTGCTTAGCTGAAAGTTTCATTATTTGTGAATCCAAAGCCATTAAATTAAGCAAGAGACACTTGCATAACTGTAAGTTTCAAATCTAAAAATATTGTGAAAATCAGCACTCTTCCATAACTTTAACTGAACTTGGCTGTTTCTATTGCAAGTAAGACTCTTCACACTTAAAAAAGGAAAAAAAAAGGATCATACATCTGATAGCACATTAGCCTGGAAGCACCTTCTCGAAGAAAATATTGCTGGAAATCAGTTGCCAAATACTAAGACTTCTCATAAGTGGCAAGGAAAAAAAAATATTTGAGTGCCTTGACTTTGATTACTTAGTCAGATACACCTTTAAAAAGGCTTGGTTCTTGGGAAGTGAAAAGTGAACTATCTACAAAGAAAAAGGGAGGGGGTAAACAACCCCAGAGCACAAA
The DNA here is from genome assembly GCF_008360975.1 of Lichenostomus cassidix. NCBI lineage: Eukaryota > Metazoa > Chordata > Aves > Passeriformes > Meliphagidae > Lichenostomus > Lichenostomus cassidix. Next base: position 21,143,273 of record NC_139480.1, on the reverse strand, counting down.
TCTCATTAAGATACCATTCCAACAATTGCAAAGTTCAAGACAAGCAATAATTTTTACATTTGTCACGAACAGTGGTATTTATAAATCATGTACTAATTCAGACAAAGCAATTTATTCAATGCCACACAAAATATGACAGCAGTAAAAGATTAGTGTATAACTTGGGAATTCTTGAATCGTGATCCTAAGCTCTATGAATAACACATACCACCAAATTTATACTCAGTTTACCACTGAAGAAATAGCTGAGATGGTTTAAGGTAGGGCAGGTGGCTTTGCAATGAAATAATCCATTAGGTCAGTCCTGCTACAGGGAATACAATATCCAAACTGTCAAAGAGCTAGACCATAAAGCACTGTAGCCTAGATAATGTAAAAGTTCTTACAAGTCACAGTACAAGCCTTTGGCTTTAAAAGAGACATTGTAAAAAACCAAAATTTGTCTTGCTGTTTCATTATATACTGGTACAAGTCCACAGCTTTTGATTGTTTTTATTTTTTCCAAAAGGACATACTCTCGTTTTTTTGTTCAATTTGCAACATAAGTTTCCTGTAAAGCTTTATGCCAATTATCTGCAGTATTCACATTATTCTTCTGGAAAAGTTGAGAGGTGCTTGCCTGTATTAGACATCATGTTCTCCAAGAACAGGAAAAGTATGTCTTTCAGCATGTCCTGCAGAGCTCCTAAGAGATTGTTAAAATTTTGACAACACAGTTTTGTGAAACATAGAATGAATTGGAAAGGAGAAGAAACATCAGTAAAAGACAAGTAAGACAAAAGGAATAACTTCTGTCATATGTTGTAAAATTCTGTGCAAAAGTTTAATCCATTATAAAAAAGTCTATAGCTAATGATGAATTATGGATCTTAATACTAATTTCTTCACAGAATTGTTTTCAGCATCTTAAATGTAGATTAAAAGATCAAAGTAACTGATCTAAAAAAAAGCCCTTTTCGTTCTTCTAGCTGACCTTAACTTTAGACATAAATAAAAAAATGTTAATAAAACTGCCAAATAGCACTATTCTACAAGCCAGTTATTTCCTAAAAAAGTGTATTGGTTTTGGCTACGATAGAGTTAATTTTTACTCAGAGTAGATTGCAAGGTGCTGGATGTTGATAACACAGGGATGTTTAATTATTGCTGAACAGTGCTTACAGAGCATCAAGGCCTTTCTGTTTCTAGTAATAGATGAAAGTAAAATAATTATTTAAACTGAAACAAGTTCCACTGTAAGTAGAGAAAAAAAAAAGGAAGTATCTATAAAAACATGTACAAAATTTAAGTTTGTTTCAAGCAGACTGTACCGATTTCTTGTTTTAAGGATATCCCTTTAAGAAAACTTACATGCCAAGTCATGGAACAGTAGCTCAAAGTCTTCTTTTGTTTTAGGGTTCAGTTTTTTCTCATACTCCCTTCTGAATTTTTCTTCTTGCTCCCTTTTTTTACGTAATTCTTCTTGTGCCTCCCATGCCAGTGTTAACCTCTTTTGTTCCTTCAGATTTTGTACTATACGTATAGCATGCCAACGACGGAAATACTTCTGTAATACTATTACCTATATGGGATTCAATACCAAAGAATCGTGAATTTAAAACAAAACACCGTAATATTTTGTTCTTAACTGTTCTTTTCTCCAGCTCCCTAACAACATTTTCTAAGATCTGTCTTGTACTGAAACTAATTTATATGTTACAAAATCAGTCAAGTACTAGTAGTTTAAGCACTAGTATTATTACTCAGTTACGTAACTGCAGGAGTTTAACCAGTGAGTACCGTGGATAAACTAGGTCCAAAGAATCAAATCAAAATATAAACTACATTTAAATATCCATTTTTCTTTTTCAAATCTTCCCTTAAAAAATGTCTTTTGCTTTGTGCTGGTTTTATTCTTTTCCTTACCTTACTACCAATTTACATAGTGGGAATGTAGATACACTTGCAGAACTTCTTTTAGCCACAGAAAATCAACTGCATTTTATTTGTAAACAAATAATGAAAGTGAAATTACTAATGCTGTTGTGACAGAAATTAAAAAAGAAAATTATATCATCTACCTTCCCAAGCTGTGACTATTGAGGACTAGGGAAGTGTCTACAATGTGTTTAGAGAAAATACTGCACAAGCATCACCTTCTGCCAGCTGAGTTAGCACTTGCACTACAACCAGTTTGGTCAGATCAATACCATGAGATACTAAGCATTGTTCAGCATTGAAAGCTATCAAGCACAAAATCATACCAATACAGTTACACTGTCTCTAGTAATATCTTAATCTGAAACTTCTCTTGAATATATCTTCAAACAGTATTTCAACACGGACCTAACTGCACTGTGTGAATCCATCAACATGAACTAACACCAAGCTGGTGTCTCCCTACTCTGCATTATAAATTACCTATAGATACATTGCAGATTTCAGTGTCACTAAGGACCACAGTAAAACATATCAGTAGCCCTGAGGAAATGATTCCCTACTTGGGTTCCACTTCTACAAGATGCTTATTGCCATCAGCTGAAGCTGACAGATTTAAGAAGTTCTTACAGAAAACTTCTACCCAGAAAATTTCAAAGATCTTGCCAACCATGTCAATACAATTACCAATACAAATTCTACTTAGACACTTGGGGAATCAGCTGTTTCTCCATTCAGTTGGATTCAGACTGTTTATTTTCAGCAATCAAATTAGTAACTAGAGCATTTACAAAGCAGTGCTTCACCTAACACATTTTAGGGCACACTTGAGTTAGATGTGCAGTCAGAGAATACATGGTTTCCAAAAAGCATTGTGGAATGCCTAAATGATATCTTCTGCACAATTAACATGCAGAATCTGTAATCTGGATCGCCTTCATGAGGCAACTCATTGCACCAGAAAACCCCACAGACCCATTGCCTGTGTTTGAACAGCCTGCTTCTACCTTAAGTCTCAAAGCTGGGAGCTTGAACAGAATCCAAAATGGATTGATTTGCCCAAGGTAACCCAGAAAGTCTGATTAAAAAAAAAAAAACAACCAAAGAAACAGATAAAAACCACAAAACTCAAAAGCTGAATGCAGATCTCCTAAATCCTAACCCAATACTCCATCTATTTCAGGCCATACATTAAGCATGTAGCTTAGGTTCTTCCAAAGAGGTCACGAGAATGTTGTAGGAAGAAGCCTGTTTTAATCCTTAATGCTCTACATGGAAACTTAACTGTCAGTGTAAGATAAAAAACAATAAATTCAGATTTCTTAATATGTAGGAGATTGCATGGTGTCAAATGTCATTAAAACCACAGAGTAAACACATGCTTCGCCTGTGTCTAAAAGATTACAAAAGATGAGGATAGAAGACATTTTACAGTTCACTTTCAAATTAAATCTTTGAACAATCTGAATATTCATTAAATATTCAGATAACCTTCATAATACATTGTTTTACAGATAGTTTCAAACAGAAAAGGACTTACTGCTTCAAGTCTACGTTTATGGTATTCTTCCGCTGTAAAATATTTTCCAGGACTTACTAGTTTGTCAGTCATGTTTGACACATAAAGGCCAATTTTAGTCATCTGTGTTGATGTTGTATTTCTTGTTTGTTGTAGCTTATTTTTTTCCACAAGTGTCTGGGGAGAAAATGCATGTCAGATTAGAAGAAAATACACAGAGATTTTTTTCCTCATTATGGTAAGTGGCAAAATCAGCTATTTGTAATAAAGATCACAAGACTAATGATATTTATCCATTAAATACTTTCATTTGCACACTCATTTTGGATTTACTTCCTCCTTCCTATCAGAAATAATGTCTGCATTCTATTCCATTTGGCAAAAACAACATTCTAAAAAACAGTACAAAGCCTTTACCTGTGTTTCCTTACAAAATAACTGAATTCCTTTGTCAGGTCGTTTTTTGGGTTTTGTTTGTGATCGTGCATTATGAAATTCCACTCCTGTTGACACATTCCTAAATCCACCCAGAAAAGGTTTATTATATGTAGGTCTTTCAATTTTTACAACTACTTCTTGAAATGAATCCGAATCTGTTAAAATGGAAGTTCCAAAATAGAAATATTGTTTCTTTTAGTAACACATCTAGATTAGACCATAATTGTATATGTAAATAAATGTGCAAAACCAGCATTTACCAGTTTGTACTCTGACAGTTATGACATCAGGCATCTGGTAATCCTGTTGAACTCCACGAAAATGTCCCTGATTCTGAGACTGGACAGTTGCACAGAGTGTTTCAGTATGCTCAATCATGCTTGCTAAAAAAAAAAAACAAAATTCATTCCTGAGAAGCTTCTCAAAACAAACAAATAAATAACTCTTTCAAGTTTACCCCAGGATGATTTTATTATAACACTGCAACACAGCATAATCATAGTTTTTTGAGCTGGAAAGTCAGTCTATTTGAAAGCTGAAATAGTATTATCATACAATTTTAAAGGAGATAGCTCATGTAATACTGTCACCACATAAAGACATTCCTAGCCATCGACTCAGAATGAGAGCATCCGAATGTAGCCCAGCCAAGAGGAAGGTAGTCAGCAGGTCCATAGTAGGAATTGTTATTCACTGTGCTCACGTGCTGAACAGTACATGCTGCCTTCTGCTCTGAAGAACTAAGAAAATGGGGTCCTGTATTGGGAAGAGGAAGTGACAAAAGACACCCAGAACACTAAGGAACACGTGTAAGAAATGATGGAGCATTTGGGGGACTGCAGAAGAAAGACATGGATAAAGAAGGGTCGCAAGTAAGTTACAGGGAAATCTAAGAAAGGTAAAATAGTAAGGTGATTTCTAGGATATAGTCTAAACTGTTAATATAAGTGCACATACAAAATACATGTACCTACTCATACACGTTTCTGGAAATAAGGATCATTCTATAAAATGACTACTACAGCTTGAGATAAAGAATACATTTCTTATCTTTGGAGCATGTTTTATATGAGAATTAAAAAAGTTACTTCACGACAAAACCCCACCAAGCATAAACACAATGGGAGTGTGGGGGTGCACAAAGCTATAACCAAGTTTAAGAAAAAAATCTCTGTTTAAAGCACTAATGCCTAACATTTTAGCAACTTCTTTACCTGTCTCTGTCCCACCTGCTGTATTCTCTGATGGGCTGATTGGGGCAGGTTCTGGAAGCAGAGGCTTTTCTGCTGGGTCGCCATTCTTGGCCTCTCCAACTGTTTTTCCTTGTGATTGTTCTGCACCTGACCCTTCTGATGCAACAACTTCAAGGCCACTATCTGATGCATTTTCCATTTCCTAAAGCATTGTTTGCACGCTTTTAACCTTTCTGTAAGAATAATCACAGGATCTATTAAAAATTGCATACTAGCACATTTCTCCTACCAGATTTATGGGTAACTTACTATCCTGAAAAGCTTTTCCTGTATCTAGTCCCGAAAGGCCTACTGAGAACAGCATGAGATCTTTGCTTCCACCAAACAGAAAGCACTTCTGGCTGGTCTTTACCAAACATAATACTCCAAGGCTGGTAGCCGGCACAGTTCTTTTTACCTCTCGTTCTCTGCCTATGGAACAGGACGGTCCAAGGGATCATTACCCAGAGACAGCACGCCTTATACGGTTTTCCAACTTGGCACCGAAATGACACGCGCTGGAATAGTCCTGAGCCCATACTCCTGAACACAAAAAGCCACCACCAAACCCTCACGACCCGGGACGCAGCTCCCGGCAGGAGTCCGGCTGATGCCAAGCCGCCCGGGCGGGCGTGCGGTCCCTGGCACGGTGCGCACCGGGGCCGGGGGAGCGGCCGCCGCTCGGCGCACAGGTGGGACCCCCGCCCCGTCCCGCCCCCGTCACTTCCCCGCGGCCCCGCAGCACCTCCCCGGCCCGCGGCGCTCCGGGCGGGCGCTGCTCGCCGCGGCGGCGGCGGCGCGGTAGCCACGGCAACCGGGCTGGGCGGCCGGGGAGCACGAGCGTGCGCACTGCGGAGCGGGGCCGGGCCGACGGAAACCGCACCAGGGACGAGGGAAAGGGAAGCAGGGCGACAAAACGAGCAATTCCTCTGGCTTCCTCCAGCCCCACACCACCTGCAGCAGGCCGTGACGGAAGCCTGGAGCGCCACCAGTGCCTACGCTGTGACCCTAAGCAGGGCGAGGATGAGCTCTTACCAGCCCATAGCGGCACTAATGTATGAAAACCCCGTTTTTCCTTTCAGTTTATACTGTAGATAGTAGCAGTAGTTGTACTAAACCCCCAGAACTGTTGGATATCGTGAAAGAGTGTTGTGTGAGTGTTGAGCTCCGTGGTAGTGCCTACCCGTGACATGGGCTGTGCCCAATTGTGCTGTTCTCCCTGGAAGGTCTGTGGCATGAGGACTGCAGCTGTTAAGTGGAAATTAAAGACACGTAAATCAGAATGAAAACCATATGAATTTGAATTTCCTGGTGTTTGAGGTGCCATTTCCGACACAACTCCTGCAAATGTTTCAGCATGCTACAGGAAAACTGAGGGGACACAATCAATTCACACAACTTTCAGATGTGAAATGCAGTTCTCTGTTGCAATTCCAGGGAATCCCGAAAAAAAGCATTTCAGCAAGCATTGAATTTATATTGATATTCAATAACTGTATGCCATGGTCTCTGTTACCACGTTTCACAAACATTGTTAGGCACTTGAACACAGGCCTGCTTCCCCATCAAGAGGACAGAAATTTTCCATTACTACTGCTAATGCTCTTTTTTCTAAAACCTAGATTGAACTCCTAGAATAAGATCACCATTAATCCTATAGAAAGTTACTGTCATTTGTGTCACTTTGTCACTATTATATAGTCAATTAAATTTTTAAATTGCAATGATGTTTCAATATTTTTCTAATAAAATGGCATATAAGCCTTGAATAATAAAATAATAATAAAAAGCAGCTTTCACTCATCTCCTATTGGTTTTGGGTTCAGAACACAGCTACTCAGGATAGGTTAAGCAGCATTGATGGCAGGTTAGGAATGACAAAACCCTCAGTACTTGCTGCTTTACTCTGTTGATGGGAAAGTCATTTTTCTGCTCTAACAGGCTCTGTCTCTATTAGGTCCCATCCTTGCAGATAACTTTACACTCACATGATGACTTCAATGAGATGAGCTCAAAGTGTTTTTAAAATCTAAAGTTTGTTAACTCTAAGCATTACCATAATACAACAGATGATAAAATCTTTTGCATCATTATGTATTTCCAACAATTAAAGAAGAAAATCAAGCAAAATCATTAGTCAGTCTTCAAATTATGCCTTGCTAGCATATTTGTCTTGAAATAAATTAGGTTCTGTATTGTGGACATAGATGTGCATTTGTGAAAGCAAGATGAGAGTGTGCGTCTCTCAGTGAAATTCAGTTTTAAAAGGCCATATATCAAATTTCAGCAGCAGTGGGCCGAGAAAAGCACTTCCTCTCCCCTGGAGCACAATTAATGAGCTTATAGGAGAGCTGTTTTAAGTAACATGACAAATACATCTTTTGAAATGGAGAAAATAACAAGCGTTCAGCAAATGTCTCAGTTATGGAAGAGTAGAAAGAATTCCAATAGCTGCCACCATATTCTGGCAACTTTCCTTCACCCCCAACTCCAGTATTTCATGCCAGTAGCATTCATACCAGACTTTGGGGATTTTTTAATTTATTTTGATACCTCAGGTCAGCTCAATACTTATTACCTAAATCCATTAATTTTCATTACTCATGTGACAGCACTGGCCCTCATTCAAGTCTGTAATCTCTTAATATTTCTCATGTGAAAATTGGTTTTAACTTCAGCAAAATCCTCTTCTGGATTGCCATCTAGTGGTTCTACTTAGGAATAGACCAGCTTCTACCTTTATCAAGACTGAAAAATCCTTCAAAATCAACCAATGAAACAAAATATTTTTCACTTTTTCAATTTTGAAAATATAAAAATTTCTGTAATTATAATAGTTGGGGGGATGCAATACTAAAGAATGCAGTGAAAATAAGTTTCTGGTGAATACCTCGGAATACTGTTTTTCTCTTCTACTGACCTACTCCCCCATACCAATTGCATGAAGTATTACATAAATCTGTAATTAATCATTTATAATAATGATGTCACAGGTAAATGTATAAGCTTAAAAACTATGAAAAAACAGCTATGACCAGGTAGGTTGTGTAATGTAAGTAGTGCATATATAAATGTTTATTAAACTGCAGGTTTTTGTGGTATAGCTATATTCTTGTCTTTAAACTTGCAGGAATGTTACTAATGGTCTTGAAAAACACATGAGTGAAGGCAAGCCTGCATTGTACCCGTAGATCTAGTTTGGATATTTTAATTGGGATTTATACACTTAAATCTCTAAACAAAAGCTTTCAAAAGAATCACAGGACATCCTGAGTTCCCAAGTCACAGAATATTCGGAGTTGGAAGGGACCCATAGCGATCAAGTCCAACTCTTAAATGAATAGCCCATCCAGGGATTGAACCCACACCCTTGGTGTTACTAGCCCCATGCTTTAGCCAACTGAGCTAATCTCAATACTCAACCATTCTCTGGATGAAAAACCTTTTCCTAAATAGCAAGCCTAAACCTCTCCTGTTAGAGCTTCATGCTGTTCCCTGGTGACCTGTCACTGGACACCAGTTAAGTCCCTGCTCTTCTAGTTCCCCTTGTGACAATGCTGAAGACCACAATGAGGTCTCCCCTCAGTCTCCTCTGCTCTAGACTGAACACACCAAGTGACTTCAGCCACTCCTCATATGGCTTCTGCTCAAGGTGCTTCATCATTTCCTTGCCCTCCTTTGGACAGCCAGTAATAGCTCTTTATCTTTCTTGTGGTGCTCAAAACTGCCCCCAGCACTTGAGGCAAGGCTGCCCCAGTGCAGAGCAGAGCAGGACAATCCCCTCCCTTGCTCAGCTGGCAATGCTGTGCCTGATGCCTCCCAGGACAGGGTTGGCCCTCCTGGCTGCCAGTGTACTGCTGGCTCATATTCAACTTTCCATCTACTAGGACCCCCAGGTCCCTTTCTGCAGCGCTGCTTTTCAGTATCTTATTTCTCAGTCTGTCTGTACATCCAGGGTTGCCCCATCCCAGATGCAGAATCTGGCACCTGTCTTTCTTTATGTGGTGATTGCCCATCTCTCTAATTTGTCAAGGTCTCCCTGCCAAGCCCCTCTGCCTTTGAGGGAGCCAACAGCTCCTCCCAATTTAGTGTCATCATCAAACTTACTTAGTATCCCTTCCTGTCCTGCATCTAAGTTGTTAATGAAGATATTCAAGAGCACTGGGCCTAAGATGGACCCCTGTGGGACCCCACTAGTGACCAGTAGCCAGCCTGATGTCACCCCATTTAGTGCAACACAACACTCAAGTGTGACTCAATAATATACCAATACAAGTCTACACAAAGACTTTGTAAGATCCCAATGCTAAAACTTGTGCCACAGGTGTTATGTCAAGTATGGTAACCTACCTGCTAACAAGAAACCTGTTGCTGCCATCACTTTAAGTAGTAGTCTTCTTTCTCTCCCTCACCTCTCCCATCTTGGGCCTTCCCAGTACCTCCCGCAAGTCAGAAATAGCATTTAGTTATGTGGGCAGCAAGGTCAGCCAGTCCAGGACAGGGATTCAGCTGAAACCTAAAAACATGTTATTTTTGGGAAGCATTAGATCCCTCATGGCAGTATCTGCACGGCTCTAAAGACCCTATAGGGGGTAGCAAAAATACACAACCAAATGTGTGACAAAAATCATCATACTTTTCTACAACTCGGATTGTGATTTCAAGTGACCTGTAATGTCTGTATTTTTAACACAGATATTGATTATAAAAATAACTCAGAGTGAGGCACAAATAAATACCCTGTTCATATAAAATGAAAAAAAGTAAATAAACCAGAGGTTGTAGAAATGTCAGAAAGAATTTTCTTGAAACCATTTTTGCAAGGAATTGGCAGTGGTCATTAGATTGCTAAATGTAAGTGGACAAAATATATTTTAATGAAGTGATTATCTTTAATTTAAAGACAACTGTCAGTAACAATAGGTTAATAATTAATTTTTTCTTTTTACTTTGAAGAGATTACATCATTTAGAAACTTATATTGGCCATCTCCACTGGTCAGAAGGTGGTTCTTCAACTAGAGGCTCCCACGGTTTCCACTGCATCATTTTTCTTGCCAGGGACAGCTCATTTTCAGCCTGTTAATAAACACCATACACAAAGTCTTAAATTCTATACAATTGCCAAAATATTAAATTACTTATTTCAGTTAATTATCTCAGTGATGTCACTATCATGACCACAGACTACCACAAATTTCACCTATAAATATCAAAGGAACTGTATGTTTTGGGCATTTGTTTTTTAGAAAAACCTGAATCACCACCAAATACCCAAACAGTCACTCTGTTCAGCGAGACATTCCCAATGACAACTTCATGATGTTTTTCAATCTATTTGGATTATCCCCCAATATTATTCAATCCTCTCCTGACCTTTTCACTCATTTAGACTTTGTAAGAAGCAATGTAAGTATACCTGCATACCTGTAAGCATAATACAAGAAACAATGATTAATTTGTTAGCATGGCCATCCCGATCACTACACAGCCATTTGTCTTCACGGTTATTTTTCCTGGTGTTTTGAAGCAAAGGAAGATATGCAAAACTGCCAATTTTCTAAAGAGAAGCTGAGCCAAAGGAGAGCTAAAAAACAGTAATTTTGAACCTCATCTTAAATTTTCCCTCTTTACCTGTAAAATGACTTCTTCTATCTGACCGCTATTCAGTTTGTCCTGTAGTTTTTGCACATCAGTCTCCTGTGTGTTCAAATACATAAAAAGATAGTTTACTGAGAAGAAAAAAGTCCATAAAAAGCATGAAAATAGTAATTTAACCAGATCACACTCTAGTCTTCCTCAGAACTACTGGCTTATATCATTTTACATTATTAAGGAAATCTCACAATTATTTGTTATTGAAAAGCAAACATCAAACCCTCAATAATAAACACAAAAAATAAATGCCATTTAATGCATCCAAAGAAGTATTAGCAGATAAGGGCTTTGGTTTATATCTTGGAAAAAAGACATGTTCTGGGATTTTTATAAAATTATATGCAGCCTTTCAATTATCACCTTAACCACACAATAAAAGTATTGCATAGTTTAATATAACAAAATGTGGTTTTAAATACTGAAGGCAAGGATTGTGCTAAGATACTACATTGTTGCTGTTGAGCCACTAGCAGAGAAAAGACCCGGATTCTCAGCGTGGCATGAAAAAGAACGTTTTTATTATTTGATTCCAGCATATATAGATTTTTCAGGTCACTCAGATTGGTCAGTCAGAAACCTCCCCCTAGGCCTGATTGGCCAGGCCTGAACTGTCCAAATCTCGAGACACTGTTTTTAATAACATCCAAACTTTATCTTTGTTTATAAAACACAGAAAAAATTCTCATGGGAAAGACCTGTGCTAGCCACACTACACTGGCAAGAGCACATGCATTTTTCTGTGCAAGGGTGTGAAAACTACCACTTTTCTATGAATCTTTCAAAAAAACCTACACTTGCCACTAATTTTCACAGAAAATCAGCAAAAAATTACAAATCCTTTTCATATGCCGTCAAAAAATCCCAGCCAATAACAAAAATAAGCCTCAATACTTCAATTGTTTCTGAATTGATAACCCAAAAGTTGCATGTGCACCAGAAAAAGAAAAAATAATTTTTCTCATCCTAAACCATCTTTTCATGTGCAACACTAATGAAATAGCACTGTACTTACCTTTTTCACCAAATCAAATCTCTCATTTACAATCTCCTCGGTGTATTTCCTGTAAGCTGCATCTTTGGGAATGTTTTGCAGGACACCAAGGATTTTTGTGTACAGTATTCGCAGGCGCTGAAGTGATTACAAGACATGGTTAAAATACACAACTGCAATTATTTAACTTCTTGTCCTACCAAACCTACTAATTTACTGTCTACACACGAAGTACAGTATTCAATCCAGAAGTGCAAGATTAATTGAGCCACTGTACTCATCTTTGGTAAAACAGATTTATCAGGACTGAAAAATTACCACTGTCACATTCCTCAAAGAAAAAAAGAAAAGGAAAAAACAAAGACAGTTGCAACCCGAATACATTTGATGCAAAATGAAAAAAACAGTAAAGGCTGAAAAGTGCTCTAAAAAAGAAGAAAACCAAGACAGACAAATTCATGTCTAACTCATCAGATACTGAAAATTTGCCTGAGGAAGATACACAAAAATTGTAATGGAGGAGTTTTTGTCACTTCTCCCCATGCTGGTGCAAAGTTCTGAGTAACAAATAGATTTAATTTAAACCAGAAACTTTTATTGCTAGATTTAAATGCAGGCATAAAAGACACATTGTGGTGAAAAAACTGACATGCTTGGACTGGGTAATTGTATCTAACTGACAAGGACTGTGTGTCCTATAGGAACAATAAGAAACAGAAGCAGAATACTGGAAGAGATACAAGGAAAAATAGGAAACAAAAAGAAGACTGGCAAAGAATCTAAACTTCAACTAAAGCATTGTCCAGTTCTTTACTCTTGGCTTTAAGTCACTGAAAAAACTAAAATTTAGTAAGTTCACCCAGAAGATGTCTGACAAGGCTGTAGACCAAGCTAGAATAATTTCTACAAAAGAGCAGTGATTTTTCCAATGGCTCTTTTTGACCGCATTCTTAAGTATTGGTGTCAAAAGCATTTTTGAAATAGAATTGCTGTATAGTAAGAAATTTCAAAGTGAATAACTTCAAAAATTACTAAAGATCTTTTAAAGCTAATGCCTCCTGAGTAAGCATAATGTGGGGCAAACATGCTAACATTACGGAGCCTTAGGAAGTACAAAGGAAGCCACATACTGCTACAAGAGACACCCAATGCAGTTCCCAAGTACCACTGAAGTATTCCAATCTCAACACTGCTTGCCATCACAAGGCCTTGATGTGACTTTGCACCACATGGTTAGCCTCTATCATCTAAGACTAGACAATCCTTTTGGTGTAAGCTATTTAAGTACTTGTTGGATACACAACATAGCAAAGCAGCAAAAATCTTTTTGCCTGTGAAGGCAAAAAGAAATTGTATTATGTAATAAAAGAAATTTGTATTACATTATATAATAATGTAATACATATATATATTATATTATATAATAAAAGGAATAATATTGTTTCATAAAAGTACTTACACAAGAAAGGATTTTGAAATCAGTGCATGCTACAAAAAGTACGTGTAAAACAACTTATAACAACATGCATTAAACCTTTATCACTGTGGACAATTTTAAGGGTTTAGTTAATCTGGCACCAGATTAAGGTACACAGCATACCTACACATGCAAACCCATCGCAAAAACGTTAGATCTCACTGACAGTTTCCATTAACTACAGAATAAGACACGACATACCTCATGAGGGTTCTCAGCTACAGCCAATCCTACAAGTCCAGTGGTCTGCAGAGAGCATAAACATACTTAACACAAGTAAGCATCCACTTCCACACTAATTGTTTTGTTTTGAGTCAATATACACCCGACAGGGACCATTCTGTGACACCAACCCTGCCTCGTGCCATATGCCTGCAATCCCAGAGTCCCAGTGCTCTGGCCAGAGGGAGCAGCTCACCTTACCAGAATCAGAATCATAGAATATCCTGAGTTGGATGGGACCCACAAGAATCACTGGGTCCAACTCCTGCACTGCACAGCACCATCCTGAAAAATCATACCATGTGCCCGAGAGCACCCTCCAAATGCCCCTTGAGCTCTGGCTGGTGCTGTGACCACTTCCCTGGGGAGCCTGTTCCAGAGCCCAACCACATTCTGGGTGAAGAACCTTTTTCTAATATCCAACCTAAACCTCACCTAAGACAACTTCAGGCCATTCCTTCGGATCCGGTCACTGGTCACCACAGAGACCAGTGTCTGCCCCTCCTCTTCCCCTCATGAGGATGCTGTAGGCTAAAATGAGGTCTCCCCTCAGTCTTCTCTTCTCCAGGCTGAACAGACCAAGTGACCTCAGCCGCTCCTGACAGGGCTTCCCCTCAAGGCTCTTCACCATCTTCGTTGCCCTCCTTTGGATGCCCTCTGGCAGTATCTTTCTAGTGTCTTTCTAATATCGCGGTGACCGAAACTGCACACAATACTCAAGGTGAGGCCGCCCCAGTGCAGAGCAGAGCGGGACAATCCCTGCCTGCGACCGGCGGGCGATGCTGTGCCTGATACCCACCAGGTGTGCTGGGGCAGCTCCGGCGCCCCCGCCTCCTGCCGCCCCGCACCGCGGGCCCGTCACCCCCTGGGGCCGGGGAGGGGACCCGGGCCCTGCGCTGCCCTCGGCCCTTCCCGCGCTCTCACCCCGCGGCTCGGACACCCCCCGCCCTCTCCCCAGAAAGGACAACCCCGCGCAGCAGCAGGACGCGGCTCAAGGCCCTCGGCGGCGCCTCACCTTCCGCAGCGCCCCCGCCATGGCTGCGCTCGCGGCGCCCTCAGAGGACGCAGCGGAGGGCGCCGGGCTGCGCATGCGCCAAGCGGCTCGGGCCGGCGGGGCGGCAGTACCGCGCATGCGCTGTGCCGCTGTGGGAAAGGCGCTCGGCGTAGCGCTGGGCACGGCGTGGTGCTTCTCCGGTAATGGGATCGCTTACTGAGGCAAAAAATAGGCAGAAAACAGTAAACTTAATCACGGGCCTTGAGGTAGAGACATGGGACAAAAGAGCAACGAAGAGACAGTTTAAATTATTGGTAGAGGTGACCATGATGTTCATTTGAAGGTCCAGTTGTCCCTCTAATAAGTCTTATGCTTATTTGCCAACTTAAAGGTGAGTTTTGCATAGTGAGTAATACTTTATAATAGTTGTGTTGGAAGTTTATGTCTTATTCTGGAGAATATTTTAATTCCTTTGCTCTGCTCTGGAGCTCCTCTGAACTGGTAAACAAACTCAACAGACTTGAGTTTCAGAGTATTGAGTTCTCTCTGGAAGCACTCCGTTGATAAAAGCTTCACTTCCCCCAGTCTGCAACTAAAGCAAAGTGCTTAATACTGTTTATATCAGAATTCAGGGCTTTATCTTCCCCACTTCTGGGTTCTTTGCAGTTGCATCCCAAAGACCTGGAGTTTCTTTCCAAGGTACTGAAACCCTCTCTCCAAAATGACAGTCTTTACAAAGTTTCTGCCTTTTTTTTTTTTTTAATTGGATCTCTCCTGTATTTTCCCTTCTCTCTGATGGTCCAACCAGATGATCTATCTCCTGATCACACTAACAGACCACAGCACAAATCATTCTGTGCCAGGCGAGCTTCTAGCACAGCATCATTCAGACAGTAGTTCTGACTGTTTAGACAGTGTAAGCATGCAGGTGTCCTTGCTACCTCCTAACAAAGAGTGAAAAACAGGCCCTGTTGATGGAAATGTTAGTGAAATTAATCCCAAAGTGATACTGTGGGAAGTTCTCCAAATTGGTCAAACCCTGTCTCAATACATGATTTATTTTAAAACATAACAAAGCCCAGACCTATGAAGTATTATCAGTGTACAATCACCAAGTACCTGGTTTTGAAAACAAACAAGCAAAAAAAAAAAGCCCCAAACTACGCACGTAGCATTTCACAGTTTATTTATTATCTGTTTTACACTGGGGATTCTGTTAGGAGTATTATCCTGTGTGTTAATATTCAGTATGTAGGCACCCTACAAAGGCTTTGCTATAGCTCCTCATCCCATGTTTGTCTCACCAATGAATTTATCTCATTCTATTATATCTCAAATTGCCATATGATTTGGTATTTGAACAAAAGTCTTACTTATTCTGCATGGAACATAATTGATGGATTCATATGTAATAATTATGTAAGAGTGGAATCAGGCACTTTATGCAGAACATTATTAAAAATATCTGAAAATCAAACCAATACCATGTTTGTAATGTGGATATGTACTAGTTCTGATGGTGTCCTAGTTATGTAAAGGAGATGAAAGAACTCAAGGTAAATAATTAAAACATTTGTGTTCTTTATATGTATTATAAACATGTATTTTTAATTTGTTAATTAGATAATATATTTCTGTTTGTATCATCCCAGTCAACAGTAGAGCTTCTGTTATATTGGGTTTTTTTAGGGTCATGGTGCTTTTAGTTAGGTTGCACAAGCAAAAAATGTTGCAGTGAATATTATTTATCATAATTAAATGTTTTTGTTGATTTTGTGTTCAAAGATTGAAATGCATTTAGTGCCTCAGTTAAGCTTGCACTTTTATGGTTCTATAAATCAAGTGAACTGAGGGTCATGGGAGAGTTCACAGTGTAAAATTTCATTTCATTAGGACAATTAAAGTGAAGTTGGAAGTTTGGGAGTTTTTTTCAGTTTGTTGTGTACTCTTATTGTCTGATCATTATGTTAAAAATGGTAACTAATTGGTTAATACCAAAACAAGACAGAGGTTTTGAGTCAATGATGTTTCCAGCTTCTTCCTCATCCCATGCCTGGGTTTAACTTGCTGGATACTGCTGTTGTTGATGTTACTCTGGGGTTATTCTGTTTTTGCATCACTGCTGTCTGTGGTGCTGTGCCTCCTGCTTCTTTGTCCAGTTTCAAGTTATTAAACTAGTTAAATAAGTTCTGTAATTGTCTGTCATTGAATCTATAAAGCTTTCCATCATGTCAGCCTCAGAGAGAGAGGTAAGTGTTTGGTCATGTAATATGGTGGGATCCGCAACTAGTTAAAGGCTAAACCTTCTCAGATTTGTTGTGATTTATGTAAATATGCTCACAGATTTTGTTAATGTAGCCCTTGAGAATAACTGGCTAATAATTAATTTTCTTAATGGGAGTTGTTTAACCAATGGGGGCACAGATAATCTTCTTATACCTCCCAGACCTCGTGTTACATTTGATGAGATTTTAGAGAAGTCATGTGTAATACTTTCCTGTGGGTCGAGTCTGCTTATGTTACAGTTGTACAAGGTCAGGCCTTAATTTATCTAGCAACTGCGTATTTAATTTTAGAAGTATCACAGGACACCTCAGCTTGCAGGACACCATTCCTGGCTGTTCAAAATGCAGGCCCCAGAGTAACACTGGCAAGATAATGGGTTGAAATGGTGACTCTGTGGTATGCTCGCCAATTAGACTAACAGAGAAATAGTTTAAAAATGTAATATTTAAGAGACTGAGTCCAAATTTAGATAGCTATCAATTATTTTATTGCTATTAACAAACTCTGTGCATACCTAAGGGCCTTCTATTTATAGAGTAAAGCTAAGATTGTCTAGTTTATTTTAAGGATAAGAAATTAGAATAACATTAACTCTCACATAACTTTATGTGTTTAAATGTGATGAATACTTGACACACTTCTTTCCAAAGAAAAATGCAACTTCCATGATTAGCAAGTAGTTAATATTTTTTTCTAATGAAAAAACCAGTAATTTAGAAAGCAATTTTTTTTTATTTTTAAAGGAAAATATCAAGAAGTAATATCTAGTTTTTCAGGCATGAATATAAAAAAAATCAGAAAAATATCAGGCTACTCATAATGTTTAGGGAATATATTCTTTGTAATGCAAAAAACTAGAACTCATTTAGAGTAAGCATTTCCAGTTGTTTCCATTGATCTAAAATGTGGGTCTGGCAATTGAGAAACTGCCCAGGGTGAATGGAAGAAGATTTTCCTGCTGAGCTTTTTAGCTTTTTCATTGCCACATCACGTAATGTAGCAGGGATGTTTGTGTTGCTCAGTATACCAGCCATGCTGTTATGTTCCCCTGTGATCCTGGTGGAACATCCCTGCTTTGGTCAGACCTTGTCACCTCAGCACAGTGTATTACCAGCGGTGATATAGCAAATCAGGCTCTCGAAGCGCGTGTAGACCCTTGGCAGTGTGTCCAGCACTTGTGCTGTGGGGAGCTGTGTGCTTTATCCTCACTCTACCCTGTCACAGTCACCTGTGACAACTTTCTCATTTTATAATATATGAATTTTTGTGGGATAATTTGTAAAAAGTCCACACAGCAATTCTGAAACGCTGCTCATCTAAGACCTTTCTGTTTAAGTTCGTGTTTGAAAAGAGCTTTATGATGCCTGTGGCATAATCAGTCAGGGGATGTAGCAAAGCAGGAGAAAGCTGACCACATAGATAGGGAAAATACATGACCAGAGAAAATGTTCTGTGATGGCCTCTAAACTGATTTATTCCTCTGATCTCTTGGAGGGAAAAGAGTGGTAGAAAGGCAATACATTTTATGAAAACAAAATAATTTTATTACTAAAGAACTATCTTGCTTAGTGTTCTTAGCTCTTCATGAAAACACTGATGTTGGGAGGATATTGACCATTTCACAGGACTAGACCGTATGTGAACATTGTTAAAAAGATTCTGTGATACACTAAACCAGACCTTTTTTCAAAGAGTTTCCAATGTGGGGGTCTGATCTAAGGCCTGTATAAATCTTCAGGAGCCTTTCTTGGTTCAGGCTCTGTGGTATCTATAACATGGTGGGCTGTAATATAACAGTTCTCAATTCCCCTAAGGACAGCAACTTCAGTAAGGCTTGCAGGCCATGAAGGTCCATCCATGTGGACCCAATAGGATGATCATGATTCATTAAAAAAAGTTTTACCAATGCCATGAAGCCTTCAAATGGAGGGTTTTCAAAATGAAAGGTGTGAAGAAAGGGAAGGCAACTTTTGTCATAAAGCTGTTGTGGAGGAAGTGAGATTTATGAAAGTTACAACTTTTTCCTTAATAAATTATCTTATGTAAATTAACTGTTTCAGTTTCATTAGGACCACCTCTCACCTGCCAGTGAAATATTAATGTGTCCTAAAATGTACTTGCCTTTTAGCTCATGGCAAGCTGAGGTTGTAGTTACGTTCATTGATATATACTTCTGACACTGCTAGTCCTGGAGAGATTTTATCTTTGCTCTCTAAAGGGTTTGTGAGTGTTCATAACAAGAGTATATTTATGGCTTAAATGATTGAAGCTTTAAGGTGCCATCAGAATTAGATAAGTGTTTATGAAAATGAGAGGAAAAATGCGTGAAAGAACCTTGCCTCAGAATTCTCCTGCTTGTCAGTGGAGTGCATGGCCCACAAGAGATGAGGGAGGGTGGTACATATGTCTACATTGTGATGACCAGTTAATCAGTCTAACTTATGTGTTAAATCTTCTTTTGGACTGCTGTGCTGAAACCTTGACTAGGGACACAATAGGAAGGAACTGAGAACCTTCAGAGAAGCTTTTCCTTTATGAACAACATGAAGATCTGTTCTTCTAAGCCCTAAATGAAAATGCGTCTGTGAATATTCTTTTATTATTCTTGGACTCCTTTTTTAATGCTTTTTTTTTTTTGTTGTGTTCAGAGGTAGCACTCAAGACCAAAGCTGTATATTTTTTCCTTCAGAGACAGTGGGATTGAAGTAGAGATTTTTAACACTTCCCTTCAGATTTCTTTCCTTGCAGTTAAAAACCCAGGCTGTGGTTCCAGTACACACTGAAAGAGGTGAGAAACTGTATTATGTGGGAATCTGAATCCTGGAGACCTTTAGTTTCTGAGTCAATCTGACTGTAAGCCCTTACTAATTTAATTTTGGTTCGCAAGCTTTATCATAATATACTAAGTAGTAAGGTATTTGTGGATGGGATTATAATATTGGCTATGGTACTTTGACTGACTTACTGCTTACAAGAGCAATACAATTAGCCTAAAAACAAAGTTGATTAACACTTTCCCTTGAAAATAAATTTCAGAAGATTTCCTGCAAATGGCATTTCCAATGTTCCTTCTCTATTTGCAAATGACTAGAACAATGATCTTTCTGTGAGAAACATACAACAGGTGCTTAGTATAACTGTTTAGTATTTGTGTGACACTTTGAGGGGGATAACTGTTCAGTGTGGTAGAAAGAGCACATGAGTGCACAAACTGTGGGAGTAGTAGTTTAAAAGTTTAGAAAAAAATTACATCAGTCTGATTAAAAGACAAATGTGTTAAGCCACTAAGATTGAATCAAACAGAGAAACTTTCAAAACCAAAAGCTCACATGGAAAAATGCAAAACATACAGCTAAGCATATATTAACTTAAGGCTTTTTTCCTTATGTATGTTTTACAATGTATAAAGATTGCATTTTACACTTCAAAAACCTAGAAGTTGTAAAGAGGAACATTCCTGACCTTCCAGCTATAATCAGAATTTACTAGTAAGATGGTTGGTTGATGTGATATCATGAGGAAAAAGCACAGTGAACATAAGCCACAGTTACAGTTGGTGATATGAGTGGACTGAATTTAAGTTGATGACTATAGTGAAAAGGTTTGACATACTCTGTTACTAATCCACTGAGTATTTGAATGATTCTCACACCTTGAAAATAATAGCTGGCATGGCTTGACCATCACCCGACCTTGTGTACCAAACTCTTGTGGATGTCCATTAAACTTCATGACTGCAGAAGTAGTGCAGAGTTCAAAGTCCTTTGACTTCTTTAATAGATTGTGCCTTGCCAGTATAAAGATAAAGCAATATTTGTGAGTGTTTGTGGTTTGTTTTGGGGGGTTTTTAACATATTAAGGATCATTAAAAGTGATAATTAATACACGAGATGAGACCATTTCATTGTATCACCTAGTGAGAACAGTAGGAAAATTATAACATCCATGAAGCAAGGTAAAAACCCTAAAATAAAGTAAATTAGTCCCTTTGCAAATCTGAGCTTTTGGCATATTTTTTTTTCAGCTGCATCATGTTTATCTGTTCAAGTTTCTGAAGTCAAGTATCTGGGCTTCAAGAACCTGTGAACCTGATATGTGCTTTGGGGGAAACTGATCAAAGAGAGTGATTTCCACTGCCTGAGGCTGCAGCTTGCCCAATTCTACAAATATTTGAAGTCACTTTAGGTAGCAAGTAAGTTTAAAATATCCCATAGGATAAGGGGAGTAGCAAAGAAACATAGAACAATAAACACACCAATAGGCCAGAACTGTTTACTAAAAAAGTATAATCAAGTCCTCTATGGAGCATCTTGCTTATGTTGTTTAAATGTTCAGGCAAATTTTCTGGTTTTGGAAAAATTGCATCAATTTACACCAGTGAATAACTTGAGCCATTTTTTAACATTTTGTTCAAAAACTCACAGGCAAAGCAAAACTTACTATTCAGTGGGCTTGGCAATACTAGTTAGGTTAGCATAGTTACAAGTACTTTTCATGAATACTAAACACTTAAGGATTTCTGGTATGTGTGTATGTTTTAACAGCCTTGTGTTTTAATTTTGTTTCATCTTTTTTCACTGTCTTACCTCTAGCGTCTTATGTGGGAATCAGTGTGGGAATACAAAACATGCAATGGAGAAATAGCATTAACTTTGTCAGGAAAAGCTGGCTTTGTGGAAGATGTGTGGATGATCCTGGAAAAGGGTGTTTATCCCAATACTGCAAATTATAAAGGAGAAGATCCACTTCTAATTGATAACTGCCTTGTCTCTCTGGGTTTAAGCAACATGAATGGCAGAAGTTCCTCTCTGTTCACTACTCACCCCAGTACTCCTGTTGGCTTGTGTGCTTCAGGTGCTGGTCATTATTTTAAATGAAACTAAATGCCCAACAGCTGAGGAAATGTACCCAGCATTCTGTTCAGCACTCCTCATGCTTCAGCTGATGAGCTGAACTTAAAGATGCTCCTTACGGGTTAGGTGGCTAATGAGCTGTCTCTAAGAAAAGGGAACCTATTTTTTTGTTCAAGGTACATTTTCAGTATGTTCAGGTGCTACCTTTATCAACCTGTTTCTATTTGACTATCTTACTGTACAAGAATAAGCTATTGTTTTAACTGGAATGTGCTTTTCCTGGGGATTTGGATGTTAGTGGAGATTTTTGGTTTTATCAGATGGTATCTTGAGGAGTAGGTAGGTGTTTTGAAAAACCTCTCATCTCATTTCCTTCCCATTTTGTGCTGAAAACAAGCTTCAACTGCACTGTAATACCCCACTCTAATAAAAGGTGATTTCTTTGGAAGATTTTATGCTATTGGTAGAGTTTTACTATACATGAATAATTTAGCTCTATTAGCTTTCAGTTTCTGTTAAATATCAAAATATCTTTATGATTCAGAAGATAATAAATCTGTGAAATTAATATGAGAAAATACAATATATAATGCAATTATCAGTATTGAAATATTCAGCTATATGACTTTCCATTAACTTTCATCAGATGCAAATACTGTATTACCATTTTAAGGCCCTGAGGCACTTATAAGGGGTTCTTCTGAAATGTCTTGCTTTCAATTGTTTTCAGTAATTGTAAGTCTGTTCTGTGAAACTCCAGCTATTTTCAGCCATTGTTTTTAATAAATCCTGCCAAGAGTTAACCAGAGCCCTATAATGACAATTTAGTTTCCTAAATATTTCTTGATACAAACTTCTGAAAGTGAGGTCTTTCATCAATGTATTGTTTATGTGATGCTATTTATGTTTTTCTGTCAGTTAACACTGAAAATGTGGATGTAGATATTGTTGTACATTATATACTTCAATCCTACTTTCTGTGAAAAAGGATCAGTTGCTTAACACTTAATAGATGATGCTCATGATTTAGTTACTCCTTTTAATTTTAAAACTGATGAGAGGATGCTTCAGTAGAAATGTTAATACTCCCTCCCTTCCTCCCTCCTTCCTATCCTTCCTTCTATAGATGGAATTATATTGGTATTAATTAATGAAATGAAGTATTTTTGAAATTTGCTAGTTTGAGTCTTGAGTTATAACTCTTACAGTCAAAGCAGAGCCCACTCAGGGGAGCACTTGAACTTGCATCTGGTACACCTCTTATTTTGCCTTTGAGTTTTATATTTGCCACAAAAAATAATTCTTCTTTTACTAAAGTTTTAACTTAAATAGATATGAAAATTAGGAGGAAAGTACTCTGGGTTTGTTTCTCTAAGAAACA
The DNA here is from genome assembly GCF_008360975.1 of Lichenostomus cassidix. Lineage (NCBI taxonomy): Eukaryota > Metazoa > Chordata > Aves > Passeriformes > Meliphagidae > Lichenostomus > Lichenostomus cassidix. Next base: position 21,120,306 of record NC_139480.1, on the reverse strand, counting down.
GTGTGGCACAAGGTCACACAGAAGATGGCTGTAGTAAACTTGCAAATATTTATATTTATTTATATTTATATTTATATTTATACTTATTTATGTTTCAGAAGTACCTGTGTTAGATTAGATTTAATTGACTTTTTCTTAGCATAAACAAATCAAAATGCAAAACACACTCCTTAGAATTAAGTGAAAACCACTGAAACAATTTGAATACAGCATCCTGTTTGACAGTGCTCAAAACTGGTTTTTCTGTGTTTTGTAAAATGTCTAGCTGGTAATTCAGAATGTAGCTGGATGAGGGTTATTTTCTTCATACAGGGAAGTTACACCTGCCTAGTTTTGTTCAGTTTTTTTAGGGCCAGGAAGTGTCTCATTGCAGCCACATCCCAAACTAAAATCCAGGAAAGTGGGTTAAGCACTGTTCTCTCAGCTGTAGACGGCCAGAACCAGTGTCTAGAGCTCATCATTGAAAATGGTTTGGATGTCTCTTGTCTGAACACATAACTTCACACCCTTAAATGACAGTAGGAAAACTGCACTTTATTGTGCTGTTTCTCACGAGATTTTTTTACACCAAAATACTGCTCAAAGCAGGAGCAAATCCAAACAAGGATCCTTTAAACTGTGTTCTTGTGGCAGTGGGAGCTGACAGCCATGGAATTGTAAAGCTACTGCTATCTTATGGAGCAGATGTCAACTGCTAATTTTGTTGCCTAATGAGATGCATTTTCCCAGTGCATTTGGTATTCTTTGAATGGTGACATGATGCTGAGGCTGTTGCTCAGTCATGGATATAACGTGGAGATTTGTTTGGGCTTTATGAGTCAGGGTATCTTTGAAAATTCTTTTTTGTGACCAGCTTATCCCCAGTTGGACTACTTTTTCAATAAAGGATAAACTAGTAAATACACACCTTCCTTGCTTCACTTGGCTCTTTTCATTAGCCGGATTTAAACATGCTAGTTTATTGCGTAGAATTAAGATTAACATACTGGCAAAATCCCTTTTGAAAACACTCTGAAAATAAAATAGCCATTTCTCAGTTTCTACTCTGAGATAGAGAAAAGGATGTACATAGTGTGATTTTATATTTGCATTCATATATTGGAGATTTAGGAAGGAAATGTTAAGAAATCATGAGGCAGGATTCTGAAATTTCTGTTCCTTTCCTAACCAGTGGAGTAGATGTGCTTCCAAAGAAATATTTCTGTTGAACAAAACAGTGCCACAATTTACAGCAATAATTTTTTCCTTCAGACCTGTTTGCATAAATGAAGGGTTCACAAAAGTTAAACCTGGAAGGAAATGGCTTTTAAAGTAACCTACCTAGATATCAATTTGACTGTTGAAGGCCATTGCTAGGACTTTGTTTAAATTATCTTCTGTAATTGCTTTAAAATGTGTTCTTTTGACGTTCTTATGCACAGATTTTAAAATTATGACTTGATGTGTTCTCTCTTTCAGTTCTGGGAGTTTATTGCTGTTCAGTGATTGAAACATTTAGCTGGAAAAGTGGTTTGTGTTTTTATAGATTACATGGATTATGTTCCTCTAAGCACAAGAATTAAGTTTTTCATAGAAACACAGGAGGAGTGAACAGAGATACCGCAGACTGCATAAATATCTAACTTCCAATTAATAATATTATGATTTATTATATGAAATTTTAATTGCATATGTCAGGTCACATTCATCCAAAGTGTTGTAGCATACTTTGTACATTAAAGATAATGGTCCTATATAAAATTCTTTAAACATCTAAATTATTTTTAGGTATTTTGGCAAAGCGTTTGCTTCCAGGTACAGCTTCTGTGTGTGCATGTTTCAAGGCTTGAAAAATTTAAAGGACTTTAGGTAGGCTCTTTTAAACAAAGAGTAGATTTTGATGGGCAAATAAACCAGGAAATCAAGCAGCATATCTCCTTGGTTAAGAAATACCAAGGACTTTAATTATAACTTTAATTATAGTTTCTTCTTCTTCATTGGGAACTGTCTCCCGTGGGAGGGACCCCATGGCACAGCAGGGGAAGGACTCCTCTCCCTGAGCAGTGGAAGAAGATGTCAGTGATGAAGTGACCAAAAAACCCCCCATGCTCTGTTCCCTGCACTGCCAGTGGGAAGGAGGGAGGGGTTGGGGGTGGAAATGGTGTTTTAAGGGCTTATTTTACTTCTCAATATCCTCCTCTGACTCTGTTAGTCATCAATTCATTTTGTAACTCTAAGTTGAGCCTGTTTTGCCCTTGGAGTGTTTTCTCCCAGTCCTTCTCCCGACTCATAACCCTGTTGTTTAATTTCTTCCCTCTCCTCTGCCCAGCTGTGGCAGGAGAGAGCGAGTGCACAGCTGTCATGTGTGCCTGGCGTTTGGCCAGCATTGAACCACAACTATGGCTGACTGCAGGTCGAAGCTGCACTGCCCAGTACATCCTAGACATACCAGGAAAAATGTGGGTATGCTTCATAACTTATAAACTAATATTTCTTTGTGGGAATTCCCAATCAGAAATACGGGCTTAATCATAGTAAGTCTTAAGTTGTGGTTGCTTTAATGAATACAGTGACCATAATGTAAGAGTCTGGGTGATTGCATATCTGATACAGTATACTGCAACCTGCAAAGGAAACATGATCAAATAGGGCTTTAGACAGGAGATTTTAAACCCTTTCTGTGGCTAGAGCCAAATTCCATTAGTAATTTTAGTTCACAGGCAGAGGTTTATATTTAGAAATTCATACATGCATCAGGCAATAGTTACACTGCCTGCAGCATCAAAGCATTCTGATCTAGCACTGAGCATTGCCCCAAGTGTTTAAAATACCATGAACTAGTCCTTTGAATATCATTAGGTAAGCTAAAAAGACATGGTATTGATTGTGTTTGTCTTTTAATCAGTACAGCCAGGCCCTTTCTGTTGTTTGGTTGCCTGTTATAGGAGATGCCCTGATACTGGTTTAAGGATTTTCTGTCCTTCACTATTGGTATTTGTTTATTGAAGACTTCTGCCCACCCCAAATACTAAAGCAATTACAGCAATATAAGAAAGTGTCTTTCATGTTTTTAAGGCATCTGTGAACTGAATGGAGGGAGAAGCAAAACTTTATTTAAAATTAAATATGAGGTGAGAGAGTCATGGAGAGAGAGCTGTTTTCCCCAGGTCAGGATTATGGCACAGCTAGGAATTGAACACAGCTCTTTTGACTCCCATATTTTGCAGACAGACCATTTAATACTACTTCTATGGCCTTGATGAGGTGGTGGTAGGAGCAGAAAATGTAACTGGGCCAGAACTGCTGGTTGTGTGAAAAGAGGCAAAGGAATCAGACCTGTTGAAAGAATAAATTCCTCGGGAAAAAATACTTTTTATTTTCCCTGCTTGGACTGTGATTGAACCCTTGCAACACTAGGATTTAATTTTCTCGACTATTTGGGTGTGTCACACAGGCTGCTCCACTGCAACCCAATTCTATGGCATGCTCACCCCCAGGCAATGTTGTCTACAAGTAATTAAATGCCCTGGCTCTAATTCAGGCATGCTGTTGGATAGGGACTCCTATCGATTTGGGGACAATATTTGAAATCAGAGGTATAATTTGGTTTCTGTTTCTCATAAAATCTGACACAAGCAGCTGCACCAGGCTGATGAGCTCTCCAAGGAGCCAGACATTCAGCAGTGGTTACATCAGCCCTTTCAGCACCCGTGGGATGGACTTGGTAGCTGTGAGTGTTTTCAGAGCTCAGTGAAAGAGGGGGCAAACCATAGCCATGAGTCCTGTATATGACCAGCTATTCCCTGTGGAAGCCATACTGTTGTGTGGGTCATCCACAAAACTCCATGCACTGACTACCATCTCATTTTGGGAGCTGGCACAGCAGAGCTAGTTCTGGGTATCAAGGTGGGGGTGAGCCTGGGGAGGTGGGCAGCAATTTCACTGTTTCACTGCAGCAGTGTGTGTTCTGGCATGGGCTCCTAGTGCCTGAGCTGCCCTTTCTCAGACTATTGCCATTAGTACAGGAGTCACGCATGGAAAAACACAGTCACAAAGTCACAGGCTCTTTTGTGTCTGCCTCAGGGTAGGGTAAAGGGATTTTTTCTGACCCTTACTTGAGGCAGGAAAAAAACTCTTCTAAAATATCCATGGTTTGGCTGTGACTTGTATGGACATAAATTTGTGGTCACTTATCTCTGTAGAACAAGTCTTATCTCTTGCTATTCCATCACTCCTAGGGGCTGGAACATAAGTCGTATGAGGAGTGGCTGAGGGAGCTGGGATTCTCCTAAAAAGCTATAAAAATATATTAGTGAATGGTTAGTAGTCATAAGACTGTATAACAGTGTAGTTCTGGTAACATGTAAAATGTATTTACATTTAATTTTCAAAATTCAAATATTCAGAAGAAATCTCTACATTTAATTGGGCAAACCCATTGCTATTTGTCGACATATTCTGTGCAAGGTAGATATGCCCAGAGCTCCTGTTATCATTAATATGGGGTAACAACCCCTCCCCCCCAAAAAACAAAACAAAACCCTTACAAATGAACAAAACTATTCCAAAACAACATCTAAAAAAACCAACCAAAACAAAAAAAACCAAAAAAAAACCCCCAAAACAAAAAAGAAAAACCCCAACATCCCCTCCCCCCAAAAAAACCCAACAAAAAACCCCCTGATGTAATTAAAGACAGTAAAGTAGAGAATTTATCTGGTTAGTATTGCTGCTTGTATTTAATTCCCTATGAAGTATATAACTTGTTTGTATTGCTGGCATCTACTTTAAAAAAAAAAAACTTCACACACTATTAAAAAGTGACAAAGGAAATGCTAAATATAGACGTAAGTACCTGTTTCGTTCTCTGTGTATAAAGAAATAGAGCCATTTTTTAAACTGAATGACAAACCATAGGTTTGGCTAAGTTATATGAGAGAATTGTCTGGGACTCTGGTGTTAATGAAGGATGAAATCCATGCAGTTTTCATAATCACTTATAATTCAATAACTACCTGATATGGACATGCATATTACAGTGTATTTGCAAATGCCCCCACAAATAATGTCGTTCTTATGTTGGTAGATTTTACCTATTTTATTATGCTTCATATTTTAAAGAGTAAGCTAACTGCATCCCATTGAAATTGCCCTTCCAAACCCCACATTTTTTGTGCATACAGCAGTTCCTCTGCTACTTTCTTTGCAATACAGCGGCCTCTACTTCCTTTCCAAACATGTTGAGCAATATTGCGATGTAATTCCAAACAGCTGCTGTGGTCACCCTATGTCTGTACATCAGTAGCAAGTGAAATGATTTCTATATATAGTTTGTAAATCTGTTGGCAATGTTTGTAAAGCAGACTGAGATTCTTCCTGAGGAATAAGAGCAGTTATATGAAAGCAAGAGCATTAAGACCATCCTTGCGTACAAAGCAGTTTATCTTTTTGGTGTGGCACAATTGAGGAAATGGCCAGTCTGCAGAGATGAGAAGAAGCAATTGCTTTGGGCAAAACCCTGGCAAGGAATAGTTTGTGCTGTCAAAGATAAGCAGGTTCATCTCATGCTGTTATTACAGAACATGACATTGTACTGCCACAAGATGATTAAAAAGTATTGGCTGTGTAGGAAGGAAAGAAAACGGGGAATGGGAATGACATTTATTCAATAAGATTTATGTTTGTCTTCCGTTGTCTTCGTTTTTTTAGTGTGATTCAGGTACGCAAAAGGAACAATAAACCCCAGATCTGTTACACCTTTGGCACCCAGCTGCATCTCTCTGCATAATAAAATAGACTCCCACGATCCATGTACAAAGGTGCCTGTGCAATGTGAGCAGTTAGTTTTCTTTCTTTTAATTAAAGGTTGAGAAATTTGTTAGTTCAGGAATGTTCTTATTTGCACTCAGATGTATTTCCCTCCCCCAGTCCTTCCCTGCGGTCAGGCTGACCTCTTGACTCCCCTCCCAGGATGCATCATTACTGTCTTTGCATCAGCAGCGCTATCAGAGCCTATTCACTTCTTCACTCCCTCTTACCCTTCTGTCTTCATAAATAAGGCAGCCCAAGCACCCCCACCATTGAAATACATTAGATTAATGGTTGCCCTGTGGCTTGTTGGTATATGGTGTACAGTTATGTCCCCAGCAACTGTTGAGAAAGCTGTTTTCAAAACTAATCTGAGCAATAAGGCAGCCCACATGCACATGTTTTTGAGTGAAAGCTGAATACTGTTTGTGATGATCTGAGTGGATAAGCTACAACCTGGACCTGGAGTCTCTCCTCCTGGTAGCCTAGAGTGTGTTGCAGTGAATTCAAGGGGGAAATCTGTCTTTAAGCTAGGATGCTTAATCTGATTCCCAAGCAAAGACTGGTTTTGAATCAGGGTCATCTTTTGCACTTACCCACTTTTTGTTGTATGGATGACAGGAAACATCTTTCTCCTCTGTGTGACTCCCTGTTTACAGCATCACCCAGAGAGATGGACTGAACAGAATCATCTGGCATAGAGAAAAGCAGCTGAAAATTGTTCCTTCACATGCCTTCAGTGCATGCTTCATCCCATTTGCTCTGCTGATAGCACTGTTAAATGTAGGTGATGACACATCCTTTTCAGGAACAGTACCGTGTGCACGATTTTCACAAGTTGTGCGAGTCTCCCGAGGGAAAGAGCTGCAGCTTGTCCCATCAGTCTGCCTCGTGGCCATGTGTACTTGCCAGGCTGCTTGACCCTGTGTCTCTCCAGGATGGTTTGAATTCTGCATTCAACCTAGGCCTGTACACGCAGCACGCAAAAACTTAGACACACACTGAGATAGATATATATACATACTGCTATAGTGGGAGGGGAAAAGCAGGCAGTGAGGAACATGGAGGCAGGACAGAGGGGACGTGCAAGGAGGAGTAGGAAGGAGAGGTCAGCAAACAGGCTGTGGAGGTGGCTGAGAACAGTGAGGGGTTGCGGGGAAGGCAGGAGAGGGGGGCCTGCAGGGCCAGGGATGGAGAAGGCAGCACAGTAGCAATAAGGCATGAAAGGGGGAGGTGGGAGAGCTCAGGGGCTGGTGCCTCAGAGTCTGCTTGAGTGGACGGCAGGAGGGAAATTGGTCGAGCAATGAGGGTTGCAAAAGTGTGGTGGGAGGCAGGAGTAAGCAGCACTGCAGAAGGGCAGCAGGAGACATGGGGAAAGCCCAGACGTGCTGTGGTGCATTGTTTTTAATGTGCTCTATGGCAATTGGACCCATTCCTGCAGCGTGGGACTGAGCTCAGTATGAGCCAACGCATCTGTCTGACAGGCTGTCCTCGGGAGCCGGGACTGAAATAGCCACTGTCCCGTGCCTGAGGACAAGGTTGTGCGGCCCTTTTTTTGCCTGCCTGTAGTTTTCCCTGCATTCATCTGAGTGGAAATATACATTTAACTGTAGGCTTTGTCCTGCTGAGGGGTGAGCACCATCTGCCACGTGCTGCTTGTGTCCTTTCAGTGATTGTGCCAATCTGTCCCACGTGTAGAAAAGTGAGAAGCAGAACAAAGTTCCTTAGGCTGCTGATTGAAATAGTTTATTGCTTGGAAAGGAAAAAAGGACACTTAGAAGGGTTTCCTCTTTTAAAACCAAGAAAATAGATCTTGGTTTTAAAATTGGTTAGGAAAATTGAAAGTCTTGTCTGATACCTAGCCACTGAAAGCCAGGAACCTGGGTGCCAAGATCTACAATGACAGAGTGAATCCTCTTCCTATAAAATGGGTGCTTCCAGTTCTCATTTTGTCTCAGCTCAGGTTCTGAAGTGAACAAAACTTCTAATAATTCTCTCAAATGAGTGATGAGTTTTCATGACCTATTGGTGAAATGGTTAATTCCTGACTACAGGATTTCAGCAGGGGTTTAGGGAGGTGAGTTTGGGTTTTCTGTTAGGAGGTGGCAAAGCATTTTATCAAATCATTACAAAGATCTTTTAGGTCATCAGGTGTGAATGTTAACAGAACACTGCTAAGACCACAACTAAAGGTGCTATGTTCCTAAGTGCCACATCTACACATCTTTTCAATATGTGCAGAGATGGTGACTTGGCTACCTACCTGGACCATTCATTCCAATAATTGACAACACTTTCCATAAAGAAATTTTTCCTTTCTAAACAATGTCCAGTTGGAGGATTCATCATAAACAGCAGACAATGTAGCCATTATAAATCTGGCCTCCTGTACTACATATGGTTCATGCTCTTTTCACTGCCTCCTGTGATGGAGGGAAATTCACTGTGCCACCTCACTAACACACAATGGACTCTCCCTCAACTATTTATAATGATGTGATTGAGAACATAGCCTGGGAGACAGAATAGTTTGCTCAGGCTGCTGGGGTTTTTGGTTTTTATCTTTTTTTCCAGAAATCAGAACATGTATAGTGCCTGAGAAAGGAGACTATGAAACAGGAACAAAATGTTTCAGGCAAGAATGCTAATAACAGGAAAACAGAATCATTCCTGTCTTTGCTGCAAGAGTTCCTCTTGGAAGTTGGAACCTATGATCTGAAATGCTGTAGTGGTGGGAAGCTTCAGCCATGGCTGATACTCACAGGAGCTGAACCCTGATCCGTTGAAAAGCTGAAATGCTTTCATAATGTCAAATGCTGCCGAAAAGGGAATCCAAAATTCCAAACTAGTGGGTACTTTCAGTCTTAAGGTACTCTATTCTTCTTCTTTAAAAAAGTGGTAACACCTTAATGTCCTCTGAAAAGGCTACTGGATAATTAAAACCATTGATAGCCTTACTGTGCTGAAGAACAGGGGCAAAATAAAAACCTGAAAGGCTATTAAATATGTGTGATCTTTCCCATGCAATGAAAAAGAGTAAAGGCCCTGAGTACTCATGGGTCTAGGATCAAAGTATGTGATTACAGAACTGTGGTACTAAGGACAGTGTTTCAGTTCTCATCAGCAGGCAACAACAAATACTATTCCACATTTTATGACCTGTGAGTATGTAGCTTTAAGTTTTAGCATCTTTTTTTTCTTCTGTGTATGTAATTTGCCATGTGCTTCAGCCTTATTATTTTTGTTAAAATTGTCCTAGAAAGTGCTCATGGGTTTTCATCTTTGGCCATTTCCCCTGTAAAGAACAGGTCCTAAATTACAAGTGTCATAGAGGATCAAGAAGGGACACAAACCTCTCATAATGTCACCCAACTGCCAATTTTCCCGCTGCTTCAGGGGCGAAAGGTACAAGAAATACCTTGTCCCTCTTTAGTAACATCTTTAAATTATCTTATGGCTAGAATGGGCATCATTGGCATTTTATGTGTAGAAAAACGTCACCACTGGCCCAGTATTGGATCATACCTCAGCAAGGAGTAGCACTGAAGGTAATATTCATTAAATATTCATTAAATCTTCTTTTGGAATACTATCTTAGAAGTGAATAATACATGTTGCTTTTTGAAGTTACTTAGAATTTGGAAAATTTGGTTTACGTGTAGAAAACTTCAAATAGACAGTTCAGGTATCTGTATGTTTGGACTTTGTATTATGGACTCTTAGCTCAGGAAAATTGAAAAACTTACAAATTTTGTTGTACCTGAGAAAAAAAGGAAAAACAGAAAGTTCAGATTTTTCTGGGAAACAGTGTATTTGAGTAGATTTAATTTTTAACAGCATATTTTTGCTTTTAATAGTGTATAGATCAGTGTTGTACATATCAACATTATACTAATAAAATACAGAAAATTTCTAAAAGCATTTCAGTTTCAATTAGCATTTTCCAACAGAAAATCTATTCAGTGAAAATTTCCTAACTCCATCAAAAAGTGTTTGCAACAAAATGTTGTCTGCAAAAATGCACTCAAGAAAGATAACTTTATTGTGCTGCTTCTCTCACTAACTCCAATGATAACAATGTGAACCATTGTCCTAGACAGAGTGAAGAAATAAAATTGCTTGGAGTGCAGTTATATACATATAATTAATGCTCTACCAAAAAGCACTGATGATGCAAAGTTAAAAGAAAAAAGGTACTTATGATATTTTCCTAGTCTTTCACATTTTACAGAATTTGGTGCAGGCTTCACTCTGCAGGTGCAGGTGAAAGAGTGAACAGAACTCCTGTGGACCCACTGACTTGTGTGTGCACTTGGCCCATCGTGGTACCTTACCCTGTGACAGTAATGCTCTTAGCTCCATAAGCCAAGCATCTGCCTCCTTTTGATTTTATCCAAAGGTTCTGTCAATGTAAATGACCTGCAAATATTTTTTTTTCATTTAAGGTGTACAATATTCTTATGTCTCCTTTATCTAATGTACTTTGTCGGTTACAAAAGACTAAGGTTACAAGCTTTCATACCATTTATTGATCAAGATAACTGCATGAAGTTCATATAAACAAATGATCAAAGGAAAAATGTAATTTTTTTATCAAATCTTTATGAAAATCATGTTCAAGCTCCTGTCTCGACTGTCAGTAAAGCAATATGCATAATAATAAAACTGAAAGCACAATTAGGCTAAACAACATACATAGTTCAGGTGTCCAATCCATACAGACCAAAAAGAGATGATGTTGGAGAAGAGCAATACTTCAAATTATGTTCACTTACATTTCCATTAAATATTGACTGTCTAAAACACTCTGTGTTATTATTTTAGAAGGTTGATATATGTTGTTGTAGATGCGTTCCTACTTCCCTGTACCAAAATCTTCTCTCTTCCCCTTTCCTCCTTCTCTCTTACAACACAGGTTGGCAGATATTGCTGGCCTGCACGTTTCAGAAAATGTTGCTAGTTCACCATCATTCACTGCTAATAGAAAAAAGAAAAAACAAACAACAACCACAACAGCAAAACAATTAATAATGGAAAGTTTAATCTTTCTTTTTGTAATTTCTTCCTGCTGAAAGATACCTGTCTATAAAAATATCAGAATAATTTATCATCTATTAGCAGAAACTATAATGTACCTATACATTTAGAATAAAGAATTGAAGGGCACTTCTCCAACTGCACATCAGTCAGTGACAGTGAGCAACAGCCATTAATAGAATAGCCACTAGAGGCCTTCAGTTCCTCAGCCTGTCAGAAGTGATGAAGGCACAGCCCCCCTGCCCACCCAGAGCTCATTACCCCTAAATCTCTGGGTGACTCTGTCCTTTTCCCCCAGCAGAGCACAATTCTCCATGTGAAAAAAAATCTCACAGGTGCTCCAAATGGACATGTCAAGCTGATTATCGCTCTGATAGTCTTAGAGAAAATAAGGGAGTTAATAAATAATTCAATTGTGTGATCTGTTGCAGGAAACATGTGACACTGTGGGAGCAGTGCTCCCTACAGGTGCTGGCATGCCGACCTCCTCCCCTTGGCTGCCTTTCCACGGATCCCAACTGCCTGCAAACACCTTGGCGGGATAACAGCATTCCACTAGAAAACCGTGAAAGTGAGAGGAAGTCACTGAACAACGGCAAGGGTGTTTTGTTTCCAGCCCCTGTGACAGCTCAGGATTAAATGGATTTTCATTGTTCTTTCCCTACTGCAATTTGGACATGATGCCAGTGTAAGTGCACCCAGGGTTTTATTTGGTGCCGCCCCCCCGTCTGCAAGGCTGGTATTCTCCCACTAGCTGCCTGCTCTAAATATGGCCATGGCCAGTGTGTCAATAATCCCCCTCTTTAAGGGACCTGCAAACATTAGTGTTGGGACATTCTTGCTGTTCAGATGTCTAGCTGACGTCTGATGCTTAAAACGGAGCATGCTTTCATCCCTTCATGCATTGTCGTAAGCCCCCGATGATTACTCTTAAAAGGGTGCCTCTGGCTATGCAGGGAAACAGTTGCTGACCACACGAGACACAGCTTGCTTGCTTTAGCCTTCTTGAATGCCTGGTCACTTTAGCTTTGTACCAGCCTGACCAAGCAGGACCATGTCTACCTTTGGGTATAGAAGAGAGCTCAGTAAATATGAAGACATAGATGAAGATGAGCTCCTTGCTTCTCTCACTGAAGAGGAGCTGAAGGAGCTGGAGCGGGAGCTGGAGGACATAGAGCCGGACCGCAACCTTCCAGTGGGACAACGGCAGAAGAGCCTGACGGAGAAAACACCAACAGGGACTTTCAGCAGGGAAGCGCTGATGGCCTACTGGGAGAGGGAGACGAAGAAACTCTTAGAAAAAGAGAGGCTGGGGGCATGCGAGAAGGTAAGATGCTGAGCCATTTGCTGTTTCCTGTAAATATTTGGGTTATGCTTCCTTGGCATGATCTAACTGACTCATTTAATTTCCTTTCAGTCTCTTGTAGCATTTTAAAGAACATTGTTAACCATACCTCTGCGCCTGCTAAAGTGCTGAGTATTAGCTCAGAGAGTTTTTGCTCTCTCTGGAGGTACCTTAAATGCTCCATTTAGGACAGAAGAAAGTGCCATAAAAACTATCATTAGTGATTAAAATAGGAAAAAATTTAAAGGGTATGTTAGAAATTATTAATAGGTAGAAATGTGGGCTTTTGGATAGCATTTGACGTTTTAAGAAAGCTACAGAAAGTGCCTTTTCCTTTCCTTAAAAAATAGCCAGTACTAACTGCTGAGAAGTGTGTCAGGAAGATAATTTTGAATGTGTTATGTCAGAAGTTGAGTAAGTGGATGCCAGGCTTTGTGGTCGCTGGAAGAAAGCTGTGTTGCAGTCAGCAGCTTGTGTTGCTTTGTCCCTGCTGAGGATCCTTGGCATGGTTCAGGAGTCTTCTGGCAACTGTTGTCAGAGGGCAACTGTACATTATTTAAAAAGTGGCCTGGGAGAGAGTCATCAGTCAGACAATTTAACTGCATTCCCAAAAAAACAGCCAGTAGTGTTTGTTAGGCAACTCATCCCCCAAAATAAAAATGTTAATAATAAAGGCCAGTTCCTGAACTGCAAATGAACAGTACAGCTGGCCTGGAGTGAAGGGCTCAGTCTTGGCAAGCAGTGAGCACTCTCAGTCTCAGCTGATGTCCATGTTGGCACCCCTGATCCTTGCTAAAAGTATTTGTGAGACTGAGCCAAACCACAAAGCAACTTCTATTTTCATGATGGCTCCATGTAATTTCAAAGCAAAGTGGGGACTTGGGGATTTTTGAGCAGTGCTTCATACCAAGCTCTCACTCTTTTTATAGGGACACATTTTCCCATTTTTTAGCAGAAAGATAGAACAAAGGCAAAGACAACTGCACTCATAACCTCTAACAGCCTTGATTCTGGAGCTTGGGTCATTTGCAAGGAAATAATTGCAGTTTATACATTAGATAAAATATCCACCTAGAGGAATGTCAGGTGGATTAAATTACCTTTCAATATTCAGGATGTTTTTACATGTGTTTTCTCTTGTTCATGAATGGTGGTATAACGTCTTTGCAGGCAAGAGCACAGACCAGTAGCTGTCATCAGACCATTAGTATCAGCTTGCAGGCATCAACTTCACCCCCTGTTTGTCAGTCCTAGAGAGTCAATGGCAAGATTAATGTTTATTTCCAGCTTAGCCTGGAACTCGAAACCTGGGCAGTTCCAAAAAACCTGCTGAACAGGTCTAGTTTGGTATCTTATATAATTGCAGGGTCTTTGTTTTTTTTCTCTTTTCCCATGTACATACAGCATTAATGATGGGTACTGGCTAAACCTCAAAGTCCTGGCAAAAGGCTCTATACTTTTTGGTCTGAAAAAATACTTCTTAATGCATCCTTAAATTAGAAAAGGTTGATATGCTGATATAGAGGGCACAAAGGCTTTCTTCCCCAAGGGCAGTAAGAAAGCTCCTTGAAAGCACTTTTCTTCTTGCTTTCAACTGTCTGGAAATTATACACCTTTATCATGGATGAATATTCATGCTTCTTCTATAGTTAGTGGTGAGTGATCAGCTGCTCCAAAAGGCAAACAACTTGCAGATAGCCTTTTAGGGTGAGTAACTTGTCCTCCAGAGATATTTACCTCTGCATTGACTATCTTAGTCCTAACTTTTAATCAAATTACTCCTACAAAGTAAGGTGAAGCCTCGCAGGCTGCCTGCAGCAGTCCTGCACCACAGTGCTGCCACAGTAAGAATACATCTCTGTTCACCTGCAAGGAAAAGAATATTCAATTTTGAAATTATCATGCAGTTTATTATGACACCAGACAATGTATGTGACAGGAAACTAAATTTCACCTTTGACCTCAGAAATGCCACTCAAAAAAAGGCCAAGTTTTTTTTTATTAATCTAGCATCACTAAACATATTAACAGCACATTTAAAGGCGCCTCCTTCTGCTCATCTGTTTTATATATTCCTAGAGATGTAAAAGCAAAGCCATGAAAACAGGTTTTTGGATAGCGAGTGCTTTCAGATCTTAAAACCCTACACATGGATAGAAGCTACAGATACAAATCTTAGTCCCACATAAGCCTGTAGGTAGCACAGTATCTGTCACCATAAGGGCCTTGCTGCACATGTTCTACAGGAGAAGCAGTGGGGCTGTATCCCACAAGATCTCTGTGTGCAGGCCAATGCAATCAGACCCTGCAAGCCCCCCACGTACTGGATGCTCAGGAACATCAGGTGGAAACGGCTCAGTGTCGTGTTTCATTAGGAGTCACAGTTCTCCAAACATTACAATTAGCATCTTTTTTTCATATATCCCAATACAGAATTCCGTTGAAGATTGTGAAACAATAGCATGCATTTTAACAATTCTCTATTTTCAGAGCTGGATAATTAAGCAAACCTAAAACTGCGCAGGCTGTCTGAAAACAGGCTGGCCTGTTAGTAACACTTGTTTTCCAGAAACAGTATCACTGTGTCTCTACAGAGTGTACTCACTTTGGAAAATACCCTCTAGTGTTTTACAAAGACAAAAATATAAATGTTGCTAAAGTAGTGCATACAAAACAATTATAATTCGTCCAAAATTTTTTAAACATTTTCAATTGTAAAGAAAAATATATACCTATAGTTTTTCCTGTAGACAAAACATGACATGGAAGATCTTTTTTGAACAAGAGGTTTAAGGTTGGTTGTAGATTCTGGGTTCAGTCACACCCCATAGATCCCCACCATGCTACTGGAGTTCTCCATGTGGAGACTGAGGTTTTCCTGGGGTGAAGACCTTTTCCTGCTCCTGTGCAGAGAATTCTCTTTTGCCACCATAACTGCTAAAGGCAACAAGCAGAGCATTGGGGCATGGTTCCAAATTTGCCTTCCTGGTACCCACCAAACACACTAAAATAACCTTGTCTTTCAGAAAAACAATGCATTTGCTCTGTAGACGAGGAGTTATAACAATTTGCAGTATGGCAGCTGACCTGTGACAGCACCGTCTTAGCTCTTGAAGAAACATGAAGAAATTCAGGGGTTATTGACCTGTGGTTACACCTTACCTGTGGGAATGCCTCTGAATGCTTTCTTCACAAATAGTTCATTAGTATGTACAGCCCGTGAAGTACATCCAGAGTATTTTTGACATGACTTCTGTAATTCTGTATTGTTTTGCATGCTGGTGTACAAGATTAAACATGCAGACACTATTTGTATTTTAAATCATGGCAACCTTTAATTTTTTAGACATACTAACATAAGCAAAGGAGTCTGAGATGTTTAATCCTCATGAAATGAAGAAGCTTGTTGCTCATGTCCATTCTGAAATTGTTGTCTTATGTTTCTGCTGTCAAAGATCCAAATTATATCCCTTCGTGTAAATGCCAACACATAGAAATCATGAAATATGTCCATGTTGTAATGCCTTGTATCAAGTTTTCTCTTGGCAGAAATCACTGACATTGGTAAAGTGGTTGCAATTTATGCTAAGCATATTCTAAAGAATGTAAAAGAAATAATGTTAAAAAGGTGTTAGGTGAAACATTTTCTATTCTCCTAACTGCATCTGTTTGATTTTAGCTTTCAACATTAACTTATTATAGTTGCAGTATAATTGTTCCTATGCTAAAAGGCAGTAGTTACATTACTTCAGTCATGTTTAACACCAACACCTACATTCCTGTTCAGGATTCCGAGCAAGAAGAAGACAATTCCGAAGAACTTCAAGAAGAATGTTTCACAGAAAGCAACAGTGAAGTGTCTGAGGAGGCATGTACTGAAGAGGATGATGATGAAGAAGAAGAAAATGAGGAGGAAGATGAAGATGAGAGTGATGATGACAATGAGGAAGAGCAGAATGCTGCAGCTGGTGAAAGACCTGAGAATGGCAGGCATTCTGACCACATCAGACACAAAAAGTGTAATGGTGCAAAGGACAATGAAAACTTCCTCAATGGCCATGATGGAAAAGATAGCAATAATCGGAGCTCAAAAAGCAGTGCCATCCACCCTTGTGGAAATCCAACAGTTATTGAAGATGCTTTGGAAAAAGTTAGGAGCAATGACCCTGACACCACAGAGGTCAATCTGAACAACATTGAAAACATCACTTCACAGATGCTTATACAATTTTCTCAAGCCCTGAGGGACAACACAGTGGTTAAGTCATTCAGCTTGGCTAACACCCATGCTGATGACAATGTGGCAATAGCTATTGCTGGTATGTTAAAGGTAAATCAGCATATAACTAGTCTGAATATTGAGTCAAATTTTATCACAGGCAAAGGCGTGCTGGCCATCATGAGAGCTTTGCAGAACAACAAGGTTCTAACAGAACTGCGATTCCACAATCAAAGGCACATCATGGGCAGCCAGGTGGAAATGGACATAGTCAAACTGTTGAAAGAGAACACCACTCTGGTAAAGCTGGGGTACCACTTTGACCTTGCTGGCCCAAGAATGAGCATGACAAGTATCCTGACAAGAAATATGGATAAACAAAGGCAAAAGCGTATGCAGGAGCAGCGACAAGAGTCAGGTTGTGACGGAGCCATCAATCCAAAGACCAAAGTCTTGCAGAAGGGGACACCTCGGTCCTCACCTTATGTGTCTCCTAAAAGCTCACCATGGTCTTCCCCGAAGCTCCCTAAGAAAGCACTGCCAGTGAAATGTCAGCCCTCAGCTCCTGCACCTCCACCTCCCCTTCCACCCTCACCCCCACCTCCTCCCCCCCCTCCCCCTCCCCTGCTTATTCCAGAGAAGAAGGCACCAACCAGGAATATAGCTGAAGTCATCAAACAGCAAGAAAGCTCTAGAAAAGCCTTAGATAATGGACAGAAAAAGAAAAAAGGCAAAAAGAGCAGAAAACATGAGAACAACATATTGAAAGAAATTAAAGATTCTCTAAAATCAGTCTCAGACAGAAAATCAGAGGAAGGTTCACGACCCTCCACCCGACCATCCACCCCACAAAGGTCACTCCATGACAACCTTATGGAAGCAATTCGGGCAAGCAGCATGAAGCAGTTACGGCGGGTATGTAAGAGATCCTAGTTCAGTAACTGATTGTGGCCCAAATATAGCACAAGCTCAGTTAATTTTAGTACACACATTTAGTAAAAAAATAAAAATCTTAAAAATGTGAGCATAATAAAGCACTTGGGAGGAGGCTTCCCTCTGATTAGGTTTTCCACAGCACAGTGGTTTCTGTCTGACTGTGATTTTGACAGAAAGTGGGGTACTTTCCCAGGTTCAGTCTTGTTATGGGAGATGATGTGTAGCACACAGCACTTGGTAGTGTATGTCGGGCAGGAATTTCAGGAACGTTGCCATCTATACTGTACAGAAAATGTAATGAATGCCCTTCCTGCCCCTGTTTCATAGGTGGAGGTACCAGAAGCCCTTCGGTGAAAGCCTGGATGACAGAAGAAGCAGAGCAGTGATGAAGGGGAGGCTGCTTGTCCTTTCACTGGTGGTAACATAGACTCTCTAGAAAGCTGCTTCCAAAGTACACTCTTAGATTCAAGCCATTTCTCTTTTATTTCAAAGAAATAAACCCGCTAAATACAAAATAATGCTTTAATGATCCATTTGCCTTGTAATCTGTAAATATGGAAATAATTTTCTTTTTTATTTAATGAGATTTATATTGAGAAGTTGTTGCTTATTTAGATATTCTTGTCAATATCTGATTGCACATCACTGGACAAGTTCTTTACACTGAGATGTAATAGTTTACCAGCCTGTGGTTTCTTTTTTTTTTTTTCATGAATTTACAATAAATGTGGTTTGAAGCTTTCAAGCAGACACATAGTCCTGGATTTCTGTGAGTGAAAACCACCAGCTGGTTGCATCAAGTCCGTGAGCATTGGGGAAGTCTCCTGGGAAAGAACCTGAGATCTTTCTTAGCTGCACCTGAGCCTATGTGGAGGATAGTATCTGAGCCCAGATGTTAGTGCAGTTTGCTATTGACATTAGAAAAAATGGTTCATAAGGCTATATGCAACTAAAACTAAGCTATGGGTTGTGTCAGGTCACCAGTGTTGCACACCAGGTCCTAAACCTTGGCCTAAGGGAAGAACTGGGAGATGAATAGAGCTGTGGTTCACATTGACTTATAGGCTGAAAGTTAATGTCAACATTTTAAGGATGCAGCAGAGCTATTCAAGTGAGATCCATTCAGTACAAGTGCTATCTATATTCAGATCTAACCCCAGTGCAAACATCCAGTCAGACAGAGAAACTTGAAAAGCAGTCTGCTATCCAGGTGGAAAAAGGCTTTCCTATGGTATCAGTTGAACAACAAGCAGGGTGTGAACTGTCAATATGATACAGTGGAAGCAGAGCCAACATCATTTGGAGGTGCACGACTGGAGGTATCACATCACAGGCAATGGCACAAATAGCCCTTCTTCATGTAGCACTAGACATCTCCCTCTGTCAGATTAGTTATGGTTCTGGGTGCTTCAGCTAGTGTGAAGGCAGTGATAACATGAAGAAAACTGAGTAATGGCCAAAATGTTGAAAGGTGAGAAGAGAGATATGTTCATAAGCACTACTAAGTATTAATTAGTTTGCTCATTGCAACTATAAATAACAGAATTAGTATTTCCTTTCTATAAAGCCATATCAAAGAGAATTACTTTGGGTTGCTCAGTAGTGGTACTGAAAAAATACGGGTAAGCTTGTACCTGCAGATATTAATGAGACAGATTTTCCCAGAAATAGGATCAAATTGCTGGAGGGAAATTAAGCTTAATGGAGAGCATATTTTTTAATGAATTGTCAGAAAGGTTATTGCCATGGCAAGAAAACAGTGAAGACACTGTTTTTTATTTGTATTTGTTGACTAGAGCGTACCAAAAGCAATTTATAACTAACTGAAACACTTTCTAACATTTTTCGTCCTGCTCAGGATCACAACTCATGAGTATTTCTAGACCCACTATTACAGGAAATATGGTATGCACAATTGGTCTTTAGCTGCCTTTAAAATTGTATAGGCTCCCATAGAATAAAAATCAACCTATGGTCAGTCTCCCATGACCAAATGGAAGTTTGGGCTTGGGATCTTCTGAGGATGGAAGCAATACTGGAATGCAGACCACAGTGAGGAGTAGACCTGTGGCCCCAGACCTTGTCCACAGAAACTTGTGAAGGATGAGAAACATCCTGGATGATTAATCAAATGGCAAAAGCAGCTAAGCAGCTGCAAGGGAAAATAAAAGGCAATGAGGCAACTCAGGAAAAGCACAATGGAGAGGATTTGGACAAGAAAAGAAAATGTTTTTTAAAAAGCACTACCATATTTTTAAGGAAAGAAGTAGAGTGGGTAGAGCTATTGAAAGTACCCTTTTTCAGAAGGCGAGGATGATGGGCACAGCTCCTATGAAGATTTGTCCAGTGCTGCTGCCTGTGGTGGCTGTCAAGTGGCCACCAGCCCTCTCAGGTGTGAGCCCTGCTCTGAGGTGTCGTACAGTCACGGAAGCAGCAGCCACGTGCAGTTATCGAAGCTCCTGCGGCACACTCCCTCACCAAGTGTCAAGTCCTGTGCCTTAGCCAAAGTCTAATCTGGGCAATTACCTTCTGCCTACATACATTTCACAGCTTGGAGGCATTTCAAGGCATGGCTCCTATTTGCAGAGCCACAAGGCAGAGCCCCCCCAAACACCTTGTTAAGGTTTTGATGCCCTGCTGAAGGGAAGCCAGTCCCCTTCCCTCTGGGCTGTCAGCTCTGCTGCCTGTGGTGCTGAGCTCCCTCACACGTGTCCAATGAGCAATCCCTTTTCCATTCAAACAGGCAAGCAAGCACTGTATGACAACCATCCAAACCCCTCTGGGAGGTACAGTGCTGCTGCCTTTCTGGAAATTAATATGGTTTAGCAGGAGGCAGGAGGCAGGAGGTGCCAAAATGTGTTTCTGCCTTGGGAACAGACACCCCTGGGGCATTTCCCCTGGGGCCCAAGTGCTGCTTGTAAGCTCGGTTCACTTGACTTTTTTTTTGGTCACAGGGAGACAAATGATCTGTGTTGGAGGCCTGACTGCCTCACTGACCTGTAGGAAAAGTGTTCTGGGGTCATCTCCTGCACATCTTGTGCTGTGCTCCCATCAGAGTTGGACACAGGAGCCCCAGGATGCAGGTATGCTCCTTGGTTCAATTCATAAGGCTCCTGCAGTGAAGGTGGCCATCCATTTCCTCTGAAAGACCAGTCAGAGAAACAAACACATCAAAATCCATCATCCGTGTGTTCTGTGTGTAACATGGAACAACTTACAGTGCTGCACTTCAAATCCTGTGCTTCTCGGTGCAAGAAGGACCTTGAGGTTCTGAAGCATGTCCAGAGAAGAACAAGAGAGATGGTGAAGAGTCTAGAGAATGAGTCATATGAGGAGTGGCTGAGGGAGCTGGGGATGTTCAGCCTGGAGAAAAGGAGGCAGCTCAGGGAGACTTTGTTGTTCACTACAACCATCTGAACAAAGGCTGTAGTCATGTGGGGGTCGGTCTTCTCCCAGATGATAAGTGACAGGACAGGAGGAAATGCCCTAAAATTTCACCAGTGCAGGTGGAAATTAAATGTAATATCCTTAGACTGGATATTAAAAAAATTTTTTCAGCAAAACAGTGGTCAAGTAATAGAATAGGCTGCCCAGGGAAGTGGTGGAAGCATCCCTGGAAATGTTAAATAAGTGTGTAGGTGTGGTGCTTAGAGACATGGTTTAGTGGTGGATCTGGCAGTGCTGGGTTAAGGTTAGACTCAATGATCTTAGAGGTCTTTTCCAATCGTAATGATTCTGTGATTCTATAAAAGAGCTGACCTTTGAAAAAACCAGAAATACCAGAGCCTGACTGTTACATGTAATTCCAATACATGGCCTTTCAGTTCATGCCTCACCACATAGGGAAGGGTCTGAGAATACAGAAAGAAAAGGAGCTCATAAAAGAGCAAGAAATTTTATTTCCACATCTTCTAGAAGTTTCCTGCCTCTGTCTGAGTCCCCTGTTGATGTTCTGGACAGTGACCCACCTTGCTGGGGCTTGGCTGAGGGCAGAGGTGCTGGTCTGAATGCTCTGCATATGACCACCAAACAGGGCAGGTGGTCATGGGGGATCCTGCCAGGAGAAGCCACATTCATTTCTGGAGGCCAAGTCTGTGCTGCACACAAGCAGTGAGCCAGAAGAGCTGGTGTGGGACAATCCCTGTGTGGTGTGGTGGGAGAATGGATGTCCTGGGAGGCTGTGAGGCAGAGGGGAGTGGGACGCTGTAGCCAAGGCCTCTCCCTTGCCCACATGGTAGCACAACACAGTTAACTCTTGCAGAACACAGCAGAAGTTGTGAGTATTGCAGACTTTCTACCACTCATGCATCTTCCTCAGAAGTCCATCAGTTCCATGGAAGCAATGATTAAAGCAGAGCAGCTCCACATCCAAAACAGAGAGGACTTCTCTGTAGGTTGTTTAAAGAGTGGCACATAACCACCATGAGTTAGCCACGAAGGGGGTACTTGCAATGCTTAGAAGAAAGGGGAGAGGTAGCTCCAAACACTATTCTCACAGGTGCACGCCCAAGTGAAACAGCACTGGGAAGGGTGTGTACAATTTCAGTAGCTAACAGGAAAAATTGTTTTGAATTGGAAGAGGGACAGAAAATGGCTGGGATAATTGGGGAACTGAAGAGGCTGTCCTGTGAGAGAGATGAGAACAGGTGGTGGGATCAACCTAGCCAAACAAAGGCTCAAAGGGATTTCAGCTCATGTCTATAAATACTGCAAAGTGGAAAGAGCTATGGGACATGGTTAGCAGTAGAAAAAAAAAAAAAAAAGAAAAAGACAAAAACTGTGCATGACTGCATTTGGATCAGAAATTAGAAGACATGTCCAAACTCTTAGAACAAGAAGGTTCTTGGAACAGCCTTCCCATTAAAATAGAATGGGCAAATTCTTACTCTTAAAATAATGCAAGAAGCTTATGAAACTGATAGTATGGTTTGGAGGTTTCAGAAGCAGAGGCTTGAAACTGGTAGCACAGAAGCCCTGCCATTATTAAATTAATGCTCTTAGATGTGATAACTCCACAGGATCTGCAACCTGCAATAGTACTGAAAGTCATAAAAATCTTCTGCAATTTGTCATAAGATGCTTTATTTTCAAATCCATGTAAGTCAGATGTAACTTCAGAAAAATACTATCACATGGAAACCAAAGTCTTCTACTAGATTCTGGCTTAATATCTTCTACACTTGATGCCAACAGGAACCAAATAATTTACTAGAGGAAGTAGAATTTTGTTCATATATTGGTAAGCCCAGAACTGTACATATACTGTCTGGTTCTGACAGACCTATGTGTCCAAATGCTGCACTTATGACAGAATTAATTTTTAGATTTATTCCTGAAAAGTTATAACACAAGTTTACTTTGGCTTGCCAGTTCAGTTGTTTGATTTTTAATTTTAAGTTCTTAAATAGGATAGTGGTAATTGTGCCATACATGTAAGGAGAAATACTGCACCCAGGAAAAAAAGCCTTGCTTAGAAAATAAGTTGTGTACCTGTATCACTGAGCAGATGCACTTTAGAAGCAGCTGGTGATCTGTGGTGGCCCCCTTTATATAAGTAGCATGAGATGTTTTTCTTTTCACACATGTAAAACATCTGCCCACTAACAGTGTTTCAAGTTAGGCACTAAATGAAGTTTCTGATTGGGACTGTGATTTGTGTAGTATTTTGGTAATTTTATTTCATCTGACAGTTCTCTTGCTCTGGGAAGTACCGAGGACTCATGTTTAAGAGCAGCTAATCAGAAAAGACCATTATCGAGGGAAAACATCTCAATATCTTACCTCCTGGCTGGGACTTGAGCTTCCAGTCCTCAGCCTCACCCTCAGCTGCCAGGACTTGGAGCCACAAAGGAGGAGGGTTAGGGACAAGGGGTGCTGTCACAGCTTGGGGAGGCAAAGTGGAGGTGTGAATCTGGACAAAGCAAGTGGGTGACTGGTAAGGATGGGTAGCTCCCAGGATGGACTGACCATTTCCCACAGGTCCATGCTGCTCCCTGCCTTGGCAGGGCTGTCCTGCAAGGGCAGTGTGGGCTGAAGGTCCCTGGTGGCTTTGGGTCTGCTGGGTGGATGCAACCTTGTGCTAAAACTGGAAGGCTAAGGAGTGAGCTGCAGTGAGAGCGCAGCAGCTGAGGGCTCTCTTTTTGTGTAGATAGTGGAAAAATAGAGCAACTATCATGCACAGGCTGGGGGGGTATCTGGGGCACTATCAGACCCAGATGTGACTGTTCTGTGTGAAAAAGATGGATCAGTCCAAAAGAAAAATGGAGATAGGAAAAAACTCTGCCATTGGGGAAAGCAAGGCAACAGCCTATCTGCCAGATGTATTTATTTCTATCTATAACTTTTGACTACTTTCAGCTTCAAATGAATATGAATTTTAAAAAGGGTTTTAAGGAAAAAAATATTGAATTATTTTCTACAGAACTATAACACAGGGAAAGACGTTTTCTTTCATTAAAATATGGTCCCAGTAAAAATTCTTACTGAGTGTCTGGTAAGAGCCCAAACATGTATCTCAAAGCCAAGGCTGAGGGTTATGTCCTGGGCTGTTTGTGTACTCTGGGGTATATTTTTAAAATTTGTTATGCCTCTACTTTGCCTTGGAAACATCAGTACTGATCCAGCTCACAGTACTGCAAGGTTATGTTCACGCAGACTCAAGTGTGCTCCAACATCCTCAGGCATCAAGTACTACTGGACTCATTATTACTATATTTATTTTATTTTTATTTTTGCTAACAGGAATGCCTGGACTGGTGGAATATAAGTGAATATGATCACTGTCAGTGTATTTCTAAATGGTGAGAGAAGCACAGCCCATGATCCAATGCAGGAAATTTTGTAAATGCAGATGAGGCAAGCCGTGAGGACAGGAGTCATGGCTGACCTGGCTGTGAAAGAATGCCTGTGAAAAGGAAGACACACGATTTATGCCATTTCCTCACCTAAGAAACAAGCATACAAGGAACTGACAGTCAGAAATGCTTATGCACTCTGAGGAGGATAAATTTGGGGTTATTCCCAGGAGTGGCCTAGAAGATGTTTCACCAGACTAACCAAGTCCAGCCTCTATGCATGAGACTGTTTTTCTGGAGTGGGACATACTTGACGTTTCAATTCTATAGGTAAGAAATTAATTCCTCTTGCACCTCCTTATGCCTTTCTGCTGAGAGCATTAGGTCAGCCTATCTATGAAGGACTAAGTATTTCCTGGGCTTTTCTTTCCAGGTTTTTTTTTTTCCAAGAAACATTTGGAGCAATGTCTGTATTTTTTAATTACCATACTCACAAATGTTCTTGAGGGCTGTCAATGAGCTACAGTTAAAGCAGTGAACTTTGCAGGCACCTGAAGGAAGTGTTTATGTGTACACAGTGTGGGGTCATTCCTGTCGCTCGGTCTCAGCTTACTGCTCTCTAAATCTGCGACACATGCATGTGTTGCTGTGTTTCACAAACAAGTTGGAAGGCAACAGTGCTCGGGTTTCATGTTCTCTTGATCACTTCTGCCAAATTCCATCTCTTTGTTTTCCTCTTCACCCAGCGTGCCCTGACTGTGGCAGGTCAGTCTCAGCTGTGGAGGGTGGGCAGATAGAGTTAACCTATGCACATATTGTGAGTGGTGAGACAGGCACCAGCACTAGTCCAGAAGGTTTGTGACTGCACAGACAGCCCCCAGACAGGGCAAATATTCCTGACTTTCATCCCAATTTAGCATGGGTTTGGGTGTGTTACAAGCCCTTGTTACAAGATGGATGTCATCCCATGCCAGGATTTTCTTCTGTCTAGCCACTCATGACCTAAAGTTTTCAGTCTCTGCTATAGTTTAAAGTGACTAAAATCAGTTTGAGATCCAATCACTCCAAACATCCCAATAGCTGGATTTTAGGTGCAACACCAGGTGGTGCAGCTCCAGGACAATTCTACAGTTCTGGATGTGCACTGCAGAAAAAAAATCAACCAGCAAAAAGGAAAACTTTGCCGTTTGCTTCCCTAGAGCTCTCACGGCAGGTTCAGAGCTGTGTTGCTGGTGCAAAGGATATGCTGGGAACCTCTAGCTAGGAGCAGAGGGAGGACAGCATTGAACAGCACAGATTTAGATTGGATTAAATTTTTCTGGATCAGTACCTTAAGCTCTTTGTGACAACAGAGCCACAGATGTTGATAGTTGATAGCTCAGCACAGCTGAGCAGCTTGAATAACCCCACCGTGCCACTGGTTCTCACTCTCAAATTCCCACTGGGAAGAATCCCACAGGTCACATGGAGAGCTGAGCTCACAGCTGGGTGTCGGACAATCCTGAACCCTAATCCTGCCAGCTCCTTGTTACAAGACATGGTGTTACCTCAAGGGCATTGAGCACGTTTTGTTAGCATTCTGTCTGTAGAGCATAAAAGCTCCTCCAGACTGGCCTTTGCCCCAAGAAAATATGAAACATAATTAAACTGGTCCATAAAAATAGGTAGTAGGTGGAGCCCTTAGTCTCCCTAAAAAAATCCATTGGAAAGTCTTGTTTAGTACTTTGTCATCTTCTTAGGTGAAAAGTTAGGCCATGAATATCAACCACACTGGATGTGGAGAATCATTCATACCAGATAGCCATCATTTGTCTACCTCAGAGTGGCAATGCATGGCCTTATCTGTGAGTGACTGTATGTCAATAATACAACATGCTGTGTCTCATTCTAACATTTAATTGAATGCAGGGTGAGCAGACCTGTTCCATGCAGAGGGCACTGGCTCCTCAGACAGCCACCCAGGTAACAGAGCTGTGAGCTCCTTGTCCACGTTAGCCAAGTCTGACCCCACCTACACACTGATTCTGAAGCAGTCAGCTATCTGCCCTGCAGAGTGTTGCTCTGCAGCTCTGCAGCTTTACTCCCCACCAGAGGAGACATGGTGCTGACTAACTGGGAATGTGGGGTCCTTATCACATTTGGGGATCTGCATTACCCACAACTGCTCTCCCATCCCTTGCTCTGCCTGTTGGTTTTCTGCTACTGTCTCATCGTTGTATTGACACTAGCAGTGCTGCCTGGGATAAAGTGGCAAGGGAGTGATAGATGGAGAGGTTCTTTCATGAGAGATGGGTCAGTTAATCACTTCCAGGGTGGAATTTCTGGGTCTCCAGTGCTGCTGTTGTGGTGGGACTCACATGCCTGAGATGGCTCAAAGCAAAGACCTGAGCTTCAATCTGTCAAATTTCAATGAATGTTTAAACACCTGCTTTCCAAAACAGCTTCTTTCCAAGATGATATTTAACCACCCTCCATATGGAGCAGTGGTCTCAAAAGATTTTCAGTTTGAATATCGCTTTGTTTATAGGATATTTTCTTTTTTGAAATTCATGATTAATGCATCTCTTGGGCAGACTCAGGGTCTCTCTCTTGTTTGCTTTTAAATTAAGAAGTCTGGAGAGTTCATTACATCTGGGGCAATGGTGAAACTGCTCAGTTCTTCAACAAGCCAAGAGGTGGAAAAGTTCTGCAGGGTCATTCAGTCCTCTTGCTGGAGCTGGGGGAGCTGTAATGATCTGTGAAAAGAAGATTCAAATGTGCCCACCTTGTTCCAGTATTTGTCAGCAAAAGATGCTGCCTGCTCTCCTGAGGTCACAGGAGGCTTCTGGGGCTGTTGCTGACATTTACAAGCAAGCAGTGGGCTTGAGTAGTTATTTCTGACTCAGAATATCATACTTTAGGAGCAGAACATCTGGTTTAGTTGAAATCAGCTGGGGATGACCTGGAGGCAAATCCGGAGTTGCATAATTACAGTTAGCTTCTAAGTAAAATTAGGGATTTAGTCTGGAAATTCTGTTGAAGCTCTAGCTCTACTCTGATCTCCTGCCTCTTTCACCAGATATATTATAATCCTTCAAAATGCAAACACTGAGCTAACCAGTGCTGGCAGAATTTCCTTCATTGTGTCTGTACAGCTGTTTCTGAGCAGGACCCATGCTGTGGTGCAGAGGAGAAGGCTGCATTCAAATATATGAGGGAGTAAGGATGTTACACCCCAGCACAGTAAGGACATCTACCTTGAAGCGAGTCTACAGGAGGCCACCAGGTTATCAGAGGGATGAAACACCCTTCCTACGTGAAAAGGCTAAGAGAAATGGGATTGTGCAGCCTGGAAAAAAGGCGGCTTTGGGAGGACCTAATTGCAGCCTTCCAGTACCTGAAGGGAGCCGACAAGAAGGTTGGAGGGGACTTTCATAGATCAGGTAGTGACAGGACAAGGGGAATGGCTTCAAACTGAAAGAGAACACGTTTGGATTAGATATTAGGAAGAGATTCTTTACTATGAGGGTGATGAAACACTGGAACAGGTTGCTCAGAGAATTTGTGGATGCCCCATCCCTAGAAGTATTTAACACCAGGTTGGATGGAGCTTTGAGAAACCTGGTCCAGTGGAAGATGTCCCTGTCCATGGCAGAGGGGTTGGAACTACCTGGTCTTTGTGGTCCTGTCCGACTCAGGCTCTATGACTCTATGATTTTATTTGCCTTTCCCCCAAGTGGTTTGTGCAGGATCACCTTGCTGTGGGGCTGAGGTGAGCACTATCCCTCCAGTGATCTGACTTTTCACTGGAAGGGCTTTCTCACCAGCTTGGCCTCCACACTGCACAGCATCAAGAAAAGCTTGATTATGGTCCGTTTTTCCTTTTTCTTTCCATATCTCTTGCCATGCCTCCAATTGCCATTTTCAAAATTATGGAGGAAGCATGCTCCATCTGTTCTATTTCCTCCTGCTGCCTCTTCCCTTCATTTCAGTGTTTTGCATAGAAGAGGCTTGCTTTTTTCCATGTTTGCTTCAGGACATTTTTCTGTTCAATAACTCTCTCAGGGACACAACCATTGTGATTAAAATGTTATCACCTTGGGCTCAGGGGCTCTCATCAGTGTCAATCCTTTCCGCACATGTATGTCTGCTGAAGTCCACATTTTTATGTGGACATAAAAAGACACCCTGGAACCTTTTTTTTCCCCTCTTTAATCCACATCTGGTATTGCTTGGGTAATGGGAGATGTAAGTACATGAGGTAAGAAAAAGCCAAGCCTAACCCATGAAGACAGTCTGAATCAAGCTTCAAGCTGCTTTTTCCTTCCCACTGGCTCTGAACCAAAACAAAGAGTAAGTAATCTTTTCATGTTATGTCTCACTATTGATGAAGAAATTTTTTTCCTAGCAGACATCACACAATCCCTCAACTAACATCCCTCACTGTGTTTCAGGTAAAGGCTCCTGCCCTTGTGGTCATGATATCAAGCCCCTCAAGATTTGAGCCCCTCAAAATTTGAATCAAACTGAAATTTTTTTGTTGTTATCAGTGGCTATAGCTGGACTATTGTGATTAAGCAATTGCATTGTGAACATTGTGTGCTTGGCTAATCTTTTAAGGGAAATGGAAGACAATCCCAAGCTGAACAGGCTTGTTTGGATGAGAGCCACCAGGAGTGAAGCCAGCAGAACTGAGCAGTAACTGGGGCAAAGGTGATTCTAGCTGTGGGAGATTGTGACCACCAACACATTGACCACCTACTCAAAATGAACCCAACTCAAATGGAGGGAAGAACTGTGCATGCAGACTTATTAGCATGAGTAGTGAGAGATATAATTAGGAAATAGGAGTTTCAGTACTAATTAATGAATGTTATACAATATGTAACCAATGAATGCTTGATGCCTTTGTTAAAATGTATAAATAACATAAAGTTTTGATGGTTGAGGAACCAGCCTTTTGTGAGTTACCTCCCAGCTCTGTACTTGGCACGAACTAAAATAAAAATAGAAATACCTTGTCTTGGTGTGTGAATTGACACTGCACACATGGTTACAAGCCTGTGTTTGGGACAAGAGCTGGAAATGTGATAAACGTAAATGAGAGGCTTCCTTGGTATATAAAGATAAAACTGGAACTTTCCCCATGAATCTAAATAAATGTTCTTCAGCATTTATTTTTCAAAAGAAAAAGATTCTCAGAGCATCCTTAATATAAATTTGCTGCTGTTCTGTATTCTAAAAATTTTTTTTTACAGATTTTATTGGAAAGTAGTTACATAATCACCTGCACCACATATAAAATACGTAACTGTATCTTGAAGGAGAAAATAGATTTGTTCTAGTAATAAAAATTCACTTTCAGAAGAATTTTATAAATAAATACAGTGCAGCATTGTCCTAGGTTGCAATATTGATGTAGTTAAGTATTCTATTACCACCAGCTGTGGGCCATTAGCTGCTATCACCCACTCCGGATGACAGGCAATGGGCCATCCGTTAGCTATTATCACTTGCTAACGACCCACCCCGCATGACAGGCAATGGGCCATCAGGGACCCACCGTGTGACTCATGGACTTATCTCATCCCATTGTGGGATGCTCTGCCCAGGAGGGAGGAACCAGGTGTTCCCACGTGGATATAACCTGGCCCTGGAACTGCCTGAGCTAGCCCTGTCTACTGGGTTCCCAGAGGACGAGAGCTACCACTGGATTTTCAGCTGGAGACCAGACCTTCACAGGATCACCGCCTCAACTGGACTACTTCAGTTGGACTGCTACTACCACCCTAACAGGGTGTTAGGTTGTATCTGACTTTGTCAGTGCTTTTCCTTGTATTATTTCACTTATTTTTAATTTCAATCTTGACTTGTGGTCTCCCACTGGTTTGTTTTCAAACCAATACATATTTTGGCGCCCAACGTGGGGCCCGACCTGGGGAAACTCAGAAATCCTAGCACCATGATGCTCGGCTTATCTATATGGGTACTGTATCTCGCTCTCTATATTTTTCCTCAAATGGGATACTATCTGCCCGTCGTATTGCTCCTGTTGCGACCAGGGAATGGCATGAGAATTGCCCTATTGGTTTATTATGCCTATGGCATGGTTACCTGTGAGGCGATGAACACCATTCGTTATATATACTCGACTTTGTCTGCCTGGCCTAACCTGAGCTGCTTCGTCTGGGATCTTATCAGCAATCGCACCCACCCTCTGGGGCTAGGAGGAGAGAGCGGTTTCTTCCAGCCTTTCAGGTCAGGCACAGCCATTTTTGACAACATTGAGTTCTCTCTGGATGCTAGGGATGGCATAATCTTTTTGTTAGTTCTGTTTTCTTTGACCAGCACCGTTTACCTCATGCTGAAGAACAGAACAATACTTTGTCTTCGTGAGGAGGAGAAACGAAGCAAGTCAGCAGGCAAGAGGAAAAGAACCAAAGGAGCAGTCAATGTCTCAACACAGACCATTGCCGAATCAGAACAGCCAAAGCCAGTAGCGGTTGCCCCCGTCCAGAAAAAGAAATCCAAGAGCAAGTCAGTCCGCACAGCGACTGATGAGGATGCGGCAGGACCATCTCACCAAGCAGAAGAGACAGAGCCAGAGATCATCACTCGCTCTCTATCCCTGGGGGAGCTGCGGGACCTACGGAGGGAATTCACCCGGCAGGCGAATGAGTCCATCTTGACCTGGCTGCTCCGTATCTGGGACGCCGCAGCTACTGACACTATTCTGGATGGAAGTGAGGCCAGACAACTGGGATCCCTGTCTCAGGATGTGGTCATTGACCAGGGGATTGGGAAAACCCAGGAAACTCTCAGCCTCTGGCGGCGATTGCTGCTGAGTGTACGGGACAGATAACTGTGCAAAGAAGACCTCCAGATGCACCAAAGGAAATGGAACACAATAGAACAAGGTATCCGATGCCTGAGGGAATTGGCCGTACTAGAGATCATTTTCTCAGACAACGAGAGATTCCCCAAGAGCCCAGATAATGTCCGGTGCACTTCACAAATGTGGCTAAGATTCGCACGGCTCGGACCAGAGATATACTCTCGTTACCTGGCAACACTGCAGTGGAGGGAAGGCGAAGACCAGGTGGGCGTGTTAACAAACAAACTGAGAATTTACGAGGACACTGTCACCGCTCCACTACGCACTCAGGTCTCATCAGTGGAAACAAACCTGGCCGAGCAAGTCCGGAGCTTGATTGAAGAGAGCCTCCAGAAACTAAGGAAAGAGTTCAAAGAAGGATTTTTCCATGTCACACCGAAACCAACCAGAGTCTCTGCCATCAGGAGCAGACATCCCCCAGCCAGGGAAAGAAGACAAACCCCGCGACGTGACCTCTGGTTTTTCCTTCAAGAGCATGGGGAAGACATGAGGAAGTGGGATAGGAAACCCACCTCCACCTTAGCAGCCCGGGTACGTGAATTGAAAACAGAAACATCCACCTCAAGAAGCTCACCTAAGTACAACACTGCCCCAGTCTCTTGTGGACAGAACTCCAGACAGAATGGAAGCGATAATATGACTGATCCTCTTGAAGGGACCTCAGGAACACATTTACAGGAGAAGAACATCGTGCACCAAAAACAGGATTAGAGGAGCCCTGCCTCTAGCCAGGTAGAGGAAAGGGATAATCGGATCTATTGGACTGTGTGGATCCGATGGCCTGGCACGTCTGACCCACAAAGATACACGGCTTTAGTTGACACCGGCGCTCAGTGCACCCTGATGCCATCCAGGTATGTGGGGACCGAATCCATTTCCATTTCTGGGGTGACAGGAGGATCCCAGCAGCTGACTGTACTGGAAGCTGAAGTGAGTTTAACTGGGACCGAGTGGCAGAAACACCCCATTGTGACTGGTCCAGACGCCCCATGCATCCTCGGCATAGATTATCTCAGGAGTGGATATTTCAAAGACCCAAAGGGACATCGCTGGGCTTTTGGGATAGCAGCCGTAGAGACGGAAGACATAAGACAACTGAATACCCTGCCCGGTCTCTCAGATAACCCGTCTGCTGTAGGACTACTGAGAATTGAAGAACAGCAGGTACCAATTGCTACAGCAACAGTGCACCGCCGGCAATACCGCACTGACAGAGACTCTGTGGCCCCCATCCATAAGATGATTCGGGAACTGGAGAGCCAAGGGGTGGTCAGCAAGGCTCACTCACCCTTTAACAGCCCTATATGGCCAGTGCGTAAGTCCAGTGAAGAATGGAGACTGACGGTGGATTACCGTGGCCTGAATGAAGTCACACCACCACTGAGTGCTGCTGTACCGGACATGTTGGAACTTCAGTATGAGCTGGAATCCAAGGCAGCAAAGTGGTATGCGACCATTGATAGTGCCAATGCCTTTTTCTCCATTCCTCTGGCAGCAGAGTGCAGGCCTCAGTTTGCTTTCACCTGGAGAGGTGTGCAGTACACGTGGAACCGACTGCCCCAGGGGTGGAAGCACAGTCCCACCATCTGCCATGGACTGATCCAGACTGCACTGGAAAAGGGTGAGGCTCCAGAACATCTGCAGTATATTGATGACATCATTGTGTGGGGGGACACAGCAACGGAAGTATTTGGGAAAGGAGAGAAAATCATCAAAATTCTCCTGGAAGCCGGTTTCGCCATCAAGAAGAGCAAAGTCAAGGGACCTGCCCGAGAGATCCAGTTCCTGGGAGTAAAGTGGCAAGACGGACGGCGTCAGATTCCTTCTGAGGTCATCAATAAGATCATCGCAATGTCTCCACCAACTAACAAGAAGGAAACGCAAGCTTTCCTAGGCGCCATAGGCTTTTGGAGAATGCACATCCCTGAGTACAGCCAGATCGTGAGTCCTCTCTACCTCATAACCTGCAAGAAGAATGATTTCCACTGGGGCCCTGAACAGCAGCAAGCCTTCACCCAGATCAAACAGGAGATCGCTCATGCGGTAGCCCTGGGACCAGTCAGGACAGGACCAGAGGTAAAGAATGTGCTTTACTCTGCAGCTGGGAGCCATGGTCTGTCCTGGAGCCTTTGGCAGAAGGTGCCTGGCGAGACCCGAGGTCGACCACTGGGATTCTGGAGTCAAAGTTACAGAGGGTCTGAAGTCAACTACACTCCCACCGAGAAAGAAATCTTGGCAGCTTACGAAGGAGTCCAAGCTGCCTCAGAGGTGATCGGCACAGAAACACAACTTCTCCTTGCACCCCGATTGCCAGTGCTGGGGTGGATGTTCAAGGGAAGGGTTCCCTCTACCCACCATGCCACTGATGCCACGTGGAGCAAATGGATTGCCCTCATCACACAGCGCGCCCGTATTGGAAACCCGAATCGCCCTGGGATTCTGGAAATCATAACAAACTGGCCTGAAGGTGAGACTTTTAAATTATCTTCAGAAGAAGCAGAGGAGAAAGTAGCACGTGCCGAGGAAGCACCCCCGTATAACGAGCTGCCGGAGAGTGAAAGACGCTCTGCCCTCTTCACCGATGGTTCCTGCCGAATTGTAGGCGCAGATCGGAAATGGAAAGCTGCAGTATGGAGCCCCACACGACAAGCTGTACAGGCTACCGAGGGACAAGGTGGATCGAGTCAGGTCGCAGAGCTTAAAGCCATCCAACTGGCTTTGGATATTGCCGAACGAGAGAAATGGCCAAGGCTCTATCTCTACACTGACTCCTGGATGGTAGCCAACGCGCTATGGGGATGGTTAGATCGCTGGAGAAAGGCTAACTGGCAGCGCAGAGGAAAACCCATCTGGGCCGCTGAGATTTGGCAGGACATCGCCGCCCGGGCAGAAAAGCTGACTGTGAAAGTTCGACACGTGGATGCACATGTACCCAAGAGTCGGGCTAATGAAGAGCATCGTAACAACGAGCAGGTGGACCGAGCTGCCAAGGTGGAAGTGTCACAGGTGGATCTGGACTGGCAGCACAAAGGAGAATTATTTCTAGCTCGTTGAGCCCATGATGCCTCTGGTCATCAAGGGAGAGATGCGACATACAGGTGGGCTCGTGACCGAGGGGTGGACTTGACCATGGACAACATCTCACAGGTCATCCACAGCTGTGAGACTTGCGCTGCAATCAAACAGGCCAAGCGGGTGAAGCCTCTGTGGTACGGTGGACGATGGTCAAAGTACAGGTATGGGGAAGTATGGCAAGTTGACTACATCACACTTCCCCAAACCCGCCAAGGAAAGCGCTACGTGTTGACCATGGTGGAAGCAACCACAGGATGGTTAGAGACCTACCCTGTGCCTCATGCTACTGCCCGAAACACCATCTTGGGTCTGGAAAAGCAAGTCCTGTGGAGACATGGTACCCCTGAGAGAATCGAGTCTGACAATGGAACCCATTTCAAGAATGGCCTCATAAGCACCTGGGCTAGAGAACACGGAATTGAATGGATATACCACATCCCCTCTCATGCACCAGCTGCCGGGAAAGTTGAACGGTGCAACGGACTACTTAAGACAACTTTGAAGGCACTTGGCGAGGGAACCTTCAAAAATTGGGAACTGAACTTAGCAAAGGCCACCTGGATGGTTAACACAAGGGGTTCTATCAATCGAGCCGGTCCTGCCGAGTCCGAACCTTTGCACACAGTGGATGGAGATAAAGTCCCTGTGATACACGTAAGAGGTTTTTTAGGAAAGACTGTTTGGATTAGTCCCACCTCAGGCAAAGGCAAGCCCATCCGTGGGGTTGTTTTTGCCCAAAGACCTGGTTATACTTGGTGGGTGATGCAGGCAGATGGGAAAACCCGTTGTGTCCCACAAGGAGACCTTATCTTAAGTGAGAACTGTGTAGATGGTAATAGAATAAGGGGTGGATAATGTCCTAGGTTGCAATATTGATGTAGTTAAGTATTCTATTACCACCAGCTGTGGGCCATTAGCTGCTATCACCCACTCCGGATGACAGACAATGGGCCATCCGTTAGCTATTATCACTTGCTAACGACCCACCCGCATGACAGGCAATGGGCCATCAGGGACCCACCGTGTGACTCATGGACTTATCTCATCCCATTGTGAGATGCTCTGCCGAGGAGGGAGGAGCCAGGTGTTCCCACCTGGATATAACCTGGCCCTGGAACTGCCTGAACTAGCCCTGTCTACTGGGTTCCCAGAGGACCAGAGCTACCACTGGATCTTCAGCTGGAGACTAGACCTTCACAGGATCACCGCTTCAACTGGACTACTTCAGTTGGACTGCTACTACCACCCTAACAGGGTGTTAGGTTGTATCTGACTTTGTCAGTGCTTTTCCTTGTATTATTTCACTTATTTTTAATTTCAATCTTGACTTGTGATCTCCCACTGGTTTGTTTTCAAACCAATACAAGCATGCAGGATCAGCCTTTTGTTTTTTTTAAATGCCTTCTCCAGTACCACAGAGGTGTGTCCTTTATATAGCTCCAGTCTCTGGTCAGCCTAACAATGACCCCTGTTATTAACTGCTTAGCCAAATGTTTTGCCAGTTTGCAAGAGCTGCCAAAACTGTCGTAAGAATTTGTGGAACTCTTGATATAACCTCATACAGACTGATACCCTTCTGTGTAATGGGGTGCTGTTTCAGATAGCCTACCAAATCCCTTCTGAACTCTGTAACTCCAGTCTTTGTTTCACCCTGTGAATTTTGCCAAACCTTCACATGCTGCAGGAGAGAGAAGGGGGCTTTGCACATACTGTGCAGATTGCTTCAGGTGTTCCCATCTGCAGGGTAAGCTTGTATTTTGTGTATCAGCTGTGTGCTTCTCTGAGCTAGCGTACACTTCAGAGGAGAAACAGTGATGAAATACAGAGACAACCTCCTAGCAAGAGTCCCTAGCAGGTAGCTATGGCAGGAGAGTTGCTCAGTGCTCATTATGAGAACTAATCCCACAGGGACTCGCTCTCTGCAGACTAATAACTGTTCCTGTGGCTGAAGTATCACACCAATTAAACACATATTCTTCTCTGGGACTGAGACTACTGCTAGGGAAAAACAACTCTACCACTGCATTTGCTGCTGCAGAGTCCCCTTCCTGATTCCAGAACATCCCAACAGCATGCACACGCATGCAGCAAACAACTAATATTTAAACTAAGTGAAAAAAATTCTGTTAGTCCCTCTATGAGCTTCTGCTCAGCAAGACCTTAAGAAATTGTGTAGAGTAAAAACATTTTGCAAGTTTCACTAACATTAGCAACACAAAGGACAAAGGTTTTGTTTCTTTTTTCCTTCTTTAATTCAACAAAATAGATGCTGCTAAATAAGCACCCATCTGTCTTCATAGTAATAAAAAAGGAGGTCAGATTTAAAGAGCTGCATTTGCCCTTGTGTTTCTTGGAAGACTTCTCTGTCTCTGAGTTGACAGTGCAGCTGTCCACTGAAAATTATGAAGAAAGATTAATAAAAGCTGGGATCTTAAAATGTACAGCAAGTCCTAAAGTTTTTTAAGTAAGCATGGATCATGCTCAGATTAAATAGCTGACACATTTTTGCCTTATGGCTGTAGTAGTTATCAAGTACAAATTGTAAAAAAAGAAATTTAATAGAGGAAACTGAATCAATCTGACTTCAGCCACATCTTGCCACAATTTCTCCTAATCTCCCATGATGATCCAAGAGGCTCGGTAATATAGAGTGTGACTATTATCCAGCAGCAAAAATATTATCACACACTTCAAAGCTACTGGCTGCCTTTCCTCTAACAAAGTCAGAGCTCTAACACACACCCTGAAGAAAACAGGATGGCCCCTTTCAAACTGAGATGATAGAGACAGATGAGGCAGTAAGATGAAACCTGCAGGAGCAGCACATACAGAGCTGCAGTAAATCCAAGCCATAAACAGAATGCCTCCTGTACTCCAAATCTTCCAAGGCCCCTGCACTTTCTGGAAGCATGGCAGCAGCACTGGTGCAACTCTGACCTTGCAGACCTCTAGGGAATCAGAGAAGCAACGATTCCGTTGATTTTAAAGTGACTTACACCGCTGCAGCTACG
The DNA here is from genome assembly GCF_008360975.1 of Lichenostomus cassidix. Classification (NCBI taxonomy): domain Eukaryota; kingdom Metazoa; phylum Chordata; class Aves; order Passeriformes; family Meliphagidae; genus Lichenostomus; species Lichenostomus cassidix. Next base: position 21,083,228 of record NC_139480.1, on the reverse strand, counting down.
CTTTGCACATGTTCAGGGAGGAATGAGGCAGCTAGGGAGGCAGCCTGGTCCAGCCTCAGGCATGGCCATCTGATAGGGCTGCCCACACACTGCTGCAGGACTCCCTGTTCAGGAGCAGTTAAGCTTCTGACACCATCACTCACAGTGAAGTGCTCCTGATGGGAGCTGTGCTGAAAACCTGCCTTGTGAACCAGGGGATTAGCAACTACTCTGTGGGTCCCAAAACTGATGTCTTTCACATAGTGTATTAAAACATTTTTAGCTTATTTAAACTAAATCCATGGGGAACTGCATGCTGTGGCTGAGTTTCCAAAATATTAAATTGAAAACCAGTTTAATGCAACACTAGAGCATGATCCAATATTGGTGCACACAGTTAATCAAACTGCTCAGATTAACTCTGTTCTACAGACATGATTCAAGTGTTGATTTTCTTTTTGAGAGCTTAAAAATGGCTACAGATTCTGAAAAACAGACCTTGTAGAAATAAAGAAGTCTTACCTAATGTTTTTGTTCTGAGAACTGAGAGAACTAAATTTGAACAAGGAAAATGGCATTTAAAAATATTTTAAGTGTCACACGTCTGGACTGCAGTAGATGTATTTATATGCATTGTGCTATTAGCACCATTACACAAATGAGCAACTGAGGCACAGGGCAAGACAGATTTGGTTTCAGTTTGGTTTCAGTTAAAACACCTGCATCGAAGTGTCTGAAGTGCAAGATGGCACCTGCTCAGTGTCTGCACTCTCATTACAGCGAGCAGAGAGGTGTAAGGGTCAGAAGAGTGACTGAGTTGGACAAATGCAAGATTCCACTTTGCGCTGCATCCCCCCAGCTGCTCAGTTACACATGGTGTGTTTCTCAGAGAGCACAGCTACCTCTCCTGACCACTGGGCCATGGGGCTGTTGTATGGGACACAATCCCCATGATGTTCCTATAGTTTCTGTACACACTGCTGAGACACCCTGTGCAGACAATCTGCTCTGATGGCCTGGTGACTCTCTGGAGTCACCTTCAAAAAAGCACTAAGAGAGAGCCTGCTTAAGGTTAGACAAGATGCTTCTGTCACACACAGCAGCAGCTTCATTCAGGGCTCTGTCCTCCTCCTAACAACCTGAATTTATTTTACGGCAAAGAAAGGACAAGACGGTGAATGTACAAACAGCTTGACTTCTTACTGTTTTTGAGAAGGCAGAGAAGGAGTATTTGAAGAATAGGCCAAAAGTTAAGAGGCTTAGTGCTGCAAATGGCTTGGGGAAAGACAAAAGGAAGCGTATCATCTAGTTTTGGTGGAAAGCCAGGAACTATGAAAATCTGTAATTATTTCATATTGTATCACTCTTCTTGAGGATTTTAGGATCAACAGAAAGGCTGCTCTGACTGGAAACACAAGGAATGCAACTAACAACTTGATCTACCACAATATTTGATTTCAATCAGGAGGTTGAAATTACAGCCTTTCAGGAAACAAAGATACTTTGTGTCTACAAATAATAGTGTGACAATTCACTTCTGCTTGGCAGAATACACAGGTCTCCCCAAATCCTCCCCACTGCAGCACAGCTGAAGGTTAACTCAGGTAAAACCTACCATCCAGGGCAGGCTTTGAGCCCTGCTCTGAGCTCATTCACAGGTATCATCTCTAGACCGGACAGGCAGCTTGACTAAGGATATATATCCTATACATAAAATGTTGGAATGATGATGATCAGAATGGTTGCTGCCCAAGGTGTGCATGATTTCCTGAGGTTTGTAGCCAGGAGAATGAGCACATACAATGGACCAGGCAACGTGCCCAGCAACAAAGAAAGACTGCAGTATTTTTTTGTTTTCTATGCCAGCAGTGATCTGTGTTGGGCTGATTTCTTGAAGAATGCATCTTGGATTAGCTATCCTTTAACTAGCCACCCACCTCACACAGTGCTCATGAGAGCAATCAGCACGGCGTTTCTCAACTGGTCATTTAGGATCTCTGTTGTTCTTCACCTTAGTACACAGGAAGACCACTTTTTTCCCCAGAGGAATCCACATCAGGACAACTTCTGTTCCCTTGAAATGGCTCATGTGTTAAAGAACAACTGTGTGCTGTAAGCTGCTGAAGGTCTGTGTTAGGCAATTGTGCTGTACTTCTACCACGAGGTTTAGGGGTATTGTTAGTGAGGACAAGAATGACCAAATAGTTATCTAGGCAGGACATTAATGTAGTATGAGTCAGAAGGGTATCCCAGCTTCTGCAGGGCAAGCATAGAAGACATTAAAGCACAAAAGGGGTCATTTAACATTACAGAGTGATTTCATACTCTTTTTCTTCTACCATCTGCAGGCCTGAGCACTGTGAACACAAGTGACAGCAGAGGGGTTGGCTTGCTTTCCAAAAACTACCACACTTCTTACCTGTCTCAGAGATAGCAAGTGGGTTTCAGTAACAATTCTCTAGGGATTAGATACTAGAAGCTACTACAGGTGAAAAAGACTACTACTAAGTAGCAGGTTATCTGCTTTAACCATGGGCCTTTCACATGCATACACATTACCCTCAGGAGATGAACCACAGAAAACATATTTTATGTTAACTGAGTGTACACTGCTCATTTCATTTTGAATTTAAAAATAAAACCATATTCTCTACTGACAGTTGAAGAGCCATAATTCTGAAGAACTGTATTCTGAGGATTATTTCTTCTCTTTTTAAATAAGCACTGTTTTAGTCTAAAGGACTAATCAAACCATAAAAATCCTGTAGTATTATCTAGAAAACAAAGAGAGAAGAAAACGTGCAAGCTTCTCAGCAGTTTGTCAGTCTGTGCTCCTTGGATCCTGAACATCTGGGAAAGACCCATCTACCAATAAAGTGCTCCAAATCCAGCTCAGATGCTCCAGCAGTTGCCTGGTTTTTGACATCAACATCCAGAAGAGCCAATTCTCAATTTTGTTTGCCTGCCAATGTCATTTAAGCAAATACTTTGTATCTGATATATGATACAACCATGATCATATTTCTTAAGCTTCAAACATCAGATTTCATTGTGTCCCCCAAGTGGTACATACAAAAATATAATGTTGTTAACAACTGCTTTTTAAGTCAAACTTGCACTCCTTCATCTACTCCTCAAGTAATAAATTTGGAATTCATATTGCACATGTAACCAAACTCAAGATGATTAAGCTTCAGGGAGGAAAAAACACATACGTGAAGCAATGGCTCAAGAATGTCACTCCAGAGAGATTCCAAAACTCCTTTAGAGCACAAGCAAAAAGGCCTTTAAGTATATTTGTTGATAATAATAGATTTAAAAAAAAACCCCACAATAAATTTAACATATCAAGCTTCCTAATTTCAGGCACTGTTTATAGATGGGTAAATCCTGCAGTTATTACCTAAAACTATGTTTGAGAAAAATTCGAATATCTGATAAATTACAACTCCAATTCATTTTAGCAGGTTACACCAGCAAATACTGTAAAATTCAGCATAAAACAGATTTTGTCAGAATCCCACTAATTACATTTGGGCAATGATCCTATTTCTCAACATCTATCTGAATTGTTTTCCAACCTGTGATTTCAAACAGCCAATGATTTATTTTTTTCAAAGCACAGTATAGCAGACATGCAGTTTGGCAATTAAAAAAAGAAACAAACCAAAAAGGCTCCTTCACATCTGGATAAACATCCTCAAACTTTCCAAGACTGTCTTCGAGAAAAGTGTCAGGCTAGAGTCACTGACAAGGTAGTTAAAACACAGATATTAAACCTCCCCAGTATACATTCCAGCTCTTACTCCCCCATCCTTTCCATCTTCTCACTCCCAAGAAAACTCCAGGCAGTAAACAAATACATAGCAACAGTAGTCCTTACTGCAGTGCTACAGGATAACGCTGGTCCTTTGACAGACAAAGGCTAAGTATCTTCTAGGCTTCCCTAAACCATTTTCACTTTTCTATAAATAAAGCTCCTTATCACTGTACTTAAGCTTCAGGAACTTTAATTAGACGAAGAATTCCTATAATGATTAGATAAAGGCTGTTGCAGCAGGCTGCTAACAGTCTTAAAAGCAGAAGGATCTTTCCTCCTTTTTCCTCTTTACAAGAATCTTACTTGGGAAAGTAAACGTTGTCGAATTAAAATAAAGAAAAAAAGGGAAAAAAAAGAAAAAAAAAAGAAAAGAAAAAAAGAAAAAAAAGAAAAAAGAAAAAAGAGAAAAAAAGAAAAAAGAAAAAAAAGAAAAAAGATAAAGAAAAATGAAAATAGAAAAAAAGAAAAAAGAAAAAAAGAAAAAAGAAGAAAAAAGAAAAAAGAAAAAAAAAGAAAAGAAAAAAGAAAAAAGAAAAAAAGAAAAAAGAAAAACCTCCTTTCAAAAGCATATTTTAACCTTCTGCTTATGAAGTGAAAATAATTATATACCTTAGCTCATCCTGAAATTAACAATTCCAACTTTGCCTCAAACTTAAGGCCTAAAAACTAGGTAAGTACTAAACTTCAAAACAAAGCATACACCAGCTAACGATTTGAAATGCTGGACTCTTCGGATGCTTTAGAGGAGAGAAACAAACTTCTGAAGTGTTCAGAACTCAAACTCTACAACATGCAGGACAATGATTTACACCTGCATAACCAAGGTTAAGTTAGAACATTCACTGACAAGAGTTAACTATTTAGTACTTCTTCTAGAATGTTTATTAATGATCCCATGTTTGTTTGACCTTGAAATGTTGCTGGTTTATTGCACTTGCCTGCAGCAGTAGCTGTTTCCAAGGAAGCTGCTTAGCAGTGGTGAGATCTGCCAGGAGGACAGGGTGTCACATTCTAACTCATTGTGTTTACTCAATAGCACAATCCAATTTTCCAGAGACATGAAACTACTGAGATTTGACAGTGGCTATTTACTGCTTTGTGAACTTGGCCAGGTGACCAAAGTTACTTTTAAAGTGTGCAATTAATCTACAGATCTATTTTAAAACCTGTGCCACAATCAGCACTTAAAAACCACACAGTTTTACATTAGTTGGGTCAAATTAATTTTATTATGCTTCATGATGAATTGCCACCAGTGCAACATCCTATTCACTGTACATTTCAAAAATTCACATACTAAAAATTTCAGTTCGATAAATGGAAAACTGAATGATTGAGAAGTTCTTACGAATTTCATACGTACAAGTGGCTAGCTGATATTGTCTATGCACATAGAGTGTTGAGATACAAAAGCCTCATGCTAGTTTGTTAATTGCTAAGGCTATCTGGACAGTCATTTAACCAGAATATATAAGAGGCCTTCATTACAATGTTTAGCAACAATGCACCAGTATCATGAAATGCTATCTTCTGCTCGGAGTGCAAGTGGCAGAGTGCTGAAGCATGCAGTTATGACTAACTTAACTGCCATCGCAGTCTGTATGCCTGAAATTTATCATGAACAAACACTGCTTTAAAGTAAATATTAACCTGGACACCACAGGTCTGAGTGTTCTTTTTGTATGAAGAAATAGAAAACCCAAAAACTTTCTTTGGCCAGTATCTACAAATCAAAATTTTATTCAATAATGTAACTTCAGAGCTCCTAAAATCCAGAATAGAAGTTTGATTAATGAACTGTGATGCTTAATTATTAACTATATTACAGAAATTCCAATTCTGGGAATATATCAGCTAAACATATCTAGTAAGTAGCATGTTAGGAAAACCTCTAGGCCTCATCTGCTTGATTTTAAAATGCTCTATATGCAATAAAAGTGAGTGAGCAGTGCCAGAAGTTATTGAAAGCCATACAAATATTTTCCTTATACACAAGTTGTTAACTCCACTGCCATTAGCTACACCAGGCTGCACTTGCACTTGATCCAAAGCTCAAGCCATTACAGCAGCAAAGCCAGCAGGAAGTGTTTCCAGCAGCAGAGGCCAATGCGAAAGTTACTGCAAGGAAGTGAGACCACTTGGCAATTTTCTTCTTAAGTTATGTGCTTAAATTACTCTTGGAAGGAAGTTAGCATCCTCTGAATAATTTAACTACAACCTTACCTCTCCCACTACTTTTCAGCAACTTTCTTTTCTTCTCATACAACTAAATTAATTTGCTAAAGACTAGGTTATAACTGGGTTAGAAATCCAAGCCGTATCATGCAGGTCCAGCCTGTCAAGATCAGGTCAACAGTGGGTTTCAGTCAATACAATTCGATAACTTAAATTTTGTTTGATACCCTGACTACAGTCAAAGACCCAGGACACTATGTATTAACTACACTCCAAATGTAACTGACTTAACTAAACATTCTGTGTCAGATAACGTGGTTTTTTAAAAGATTTTCTACCTGAAAATTACAGTAAGTACAGTAATTAATGCTGAAGATATTAATTACCCACATAGCATAGATTAGTATTTCATAATAGGCAGATGTGCCAATGTTTACTGCACTACAAAATACAACTTATATAAATGTGCAAGCTGTGAAATGAAAATCCCATTTTCTGTCCACTTATTCAAATACTATTCTTGTGAATTAGGCTCTTGATCTTCATCACAACCCTCAGTCTTAAAACCAACATATGAAGACAAAATACTGACATAAAGTTCAGTACTTATCCAAAGTGTGTAACTCTGAGTTAATGACTTTCCAACCTAAAGGATGTAGGATTGGTGTTTCAGCATCTGTTGTGTACCATAAAGCAAAGACTGCACAGTAATACCACTTGTGTTTATTAGTACACCAATGTCCTACAAATTTTAAAAAGTAATTAAACTCTATTGAAGCAAGCCTTAAATGCAGCCCTTCAGCCTAAAAATCACAAATAATTGATTTTAAAAATAAATCAAGCTGTAGCGATTGCCAGCCTCCAGTACAGCCCCCAGTAACTTCAACATCTTCGTTCTGAAAGCAAGAGCAGGGAAGAAAAAAAAAAAACCGAAACAACCAAACAAAAAACAACCAACCAAACAAAAAAACCGAACTCCAAAAAACCCTCCAAAACCCTCCCCAAAACCCCAAACCCAAACAAATCAACCGAAAGACTGAACTTGTCTGCATCAAAGTTGCCTTTACCACTATGAAAATGTAAAGCCACCCTGTTTAACTTCAGAAAGAGGTCCCCAGTGGAAGAATTTAATTACTCCTGCTGTTCAATAGCAGTCAGTACTACAGGTAGGGCAAGGTAATTTTCACAACTAGCTGTGCATTTCTGTAGTGCTTTTGTGTTATGTAAAGCATACTGCTAAGATTTGAACTGCAATGTTTTGATGTATTTGAAACCATGCAACAGTATAAACCAGCCTCAACATTCATATAGCATTGCATTTGAAATGAAGGGGCTAAACAAACTAAGAGCTGCATCACTTAAAGAACATAGTGCTATACTAGGCTTTAATAAGAAAATTTAGATACAGAAAAAGTAGGGTATGAAAATAGTGTTTTCCTTCTTGCATTATAACTAAATTACATTAAGGTTTTTGTCAGTCTCACATATTACATTTAAACTCCCTTATTGATGGAATGGAAAGTATTCACATGTACATGATCATCCAGGTGTAAACTTGCACACATTAACAGGGAGTAGCTTTGTAGAGGATTATGACAAACCTTTACAGATTAAATGAGGTATTGCACAGATTAATAAAAAAGCAAAAGGCAACAAAAATATACAGCAAATTGGTAGAACATTTACATGATAATTTTACAGAATCCATAGACAGAAAGCAGTGTTTAGTATATCATTCACCTTAAAAAATATATATATAATAATATATGATCAATCATCCCATTCGTCATCATCCTCAAAGTCTTCTTCATCGTCTTCGTCCTCATCTTCATCTGTAAGACAAGAAAAGCAAGTCACTTGCATGCACAGAATTACCATGATGAAAGTGTGACTGATTTCTGTCACAACTTTCTGAAAAAAGAACAATCAGTTCAAGGTCGTCATGACAATACATTTGGTAATACTCTATTTTAAGACTGCTAGACATGACAGCCAGTTTAGATAGTTACTAGCTGGAAGTTAAATCTAATTTGTTTCTTTTCTTACTCATTTCCCCATGTAGGAAAAACGTATCTTGTTTTGTATTAGGAGAAAAAGAATCAGAAGCTCTCGTTTAACAGTTACTACTTATTACTCTTTCTTAGACAATATGAGAGTTGCCAGCTTGTTCCAGAGTGGGTTTAAACTTCACGAACAGATTAATTTCTGGAATGTAAGAACTACTTCCCCAGGTTTATTACATAAGGGAATTTGTTTACTTTACAAGCAGATAAAGAAACATTCCCCAGAAATAGGTTTGGTAAGCAAAAGACCATTGTGGATACTGGAATACTGTAAGCTGTGTAATGAACATGAACTTCAAAGTCAATGCTTGTTGTGGACTTTTTTCAGCCTTTTGCCTTTTTCATATGTATTGTACATTAAAAAATGCAGCCTGTCAAAATCAACTATTTTTTTGTTAGACAACAGCATTTCCTTCTGATAGGAAAACACTGCATTTAGCTCCCTTCTACTGTTTATGTAAAGTACCAAAACTGGCAATTACTACACTGGCCAGCATATCAACAAACTGTACTGCACTTGGTCAAATGCTCTGCAGACTGCATACCCAGTTTTGGTATCAAGGCAAGCTTTACAAAAAAAATGTATTAACGCCTAAACAGAAGAGATGTACCCAAACAGCTGCATTGCAGCTACTGAACTACATTTATTACAGGCTGGTATTTGAGAAATGCAAATCCTCTTGCAGCCCTAATTTTTCCCAGCACTTAAGCATGGAAAGTTGATTCAGTCCTGGCAGAGGCCTAGTCAAGTGACACTGGATATCTGCTCCTTATCCAGCAGGTGGTAGCCAAAGCCCAGCAGAAGCCACAGCTGGGCTGAATATTGACAAGAGATTAGCTTCAACAAACAGGAGGCATGAAAAGCTTTCTTTCCAAAATATTTTGACAATTTATTTCATCAGACAGCTCGTAAATAAAAACAAGTCAGCTGCAACAAAAAGAAAAAAACTTTATAAGGATATGAACCTTGATTAGTAACTTAGCTGAGGGTTACTTCAAATTGCTACACCCCGGCAATTCAAAGCAGCATGAAGGAACCATTCAGCCCATCACCAGGGCGCTGCCAAGAGCATTCTGCACTGCACTATATTCTGCAATTCCTGCTTTTCTCCAACAGTATTTTACGATAAATAGAAGTGTTAAGTCTTGACAACCTGACACCTGTGAGGTCAGAAAAATTTCCATCAGACGCACCTGAAGAATGAATGGCTTTGCTCCTTTTCTGCATAACTTCCATTAACGCCCCCACAATTCCTGAGGTGGGCGCAGGTGTGGGTGGTGCACTCTCCTGACCATCAGATACCTTGGGGAAAAGGTTACAATAGAAAGATGCAATTAGCAAAACAGAACCTCTGTATTTTGAGACAAATTTCCTTGTAAGATTGTTTTATTTTCTACCAGAAGAAAGTGTGAAACAGCTTGTTCCTTTAGCTCAAAGTGCAAAATCTTTATTAAAAAGAAGTCAACTTTTTACTATATAACAGAACTGTAGATAACCATAACCAAGATTAAATATTTCAGCTTTGATGAAGTGAGCACTCATCTAAAGGAAAGCTTATTAATATGGTTGTACAGGCATAACTTGTGTGACTGCATAACCACTATTTGTTTCATCTTTGGTATATACCACAGAATATTTTACATTGTTTGGGTTTGTTAGGTGATACTGCTTCAGGCTGATAATGCCTTCTGAAGTAATTGACTTTGATAATGCATACCTCTAATGGCAAATAAATATGAACACACCCTCACACTTTTTACAGCAGAAGCCTGAAGTGCAGAGAAACAGAAAAAAAAAAAGGTACCAACATGCAAAATTATTTTAAAGAAATTATTTTTAAGATATTCAGTGAAGTCAGTAAGAAACAGTAATAGCCTGTGCTGCAGCAGGGGCAGCTAAGGCATCTCTCACAGGCAGCACTTGTTCAGCCACCTTCTTACATGCCTCAACATCTGCAGAGTGCAGGTCCATTTTAAGATGGAAATAAAAACAAACTAATAAATCTAGTGTTTGCTTTCCACTAACATTACTCCTGAACTGATCCCCTGCAGTTGTTTAGATTATTTTACTGAATATTCCTGAGAGCAGCAATTTTTCATAGTTGCAATAGTTCTGTACAGCCATGATACTATGGCATCATCATTGTAGGATTCATGCTTAAAGCTTTACTCAAAAGTCAGAAATGAGTTTGAAAGGGTAATTTCATGCACCAATAGTCATCTGTGTCAAATGTATGTTCTTTGCATTTTCTCAGCACTACTGTTTAGTCATCACTTCAGAAACTAAAACTTACAATCCAGCCCCCAAAGCAGAGCGACAATTTACTGTTCACATTGCATTTGCATGTCCCAGAGGGATCTGGATGAGAAACAGTTTTTACTCACAGATTTCAACTGTATACCCTGTCGTATCTGGTCTAGCAGTGCATCTCTTCCTGAGCAGGACACTGGTCGACTGTTCTGTTCTACCTTCTTTAACTGAGCTCCTTCTCTGATTTGATCCAACAGCGCTGCTTTGTTTCCCGCAGGAACGGGAAGCTGGTGATCAACCTCTGAAGGAAGGCCTGGTGGTGGAGGAGGCCCAGGAGGGGGTGGAGGAGGCGGAGGGGGTGGAGGAACAGATGACCCACTTGCTGGTGGCGGTGGGGGCGGAGGAGGGCCGGACGGCGCAGAGGAGGAATGCACTGGTGGTGGTGGAGGATACATGCGGTTTGGAGGGGGCGGGGGCACTGTTGCACCAGGTCTAGATGGAGGAGGAGGTGGAGGTGCCGCTGTGGGAGCTCTTGAAGGAGGGGGAGGTGGTGCCCCTCGGCCCCTTGCAGGGGGAGGAGGAGGGCCCGAGCTATGGGGAGGGGGGGGTGGAGGTGGAGGTGGTCCTCCTCTGCACGGTGGTGGCGGAGGTGGAGCTGAAATGAAACAAAACAACTTTGAATTAATTACCTGCCACTCAATACCCACAAGTCTTTTAGAGACTAGCAGAAAAGGAAAACAGGCTGTGCCCTTGCCTTTTGCAAGGATCTCTGTGCCTGTGCAAATTTTACCAATTCTGGATTAAATTGGATACAGCTGAATATAAGCTATGCCTATATGGCAAACCAAGCTGAACATGCCATCTATGTCAGCTGTGTATTTTTTGAGTCAAACACTGCAGGAAGCAAGTGCAATACATAGGCTGATAAAAATTCAAAAGAATCCTGTATAATTTTGTTGAGCTGGGACAGAACAAAAGAGAAAAACTTTTCAGAAAATACACTTAGAGTGAAATACAGAATTTCCACTTTATAATCTATCCATTATTTTATTAGGTAACTACAGAAGCAAGTATTTTTTTAAGCAATATCTTCTAGTAACAAAAAAACCAGCCCTACTAATGCATTGCAATGCAGCATAAACTGACTCTTCATCTCTTTTACTGAAAATTACTTCCAACCATATTTTTACGGCAGGGACCATTGAAAGGAAACAACTTTAGGGCTACACACAAGATCATTTCTCTGTGAAGTGGCCTTGAAATGCACTTGCTTTGCTAACGGCATTTTAAATAGCACTGTTTCATTTCCTCTTCCATTAAGCATCTAATGGTTTATAGTACTTTAGGTTGTGTGGTTGCTGCACATAACTACTTAATAATCCAGATGTCATCATATAACTAAGAAAACTTATGTTTAATTTTACATCCCTTTATAACCAAAAGGGTATTACACTCAAGAAGATACTTCTTTACCTCTTCTATTATCCCCTTCATGTTACTTGCAACGAAAGCAGACTGGCTGCACTGGTATAGAGAGGGGACATCCCTCAAAATGGAATTTTGGGGAAGCAGGAGTCACTAGCACTCAGTGCCTCCTTCCCTGCTTTAGACAAAGATACCACTCCTAAAATCATGTATTACGTTCTTAAATTCCACGCACTGCTGTTTTTTTCCTACCCCTTCACAAGAACAACACGGAGAGAATCGCCTCTGAAATTTCATCTATTGTCCAAGAGACATGCAGCCAAACATTCTTGATTTTAAAAACTCCCACAATTTTTGGCTGATATGGCTGTAGTTTCCCTTGCGGCCACTGGAGGGCAGTATTACCAAGTGTACCAACAGCCAAGCACTAGACACTCAGCGTGGTCATGGCTCCAGCGTCTGCACTGTGTGGATTCTGAACACAAGGTTTAAGCTTTCCTGCGGGGAAATCGTTTATTTGCATTATATCTAGAGAGATATGCCACATCCAATCTGTTGAAACAGCATTCAGCCTGTCTGCACTCAGCTGAAGTGAAATGAGGGAGGAGCGGCAAGGAGAAAGCACCATTAAGTCATCCTCTCTCCCTTCCTCCTCAAACAGATGGTACAAGCAAAGCAAGAGAATAATTTAGTTTTTTTTTTTTAAATAAATGCACATTAATCTGTACAGTGCTATTAACAAAAAAGTTTGTACAGTCTACTACTGATGGTACTGTCACCAAAACCAGCCACCAGTACCAAATCCAGGGAAAGGGCAGGCTAAACAGGAAAATAACTTCCATCTCAGCAGAACGGCTTGTCTGCAACTCTCTAGTCTGTATCCTAGCAGGGTGAATACATAAGCACAGAAATTCTTGCAATAAACACAGAAATAATGTGTTTCAGTTAAGAAAGAACACTTCAAACAGCAGTCAAGCCTATACGTCAAATAACGCAATTGTGGATAAACCCACTGAAATACCGGAGTATTTATATTGTATCTACCTCTATCAAAAAGCAGAGGTAGACTGTCATCATGCATGTCACAGATGAGACAGTTTTTCCTTTCACTGCATACATGCAAGCGGCCATAATGTGAAGTTAACACATACAAAATAGAAAAATAGGCATTTTAAAAATATTTTTAGCTAGTCATAAGATTTCAAGGCAAGTCTTCTCAATCTAGTTTTACGGTTAGCAATCTGGGATCAATGACTCTGTAAACACTTAAACAGAGTTAAGATTCTACAGAGAAGCTGACAGATTTCTTACTCAGAAAAAAATCATAATTGCAGTTTTGCTTGCAATTTAACTAAGAAGTTTGAATATAATTTTTAGTATTGCAGTCAAACAGGTGCAGACTAAGGTATCATCTAGGAAAGAAATCACACAACAGCATGAATACTTTGAAGCATATGCTTAGATGCCAGCTCAAGTACATACCGCTCCACCGAGGGGGACCTAAGGAATAAAGGTAACAAGTCATTGTACCCTGATTCTGTATCTCTTCAGTCACTGAACTATTTACTCACTGGTTTCAAACTGCTGTAATTTCAACTTGTATGATTTTTCTTGAGAAGTGTTGTAAGCAAATTTTTTGAAAGTTTGATACTGCTGGTTTAATTTTAAACTGATTTGCTATATTCCACTAGATAATCATAGGCTGAGAACACATTTAAAGGTTAGGCAAACAGCAGCTTATTTGAGATTTTTTTGCAGCAGAAGCATGCTCAAATTTAGTATTTTTAATTTCAAATTATGAAAAACCAACTTTAAAAAATAACATAAAATTTGCAGGTCTGTAGCTGTTGCAAGGCTGACTACATAGTGCTGCCAGGGTAAACAGGCACTGTACATTCCTGATAGCCACGTGCTACCACTACAGCTGACAACAGCATTATGGCTTCCAAGATTTTAATTTATTTATAAGATTGAGATTATAAATAAATATTTAACATACACGGTCTGAAAAATCTGTATCAAACATACTGCATAGCTTTGCAGTCAGACTAAGTACTACTGGAAATTACTTTATTGACATAAATATCCTTATTCCTTAGAGACAAGTATTCTCATGGGTCATGCCTGAACATTTTTGCGTACAGTGTATTGAAACATGATCCAGTGCAACTGCAGTGACATGAAATCCAGAGAAGAGAATCAAAAACTGCTCACCATCAACAGTTTCTACTCTAATCCTTAAGACAAAAAATGCCTGTTAATTTTTACATGGAAATGAAAGGAATCCCACCTTGTCTGCGCAGTTCATTTTTAACAGCTTCCACACCTCCTGTTTTCTCAATGAAATCATATATGACCTTTGAAGTTTCTTTGTCTTTTAGCTGAGCCTCTGAAATTCCACACAGATCAAACAGATTTTTCAGTTCTGGGTCTAAGTTGTTCACCTGCAAGTCAGATACATTAGTTTTAAGTAGCTTGAAACATGAAGGTATTTTTAAAATATCATTTGTATTGGGGGGAAAAAAACCCACAAACCGTTGTGGCATACATGTCTCTGTGTTGATTTTTCAAGTTGGAAAGTATTGCTTGAGGGGGGGCAAGTACCCTGCATGAAAAACTGAACGTTTTCAATCTTTTCCCCCCTCAGTCCCAGATCCTGCCCATTCCCTTCTACTCCAACATCTCTCTGTTTACACCACATTACCAAATCCCAATTTATAAATAAAAAGCTAACTGTAAAATAAAATAGTTAACGCAAATCTTTATAATTTATATTAAAAAGCCTCCAAAGTTTAAATCATTGTCTTCAGTAACTTATTAAATTACTTACATCAAAACCTGTGTTTGGATCCCAACCAACATGTCCAATGTGTCTAAAAAAGCAGAAAAGTCCAATTAATCAGCATTAAAAAAATCTTGCTAACTAAAATACAAGGACACCAACTGGAAATTACTACCAGCTTCTAAACAATTCTTAGTCCTCAGTGCCCCACTTGAGAATGGAATTATAAAACTTCTTTACCCCATTTTTTGTCTCATGTCCAGAAGACCAAGTGGAGAATTTATTTCTCCCCTTAGGTTACGGTCTGTGTCAAAACATGAAGGCTTCATGCCACCCTGTGGCGCATAAGGATAATGATGGAAGGACTGCACAGAGATCAAGGAGACGTTTAGCCTTTACACAGCAACTGGACTTTGAGCTATTGCCAAAGTCTTTGGTGCCATGCAGCTGGAAAACATCCCCCTCCCTGTCATCACTGTGTGTTCTCTTATCACTCTTCTCCCATTCAGGTCTTTCAAAAATAAGTCAGGACTGTTTTCAGCTGCCATGTTCCTAACCTTCTAGTAGCCATTTCACGTGGCTACTAAAGTATTATTTTATGTGATGGTATATAACCAGTCAGAACACAGATGAGTTTTGTGCCCCTTGAAGCTACTTTAATGCTACTGCTATTGGATATGGAAGACACAGTCATAACGTTACCAGAACTCCATGTTTTTGATTCTTTTCACCTATGGTCAGTTCTAGAAACAAAACAGTTTTCAGGAAGTTCAACTCAGTTATAAAAAATACCCAGTGAGCTGTTACTTGCCAGTGGAGTTTAGGCTAAGGTTGCCGAATTACAAAGACAGTTTGGCTGCTCAACAGACCTTGTATTCTTGCTTGGGTCTGTTATTACCAACAGCACAAGTTTTCTTCATAAGAATATTCAAGTACAATGATCAGTTATGGTTTTGGTGTAACTATGACCAGTTAAGTACTCAGTATAAGAATTAGGTCTGGTTAAAAGGGACATTATGCCATAAAAAAGGAAAACAGGAAATTGCCCTATTTTACTTAATTAAATACCTTTAACTAACTACCAAAATATGGGATTATTTATTTATTACATAATTAATTAATGCTAAGCTACAGCTTGCTTCACGTGAATTAGACATGCATTTCCTAAGACAGCCTCATAGCTGACTGCAATGTATTAACTGGCTTATGTAAATTGACATTAGTTTACCACTAATACAATCTTACCCACATATTTGTGCACATCTGTGTGACTCAGGATGCTCTTTTAGGAGGCTGTGAGCACACAACTCAGAATTCAGTGGACCTAACTGATACTAAAGTTTTATGCACCATAGTTTTAGCATTATTTCTCATTTATTTTTCATCCTTCAGAATTAGATAAATTACTTCTACACACTGACTAACACATGTTTTTCAGGTCTTTTCAATGCAAATGCATACTTATCAGGTAACCCCAAGTCTTATGCTACTTAGAAGAATGTACACAGTAATAAGTTATATTTATGTTAAGTACAGATTGATTTTTTTTACTGTAAACACTGAAATTCCACATCTAACAGAAGGCATTTAAAAATTTCATCTACTGATTGCAGCTTTGATCTGACATAAACAGTGACCCGTGTTGGTCTTCACCAGTACCACAGCACAAGTGATATACAAGTTATCCTACTGGTATATTTGCCTAACAATAGCAAATGCCAGTTTCCATATGTTTGTACAAAACCACCAGTTAAAGTATCTTACATAGAAAGATGACACATAGCTGCTGCACTGTACAGAAGACTTAAATAGACCTTAAGCCAAAAAGACTTTCCACAGACTTCTTTTATACAGGTTCACCATTTACAATTTAATGTTACATTTAATGATACTAGAACATACCTTTTGTTTGAACTTCATTAAACATTATAGCACCTTACTCTCAGCTTTTCTAGGTCACTATCTGATAGATGTCATAAACAAAGTCTCAAAGTAATTTTATATTTATGCTGCTGCACAACCCCTTCCACAAATTCTGAACAGTCTGACACAGTAATGCAAATTTTGCCCACATATGCTCAAGTCTGCATTAGTAGAGCCACAGTGACCAGCTACCAAGCACTCTTAATTTTTCTTTGTTTCCCTCTTCCCTCTTTCCTGTATTTTTCTGTTTGAGTGACACTAACAGATGCAGCACTTCCCTGATACTCATATCAGTAACAACAAGGTTGATGCCTGAATTTTCTAAGCACAGTCTGGTTAGCGAAGTGCTTTAGTCCACCTCTCCTTTTAAGTTCTGTCCACTATTCCATTCCATAGAGCACTGTCTCAAAACACTGCAGTGGTGTTACTGTAACTGGTAAAGTTGACATTACTTTTATGGAGTTTTATTCTGGGAAAACACATCAGTGTAAGTGATGCACCATACCAGTTCAAAAGAACAAGACATTCACTTGGCTTATAAATCTCACACTGGTTTTCTCATGCTTCACTGAAACTGATCTTTCCTGTAACTAACTCAAGCTTTTTTAAGTTCCTGTTGCTTCAGCAAACTTATTTTTGCTGAACATTTATTTTAATAGGCAGAAAATTATGCCACCAATGAATGTTCAGGAAAGAAACAGTTAACTGAGTCAAGTGATCAAAACCAAGTTTCATGAAAGTGGTACATCATAGCTACTCCAAAAGATTAAAGATACAGAAGAAATGACATTAGGAAAAATTCCGGAAGAATGTATACATGCATGCAGTACTTTCATCACAAGATACAGATCCTAGCCTGCACATCAGAAAAAGTTTGCAAACAGAAAGCCAAAGATGAAATTATGAAATTAAGGCATTTCAGTAATTATGACAAGTCAGGACCCAAATGTGTATTTCACACGACAAAGCACAGCTAAACATGTGCAGGTGTAAAAATAACAGTGTTAAAGAGCTGACCATTGAGGCTGAATATGAGTCTCCACTGAGCTGACAACTTCAGTAAGGCATTTCCATGCAGCTAAATTATTTTCTAAGCTAATTTTGGATAGCAAGTTACTTCTTGTTTACAGCTACAGTTAAATCCTGATCTGTGTATAAGCTAAGCTTCTTTTAAACCCCACAGCATTCCAGCTAGCATTTACTTAGTTCAGGTTATACACATTCAGGACTTAACCATTTTCAAGTATAACTGACACAAAAAAAAAAAAACCCAACCAAAAAAACCCCACAGAACTAAATGCCAACACCCCCCACCTTCTCCCTCCCAACCAACAAAACTCCCATCCATCCAAAACCAAACCCAAACTCAAAAATGTACTTACTGGAAATTAGATGGAGTTCCAATATCTGCCTTTGTCAATCTTCTCTTTTTAGTTTTTCCTTTCTTCTTTTCTTTGGTATATGAAATATTGTTGACTTGTGGAGTATAAAATCTGTTAGTTGTAATTTCTGGATTTTTGATATCAACAGTTGCCATTGGTAGATTTGGGCCTGTAAAGGTAAAGTACAGGATTTTTACTACTCTGTTTCAACAATGCCATATTTAGTCCACAAACTCCGGGCGTTGTTTCTGAGCTGTACAATACTTGTACTCTATCCATAGCTTTACATGCCGCATGCATCCAGATGGGTTCCGGATGTCAGATGCATAAAATAAGTTATTTGATGGAAAAAAAAAGAACTGTTTCTAGAGCAGAGCAACATAAATATTTTCTGAACTACAACTTGTTTTTTGCCACATGCACAGAACACATGGAATGATGAGACCCATTAAGATGCAGCACAGCTACAATCCTAGACAAGACCAAAGATGTGACTTTCAGAAACAGTTAGACCTAAAGAGCCAGCAGGCAGCACACTGAACTGATCTTTCAGGAGACAGAACCTTTGCTTAAAAAGCCCCAAGTGGGAATGCCTTCTGCCATCACACACAGAACCTGAACATCACAACAACTTCAGAAGGCTGATCTGGACACACTACTGTCTTCATATATAGGACAGTATCTGTGGAACTATTCAGGATTTCTTAGGTATTAGTCTTTGACAGGTATTCAAAACAATGAAGTCCCAGATAAGAAACAGCTTGAAGAAACAGTAAAAACAGCACCAGAAATACAATTCGTAATTGTGTTTCATCTATGTTCTCAAACTTTGTCCTTAATTATAAACAATTATGAATTATTCCTCTAGTTATTTAAAATGCATCTGAATTACACTCCTGCCAATTTTAGCATTTTAATATTATGCTACTTGTGTAATACTAGCAAGCAAAAATCCAGAACATGTTCCACTCAGGTTTTTTAGCTCTGACAGAAGATAACTCTTGACATAAGCAAGCAATAGCAGTACTTAAATATTACATGGCAATTTATGCATTTATCATATACATATAGACATATACATACATACACACATACACACAGGTGTATTTTTTAAAAAAAAGGATAAATAATTTCAGTTTTGGAAGAATGAGATTAAGCAGTTAATTTAAAACCAGTTTGGTCAGAAATAGCTTGAAAACATTCCCTACTTCCCTGTCAGTTAGGACTCAGTCTTTAGCAGATGAACTAAAGTAAGACCCAGTCTTACTGGGCAGATGATAAAAAAGTCTAATTAGACTTTGATAAATCTGAACCTTATTTTGACACTATTTTTTCAAAAATGCATTCCGAAAGGACCAACAAGCCTTATGACCACAGTCCAAAATAAAAATCAGAAAGGACAAGTAGACAATACAACAGATAACACAGCTGACATTTGTAGTTGAACAGCTTAGTGGGAAGCACCTAGTACTGGCCAGGACAAGAAACAAGGGAAGAAACATGACACTGGGCTAGACAAAACTCATCCAAAACATGACATCTCTGACATTACTGTAAGAGTCTTAAAGGACAAGATTTAAAACTGCATTGAAACTGCAGGAACAGATTTCTAAAATGTTTTCTGCTAAGCAGAAGTCCTTTGATCTAAAAATGTTATGATCTAAACAACTGTCCCCTGAGAATACCAAAACATAAACTGACTACCTATGACTACACGAAACAATTTGCATTGTTAAAGTTCCCCTTAAAATTGGGCTTTGAATTGACTAATCAGCAAATATTATCAACTGTAAACTTAACAATAAGTTCAGTAAAATCTTCAGAATGAATTGAAAATTACAGTCTTAGTTTCACTGGTACAAAACTAAAAACACTAGGAGGTAATCTTCACTTTAACCACCTATTACATTTTTTGTTATATGCTTCCCATTTTCACCTATTATATTGGTATTTAGAGTTTCAATAACTGTACTGACATTCAAAAAATAAATGGGTACCTTTATAATGCTAGTAAGTTTTTTATGCTCTTCTCTCAATTTCTAAGTCTTTGAAAATGCACCTTTTTGCATGTAAAATTCTGAACTAACCAAACAGAGTCAGTTGTATGTAAAGCAGCAGCCATTTGCAAACTGAAATTTTATTCAGCTGAGCTAAAATTTGATTGATAGCCTGATTCCTTGACAATAATATTCATATGAGAGGTCACAGTAAGCTTAAAGATAAAAATTTTTCTTACCGTCTGGTTTAGACCTTAGATGTCCACGAGGGATAAAAGAACCTTGGAAAGAACTGTACTCTTCTAGAACTGCCATATTTATATCCAGTAAAATTTTTCCCATCATAAGACATGCACCTTCCCCATCAGGTGTAGACAGCTCAATAAATGAAGATGAGAGAGGCATATAGAGCTCATCATTAGGAAGTACCTGACAGTACAGTGGCCTTAAGCATCCACTGTTATCAATATCTGTGACACCCTCAGAAGGGGCTCCAGCAAATGTCGTACAGAACATTTTGAACTGTTAATTCTATTCTGTATTTTATTTTGAGCCTCTCTAGGTACTTGTCCGAGACTACAGACAGCCCTACAAGAAATGCAAACTGTTCTAGTTAACAGCTGAAATAAAATTTTGCCACATGGTTTTTCATGATTCCCTCAAAACCTAATACTCTGACAAATCCTCATTTCATCTCGTACTTCACTAAGAGGTCAGTTCAACCACAATAACTGTTCTTTATTTGCATAGAGACCTAGCTATTACAAATGAGTAGAACACAAATCCCAGGAAATTACAGACTAATACATTTTACATAACTGTTAATGCCAATTTGAGTTTAATCCTGCAATTCTACAAAAAAAAAAAACCTTAAATCCGTATCACTGAAAACGTCATACAAAAGACAGAGTGCTTTTTCCATGCAGCTTCAATGTATGCAGAAAATCCAGACTAACAAGCCCCAGTAAAAAAAAATTCCCCACAGTATTTCAACCATGGGTCATGTGAGTACAGAAATGTGACTGTTCTTGTTATTCAGTTTTAGAGGTAATAATGTATTAACACCCAGCACAACAACAACAAAAAAAAAGCAGGCATTCCATCTTTTCTCCCCAGCAGAATTTCACTGCATATGGAGAGTAAAACAAAAATGATCTGTTATTACAACAGGTGTGGGTTTTTTCCTTCCAGTTGTATGCTGACTGTATGTATCTGCTCCAGTCTTAATCCCAAATACTGAAATGTGAAATCTGTGTAGAGTATAATAACCTGAGGCTATAATCCTTGCCCTGACCACATCTCACCTGCGACTACTGTGGACATGGCCACACAGCTTTTTACCAGCAGAGAAGCCAGGCATTACAGAATTTGACAGAATAAGAAAAGGAAAATTGACAGGTTTTGGAAGAGTACCAGGGAATGTCCCAGGGAAACACTTTACTGAAAAACAGATATGCTGAATCCTTTGAAGTGATTATAAATCTGAAACACTGAGCATAAACCCTATGTCTTCAACAGAATACTCACGATAAATTCAGCATAGGGACAATGACTGCAAGCTTAGTATGAGAGCATTTTTCTCAGAAAAATATTGTTGGCCAAGGTCTTACAGCATGAATTATGGAGAGTATTTTAAGCACAAAAGTTTTTGCAGGCTTAGTTTTCTTAAATCTTATTCTAATCCAGAAGATACTAAACCAATAAATTGTTTGTGTTACAACAGCAACAAAGGCTGAATTTTTCGTGGTAGGTGGCACTACACGGTCAGCACTGCTGTTGTAATTCCCATTTCTACTGCAGATACTGCTATCAGGCATATGCTGTTTAGGTGAGCAGAACAGCTAAAACCTTCTGAAAGCTCAGAAAAGCTGGCAAGACAATTACAGAGAGTATTATTAGGTGTTTCAAAACTTAACAGCCCAGTCAAAGTTGAAGCTATACTAAAAATGCCTGGCCTAAACTGATGGTTGCCTGAATTTTCTCAAAACTTGACATTTATGAACAAGAAAAAGCAATTTTTTGAGAAGTATTACACATGAGGGAGGTTTTACCTGAGTATATAAAAGGAATCAGTAGTTTCCATAATTCAGGATTAGCTATGAATTACGTATTGTGGTGACCTACAGAGATGGCTGAATGACCTGGTTAGTACAAATTTTAAGACTACTACTTCAAGCAATAAGGAAATTTCAGAAGATCAGTTGACAATACCCTTGCTCAAGCAGCAAACTCACAGATGAAGTGATACAACCCATGATTTGGATCACTGACAGAAATATGACAGGAGAAATCACTTTTTAACTTCAGTGTGAATTCAGAAATCAAAACCACCAAACTTGATAATTATTGATGTGCTTGCTTTTCTACGATTTTAGAACAGATGGTAAAAAAGTTCTGTATCAAACTGATACATAGTTTGATTCCTTCCATCAATTTAATAAGAGGATCTCCTGAGGAACCTGTATCTTCATGCTAGTGAGACATATTCCTGAGAGACAAGGAGATTCAAATAATTCTTCACTCAAAAAGAGTTTAACATTGACAAACATATGACATAAAACTAAAAGACTATGTTATGTGGTTAGCCAGGTATACTGAAATTCAATTCTTATGTTCTATTAAATCCATCATCATTATGCCTGCCATTAATACAAATGGACTAACTTTGTACAGTGATCCTATGCATGCCTGTTCTGAAGATCAAGCAGCCCATGCAAAGTACAAAGTTTTCTTCTCAGTTTAAGCTGAAGTGCCCTCTTGTCCTATTTGCAACAAAATATGCTGCTCCAGAAACATTCTTTACAAATGCCAGCTAACCCACAAAATTTTCAAGCCACACTAAACAAA
This sequence comes from Lichenostomus cassidix, assembly GCF_008360975.1. Taxonomy (NCBI): domain Eukaryota; kingdom Metazoa; phylum Chordata; class Aves; order Passeriformes; family Meliphagidae; genus Lichenostomus; species Lichenostomus cassidix. The sequence goes on along the minus strand of NC_139480.1, from coordinate 21,060,584 downwards.
TACCAAAGAACAGAAACAAAAAAATCACTGTAAACTCCAGCATACTACTTTTGTCACTATATGACTCTCCTAAACAAATCTGAAACAAAGCTATATATAAACAGTAAGTGACAGCAGACGGAAAAAATAAAACGCAGTATGCATGCAAAGAGCTTACCATTTGGTGGGTCTCGTCTTTTTTCTGTTGAAAAAGAAAAAGAGCTATTTAACCATAGGCATTACAGGAAAAAATCATCCTAAATTTTATTTTCTAGTGAAACATTCAATGACCTTGACCTGAAACTTAGAAATCTATTAATATCTTTAAAGTCTACTTGTGCAGTTGAAAAAAGGTATTACAGAACAAAAAACCCAATCTGAGATAATAAGCACTGATTTCAAGTGTACAAACTAAGCAGGGGCATAAGGCAATAGCTACTGACTTGGTTTCAGGCATTTCAACTATTAAGTAGAGTGAAATATTCAAAAAGCATCTGTTTTAGTACAGCCTATCAAAGTAAGATTTTTGAAGCATCATGCTTTCTGATGTCCACTGAATTAAACTGTTCCTTCATTTTTATCTAAAATGTAATTAGCACTTTTATAGAGTATTGTTCTCTCTCAGAATAGAGGGCAACACACTTCACCTATGTTATCCCACAGATAACTGAAACATGTGGAAAGAACTACAATCTTCCTGATATTAATATGATATTCTATTCATAGCACCACAGTATTTCACAGACCATGAAGAATCTGGCTTGATGATTCAAAATGTAAACATTTCACACCTCAATATTCTCTGCCTATAATAGTGAATTCCCATTTAAAGGAGATTTCCCTCACTTAATATTAATTCCTATCTACCCCCAGTACGCATTTACAGTATTTGTGTATCTGTACACACACATTTAAGAGATCTGGATTTAGTAGCACCCATAAAGGCAAACAGTTTATCATCTCACTACACCAAAAACCACAGAAGGTTACATGCCTCCTTTTCAGTTCTGGGGTGTTTGTAGTCCAACAGGGGCTCCCAAGAGTTGCGTTATAAGAATTTGTAACAGGCATTTCACTTCCCAGTAATCCCCAGAGGAACTGTTAACTTGTTATACTTTTCCAGACTCACAAACATAAAAAAGGAGAAGGTGCCTTCACAGATGGTGCTGACCTTGTCCTAGGAATACTTAAAACCCCAAAAGTATACAATCGGAAGGAAGTATGCAAGTCAAGTCAGCCTCATGTCACTCTGCTGATCTTCAGGCAGAAATAAAGGAATCTGTCAAGACCATCAAACTTTCATGGGAAGATGACCAAAATCCACTGAGAATCAACTTTTGATGAACAAGCCTTCCAAAGACAGACAGCTGATTTTTAAGTCACAGCAGGTTAGTCTCAGGCATAGAGGTGGAGAACCTCTGCAAGAGTGCCTCAGCACAAGGTATCAGGTCTAAGGTGAGGAAAGAAAAAAAAAAGGAACAAAAAGGAAAAAAAAGAAAATAAAAAAAGGAAAAAAAACCAGCTTTTTGGCCAAATACTGTGCTTTCTCTTCCTACAATATTCATTTTAAGAAACCCCATCTCATACTGTCGCCTAGGAATAAAAAAATCAACCCCCAACTCAACCTTTGGACTACTAGAGATTTAATCAACAACTCAGAGAGCAAAGAAGAGTGCAGGACTGGTTGCAAGTCATGTGGCATAGGACAGAAAGATGGCAAAAGCAGGAGGTATTTATAGAAAGTGTTAGGTGGCCTTGAGTCAAATAATGAGAATCCATTACAATTTTGATTAGAATAAACAGTTCAAGAGAAAAAATAGTGGGAAACAAACCAAAACATTTTATACACTTCCGGTAATTTTTACTGGCTAGATTCATTTGTGGCCCAAAGAGACTAGCTCTGTTTTTCTGTGGTTCCCACTGCTGACAAGAAAGTATGAACTTTTGTTCCTGAAGTGCAGATGATCTGACTGGAGAGTGGTAGTTTTTTCAATTTTTAAAGATGAACATGCCTTCTGATCTAAAACAGATGAGTATCGGCAGTTGCGTATGTACAAAAAACACAGCTCCCTTCAATGAGCATTCCTAGAAATGAAAATAAGCTCTGCCAAGACTTGAATCCAATGCAAGCTGAGCAGGTTAGAGATGCCCTTGTCACTCAGGCAGCAAGAACAAAAGCGGTTACCAAAAATGAAATAAAACCCAAAACTAATAAAAAAAACCCCCTGTCCATATGAAGTATCTATCTTGAAACTTATCAAGTCCAATTATGAAGGGACTCAGGAGCTAAGAGCTTGTGGAGGGAAAGAGCAGTTTCATGTAAGGTTAACAGAGCTCCCACCCATGAGCTACAAGCAGTACATAAAAATTAGACAGGAAGCCTCCTACTTCAGAAAGAGCTACTTGCAGTTAAGAACAAGAGACTGCTGCTCTTTGAGGGCTGAGTGCTCAGCATGCAGAGAAGGCACTTGTGTGTGTACACATATTAACATTTCTGAGACAAGATGGTGAAAATAAAAACTAATGGTATCTATGTACAATACCCAAAGCGAGACTGTACTATAGTGACAAGTACTGACAAGAGACACACTGCATTCACCCTGCTTACTGGGGGAACTATTTGGGATTGGTTTAAGAAGTAAATGGAGAGATTATTTAAGTAGATCTACAGACAAAGTAATGAATTATAGCATTTTCTTTCTAACCTAAGGCTAAAAATGTAATTGACAAAAAACCAAACCAGAAACTCAAAACCTCCAAAACCCACAAAACAAAAACCGCAACCCAAATCAAAGTTGATCTAGTTGAAAACCTGCATTATTACAAAGATTAGGACAACAGATCAAGAATTCTTTCTCTGCCTTTGTCCCTCATTTTATTCTCTACTTGGTATTTTGTACATTTGCAAGCTCTTGTTCGTTCTCTATCTGAAGCCAAACTTTCACCTCTCTGGAACTCCATGATGCACTTATTCAGGGGTTGTCTGTATACTGGAGTGCATTTTATGCTGAGTGAGGAAGAGCAGAACACTGTTGTGTCTTCTCTTAGCTGTCAGACAGTATTTTGTGTACTGACTTCAGCACCAAGTCACAGCTTTGTGAGCCAGAACTGCTGTTACTGCTACCTTTCAACAACATAAGTTTTCAATAAGACTCCTAGAGAAGTCTCCTAGCAAGCCCTGAAAGGCGTAATAGGCAGCTAAATAATCACACAGAAAACTGACTTGAGTTGAAAGCATCTCAGGTGGCACTGCTATGAAATGAAACATAGTTCGGAAGGCATGGGAGTAAAAATCCCATTAAACCGGAAAGGCATCAAAACTAGCAGACTATTACCTTTGTGACTGAGAAGTTAAGATGTATTAAGTTGTATTAATATTGAAAATAATATACAACTTTATATTACTTGTATTATATATAAATCTAAGTATAAATTAATGTTTTATATAGGCACTTAGAAATAAGTAAAAGCATAAACATTACCACCATATCAGCTTCAATGTGAACAACTGCAAAACCTATTATTTTAGAACCACAATTAAATAGTCACAATGACAAATACAGAACTCCATCTGGTGGCTTGACTAAGGAATCTCATAACTGTTTTAAACTTGTTTTGAGACTCTTAACAAGGAGAAAGTTGAAGTGTTTTGTTTTGAGGGTACTCTTTTGTTTGTTTCATTTCATTGTCTTTTTTAAATTAAAGTTGTCTTGTAGTTGTAAATGTCTGGGGAGGAAGAGTTGCTTGTTAAAACAATATATGAAGTAACACGAGCTTTAGCACACAAACCAAGATATTAGTTCAAAGAGTAAATCAGATAAACTTATGTGGTCCTGTGAAAAAAAAATCACTATGTGGAAAAAACCCACCGTAAACAGAAGGTTTGACTGAACCACTATTTTCAAACAAAGTTTGCTATGGCCAATAATGCAAACATGCTTCCTCCCAAGTCATGTCTGTGCATTGTAGCTGTGTTATAGACATGTAACAGAGTAAAACTTCAGGAATAGTAGATGCAAAATTATTTTTTCCAATGTGAATGTGAGAAGCTTTATTAATGACACTTGTTAGTGATCCTCCTTCTCATGAAACCGTATAAATTTATTCTGAGCTGAGGGAATCTTAAAGAAGTCATTTAAGCTCCCTCAACAAGTGCTCTGCTCCTGAGTCACCATGCCTTGTTGAAATCCAAGTGAATACACACTGATAATGCACATTCCCAAGAACAGTTGCATGGGCAGCTCCCCAGGACAAGGGTTTTCTCCTTTTACAGTAGTCTACACTGCATTGCTAGTGCAATGCAATTCCAGAATGCATTACACAAATGCACCCTGTAGCTCGCACCCAAGTCCACACTACATCCTGCAGCAAGCCGGAACACATCTATTTGTTCCCAGCCTGTGTTTTGCATCACTTTATCATTCACAGACATATGGTTGTCAAGACAGGCTAGTTGTTTATGGGCTCCCTGGAAAATGACCAAGACAAGATCTGTAGGAAGCCTGAACTCCCTTTAAAGCACTGACCATGTTCCCAAGACATCTTGCAGCTGGCAAAAAGCATGCTGTGCTTCACTATCCTGTGCTGCTAAGGACAGTATAGGCACATTATGTCTTCTGTTCTTGGCCTGAGCCTAGATCACTAGTTCTGAATAAAAGATATTCCTCTACTAACTGCTGGATCAATGCCAACAATTCATTCACATGAACTACTGAACATACCAGATGGTAAAATCTTTGTTACAACCCACTTGGGCTGAATTTAACAAACCAGTTATAAACAGCCCAGGGCTAAAAGAGGGTTTATTCAAATATGAAAACAACTTAGAGAAAGATTTCTAGTTTTCCCAATGTCACCTTACCATTTTTGTTTCCTCTGATCTATATTTTCAACTCATAACCTTGTGGTCTCAGCTTACATTGCGACTTACAGAACAGAACACCAAGGTGAGTTGTTTCAGAAAAATACTAATTTTTGCACAATACAGAAGCATGGTTTAATAGCATAATTACTTCAAAATACGAATATGGCAGTAGTAGCTCCAGTGGCTTCCTGCCTCCCCCCCAAAACAACATAAACAAACCTGAATTTAAGATTAATTTGAATATTTACCAGATTTTCTCTGCCGTCGTCCAAGTAAATCTGTTACTGTTTTGCGGAATAGTTTAGCTTCTTCTTCATTAGCAAAATTAAGACCAACTTGACATGTCTGAAAAACATTAATATTCCGCCACCCATGACTAAGAAAATGTTTTAAAGGCTTTCTTAAATGTCGTCTTACACCTTTCTAAAGGTATAACCAGAAAACAATCATCACTGCAAATCTGAAATCAAGTCTTTGTGAAGTATTGTATCTCAGGAATGTCTGGCTACTAATCAAGTTTCCAGAGATCATGGCTAACAGATATAAGCAAAATCTTGTAGCTTCAAATCAAAGAGGGGAGAGGAAAATTTGTGCTTTAAAAATACACGGTATGTCATAAACATCATCTGCAAGTCAAAATGTAATTTCATTAAAGGAAGTTGAAAATAAAGAACCACATTTTATGCTTCTGTATTACACATTAAATTCTCTAGCTGAGATACCAAAAAAATTCCTTTCATAAATAAGCTTTTATAAATAATTTACAGAATTCATTAATAACCTCAGTTACATTAAAAGAAGATACTGTTCAAACCAAAGGCATTTTAAAATAGGTATTCAAAGACATTGAGACTCACATCTCCAGCAAAGGTATGAAAATATCCTCTAGGACTATTATATACAAAGTTATTGTACAGCTCTTGCTCCCACAATAATTTCCCATCCTGAAAAGAAGAAAACAAAAAATCAGAAGACTGAAAAACTTCAGATGAAATTGCAGAGTTTAACTTATTTTACAATAGAACCTACTAAGAATTGGACACAGCAGAGTAACCATCTCCCTTGCTATTAACCCAACAGAGAAGCTCAATCAAAATCAAAATACACCAGAGCTTGTGGAAGAGCTGTGAAAAAGCCTATTCAACTGTCACTGTGTTCTGTTCAAATTCCTAGATGTTTTCAAAAATCTTCTTTCAAGTTCTACAGCTCTGCAACAGTGATACTGAGAGAAGTAATAGTCACCAGTCACAGGAATACAGCAATGAAACAGCAAAAGCAATAAAGGAGGCTTCCAGCTTCCTGTTCTTACCCCAGGCTTGACTTGAAAACAGTTAACAAAAATAAGAGAATAAAAACTCCTATTTTTAAGAAGTTTTGTGTATTTATATGACATTATAGTTCAGCACCCAAGGCAGAGGGTTCTCACAAAATCTTAAGTCAAGTGGACAAATCACAAAGTCAAATGCAAATGCTAACTGGAAATCCTTAACAAATCTGAGAGACTTCGAGCACTGAATGCTGACAGATAAGGAGCAGTTTCCTGGCTGCAGAGACAACGGGAAGCTATCCAAAGTCTCAGCACAGTCAGTAGGACTTACATTTCTCAGCATAATTTTTGTTATGAAAACACATCTTGGACACTTCATTCTCAGTTCCCACACTCTTGAGTGGAATATTATAATGGGACAAAGATCTTCAGTATGAGTGTATACATTGTGGAGGAGGAATGAAAGAAAAAGCCACCAAAACCCTCCAAAAAAGTCAGAACACACAACTTGTTTATCCTGTAGTTCTCACATGCACCACCATACTGATCAAGATTGTTTCCACTCATACAGAAGGACATGCAAAGGAGTGACACCTGCTAGAATTTTGAAAGCTACCCATATCAGTAACACTGTACTAATTTCCACTAATGTGACTGGCCAGACCTATAGAGGACAGCTTCTGAGAGCTGTAAAAAATTTGAATCTGATATTTTACCCACTAAAGATAACATATATGAAATTGTCTAAATTTACAATACCTGAGAAAGTTGCAATTGCCCATCAATATGCACTGCAATTGCACTGCTTAAAACACAGCCACTTAAGAATTTCCAAGTGCATAGCTACAACCTGTACTCATTGAATTCAAAATGGAGAGTGAATACAACCAAACTTAAGTCTGAAAAAGAAAAAAGATGCTTACCTTAATGTCAAATATTCTGATAAAATAAGACCTCTGTGGATTGTCCTTTACAAGGCAAGCTACACCACAACATTTCTTTGACCACATGGCATTGCGATCTGCTGCATATATCTGAACAACGGCTGAAGACATGGTCTAAAAAGAAAAGGTAGCAATTAATTTTGATGAAAAACTCATAAATTCTATAATTGATCCTTTCCCAAAGCATCTCCTAATTTTGTTCCTTGTTCTATGCAGCAACTTTGCTGTTTTCCCAGGTAGTTAACACCATTAAGTTCAAATGACCTCAAATCACTCCTATGCTTTAAATTTTCGCTTCTGTGCAAGATTTAGACACCTTAAGAACCCAAATGAACTCTTCATTCTTTTCCACGAAAATCAGCAAATAGATTCTGCCTGTAAGAAGCAGATCAGTAACAATGGTGGTCACACAGAGAAACACTACAATGCAAGGAAATTTCTGTTCAGTACTTCAAACTGGATACAAACACAATATTCAAGCTGGAACTGCAAATTACACAGTGCCTGGACACACTCCTGGGAGCTGGAATTCAACTAGAATACATTGCTTAATTTTTCAAGTGGTTTCTGGCACAGTTTTAACCTATGCCAACTAGCAAACTCTGAAAATTCCTGGGCATGGTTTGAGAATTCACATGAGCTAGGCTCATTCCCAGTTGGCAACCAGAAATTGTCCTGTTTTCGAACTGAGAGATTTTAATAAGAGATTAAGATTATTCCACACCAGATTGCTTCAGTCACTGGGAACATTCTTGAGCGTATTTTCTAGTATATATGTATCCTAGCTTAAGAGTCCTATGAGGAAAGGAAAATGGAAGCCTTCAAAGAATATTTATTTGCAGCCAAGTCATAAGGACATAAAACTTAAAAGATTTGTAATGGGGCAGACCAGAAGCTATCTAGCCTAGGATATACTCTCCAGCAGCACCAGATGTCAAGAGAAGGTAAGAACACAAGAGTACACCATTGCAACTATGGAAGCATATCCCCAGGAACTGCCAGGCTGGAGCTCAAAGCTCCCCAGGCCAGCATGTGTATTTTTGCACATACTGCATTTTTCCTTTGTGAATTTGTCTAATCACTCTTCAGACCCCCATGAAATTCTGAGCATAACAACACTGGACAGGATTGTGTTTCACAGTTTACTTCTGCACTGTGTGAATTATCAGCTCATTTTATCTAGACTTTTGCCACCTACTATTTTCAGCTGATTGTCCCTCCTTACTCTTACACTAGGAGATGGTGTTAATGGCTTCATAGTTGTTTCTTAATGCTGCACATGTTTTTATAGATATTTGCCACACTTCTTTGGCCTTTAAGTTCTCTTTAGGAAGTTTAGGAAGCAAAACCAGTTTTAAGTCATTCTTGTACCAAGAAACAAAGATTATGCTACATGTTACCCTCATCACTCTTACACAGATATTAACTAGTTCCACTATGTCCTTCTTTGAATGGGGATGAGACTTATCCTTACCTTATATGAATACAGTTTGTTAGCCCTTTGAACATAGTAATAGTTTTCTGGTTTGTTCTCTACTTATTTCACTATCAGTCAAGAAGTTTTATTTCCTTTTTCACTATTAAATACTAAGCAGATGTTTTCCTAGATCTGTTGTAATTCCAAGACCCTTATGGATGAATTATGCTTAATCTGAGTAATGGGCTCCCTACTTTGCCTTCTTCAACACTGACTACTTGCCAAAACAGCAAACATCTAGAATGCAGGCATGCCTTCTCACATTGTAACATAATCTACTAAATATCATTATCACCACAATCACACTTTTCAAATGGTTTAAAAACCCAAAAGAATAGCCTAAGATTCACTGGATTTTTTTTTAATAAAAAAACTTCCAGCTTTGTTAAAATAAGAGTCAAAGTAATATAGCCAGACTGGCAGCTATGCCTTAAGGAAGCTAAATAACCTTTGCCCAAGAACTGTGATGCTAACTTTCACAAGTCAAGATACAGTGCTGTTCCTCTTTGCAGCCACCTTGCCAGAAGTTGTCACATAGACTACTAATCTTGCTGGTAACCTACAGAAGAAGTTAAAGCATGATTGTCTGCTGAAAAGAGCACTTTGTAGTTGCCTCCTCAAATGATCTACAGCTAAGTGTGGAGTAAAACTTCTCTCCCTATAATCTACAGAGTCATATGCATGATTTAATCATAACTGCACTTGTCAAGTGGGACCCAAGAATTAGCCATACTACCACAACAAAACAGTTATAGCTGCAGCTTAACGTCAGCTAAGAGATCCCATTTTCCTCTCTATGTTGCAAACAGGCAATGACCTAATCTTAGGCACAGCTGGCCAGATTGTGCTCAAAACCTCTGCTTCTAACACCCTTCCCCCCCCCCATTTCTCCAATATTGTCTAATTGTTAAATCGACAACCTTGGAGACACAAGACAACACACAGGAACAAAGATGGGCCATTCTTCTTATTTAACCACAGCAACTATTTTGCCACCCCTGTAAGAAACCTTCTTCACATTCTAAAACAAGTCCAGCTGCACTAACCTCTACCCAAGAGGTCTACTCACAGAAATGGGTGGTCTTGGCAGGAATTATACAACTTAAATTTAAGGCACAGGAGACAGTGATCTGTGTCAAGACAGGGCTCCCTATGCATCGTTTACTATCACATGTAACAGCAAAAGCACCAACTGGATTATCTGGGTAAACCAGTAATTGTCATAACTCGATAAGAGCTGCTTATAAAATCTTGAACCAACACCTACCCCATGAGTACAGAGAAGAATATTACACAGTGTGTGTCCTCATTCTGCATACTCATGACATATTTAATGTATACTTGGTTACCCTATGAGTAGAGCTTGATTTACAAGTTAGAAAACAATTTCACCGAATCTAAAGTAGGTTTTGTTTTGAGGTCTACCAAGTTTAGTATTCAATTGCATTTTAACTTACTCATTAGTATTGTACAAATTCCTAGTGGTGACAAGCTGCAATGAGGCTTTTGCGTATCAGAATATATAGTTACAAATTCTGCTGTCACACCACTCAGCTTTTTTGTATTAGAAGGACAATACAGAAAAAAAAAATACAAACTGTATTTTTGTGAGGGAGGAAGGACAATAAAATCCAACTCCTTTTACTCCATCCACTGTTCATTTTCATTATGTAGAGCAGTGGTGCCAAACTTCCTGCTATTCAGCTTCAGGAAAAAAGATGGTAGAAATATTTATTAACCACACAATTTGGAAATTTAGACTTATCAGCAAAATCTAAAACTTGAGAAAATAAAACTTCATCTACTGCTCTTCAATATGAATCCTAGCCACATAAATACAATTTAAAAAGTTCAACTTTAATTGCATAATTGCAGCATCTGAGAATATTTACACAAATATCACAATCTGAGTATTCTACTGCATTTACTGAGTGAGTATTCACTGTCTATTTTGAAGCCAATTAATATACCCAGCTCAGTTTCTCACAGCATTCTTGAACATTGCATTTAAAAGTATGTGTTCTTTTTATGTAACTATTTCTTCACAGTTGGTCACACTGCTGATTCAACATAATGAGTGTATTTGTTTCCGACCTACAGTAAGTTACTTTGTTACTACTATGTTTTCAGGAAGAGAATTTTGAAGTTGTCACTTCTGCATTTCATGAGATTTTTGGTGAGGACCTTGTCCTTTTTATATAGCCATGTATTTGAAACCAACCCCGCTCAGTTCCCTTTACTTTTTCCACAGTCAACCTCCAGCTGGAGGACATACCAATGATTCCAGGAACTTGTCACACCCTTCACGCTGATGAGCTACGAAGCAGTAAGTCTGGTGTTGTCAGCTGTACACTGGCTGTCTCACTGGAAGAGCTGGTCCTACCCTTCAACACACATCCTGCAGGATACGTGGTATCAACAAAAGGCTCATTAAAACACCTTCTGCCTGCAAAACTTAGCCACAATCGGTCATCACACATTTGTAAAACATGATCACAGCAGCCACTGACAGTTTCCAACTGGGCAGCAGACAGCTGTGCACTTTGATCAGCTTCTAGTGTGAACATTTGCTGCAGTGGCCTGTCAAATTAATGACTTGCTGTAACTCAAGTGTTTCTCCAAAAACAGTGAAGCAAGCCAACACAGACAGTGGCACATCTCATTACAAGAAAGAATCATCACAATAGATGGCTTATGGCTGACAGACATTAAAACATAGTGGGCCAAAAGTCACAACAAAGAATAGCAGCAAGATTAAAGCTGTAAGATATTCAGCCACCTCAGTATACACAAGAACAGAAAGCAAGACCCATTGGGATGGTCTTTCGCAGTGTTTACATACAGCTGACAACAGGTTGTGGTGGATCAAAAAAAAAAAACAAACAAAAAAAAAAAAGGATCAAAGACTCATAAAATGTCTTTGGTTGGACGTGATCTCTGTAAGTCTTCCAGGCCAACCTCCTACTCACAAAAAGGGTAATTAAAAGCCTAGAGTTCATTTGCTGAAGATCCTTTCCAGTTAAGTTTAAGGGCTACAAAATCACCTCTGTGCTTAATCACTCCCATTTTGGTACTTGTAAAAAAGCATCTAGATTTCATAAATTCCTCTAGTGGTCCAGTATTGTTATGTGTTACATGTTGCCAGTACTACTGAAGACACACTGACAGTAACTTTCAACCTTTTCCCAATTTTAAGAATGATGTTTTTTTCCCATAAGGGTGCAGAAAGAACCCTGCATACACTTATAAGTTAATCACACATGGCTTGTTTTTTTTTAAGTTATCTTTCCCAGCAGAAGTGTCTTACAAATAAAATCAGGAAAAAAAGAAAAAGAAGAAAAGAGAGAAAAAAAAATACTTTGTCCTGTAATGCAAGAATGTAAGCAGTAGCAGTTGTTTCCAAGCAGAGTAACCCCTGAAAAAATAAACCAGCATGCTTGTACAATGGCTGTTGCTTCTTCAGGAAGTCTGAAGACTTTTGGCCACAAAGTCATGGTGAACTCAATTAGATACTTTTACATTTCTGCAGGGAAAAAGCAAGCTATGGTGAATAGTTGTGTGCGATCCAAGCCCTGTAAGAACAGAAATCAGTATTTCTGTTTTCTTTTCCATAAAGTAGGTATCTGGAAACATTGTGCTAATCGATACTAAAGCTGCTGAGAAGGTACCCATCACAGGTGTTTTTAAGACATGTTACAGTGGAAATCCTCATTATGGCTGAGCCAACATGCTGCAGCTGACCAGATGACGCTGGGTGCTCCTGGGTCACACATTTCTTCTTAGATACAAGACCAGGGAAATAGCCCGCAGTTTGCTTCTAGCATGACTGTTCACAAATAAAGGGCTGTAGCCATCCACTGACATTACAACAGCAGTAATAGCTTTCCCCAGAGAGCAGGATTCAGCAACACAGGCATGCTAACATCAAGTACCTCTTGACTGTGGAAATGCTTAGTAAGGTCTGCTCTAATCTTGACCACGAGAATGGCAGGAAGCTTCAGTATCAAAGCAATCTCTAATAGCCTAGCATTAGCTGAGTTATGGAAGAAGACACGGAAACAATACCATTAAGACTCATGAATGAGGAAAGACAAGAAGCAGAAGTGAGACTGTGCTCTACAGAAAATTGAGCCGCACTCACACAAAATTAGGCCATTAGATAAAATTCAGTGGCTGACATTTTTTTCTCTAGATTACAAATATCCTGAAGGAAAAAAGCAAATAAAATGTAGCACTGACTAATCAAGCAGAGACAGCACTTGAAATCTTAGTTTTTTTCTAAAAAAAAAGCTTATGGTTAAGCAATTACACTTTTAAATGTTGGTATGTTAATAAATTCATGCTATTCAATGCAAATAAAATTGTAATTAGACAGTGACAATAATTCCCTGTTGCTCTGCAATTGCCTTATCTTCAGTATCATAAATATATGGAGCTTCCAAAACCACTTCTGCAGTGCTCAACACAGCTATGCATTTTATCTCTTCAATCAATTCAGAAACATAAAACCTCCTGTAGGGACCAGGCACCTCAATTTCCAACCCTTTCTCAAGGGAAGACTTTGGTGCTCTACACAATCAAGCTCTACTTGCTCTTTCTGGCAGTTTGATTTCCATTCTGCACAGTGGTCCTGCTTCAAGAAAAAAATGTAACGTTTTTCTTGGCATTGAGGAGTCTCCTACCATGCGAGAACAGTGTGTTCCCTTCTGGCTAGAAGGGCTTATAACCCACTTCCAGGGAGAATGTTCTCTCCACCATGTACTCCTACAGAAGGCATGCACTGCAATCTCATCTCATGGTAATTTTAAATGCCCGCCACTACCGAAATGACCCCAAGGTAATTAGGCCACATAAAAAACATACAATTTCAATTTCAATTTCAATTTCCCTAACAATTTCAACATTTTAAGTAGCAGAGGGATATGCTAAAGTAGAGAAAAAGTTTTCCTAGCACTTTTGCAGAAACTTAGAAGAGTTTAATTAGGTTCAGAATCCTACAATATTTATTAGCCTTGGATAGTAGGTAAGCCAACCTTTTTAAGCGTGTCTAGTATGATGGTATAGGTGCAATTCAGGCCCAACAGCAAAAAATATGAACACAAATTAACATCACCACCAAATTTTGAAGGCCTCAGTAAGTATTCACAAGTGTCAACTTGCAATTACTTTTCAGTTATAGACAGGAAGGGATTGAGATAGGAAGAAACCGGAGAGAGAAAAGACTGGTGATGCTGAAGGCAGACTGCTCTTGCTTACTGCTGACACCTTCATCTGAAGGACTGCAAGGATTACGTCCCCAGAGGACAGAGTAAGTACAACAGACACATGTAACTGTCTTTTTAGGCTTTCTCCCCCTAAGAACAGTGTATCAGCTTATTTATGGTTACTGCATCTTGTGCAAAGAAAGTGTGATGATACCCTCTTGATAGCATGCACACATATGCGTGCTTTTCTGTTGCTAAAAATACTCTTCAAGAACTCTACAATATTTTGACTGCAAAATTAGACTTTCATCAGCCAGCTTTGCAACTCTCAGACTGGTTTATAATTTATGTTTTCACACCAGGTTGCCTCCACAATCTTCACAACTGAGTCTAAATATGGGAGTCTTCATCCACTGGGGATTTGCCTACTACTTTATTTTTATTTTGGACAAACAGTGATCACTTCAATTTTTAAAGCTATTACAGCTCCTAAAGATATAGTTAACAAATTACTAATAATATCCTCTTTAAAGACAAGTTTATATTACAAAAAAGCTACCTTCAGATGTTACCGACATGATTTAAAACTAATTTCCCACAGAAAGAAGACATACAGAACTTCAGAAGTTTGCCGCCAGATTTCAGTAAGTTAAGCAGCTGGAAACAATCTTCTAATTTTTGCGCCATTTACAGGACATTCTTTTCAAAAGACTGCTTGTTCCAAAGACAGAAAAACTAAAGCAAGACTTCACATTATTTGACAGAACTGACATAAGAAAGCCTTTTGTAAATATCCAGTGACATGAGTAAAACTTTATTTGGTGCAAGTTGAAAAATTACTCAAATGAAGACACTGAGGCCTCACCAGTTCTATCACTTGTTATATATGCTACATATGTTATGCAGCATATAATAGAAATTATATGCTACAATTACCAACAGCATTCAATTTTAAACTTAAAGCTTGTTTTTCATTTCTTAATTTCCCATGAATACCCACTGATTTAAGAATGCCACGTGCATAGATGCTAGGAAAACAGTAATTTTTTCCACCTATACACAAAGCTAGGCTATTAGAAATAAAGTCACTCTGTAAGAGATGCTGCCTTTTGTTATTTGAAGGGAGAAGGAAGAAAGGCATTTTTTCAGACATAGCAAAAAGCCACTTTAGGTATTTACTACCATTTCTGAAACATGAGAAGACAGTGCTACACAACACACAGCCAAAATATTTAAGGAATTAAAGAGACCAAAACCAATTAAAAAAGAAAAAAAAATTTAATACCCAAGAACAGATTCCCTGCCTTGGCTGCGCCCTCATAAGCAAACAGGTCAGCTGCAATATCCTCACTGAAGATCTTTTACTGATGTGGAGAAGGTACCAGTGATCATTAAATGATCTTACAACAAAAAAAAAGGGGTGAAACAAGGGACCTCTATTTAATAAATAGAAGCCATAAAAGTGCTTGTCTGAACTTAAGTCTGCTGTTGTCCAGTAAGGAGATCCTTCACTCCTAATCCTTAGTCAGCCAGTTACAGACAACTCACATTTTTCCAAGTGTCTTCAGACACAAATTCATTTGCACTTCCAGTACCTCCCACAACCCCCCAGTTCAGTTAGAACTAGCCAACTTCTTTTCAAAGCACTCATTGCTCAACGGTGGATCACAGGAGACCAACAATTAAGATGTGGGTAAACAGCATAGCATATAAAGCCTAATCAAACAGCACATGATTAAGAGCGACATGCTTTTATCAGACAAAGCATGAAGATATTTTTAAATCCTACAACCTCAGTCAGGACAGCACATGGTAGACTTCAACCCTCCTGAGATATGACTTAACCATAACCACAAGTATGCTGCAGATTATAATATTCCACACTATCTCAGTTTAGCAGATCATTTACCAGCTGACATACACAACCTGGAGCTTCCACTGGTGAGCAAACTGAAAACCGTCACTTCCTGTTTACCTACACAGCATGACTCGCTGAGCTGCACCTCACTAAATGCTGCTCAAACCTTGGCTGGCCACAAAACAGCACACACACGGCAAAACAGTTATTTCTATTCTGGAGTTTCAGTTGTTAGTTACTTTCAGAAAAAGAGAGTGTACTGCATACAAGCTTTCCGTAAATTTATCACTGTCTACTGCCATGGAACAAAAAATTCTTACTACAGAAGATACTTTGTCTTGCAGTTCCCCTCCCATCTCCAGCCTCCCTCAGATTCAAAGCATATAAAATTGTTCTTGCCAAAGCTCAGAGAATTTTTAGATGAAATGCTGAAGTCTACCTTTAGATTTTAATCCATTTCAAATTTATCAAGACCCCCAGGACTAGGATGAATGTTACACAAACGCTTTGAGTGCTTTGAGAATTCAGACCCATTTTTTTACAGTTAGATCCACTGCAGTTCCTTCTCAACCCACTCAATGATATACGTATTATGTTCACAAGTAAAAATCTGTAGAACAGCAGTTAAATTGATCAAGGAAAGGATGTGAAGCATAAACCTCATGAATCATCCCAGCTTTGCAACACTCATTAATGAGCCCTTGAAAATGCCATTCAGCATCCACCGGTACTCCCAGGTCCAGATTAAAACAAGCAAACAAACAAACAAACAGTATTTGTTTTGCAGAGATGATGTTCAGGTGAACTTTATTTATGAATTTATGACATTTGCACTTAAAGACAAAATAATATGGAATTTTGACTTTTGATACTTACGGAAGATTGAAATAAAACAGCTTGAATTGTTTTTAAAGAAAAGAACTCTTTTATAAGAACACATTAATTACATGCCAACATAAAACAAAGAACTCCCTTCAAAATATTAAATATGAGAAAAGGCTATTAAAAGTAAAACCTCTCTGAATAATAGCCAGCAACTGGTCTCGCAATTGTGTATACAACTTGTGTCCTGTCTTGTAAAGCAGACTCAATCCACTTATATAAAGGTACTTAGAGATGCAACCCCCCCTCACACTTTCACCGTGCCACAATTCAACATGTATTAATTCCTCCTTCAGCAGTTCACATTTGAACAGAAGAGTTATGGCAATTCTAGTCAGATACAAGAAATCATAACTGTATGTAAGACTTCTTTTTTTTTATATATGCCAGCAACTGAGTCTGCTATGAATAGTTATTCCCAAGTTTTAAAAAGCAAATATACGATGGTGAAAAAGAAAAGGCATGAGTATGTCGTAGTTCTATGATCCCTTGCCATATTCCAAGTTTACAGCAGGGATAAAACATTGGACACCAGCTGAATGCCCAGGAGACTGTGGGTTTTCGTTTTGTTCTGGCAACAGGAAGTTCCATGTTTGTGTTTATTTCTTCCCTGTGCCTCAGTTTCCTCATCTGTAACATGCAAGGGAGACACTGACTCTACCTCTGTTACGTGGTTTGAGAACTACCGATGAAAAAGTATTATGCTGTCACAGAAAGTATTTTTGGAGGGTGTGGCATATGCGTCAACATTATCTTCTCTGCTAATAGCAAAGGTTAAGACAGGTTAATTTCCACATCTGTTTTAGATAAGGAAACTGAGATATGCTTTTACCACGGGGGATGCCCCTTGAGTCTAGTGACATTTATTATACCTAACAGTTTCAATTATCACTGCCCATAGGGGCTCCTTTGCAGGTACCACCACTACATTTACCAATGTGCTGTGGAGGCCAAGACACTGAAATTCACCTGTGTGTAAACAAACTAGCAGTTTGGAAGCAGTGTCACAGAATGCTGGTCTTAGATGGCCAACTGTATGTTGATGTCAGGCTTACAATTTAAGTCACCTTTTAGACAAACCATGGCTGTAAATTCATTGTAACTAATTTACTAATGCTTTTGTAAGTCACCATCACTCTTATTTTTTTACACAGTACATTTAATTCATGATTCTTAAGATGGAAGACTAAAGACTACAAGACATGACTCAAAACTTCCCATGTACCTAGAATTTCTCAGTGGTCCATTCCATGATAACCCTTGAGCAATGATAACCCATGAAGTCTCAGTAGATAAAGACTGAAAAAAATGTTAGACAATGTGCCACAAAAAAAAAAGGTAGTCTTGAAAACTAGGCACTCTATCCTAGTTCTGACACAGCCCTTCAGTAAGGGCCGTCTCATCACCCCCATATATCTAGGTTCATTTACAAAGGACTAAGACTACACTGGAAAATGCTAGGGAGAATTTAGTTTAGCTTTTGGCATTGCTACTTGATCCCCTAAACTCCCCTAAGAGGTGAAAAGTCCACTGCAGCATGGCCTCTGCAGCTCAAGATCTGTGTTTAAATTCTCAGGTCAGGTATTACAAACCTTCAATTTCTACTACTTAAGAAAAGCCCCCACTAAAAAAGAATGTGTGTTTTTCTTACACTCTCCCCTTGATAATCTAAATGAGTAGTACAAAGGTAGTATTTGAGTAGTTTATTGATGGGAAAAAACCTTAAGGAAAAGTCCCAACCTTAAGGAAAGAATTGCTGAGTTTGCAATATTAATTTTCCAGGATAAAAAAAGAAATTAAGACAACTGAGCTCTGCCAAGTTAGGACTTAATAAAAAGTTCAGATTAAGAATGATTTTGAAACTCAGATATAAACCACGGGGCTGCCAGTTTCCTTTCTGAATTTATTACCCACTATCTGAAGATAAATGCATAGAGGGCTGCTGAGTAGGAAACCTCCTTCTTTAAAGCCAAGATTCTTCCATAATTCCTTAAGGTGCCAGAATGTTTTTTTATAATGAAGTTGCCTGCTTTACTGGACACACCTAGAAAAGCAAAACCTGTAAAGAATCTGCTTATATAAAGTTAATGATAAAGTGTTTATTTATACAATAAAGATGTTGTAGAAAGAGGGCAGTGGGATGTATTTTTCCACTGCATTTAACACTTTCATGTCCATTTTCAGTCTAAAAAAGACTTTAAAATATCACACAGTATTTATTTTTTTGTTCAGTGCAGAGCTGGTAGTGCAAGTTCATATAGCAAAAAAACCAGATACAGTGATATTGTTCTCAATTATTAATTCTTAAATATTAATGTCTAAATGACCAGAACAAAACCATCTCCTCTTCATTTGAAGTCAGTTAGCTCCCTGTAACTACTGTGTTGCTGTTCATAACTTGTGAACATTGTTCAACAGCAATTACTTATATGCTACATGAAAAGTTAAGTGCACCCACATGACTTTACAAGTAATATAAAAATTATTTCACTCTACTTAAACAGTACTAGTAGTACTCGACTCATGTGACAAACAAATCTTACAATATAAAAAATCAGTATTTATTAGACCAATATAAGAGTTTAGAATCTGCATATAACTTACATGGACACAGTAGTTTAAGATATTGCAACAACCCTTAGGACAGAAAATATTTGTTTCAAAGAACATCTAAAAGAAACATTTGGTCTGAAATTGACCTTTAATATTTTTGGTACTGTCTGAATTAGTAAAACACAGCAAAATCAGCCAAAATATTAACTTAAATGAAAAA
This sequence comes from Lichenostomus cassidix, assembly GCF_008360975.1. NCBI lineage: Eukaryota > Metazoa > Chordata > Aves > Passeriformes > Meliphagidae > Lichenostomus > Lichenostomus cassidix. The sequence continues at coordinate 21,041,336 of NC_139480.1, read as the reverse complement.
GATCTTAAAATAGCTTTGCTTGTGACCACAGTGAAGTTGAAACACTGACAAGCATCAATCTGTATTGCACTACAGTCCAATTAGCCAGTATTATTATCCTAATCAAGCACCAAATCTGAAGCACTACATGCCTCAGTTTCTGAACTACTTTTCTGCAAGTCTCCAAGTCTCTTCTGGTGCTGACAGAGGCTAACATGCTCAATGTTACTGGCTCCTGCTGCTTGGGAGAATTGGCAACTGCCTTCCTCAAGTTTTTGTCACTATTCTGAAAACCTCCACTTACGCAATAAATGATGGTGTTTTTATGACAGCATAAAATCAGCAGGTATACTGTCACACCATACTAACATAGTAAAAATGTACATCAATGCTAGTTATAACCATTGAGCATATAACAGTTATTAGTGATACCATGATTATTTTTTTTTCAGATGTGTAACACTTTTGGAAACAAGATAATCCTCTGTAAGCGCACTGATGCGCCTTCAATCCCAGTGACTGAAAGAAGGTATCCCTTGTCAAAGCAGACTTTGGATTTCCAGTTTTTGTATGGATATTCCCTTTCTCTGCGATCAACTAACTACAGCAATCGCTCTGAGCACCTGAACAGCCTCAATCTGTTAGTACAGAAACAGACAGCCCTTGATGTTGAGTGTATGAAAGATAATACCACCCCTGTGAGCATACAATTTAGACAAAACAAGTTACCTCTTTAAGACAGCGCTCAAGAAAAATTACACCCTAACTGAAAGACTTTACATGAATATAGAAATAGGGCACCTCTCCCAGTTTCCTGGAATAAATTATCACAGGTTTGGGACCTACATAATAGCAATACATTGGTAGAAGTCCAGTATGGTTGATTTTATGAACATCAGATTTAAGTCTGTATAACTGAGTCTTCAAAAGATCTATGAGATAAACTGCCAGAAGCTTAAACATTGTGGTACAATCACTTCCTGCAGGAAGATGGTGATGGAGAATGCTAGTAACACAGCTGGACCTTGAGAAAGTCTGGGGGGGACGGAGGAATCAAAAAACCTTGATTTCCTGATAGCCTAGTATCCACTCCTGGGCACACAGAGCAGATTTACAGAATAAACTGAAGGCTAGCCAGCTTCACTGAAGGAAGTGTCCCATTGAATATCTGTTACTCAAAAGTGCATCCTTCAGAAGAAGGCCACTGCCATCCACCACGTTATGTGCACTATGATACACAGCTTGAGAGTTTTTTATTAGCTTATGTGGAACTAAAATCTCTGAATCTGCCAATGCCTACATAAAAGCTTCAGTTCTGCAACCAACACAACAGTCCTCTGAAGGATTTCAGAGTCTAAGAAGTGACATGCCAGTAAGCTCACTTGAAGACTAGGTTAGTCTGACAAACCAGGCACCATGCTGCACTTAATGAAGTGCCCAGAGCATCTAGATTCAAACACAGCCTTGATGATGCATGGTGGACATCCATATTTATGGCTGATTTGTTTATTTGGAATAACCCAACTACGTAACACCCTTAGCTAATTCAGACTTGCATCACAGTGATATTTTTTTGTACGCAGTGACCTTGGAAAAGTTATTTCCAGTCATATGGATATTGGTCCTGCACTATTTCATTGCTAAAACAATTATTACAGCCAGAACTGACATGTAAGTCACCATCCTGAAATAAAGACAAAAGCACTCAGCTTATAAATCCATGGAAGATTGTTATCTCCCTTCTGCTCTGAACCAAACACTACCTGTCATAGAAGAGAACTGCTTGTACAGCACCAAGCCTCATCAGTGGACCAGTTCCTGCCAGTGCTGACTTAGAAAAGTGACACCAGGAAACAAATACGGCTTGAAGAGAGAGAGGGAAAAACCAGACACTCGAGAGGAAAAAATGATAAAATAAAAACTACAGGGAAGTGTTTACAGAACCGAGGCATGCAAACACTATCTAACAGATTGTGTGGACACAGAAGACAGAACTGAAAAGTTTCCGGAGCTTGTACCTTTATACCCCAGACAAGAACCAGTGGTTAAGGTGACATACCGGAGCAGACAGAATACGTGATGATTAAACTATCACTAATTACACTACTTCACACCCTAGAATAGTCTCTGGAGCTCAATCAGGAAACAAATTACTTAATCTGAACTGATGAAAAACTGCTAAACACTCCAAACTGCAGCTTCAGGTAAGATTGCAAGAGAACTCAGCACATCCCTGGAGGCTCTAAAGACGGACGGAACTTTTCTTAAATTACTTGCAAACTACTCATCAGAAAAGCAACTTCAGACAGGAATACATTTTCTTGGCAGCCCATCGCTCTGCAAACAAGAAGTGAAAGAAATGCAGCAGCATTTAATGTCATCCCTGCTGTACCTCATATACTCTGTAGAAGCACAACTACAAGTTAGCTACATCTCCTTACCAGAAGGCAAAATCTTTTTCTTCCTCCTGAAATCAGAGAACAGAAACCTTATGAGCTTGTGTTCACAGTATCAGTATCAAATAGACTTGATAATTTGTCCACTGCAGCAGATTGTTACATGCACAGGCACACTTTCATCTGCTGGAAACTTCTAGGCACCTGCATTTTCTCAGGTTTCCCAAAGCAATTTCTAGGAGCAGAAAGACAATATTGAATTTTGCTGCTGGCAGCGAAACCAGGTTTGACTTGAACTTTATGTCAAAGCAGACAGTTATGTGCACAGCAGCAGAGCTGATGCTTATTCTGTGATGTACGTGCTACTGACAACACTAGAGCAGACAGCTCACATCTCCCCATCCCCAGCACCAGAGCTGCTTTTGTCTCCTGGCAGCTTTCACTGGTTGTGATGATATTGGTTACTAAGACCAGGGCCACTTTCTGGGTATGATGGAAGTGGTGCAGAATGCACACATGCACAGAGGAACAAACTCTTTCCCCAACATAAGACAAATCAGTGATGATGACCCTACCCCATACTATGTATCAGGAGATGTGTTTACACCATTCTAATCTCAAACCCACACTCATCATTAATTTAAGCAACTACTAGACTAGCACTCAAACTGTGCCAGGAAGCGTGCCAACAAACTGAACACCACAGACAGTCACAGAATAGTGCCTGAGTTCATGCTACTGCCCTGCTCAGGTCTGTCAGCCATCAGTATCTTAAGCACAGCTGGCTGACAGACCAGAGGTGAGAAAATCCTTCTGCCACTAAGCTTAAATGTTATCAGGGACATAAAGGTATGGTCCAGACAGGTATGGCCAGTGTGAGAGTTGGACTCCTTGGTTACACACGGTGAAGGCTGGAGCAGCAGCATGAACACTTACTTTTTCAATAAAAAAGTTCATAAACAATATGAAGAGATGGCAGAGAAACAAATAGGATTTGTCATTTACAGGCAGGAAAGCAAACAGGTGTTCAAAGTGGCTGTTTAGGAAAAATCTCAATGAAGAACTGAAGCATTCAAAGCAAGACTTCCTAAATGACACAAAAAGATGAAGTTAAAACCATGACATGGAGTGAGATCTACATATCAGCACAACACTTAGCACCAAATCCATCTCCATGCATCCTATGAAACAAAACTGTAACACAACTATGTTGCATCTACATGATTGAACTAAGGCAAGGAAGGGCATGCTCTGAGCAGAGACAACAGTTGTATTATCATTCTCTCAAGTATAGAAATACTGGCACTTGAATATGATATGGACAAATCTCTTAAAAACACAACTATGTTTTTAAATTAAGAAATGGTTTGTTGAATCACTACTGAGTTCTAGACAGCAAGCGCAACCAGCATTTTCTGTTGCAATCCCACTTAAAATTTAAAGCAATACAAGGTTTTAGAATTCCAGCTACAGAAACTGAGCACAGTGCTAACAGTACAGTGTAACAAAAAGAGCCCAACATTGTGTAAGAAAGGTCAAAAATACAATACCTACTGTATGGCTAAAAAATATTGGTTGACGTACCATCACACAAAATTAGGCCCAAACTCTGTATTTTTTGAATGTTAATTGTCAGGTTGCTAAAAATATAAATGCATGTCCAGTTATAGAACGAATTTCACACCTGAGATACTCTTAACTAAAACCCAAATCAAATTAAGAAAAAAATAGCCCTGCATTTAATTTGTTAGTAACTACTGCTTCCTTCTCTGCAAATGCAAGGGGAAGCTTTTGCCTGTGGTATTGCACAGAACATACACCACTACAGGATGTTCATAGTTTTCTTCCTCTTTTCAGTTAACCACAAAAATCAAGCGCAGTTTTACAGAGAGAAGCCTATTTGGATGCCTTTGTGTCATCCAAATGAACTATTTGGATGCCTATTCAGTGTCATAAGCCAAGTGATGTTTCTGTTTGCTTTGGCTGACTGAGGGGGAGTAAAGGGAAAAAATGCCTGCTTAGAAAGAATGACCACATCTTAGCTGTGCTCAGAGAGAGCTGTCACATGGCTAGAGGAGCAGGAAATAACTTACAGTTCAGTCAAAGCAGGACTAAGCCTTTCTGTGGTTTCAAATCTGCGCCTGTAGAGTTGCTGAAGCTGTATCTTTTAGTATACAGTTTTCTTAATATAGCAGCTTACAAACTGGAGAGTCAGGTCCTCCCTGGAGAATCAGCAGTGGAGGGTGGAGCAGTGCAAGAAGCCTGAGGAAACCATAGTCCCGTTTTTGCGTACCCTTCTCATATCCACTAAAAGTTCTCTTCCCTATAAAAACATTAACAATGACTTTGGCCAGTGAAGATAAAACAGGTGAGAAATGTGTAATGGCCAGGTCTCAGGCTCAAGGGCACTACATGCCTGCAGGAGCAAACAGCTGGCTGGCAGACACTGCCTCCTCTCCTCATGTCTTTCCTTATGCAGTGCTCTGCTGAGTTACAATACAAGTCATGTCTATCTCAGCACTGGGTATGGGGAGGACTACATGTCTGAAGAGACACAAAGTTCATCCTCAAGAACAACGCAGTTGTGGAATTGAGAAGTAGGGGAAATAAGGGAGTGGAGGGGAGAACAGTAAAGAAGAGAGTCAGTTCTACACGGAGATCTTTCTGCAGATTATGGATGCAGGAGATGAAGGGAGAAAGGATGATTCTGGATGCACTTGAGGTACAAAGGGGAAAGATGAAGTAAAAGGAGGAAACCCTGTAACAGGGACAGGACCAAAAACTTGCTAAAAAAGACAGAAGATCATGTGTATTAACACAATACATGGAGAACATGATGAAAGTAGAGACACAAGATTTGGAGGGCAGAGATCACTATGCAGGACTTCAAGGTATATCAGCAGGATGGGACTTACAAAAGAAATAATGGTTAAATTAATTCCTAAAATATAATTGCCTACTTTACAGATTCTACACAGAAACTAAAATTCTCCTAAAGTCAATAAATTACTGCTTCTGTTATAAAACATACTAAGGTGATTGTAAAAAATCTCTCACTGTTCTTTATCCCTAACACAGAAAAATATTAACACAACAAATTAACACTGATTTCTTATCTACAAATCACACACAATTAATCTCTTGGCTGTCACCTTGAGAGGGGAGAAAACATTTAAATTTACTGCCAAATTCCCGTTTTCAAATATTCTTGTTCTTCAACCTAGACTGCAAGGCAAGTATTAGGACTTGTTACTTAATCTCAGCAAGTGCTGGCTAACTTTTGGAAAAGCCATCAATAATCATCAATAATACTTGAAGTAAATGCATTTTTTAAAAGGATTTGCAATCTCAGAGGCAAGAGTTGTCTTTGCATAATTAAGAGTTTAAATAATTAAATACAGTTTTCCAAGCTGTTCAAGAAAGCAAAAGTCACATTTTCTTTTGCTAGATCAATGTTTATAAAATTGCAGCCACGGTACCTTCCCATACAAAACATGCTTATATGGGAGCATATCTGTGCTCACTAAATACATGACCCTGATGCTGTATAGTGACTAATGAACAAGGGGACATAAAGGCAAAATAACACATTTGCATTGAAGGGAAAGGAGATGAATGCAGGGGAATTCCGAATTATACAGAGTTTTGAAGGGGAAAATGGTGTGTGAAACTGAGTTATAGAAATAGAAACACTTAGAACCTTAGTGTGATCTTTCAGCTTTAAGCTAGACACATTGGAAAACTGAAAAATATATTAACACTGTTTCTCGGAAAACCTAAAAAGAAAATGCTGCCGTAAGAGTGAGGATTTTAAGGACAGCTAAATAAACACTAGAGGGAAAACAGCCTCACCAAGGTGGGGATGCATGTATGAAAGCAAGTGCCTAAAGTGAGAAGCAATCTGCAAATCTGTCAGTGTGTCGTGGAGCTCTGCAGCAACAGTTTCCTTGCCAGCAATGATCATCTCCACAGAACATTATGTCTACAGGAATTTAGTAATTCATTTAATGAACTTATTCCAGAATCACATATTCTTAACACAGACATTCTAATTTGACATGCCTAAAGTGTCATTCACTACACAAAGACATGTCAGCAAAACTGTCTACCTTTAACTCATGGGTATCTGAGAAAACACTACTAAATTTTAAGAATTAAGCAAGTGAGCAGCTTTCTAAGAAAGCATCCCTATGATTGTTTGAACTACATCTTTTCTTTTTCCATCTTTTCTGGACCTTCTAGAACACTGCTCCTGTCATGTGATGATCACAGCACACTTCAGGATCTTCAAATTTAACTGCAATTGCCCCTGAAGGTAACTGCACACCTACTGTTCCCATTTTATTGATTATCCAGGCATAAACATGTCTGGAAGCCACAAAAGTTAGTGTGGCAATGTACCCAAGCAAATACCTTGAGAAACTAAACTATCTTCTACAGCATGAGTCATGTCCCAGTAAAGAGGGCTGTTTAAAACCACCCATGAACATACCCTTCTAGTTCTACTAAATCCATTTTGCATGATTTACTGTTACAAGAAAAACAAACTAGCCAATAAAATCCCTCTGTGTGTCAGTAATACGTCAGCCTTTCTTGAGGAAACTGTACCCTAGCCATACCAATAAGCAACTCTGTCTAGTGCCTGTGACACATTTTTGTTACTTCCTGTATTTTATTATCTAGGTATTAGGTAATGAAACCATAAGTCTCCTGTTCTACACTAAGTTTTGTTTTTGTACTACAAAGATTCCTCAAGAGACAAGCCTATGAAACATGTTCAGTGGAGGAGAGGACACCATAAATCTTACCACACAGCTTTAAGTCAAAAACAAATTTTCTCAGCAAACTGAGCATTTAAAAGCCCCACAAGCCCCATCTACTCTGCAGACAGTTCTGCCTATAAAAGGTCAGTGACAGGACTGGGCCTTTTTTCACATTGGTTAATGAAATAGGTAAAAAGCTCCTAAGTGGCATTCATCACATACAAGTATCTTCCAACACTTCACCCATTCCAGCACTAAGCTAGAAGCTGCCAATGGGCAATTGCTGCCACTGCTGGCACCTGCAGCCACTATCAATGACAGCAACAGACGACTTCTTAATGCTGGTACTACTAAAAGTAGAGCAATAAGGGTCATAAGAAGTTCTAAAGAAAAAACAGGTGAGTTTTTTCAGACAGAAGTACCAGAACTTCTTAAAAAAAATAAAAATAATTAAAGATCTAAAATTAGAGCACTTCCCACTATCATGTTTTTAGCCCAAAACTGCATAGTCTTACACCCTTCACTTGCAACAAATTTGGCTTGCAATAATTCTTTCAGAGCCCCAGAAGAAATAACCAGAGAGAAAAACATTCTAGTGATAAAAAAATCCAAATAATATTTACAAGCAGATAATGCTGAGAAATCACATCAATATTCCATTAAAGGAAGAACAATGTAGTCTTTATACATACATACTGGCATGAAATAGCAAACTCAATCTTTACCTTCTAATAAGAAACTACCTCTTCCTTGGGTGCTCCCCTAAGCAAGGGCTATTTGGACATCTTGGTGAAAATCTTGTAGTCAAAACATGACTGTCCATCTGAATCCTACATAAAAACTTTGTCCTCTTCTAAATTCCTCAATGACTCTTAGCTGTGAAAAACCAGCAAGTTGCAACACAACAGCTTGTGACTTTGTGACTACAAATTGTTTTCATCCTGTTGTGTATGTTACACCATAGGATTCCAGAGCACTTATCAGGAGCATGATTGGCACACTTTCTGATTGACACACCATCTGATTAACCACAGAGATGCTGAGAGACTTTTGGCATTTGACTGCCCCCAAAACAGATAAAATATATCTACAAAGATGCTCAGAAGAGAATGCAATAACTGAAGCATTAACAGTGAGGTATTGCTTCCAGTTCTACCTTACTAGATCACCCTTCATTCAGTAACACATAATGCTTCACAACAGAGGTACAGAGCAACTAAAACTTGTAGCAGGACTCACTCCACATATCAAGACACAATTTGTCCAGTATGTGAGGTACAAGCATGGCCAGGAGAGATGTAACCACCACAGTCACTGAAGCAAAGACAAAAACTTCTATTAACTGAGTTTCTAATGTAAAGTATGTTGAATAGGAGATTTAGATAACTGACAGTGAGGTTTATTGATAATTATGTGATTTTAACACCTAAATTTCTTTTACTCCTTAACCATATCCCACACTTTGTGAATTGATGCTTTGTCTCAAATACATACAGCCATACAGCTATTAGATGCAGTGCCTTGTAGACTGTTCCCAAGTGGTCTCAAAACACTTCTCATCCATGGGTAAATAAGCTAAGGCAGTGAACTATGCTGTAAAGGTGTTAATAGCAAGCAGTGAGGAAAATGAGCATGAGAAATACACTATGATAAGGATGATTGTTGAGCCACTTACTCTGAAGAGTCTGATGTGATCCATTACTGTGAAAATCAGTTTTGTAGGCACAGGTTTGGTTTAAAGGAACTGTCAAAATCCAATGTCATTCCCTCTACAATGGAAGATTATCACTGACAAGTTGTTCAGGGAACTCACTCTAGTGGACACTAGTGAGGTGTCTAAAGATACTACATGTCTTCTGTAGAACAGGACAAGTCTCAAAAGAAATCCAGGCGTAACTCTCAATACTCTTCTGTTCCACAAGACCCTATGCTTCACACTTAATCTTTTCCCTCCACATCTCATTTAAAAACAAATGCAAAGATGAAAGAATCACCACTGAACTAATGACTAGTTCTCCCTGTTTGTATAGGAGATAAGTCCTTCTTAAACTGCAAGGTTGATGTTTTCTGGATGCACAGACTGCAGCAAAAAGTTGGACTGAGGAGTCCCAACACTTCTCAGACATTACTCAGACCCGTAATCCACCTTCATGTCTTATTTCATGCTGTTTTCATACACACAAGTAATCTTACAAGTCCTTTTCTGACAAAACATTTACTTCTTATCAATTAAGAGCTATAACTGCCATTCAAGTTTTTATTTTGTTTTATCTCAACTATTACTGCAATTTGTCCTTTGGCTCTGATATACAAACTTACTCTGGTCACATGCACTTTTAAAAGCAGCCAAAACTATTTTCTTAGTTAGCTTACTGCTGTGTCACTTCTCTTTCTGCATTCTTCATCAGTTCCTGTTTACCATATCAACCATGGCAAGATCTTATAAATAACAACATATTCCTAGCCTTATTCACTACACCTTATCCAAGTCCTCCTTCTAAGCAGTATAAAATATCCATACTCCATTTTACCTACTTCTAGTGCTAACAAGTACATACCTCTCATGATTCCTTTCTTTCCTAAAGCCTCTCAAAAATTATTTCTACAGAATAAATTAGTTTCATTACTGACATCTCTGACCAATATTAATAATGCAAATTATAAAAGTTACTTCTTTATTACAAATTATAAATGGGACATCTAGCATTTGCTTTTTCTCACAAAACTCGTTATCTAAATTTATGATCTGTAACTAACTAGACTTCAGCAAAAACTTCTAAGATGGGCATAACCATAAAAAAATTAACATGCACAAAACTAATCTCATAGCTCCCCTTAGTATAAGTGTACATATAGTTTTTCTTCTACATTGTGATAAAAAAAGTTACTGAAAACTTCTTTGACATAGCAAATTTTACACCTGACCAAGATAACAAAGGCCAAAACCTGAATGAAAATTAGTTACATGCCTAAACAATGAAAGTGCTAAAGGGCTACCTTATGCTGGATACATACTGCAAGTAGTTCTACATCTGGATTCCTATTTCAGCCAATGTAACTATAGCTGCAGCTTAGACTATTAGCCAGTAGCTTGGTTTTGAAAGCATGATCTGTCATGGGCAAAAGGCATTTTAATTGCATTTAGATTCAGGTAAACATTTTATACCTCAACAAGTGGAGGAGGAAAGAAAAAAAAGTAAAAACAAAACAAAAAAAATCAATTACCCTCTATATGAACACTTGCTTAATAGTGAGATTCTTGAAGTACCAGTAGTAGTTTGCAAAACGGCATCAACCTCAGCAACACACATAGTGATGGTGTTTCACCACTTTCCCCCTGCCAGGAAATTTTTCTATCATTACTTAAGATGCCATTGGAACTATGTCCATTTCCGAGTTCACAGACTGTGAGTACTCAATCGAAATTATACTACTTGATACATTCCTCTGCTTTTCCATAGAACAAAAAATCAGGTAGCTGAATGCTCACTGTTATTTCAAAATAGCTGCCTTGTTATCAGTCAGAACAGTCAAAGGAAAGACGGAAATAAATCAGATCCAGAGCACCACATGCTCTCTTAAGTAAGCCCTTCAGGCCTGATAGCAGCACTATGCCTTCCATAAGAGCTCTATAAATTATTACTACCAAGACTATCTAGGATCATAGCTTAATGGCTCGATTGTTCCTCTGGTGTTCATTGTAATAGTGATCTAAACACGAGGTATAGTCAAACAAAACCTAAAATTATGTCAATGTGGCTGATGCACAACACATCCAGTAGCCTCTCCATGACTCATAGTGACAGAAACACCACCTGTAGCAGCCAGGCATCCCAGACACTTCAGCTGATTGCAAGAGCAAGCATTTAGCATCCTACAAAACTGAAAATTTTCCTTTCTTAAAAAGCAGCATTTACAGCCTGAAGCTTCACTAATGAGTAATTCAAACATCGATATTACGAGATCAAATATCATGTACATTACAGCAAAAAGGCATTTATCAGCATAGCATGTTGAGTCAAGCTAGAAGGTTAAGAGCACCAAGAGTCCTACTGGACTCCAACAGATACTCTGGTTTTAAGCTAGGCAGCCGAAGCTGTTACCATCTCCAGGTGCTCATTCTACTTCTCTGGTTAAGACAGCGCCCTCCAAGGGCCAAAAATATTCAATCTGTTCATTTGTTTCTGAATTTCTGGCTCATGTCACACAGTAAGCCAAAAACAGCCTGGTTAAATGTCTCTAGACCGTGAATATTCAAGTCCTCAAGACTGAGCAGAGAAACTCAACTGTACTAAAATAAGCCTATGATTAACTCAGAGAGTATAAAGGGCTGGGGAAATGGGGAAAGAACAGACCACAATTATTAGAACCTCAACTAGAAAGTCATCCAATATTCAGTGTAAATCAGAAGAATGTATAATTTCAAGCTAGCCATAAATGCCATGACACCTAGATCCTGTGATTATATTTACCTCCACTCTGCTTTCAACATACTATTTATGCAGAGAAGTTGGGAACTTAACTAGGTAAGTTTTACAGTTGAGTATAACAAAAATTAAAACTGCATTTACTTGATGAGAAAAAAATCAAGTTATAGAAAAGCAAACTGGAAATCTATTTACTCATACATTCATGCACTATTTTGTATACTTAGAGGAAAGTTGGAGCTGATTTTTTTCTTTCTTAGCAAAAAAGCTGAAGATATAAAATGTGTGCCTGAAACTAACTGAGGCATTTCTACAAATCTATACTTTTCAAAACATATACTTTGGGGTCATACCTTCTGACACACTTAACTTAGTTACTGTGACAGCATCTATCTAACCCACCCCAATATAAATATTCTCTACTTCCTGTTCAGTTACCGCATCTTATGTTTTCCTTGCAGCAGTCAGCTTGATCAACAATAGCATTTCAAAGTCCAGAGCTATGTGGAATCAGTATGACTACACGGATGTCTTGCTTTAAGTCAGAGTTTTAAGTTCATGAAACACCCTGCAAGCTTTACAGCAAGTGCCTAACAGTATTTTAGGTACTGGACACAAAGCACCAGAACACAGTCAAAAGTCATAATTTACAATTATTTCCAAAAAGCAGCACTGTTTTGAAAAACACGATTTTTTTTAAAAGCAACATCGTTTCTAATGAAAGTAGTCATCTTTTGAAGCCTTCAAATAGTTCTTTAATACAGACAAGTAATTTTAGTACAGTTTTACGTTAGCATGCAAAAAGGTATTCTAAAAACAGACTTATTGATCTAGAAATAGGGAAATATGCAGCATGTGAATCGCATTTGAGTCGCATTTGACTACACGAACCTGTTTTTTAGCCTAAGAAAAGTACAGACTAAACCCAAGAGAGGCCTAGCACTGATACGAGCCTTCCTACAACTTCGTCAACACTGCTTTGTCTGCACCGCTGGTGCACCTGGGGTCCGTCCCAGCCTCGTCGAGCTAAATAGAACTTGTGCCCCCGGAGCGCCGCGGCTGCTCCTTTGCGGCCGGTTCCCCTGCGGCGCACGGGTCGGCTGCAGGGCACAGGGAGCCCCGCCGGCCCCCTGAGCTCCGTACGCCGACGGACAGCGAGGCGCAGAAGGACGGCGCCCACACCGGCACCCGAGGCGGTCTCGGAGCCGCCCAGCGCGCCCGGCTTCGGAGGGAGCGAGGCCGGGCCCGGAGCTCAGGGCCGGCAGCCCGCCGGACCGGGCCGGCCGAGGGGCCGCTGCCGCCGCCGTTCATTGCCCTCCGCCCTGCGCCGCGGGAGAGCCGGGCGGGCAGCGAGGCCTGCGAGGGCCGCCCCGCTCCCGACGCCGGGACGGGGCAGCGGAGCAGGATGAAACTTCCGCAGCCTCAACTTCCCAGCGCCCGGCCGGGCTGTCCTCACGCGCCCCCGCCCGCCCCGGGCCCCGACCCGCCGCGCCCGGGTGGGGCGGCTGGGGGTGCCCCGCTCCCCTCGCCCCCCGGGCCGGGACTCACCACGCATTTCTTGCCGAGGAAGCCGAAGAGGCTCTCATTCTCCTGCGGGGTGAGCAGCAGCGAGCCCACGTTGTTGACCCGCCGCGGGGGCTGCTGCTGCGGGGCGCCGCTCATGGCCGGGGCCGGCCCGGCGCTGCCCTCGCCGCCCTGCGACCGATGGCGCCCGCGGCCCCTTCCTCCTCCGCCGCCGCCGCGGCCTCACAGCAGCCGCATCGCGGAGCCTCCCGCGCGGGGCCGGGCAAGGAGGGAGGCGAAGAGGGGCGGCGGGGAGGGTGCCGGCGCGGGGGACGGCCGGGAAAGGGGGTGCCGGGCAGGCGGGGAACGGTGCAGGCGCGCCGGAGCCGCTCCGCGCCGGGGCCGATCCCGATCGCTCCCGCCCCTAAACTTCCAACTCCGGCCCGGCCCCGGCGGCCGCGCGATCCAACATGGCAGCGGGGGCGGGCGAGACCACGGCGCGCGGCAGCCAAGGGGGAGCCCGGCGAGCGCGCGGCCGCCGCGACCATGCGCCGTGCGGGGGGAGGGGAGGGCGTCGCCTTCCTTCCCGCCCCCTCGGTACCTGCCGGGCCGGGCGGCGCTGGGCAGGGGCGGGCGGCGGGGGAGAGGAGGAGGAGGAGGAGAATGATCAGAGCACGAAGAAGGACGATTAGAAGACGACGATAAGGAGGAGCGGTCGCCGTGGGGGGCAGCGGCAGCCGGTGCTGCGGGCCGAGTTGGTGGGGAGCCCCAGTCCGGGGAATCGCCCGGAGCGCGAAGGGACCCCGACTGCATCGCCTGAGCGCGGCGAGTCCGGGCCGCCCGCGGGGATGCGGGAACCAGCGTGTGCTGGGAGCCCTTCAGTTGTCAGTGGAAACCGATGTAATTTGTGACTCAGAAGTCTTCTCGCGTTTTATGGCAGAGAGGAAGCTTGTTGGCCGCGCGGATTGCCCAGCCGGGTGTCATTGTGCGCAGCCAGCGGGGAGGCCGGGGGGCTGTCACCCACCCACCGCTTAACGCTGCCTGCACAGCCTGCGCTGAAACTCCTCAAAACAGGAGTAGGTATTCCAGGCTCTCCAGGGGCCAGCTGCTGAGGAGAAATCACATATACAATCAACAGCCTTTGTCAGCCAGATTTCCCCCTTCTCTCCATGTGACAGCAACTAGCTCGCTGAAGGTTGAAGACCTTTCAAAACCCAAAGACCCAAAGCAAAGCATTGCTGCTTATACCCAGCTTTCAGCTGTGCAGAAGAAATACTCACATTGCTCACATGCAAAGGTGAAAACCAGATGTCAAAGTGAGCACCTTGCTAGCTTTCTGTGGTTTTAGGTGAAGAGTGTGTTGGCATCTCATCCTGTGATAAATTAATTGTCCACGTGGAAGGTGCTAAAGCAATCCCCCCAGTCGTAATTTACTGTGCATTGTAGAGAAGAACTGAGGAAGTACAAGCGGAAATGAACTAGGGAAGACAGGAGGAAAAACTGGGAACACAAGTCTTTATACAATGCTGTACTGACTTCATATCTTCCAAAAGATCAGGCAGGGGACAGATGGCAGCCCCTTCTGCTCTACTTACAGGCCCTTTTGCCTGTACTTTAGAGCCTGCAACTGTGTCCAAAAGTGTAAGGAAGGGAGAATACAGAAGAAAATCCTGATGTTACACCACAAAAATAGTTTGAAATGCATGCATATACAGGACTCCTCAATCTGCATGTCTCTCAGAAGTGACTTGAGTCTTATTGTAAAGGAAAACCAGTAGGAACCAGTGTTTCTAAAGCCCTTCTCAGCAATCCTAGGTTCTTCAGTTTTACACACTTTCTGTAAAGTACACATTTTCTGTGTAACTATGTGTGTATTTTAGTGGAATGAGAAATATTTTAGCTATAGAATATTGGCAGCATTTCTTTCATTGCAAATGTATGTAAAAAGATAAAACACTTGGAAGCACTTTACAAGACGGTATTTTGTGGGATTTTTGGTGAGGTTTTTTGGAGTTTGGGGGGGTTTGTTTTTTGGGCTTTTTTGAGGGGGGCGGATTTATTTCATAAACCAATTATGGTATGGCCAAAGCCATTTTGAGGAATTTTGCATGCTTCTCTTGCTGGTAGTGTAAACAGCCAGAAATATAATAGACTTTCAATGGATATATGCTGGTACTGTCCTCACCTTCTAATCACTTGTGTTCCTTGATTATTTTTTCTCTCTAAAAGTTTGGTGTTTGTTCCTGTGTAGATCCTGCCATTCAAAGAGACTTCTGTGTGTTACAGGTGATACATTTTGCTTCATACTGCTCTTTTCAGACCAGCTGGCTGGTAGCTATTCTTAAGGGCCTTTTAACCTTCAGGCTCTATTGTTAGGATTTTGTTTGCTTCTTTAATAAGGGTAGGCAGGAAAGAGAAGAAGTCTATTTTTAGCCTCTGTGTTTCATTAATTATGCAAAAGCTGTTTCTGTTTTTACATCATGGCTAAGCAGTGAGTCCTGAAGAGAAGGGGAAATACCATTATCTGGTGATATGTCCCAGGAATCCACTGGAAATGGATTTTTGCCTTTGATATTTATGTTTGCAGTAATTTCAGCAAAAACCTACTATTTCTGCATAAAACATCCACTTTGAAGCAAAGCTCTCTCAAGGAAAGCCACCTGGTAGAGTGTCTGTATTTTGAAGAAATAGGAGTGTTCTTGCAGACTTAGGGAAATTGCTGTTTATTGGAGGTTGTCCTCTGAATTCCTCACTGCACTCCTTGGGGTTCAAACTTTGTCACCCATTGCTGATCTCTGTGAGCTTTATGGGATACTGTTCTTCTTTCATATTTTTCCATTTTAAGAGACCAGCTCATAGCAGCAAGGTTATTGGAAATTGCATAATGTGTATCAATATAAGCAAGTGTCATGATTTTAAAGATCTGTATTATAAATACTTATTTAATAAATAGATTTTGTTATCCTTGTCAGACTTAACTTTGACAGAAAATTGAATTTTGTCTTTAAATGTGAACCTCTACAGTAATAGTTCATGCTTTGAGTTTCACAGTTTAAATATTCACATGATTTCAGAAGTAACATTCTGCAACTGAAAATGGAGTAAGAATGTGAGGAGAACTTTCTACCTAAAGTTCATTTTTCTAGTGCTATGAATCATACCCTAAAATTTTTATTAACGACTGAAAATATATATAAATACAAATTAAAAAAAAAAAGTTATCCAAGGATTTATCATTTTTTTAGTAGCATCATTGCATTTCCCAAATCTTGATCTTGGCACAGTCCTGATTTTAGGTCACAGTTTGTTTTTCTTGCTTTCCATAAAATGGAGAGACAGTTGATCATACCAAAGAACAAGCAAGGGTAACAGAGAATATGCCTTTCCATAGGAAAAAAAATTCCTACCATCTCTTCCATCTCATGTTATTCGCAGTGACAAGTGGAACGGTCTGGGACAATGCAAACCTCGCTGTAGCAACCACAAGAGCATGACTGGGGAAGATCAGGAGTGAGAGCATATGATTACTGTGACCCCACAGGAGGGGTATGCCAACAGGGCAGCCTGGGAATGAACAAAAGGGAGGAAGGCTGCCTTTCCCTCAATACCCTTTTTGGTTGGGCCTATAGAAAACACCAGTCTTCTCACTGCAAAACCGCTTGTGGTAACTGAAAATTAGGAACTGCCTTTCTGGTTGGAAGTGGGTTTGCATCTGTTAAGACACAAGTTTTCTCTTTTGATTAAATCACGTTTTTCTCAACAGAGACCTCACTGAAGAGGATTTGGTTTGCACCATTACTGAATCGATGTCAAGTAACATGCTAGTTATTTTACTGCTAATAGCCTCATTCACTTTTACTCTCTGTGTACTGAGCCTTTAAAAGTTTAGTAATTGTAGCCCTGAGAGGTACCCCTCTCTGGAGGTAACTGAGTCATCTGTTAAGTTTTAGGGTTCATTTCAGATTCAGTCACTGCATTTTCTTTCTCAGAGATGTTGCATTATCTGTTTCAGGTAATGACTAGTCTAGAAGAAAGAGGATCAAATCTATGGTGGTTTTTTTTCTCTGTATATTAAATTTGTATGCTGTATCCTTCTGTTTCAATAACAGAAGGATATGAATTAGCAACAAAAGTTGCAAAAGATGACCATTACATTTTGTTTTAACTGGTCAGTAAAGCCTCTGCTCATTCCATGTGGGTGTGAAACTGTGTCAGTAGGAAGAAGCCTCTCCCATGGTGGGCAGGCCGTGCAGCAGAGTGGCCTTGCCGCAAGAGTGAGCAGACTGCAGCCTGAGAACCAATGCTGTGGGACAATAAGTTCTTTCATTCCGTGCACGAATCCCATCTAGGTGCCAGCTAGAACTTTTCTCTTCCTGTAGTGCCCATTGCATATATAATTTTGTGTGATGTGTTTTCTAGTCCTCATTTTTGACATCAAACTGTTCGCTTGAAGACAAGTAATTTGTTCCCTTCCAGCTTACTCAGCAAAGAATAACACTGATTTTACTTTGGATATAGAACTATAGTTTCAAATTATGAGGAGATCTAGCTCTTTTCAAGAGCCCCTCAGCAATTCCTTTGTGGCCTGAAGCATCAGACTGTATCACTCTCCTTTTCAAGACTGTGAGGAAGATGGACCAAAACCAAACTGGAATTTGAGGCATCCTCTCTCTCATCTTACTTATTGATCATTGCCTGCAGCAACTGTGCAACAGTTCTATAGCTGCTCTGCAAAGTAGAGGAAAACAGCTCTCTTTCCCCAGCCCAGGTAGCATCTTGCCTTGCATCAGAGCTTGCCTTCAAAATTGTGTGGCACAGGGTTTGTTGAAACACTCCTTTTACTCTCTTTGGTTGGTTTATACCTCAGCAGTGGTATGACTTCTTGAGTTTTACACTCAGCAATAGCCATGAGTGGAGTAAATAAGTTACTCTTGATTTATTCGCAGGTATTAAAAGGAGTATTTATTCTTTCCTATAAGTTTCCTGACAATATTTGAATTCATTGTAATGAAATCCTCTTTCAGCCATTAGTCAGCTGCCATGGAGCTCAAGAACTTCACCAGTTAAAAAAAGCAAAACATGTTCATTCTTTACTGTGATCTGCAAATCCGTTGTTAGAGCACATTTCCTTAACAACAAAAATCTTTCTCTGGCTTTGAAATGTCAGTTCTTATTTGCAGCGTGACTGACCTCCCACCCTGATCAGCCTGGTTCTGACCAGGAAGCCTCATCTTTACTGAGAAGCACAGGCAAGTGCATTCAAAATCCACCCTTTTTACTGTAAGTGCTAAGAATGAACTACATACTTGCCCTCTAAAATCTGCCTTGAGGTCAGTAGTTACTCCCAATAGGTCAATGAGCAACTGGCAAATACGTAATCCAACTCAACAGCAATTCCTTTTTGGGTCCAGATGGATGACTTAATAACTTTTGTATATATTTTTTTTTTTAAATTTTTCTTTTTTTCTTTACTTCTCTATCTGGCACATAAGAACCGTAAGGAATAGGCATGAACTACACCTTTGTTCTCTGTTGAGGTTGTGCTGGGGCTCACACCTTACTGCAGCCCTGTGGTGTGTCAGGGCTACCTGTGTCCTGCCAGTCCTGCCCTGCTGCTGCTGCTGCTGCTCTCCAGGAGGCCAAAGACTGAATACTGTCAAAGGACAGATTTGGGTCCAGACCTGGGGCTTCTCTGTTGCATCAGACTGTCTCTGGTGCCTCTTTAATTGTCTTGTTTCTGTGTGGGTTTTGCCAGTTGATGCAAATATTTTGGGGGAGGGGGAAAAGACAGAGCAGTCTTTATGCATCAGTGTTCTTGCAGGTGTATGGCTCCATCTCATAAAGCAAGATTGAGAACATGTGTATCTTGATCAGCCTGATTTTTGTGTTTGGGGAGGTTACTTATATAAGCTCCAGGCCAACTAGAGCAACTGGTACAGTGAATTACATTGTTTTTATAGGAAAAAGAGAATATACTAAAAAATCTAAAGGTTTAACAAATATATGCTGTAGGAGTTTTAACATATCTAAACAAAATAAAATTGGACATGCTTCAAACTTGCTTGAGAAGATGGATGAAAACTACCAATTTTATTTTTTTAAAACTACTAGGTGCTGTCAATTGACTGTCGCTTAGTTCATATGACCCATCAATAAAAAAATCTGTACTCCATCCAGTTTTTTCACCTCTGAGAGAATTAAGTGTAAAAGTAGTTCTTTGTTTTTGATTGCATTCTAGTAAGTAAAACAGTTAAATTTCTTTAACACCTTCAGAATATCTGGAGCTTAGCACAGACAGCCAAGTTATTTTAATTGGTACATTCCTGGCTACCCTATTATTACTTTCAATTAAGGACTCTTCCCATGGTATGTTAGGATGGCACATACAAATTACATCAGTGCTTTATGTGGATATCTACTTTGCTCATGCTCACCAACTCTGCCTGAAGGAGAAGTTGTCCAATAAGAACTAACCTACCTGTTTTTTTCTTTTTATAACTAAAATACTGGTGTATGTGTAGCATAGCATTGCCTGGAGCCCTGTAAAGTTTTGGTGCCCAACTGCCTTTTAAACACATACAAGAACCCAGTGGCTGATCTGGAAGGAGGAAATGTTAAACTTGGAGAACATCCACAGCAGTCCACCTCCTAAAACTAATCAGCCTTTAACAAATACTGATTCTGTGTGCTACAGCCTGAAGTAATGAAATTTAGTTTAGTTTCTATACTTGGTGGCAAATAAATTTTCAAAGATGTGTAATTTTTTTTTTTTTTGTGGATGCCATAGTTCTTCAAGCTTATTACATGCATTAAAACTATGTCTATGTATATATGACAGCCTCAGACCTACCAGTTTGAAATGTAGATTTGGTTTTGCAGTGTTTGCTGCAACATTATAACATGTAGCGCTGACTTGTTTTGTCCAGTTAGCTTTCTCGACCTTGAATTTTCTCATGTCGATTTAAAAGATGAAACCAAGCATTTTTTATTTAAAATACTCGCACAATAATTACAGTACAACGAGTTGCTGTTCAATAACTAGGACCCTACAGCACAGCTAATAAGGCTTTCTGAGAACATACTTGCCAGTGCTATAGCAGCTCTTTCACAGAGGTCATGGCGGGGAGCCAGAGGAGGTTGGTAGACAGCTAGGCAACCAGAAAAGAACAAGTTTGTCAGCGTGTTCAGCTGATTAACGTGCGGATAATTTTCCATAAGCATAGCCTGCAGTGTTTGCTTAAGGTGGGGGGTTTAATTTTTCACTAAACTTCCTAAAAGCTAAGCCATTTTTAACTGTGGTAGAAAGTAATTTGTTCAATTCAAATGGAATAAGGCTCTGTTAAATTTTTATGCTATTTTAACTCTGCCTAGATATTGCGGTAGGCTGAGGTATGATATTTCATTTATAGGCAATATAAGATTATTCCCATAAAGATGTGTTATGACAATTATTTTTAATAGGTGGTTTTATTTCTACTAGTTACAGTGATCAACTCAGGCTAAGAAAACATGAGAAACATTAGTGGGAGAAGAGGCAGCCTTTAGTTATGATGTTCTCCTGCTTGTGAATGTCATCTGGATTGTCAGCATGTAACAGGAAACAAATTAACTTGCTTTTCTAGGTTGCTCGTTGTTATAAATGTAGCATAACTCTGTGGGAATATGTGTGGTCCTGTAAGTTTTATGGTGCTCTGTGACCCAGAATCTCTGTTCAAATATAACTGAATCATAGTTCCAATCTCTAAAGCAGGTTTAGGTGTGTTCAACTGCTGCACTGAATCTACACTTCTTGCTGTGGCTTTCTCCATGTGCAAGGTCAGGGCTGAAAAGAGAGTATTACGCAGGCCTGTGTCATACAGAGACTTCCTTCACACTGAAATAACCCTGTGTTTGCCTAAGGAATGGTATAAAGCAAATAAATGCATGAACTCTAAACCTTCAAAAGAGAAGACAAAAATCAATTAACATTTACACTTAAAAAATGATGAAATAATAAACTCACTCAATTCTTAATATTGTTCTTGAATATGCAGGATATTTGCTAAAGTCCATAACCATGTGTGGTTTATTTCAAATATGATGCAACCCATAACCTGCATTCTGCTTAATTTTGCAGCATGAGCTTTTTTATCCATTATTTATTGTGTTCAAATATGAGGAGGATCAGAATATTAGACAGAAAGAGCTCAGTGGCTTTGAGGATGAGTTGTAGAAATAAGATGAGTAGTAAAAACAGCTGTGCTTAAGTGTCTGGGTTGAGAATGACTGAAGGGGAAATCTGGGAGTGGCTGGGAGTTGACCTGGTCGATGTAGCCTTGGAAAGGTGAATGCAGGTCCCTGGGGCTTCTAGTGAGAGATTCCCACTAAGGCTGGAGAGGCATTAGTGCCATTGTGCAAGGCCCTGAAGCACCTTATCAGGAATAATGTGTATGACTCTCTCTGCCCATTTTCTAGAAGATTAATTTAGATTGGAACAGGTTCAGAAGACAGATAGCATGTCTGGGAGAATAGGAAAGAGGAGATGAGGTATCATGGCGAAACAAAATGACAGAAGACCAAAGAAAAGATGTAACAGTTTAAGTACAGTATACTTCCTGATCAGTGAATAGGTATAACTTCCTGATCAATGAATAGGTATAATTTCTGTTGACTTGGTATAATTTCTGTTGACTAGATATAATTTCTGTACACACATGTAATTTATTAACAATCAACAGTGACTGCATTCTCATTTTTCAGTTGGTGAGGAACTTTATGAGCAACAGGGCGGAAATATATATATATTTTTAAAGTAAAGGGTTATGTCAGTTCCAGAAAAATGTTTAGAAATTAATAACAGATACATTTTTACAGAAATTTACAGATTCCTAATTATGAGAACAGTCTGTAAAATGTCTCCAGCAGAATTAAGTGGGGACAAAAAGATTACACCGCTTTAAAGCTGGAGCTCAAGACAAAGTGATTCTATACATTGTTGCTTTCAACACCAAAGGACAGGACTCAAAAATTCAGAAAAACTCTTTAGTTTTTCAGTTCATCTTTGTCTTTTAGATATCTTACTGTATAAAAGGTAATAATAAACCAAATCACTGCTATGGAAGGAATTCAAAATTCTTATGTCTGAAGTTGTCTAAAACTAATAATGGTTTGGAGTCTGTTGAAGAGCAGTAGCTTCTAAACAAATCTGTCAAATATTACTTTAAATCTCTGTTTAGTCTACAGCAGTGAAATTGCTTTGAATAGAAAATACATGATAAAATATGTGTAATGGGTCTTGTCAAAAAGCTTTTTCTTTCTATTTAGCATTTTCCAATAACAGACAATCTCTACTGCACTTAATAAAAAGTAATAAAACTTCTGAAGCCAGAACTAATTGCTGGTTAATTTAAAAGAACGAGAAGTTTATAACCTCTCTGCAGTATACTGCTCAATTTCTGTATCTAGAAGTCAGTGGTTAAATAAAGTCTCTCTGGGAGGAATTTTCCACTGTGAGTCATAAGCATTGGATTGACAACCTTTATAGAAATTTAAATGCAATCCTATTAAACAATACTTTCCTATAAATGCTGAGGGATACATTTCTTTCCCTGGGTGTGGGGGCACTAAGCTGCAGTATCTCAGAGAATGGCTTGTAGAGAGTTTATGTAGCTATGAAAAGCTGTAAGGTTGGGAACTGCCTGGCTGGAACACTTCTAGTATCCCACCAGGAGGACAGGATATCTAATGGTACAGAGCCCATCAGCCAGCAGCAATTATCTAAATGGTGTTTACCCACAGGAATAAAGCAACAGCCACATAAATAAAAAATTGTTTGGTTTCTTTCAATATCACATTAGAGCTGGATTAGAGCTCTTGCAAACATCACTTGAAACATGTCAGTAAAATGAAAATAACTGTCACAATATTTCCTGGCTTGTATTTCAAATGTATAAGATTTAGAGAAATAGTGTCCTCTAAACTTATTTTGTGGTTTTGTCAACATTTTCTCTGTCTCCCATAACTATCAGTTTGGCTTCATTTTGAGTTTTACCCTTATAACCTCTGGGTAACCTATAAGTGAAAAATGTAAATATGTGAAACAATATTAAACATTTCAAACAACACTCTTGTCACAAAAAATAATGCATGGGGAAATGACTGTTTCCCATATTTAAAATAATTGGCAAATGTAATGCCCATCAACCCACTTGGCATACTGAACATACACATGAAGGAGAAAACTAGAGACATCACGGACAATATTGTAATGATGCACAGGAAGAATGCTGAAAAGAGGATATGTGAAGATGTTGGACAGCTTTCTAGAACAACAGAGAAGGCATCACCAGCAGGTGTTTTGTGAGTGTGTAACTCACAAAGATATAAGTGATTTATAAGTGATTGACTCCAAGCACTTATAAATGCCAGTGCATGATCACATTTTGTGAAGCTGGCCCTGGTTGCTGAGCTGGGCTTATGGTGAAATTTTTGGACACAGACACTTCTTGGTGGTGTCAGTTCTCAGAGCAGTTCTCAAAGCCTACACAGCTACATGAGCTTAAAAACCACCACTCTCAATATAATTCCTTCTGACATCAGGTCAGGCACATGGTACTGTGCCATTTATTTCTTGTTTTCACCCTTCTGCTATCACAGCCTCTAGATCACTTAAGATCTGGCACTGGTAGCAGCTTCTTGGGGAAGGGCATCACAAGGTGATTGCAAGCTACATGTGTGGACATAAACCCCACACAGTTCAGCACTGTGCTTCTCAGAAGACAGGAGTGCCAAAAGAGGAATGCAGTGAGGCCCTGCTACTTTTCAAGAGTGTTACTCTTAACATCTGCTGCCTTGTGGCAATAATTTTTATCAATATCCACTTCTACGTGTTATTTCTGGCTTGTTAATTTAAAGCAAATTAATGTTTACTGCTAGTGGTCAGCAGCTCTAACTTTCTCTTCTCCCTCAAAAGCAGCTACAAATAAAACATCAAAGTTTGTGCTTTGCTGTACATATGTTTTTTTCTCAGTAAAACTGAATAGCCAAAGTTATGCCAAAAGTTTGAACAAGCAAATGAACAAAACCCAGTAAACAATCTACACAAGCGAGTTGTGTTTCAGCACATTGCACATTCTTCTGAGCCAGCAATCAAAGATTTAAAGTATTTGGAAACAAAACCATCCATTAACCAATGCAGTCCATAAAGTTAGTCAGCCATAATACACTCTCTAAGATTAGCAGTACTTTCCCACCAGGCATGAGCCCTCTCCCTCCAGCAAAACAGGAGCTTTACAGGTCTGTATCACTCCATGTCTCATGACAGCCTGCAATCCAGAGGGCAGCACAGTTATTTACAGTTGGTGTCATTAAAATTGCCATGTACTGATGTATGTATTTTATGCATGTATATATATTATTTGTACATATATAATCACTGGGGTTTTTTTTGTCCTTCACTTCTATTCCAACAAGGATGCCTCCTGACCACTTGGGTAAAGGAAAACTCTCATGAGAGAAGAACCTTTCAATATTCTTGTAGAGCATCATTTGTCTTTGGTCCAATGCATTTTAGAGTGGAACTTTTGCACATGCAAAGGCTATAACTAACTTTTAATGTGGCTTTACTGTCTGGATGAGGTTTTATAGCCCAGGACCTCAGGACAGGCAGGATTTTGAAGATGCATTTTATTGGAAAACTTTGAATAGCTCTGCTTCTTCACATGGATTTTTGAAGTCACTGCGGGTCATGCAAGATAATTTGAATCCAAAGTCACATGAAAAACCTCCCACTCAAAGTCTTGATGTGAGTTTAGTAAGCAGCTGGCCTATAAATGTAAATCTCCTCCTCTGGTAAACATTTACAATGAATCAAAGAGATCTGTAGTGGATGAATATTGAGTTCAACAGATGCATGAGAATTCAAAGGCACTGCAAATATGATTGGTTCTCCAGTGTGTAGTCTTATCTGCAGTGAGGTAGACGAGATTTTTACTAAGAAAAGGTGTGGGAATATTTCCAGACCACTAAACAGCCATAGCTCACTACCAAACTCTTTTGTATTCTTGTTTCAGCCACTGCTGACTTAACATTCTAAATTATACTATGAAATATCTTTTTAGTTTATTAGCAAGAAGACTTATGCCTCTCTTGAGTTTAATTACAGACAGTGAAGGTACAGAGACTCAATAATAAATTTAAGACTTTTAAAATTATTATTATTAAATGAAGAAATGTCAAATTATTCTTCTTTTTTTGTGCCATGTTTTTATCAGAATGTAAAAAAAAGTTTCTTGATTGATAAATCTTGTTGAAAATAAATCTGGATAAATCTTCTGATGTCTTCCCTTTCATAATAGTAAGTTTATTTCCAGTGTTTCTACTTATCTCTCACTTTGCCCCAACAAAAATACCGAAAAGGAAAAACTGTAATAAGGTGTTGCTCATTCTAGTGCATGCAAATCAAGAAAGTGCAGAGGACGTGACAATTAGCATGGCAACCAATATACCAGCTGATGGTGGCCATGCTTCCTGCAGTTACAAATCTGGCTCTGGGTTCTCTCAGTCTCACTTGAAATTCTGTTCAAATTGATGAGGCAAAGTTTTATGTTTAGAAGATTTTCAACTGAAATTATGGCCTTGTCTTAATTCTGTGAGGATGTGATGCCAGTGGCAGGAGCAGAGATTTGGAAAAGGCATCACACTTGCTTTCAGGCCCAGGACAGTGCAGGAATGGTTGCTAATCTTGGTGACATTTTCAACAGAAGAGGCACAGCAGGAGATGAAAAGGTGGGTGGAGTGGGTGGCATTTAGATGAGCCAGACTGCTCCTAACATCAAAAGAGTTTCAGTTCAATAATTGACACAAGGGTCAACCAGGTTCTTGCCTTGCCTAAGGGAGTATTTCCATAATGGTTTTGGTCTGTGCAATCGCTTCCTTATGAACATGGAGTCAGGGAGCCTCAGCAAACTCCTTAATTTTCAGAGGGCTTTGCACTGGGCTAGGAATTGTCCTTTCCTTAAACATTGAACAAGTAATTAGACTGTTTATCTTCCAAAATTATGTTTATTGCACAAAGTTCTGGTATCTTTTGTCATCAGTTGAATAATTGAGCTAGTTTGCAATGAGCACTTTTAATCTGTCTTGCCTACTTTCTATTATGGGTACTTTCTAGGTAATTATGCTCTTGTCGAATAAGTTTTTGTGGAATCATTGTCTTATTATTTGCCTTTACAACTTTATATATATATATGTAAATATATATATATCTTTATATTCATTTGCTGCTTCATTTTTAAATGGTGCCATTGTATTTCGGTGATTAAAAAGAGCAGTTGTTGTTACTTCACACATTAACTTTTGTTAATGCCACTTTCTACATACACTTTGCAAAGGCAAAATGAACTGAAAGTGCCTCTAAATGTAAAGAAACTAGTGCTATAATATATAGTTCTCCTCATAGGTTTACCATAAAGGATCATGCCAACCTGACACAGCATGTGTAGCCCTATATTAAGCTATTTTAATGGGTCTTAATTTGTTTTTTTTTTTTAGAGCTTGTTCTTGAAATACATATTTAAGATTCTCTGTTTAAAGTCGTTTGTGGAGTGCTGAATAAAATGCCATCCACAGGGCTCAAAAAATCTTGTTAATGTTATTTCTATGAGGCACAAGGGATGGGATTCATTTGACTGTGTGCAGATCACTGCAGGAGTTATCTGCCCCTATGCTAATCACATAATTTTCCCTTTATAACCAAAGAAGAGAAATAAGTATGAGTCAGCCGATCTGCTTCAGATATCTGGTACAGGATGTGATGAACTGCATCTTAAAAGCAACTCTAACTCTCCAGAGACTTCAAAACAAGCTTTGGTGACCAGTTCAGGTATAGACATTTGCACTGGTGATATCTAAGGAGAGGTGAATCCCACTGAGGTGACTGACAGTAATTATGAGCATACCTTTGAATGAGCTTGAGCACTACACATTTACTCTTAGCTTTACAGCTATTTGCATATTAAACAATCCGGTAATACTCAGCTTGCACAATATCCTTTTTTTTTTCTGTCTCCACAGTATATTGCTGACAGTTCTGATTAGTCCTTTAAAAGAAGAAATTTAGGTACTAAAGAAAAAGTCTGCAATGTGATAGTTCTGAGTGAAGGCACAGGTATCGGTTTTTAAGTTAATTGCTCTATAGCTATATTGTTATCTTTAAACTTGCAGGAACTTCACTAATGATCCTGAAAACATGTGAATAAAGGCAAACCCACACATCATGCTTACATCTAGTTTGGATAATTTAATTGAGGCTTATAGGCTTAAATCTGTAAACAAATCTTTATGTGGATTTGAAGAATTTTGACTCACTTCTTGGAGTAAGACATAGCTACAGCTAATGTAGCCATTATTTTCTTGATAAACATATTTTAGCTAATTTTTCTTTTTTTCCCCCAAATTTTAGGGAGCTGACCTCAAAAGGATTTTTCAAAAATCTTTCTATGACATTACACAGTGTTTCAGGAATCTGTGTAGCATGGTAGATAATTATAATATTGTGTATTTTTTGCATAATAGATCTCAGGTCTGCACTAAAGTCTTCTGAAACTATTATTTTCTAGACTCTAAGGGCTGCTTTGTAAAATTATGAGAACCTACAGAAAAAGGGGGGGGGTAGGAAATGAAAGAAGAGTGAAAACCAACTAAATTTGCTAAAGAAAATACACTTTCATTTTCACCCAGAAGATGGTGCCACTTCCTCGACTTAAAGTACAATTTCCCTTTGAAAACAGTATAAAAATGACATTTACCAAATTCGTCCCCATGGAAAGAGTGGTGGAGCACAGAAGTCCTACTAGTCCCTTTAAAATAGCATTTAAGTGGTGTTTAAATGACATATGGTCCTTATGCAGGCCCTCTGCACAAGGCTAGGATACATCCTGCCTGAATTCAGGGACATATTTGCTAATTTGTGTGACAGAAATAGCCTTTTAGTGCATACGGTTACTGCCAGCTCTTCAACAGGTCATGGTGCTCCATCTGAGTGGGCTTCTGTTTCTTTCTGTGAACCATAAAAGCAATTATTTAGCAAATTTCAAAGCTTTATATATGAGGAAGTGTACTAAGATGGTGATCTGCACAGATATAACTGAAATTTAAGAAGAGTGGGGCTGCCAGTGTGTGGCTGAGAACCCACCTGACCCATTTACAGTATTCTTTTTATAGTCACTTCAGAAGAAGACCTTCTGGGATAGTAACTGTGGTTTATTATTCTTTGCACCTTACATGGGTGAAAACCTGAAAGAGAAAGAAAAAAATCTATGGTTTGTGGAGCATTTAATCTATAAAATTGTCTTGAAGTCAGATGCTGAAAGAGTAGGAAATGGCAAAAGAGGCAGTCCCTTGGCAGCTGGCTCTCCCCAAGCTTGGCTCCACGTTGCTCATTCCCTCTGGAGTCCCTGGCCTTTGCCCTGACCTTCTCCAGGAATCTTCTACCTGCTTCCCTTCTTATTTTCTCCTGTCTGCTTCCCCTCACACTCATTTGGTAGCTGCTTCCTCTGTGGTCACCCTGAAACAGTGCAGGGGAGCAAAACAGCATGGAGTGTCTCTCTGCTTTTATTTGGGGTTCAAGTAGCCCAAAAATAGTGTGTAAAATGCAAAATAGTGTAAGATGCAAAAATGTTGGGCAAACTTGACCAGGTGCATCATTACAAGTGGAACACACTATGAGACTATGTTTTACTTCACTAAGAATAGAAGTGTAACATGTTTTATCATGGAAATTCTAGTCTGTATTTAAGACAGAAAAATCAACCTTTCATTCAAATGAATTGCAGTGAGTGATTCCTACTGAAAGTCAAAACACATAGCCTCCTACATCTCTCAGGCAGTCTTGTGAGGCTTATTTAAGAGTATAACTGAAAACTGCTTCCCTTCACATGGGTAGGAGTAGCAGTGTGAACAACTGAAATGCTTCCAAATGTTTTTATTGCCCAACAAACTCTTCTGAAATGTCAAAACCCTAATAAGAGCAGCCTGGTGACAAAGCATGAATCCACCTGTGACCCAGGAAGCAAGTCACTGGCTCAGGGTAGTTCCCTACCTACGCCCTGGCCTGGGTGACGCAGTGTCATCCGAGTGGTAACCCCAGGTTGTGGAGGGAACAAGTTATTCACCATCTGGGGCAGCATCTTCTGACATCCCAGGGCGTGTCAGAAGAGATCCCTTCATTCAAATTGCTCAAGTGTGGGATTCTGTGTGACTCACAGTAGTCTGATGACTCCACACCTCATTTGTTTAGGCAAGCTGCAACCAGAGGACGTGTCCCACCTACGTCACGCAGGTTGTTTCTCCTGTTCCTTGTGGGAGCTCCCCACATGCATATGCCGCCTATGCTTGAAAAACAAAAATTATTTTAAAGAGGAGACACAACATTTTATGGAAAATGGCTGTACTACTTCCTTGAAATCTGGATTTGAGCTTATGTGGTGAGGCCCTTGGATTTTACTAGATTTGTAAGAAGTAAAATCGCATTTTGTTTTTGATAAAATGGTAACAAAGGGAAGGTTAATAGAGAGAAGAGAGAAAGAAAACAGAAAAAGCTTCAAAATTAAGATTTTTAAGGAAGTGTTTAATGGAGTTTAATTTCAGTTAAATCTTATTAAAAAACTCACTACACCATATTTCTAAATAGTTTTTATGTAATTTTATATAATAACGTTATTTTTATAATAACATATTTTCATATTATACCATATTTTAGAGGAAATACCCTCTCACTTGGTATTCTTTAAAGTCGTAATTAATGCTTCTTCTGTGAAAAAAAAAGTATTGATTTGAGACATTTTCTTTTGTATTTCACAATTAAAATTGAAAATCAAAATAAAAGCTCACAGTTAGGAAGGGGAAGGAGGAAAGCATACCAAAGGCAGGAAAATATAGCTTCTCTATCTGGATAGCTTTAGGATCACATGGTCCAAACTGTGATCTTCAAGCCAGGAGAAACGTTTGCTTATTTTCCTCTCTACAATTCATGGATTTTTTTTTTTTTAATTAACCTAGATTTGATGATCTGGAACAAGTTTTTATCTTGCTGCACTAAGCTATATGTAGCAGGATTAAGGTGATCTGCCTGGTGAAGATGGAGTCTCAGTCAGACAGAAAGCAGAAAGGACTGAGAAAAAAATATTGCAAAGAAGGAAAAGAAGTTGGAAAGGAAGTTCCTAAATTAGAACGGGCTTGGAACAACACCTGTTTGCTCTCTGTTGTAGGGTGTGCAACAAAGGTGTGCAGTGCCACTGGGGTCTGGCTGCTGGTTCTCTGTTCCTCCATCCCTGTTTCATCTTCAGCACTTTTTGGAATCCTTCCTCTTTCAGTTCTCCTACACAGAGAACTTTTAAAAGGCCAGGGGGCATGACCAGAGTGAACACTTCTGCAAATAACTATATTTATCATATTTCTGCTAGCTAACAAGTTTTTGACAAGATTTCATGAATGTGAATGTTCAACAAAGAAAAGGACTAAATTATTTAAAAAAACCAAAATTCTTGTTTTTATCAGTAGCTTACTGTTACCCTCCCTACTTATCCAAGTTTTGATTAACAGCACAGGCTTTAGAAAATGAATCTAAAGTATGAGGTCTATTTTGTGAGCAGTGCATTTCTGACTGTCACTTCTGTGTGCACACACACAACAAACAAAAGCAGACTTATTTTTCACAAAAAAGCTTTTTCTCAACTGCTGTCTTATTCTTTTCTATTAGCATTCTATCGAATCTTGCAGTTAAAAATCTTCCATTTCAACATGAAGAAATAACTTGATCTCCTGAGGTTTTTTAATGATCCTGCTTATTTCCTTTTCGTGTGAGAAAATACATGAAAATTGAGGTGTTACTTAGCCACAGGCCTCAGCTTCTGCTTTCTGGCTACACAATAGAAACTGAAGAAAGTTGCCATGCAGAAGTATGTGGGAAGTCATGGCTGTTCTTTAGCTTCCTCTTTAGTCAATAGAAATTGACATTTTTTTTCTCCTTATTCATTTATCGCCTGCTGTTGCCTGAAAGCACCGTCAGTCGCACAGGCCTATGAGTCAGCCACCTCTCTGCATGAAGCTGAACAATAAATTCCATTTCTTCCTCCTTGCACTTTAAATATAGCTTCATTCCTCTGTTCCACTGGGGACGAGGTCTGTTACTTATTCTCTTCCTGTGTGATTGGGTTACCAGCTCCTTTTGGTGTGACAAAGAAAATTAATCTGTGTTCATAAAAAAGTGAATTCACACACCTTTTCCTAAACCAAAATAAAGGCCATATCACAGAAAAAAATGTGGAAGTGTTGTATAAGCAAAGTATCTCTTCAGACATCAGTATCTCAGACCTGGTAACTTGTATCTTTAGACCCAACTTTTCTGTGTTTGATAGATGTCCAAAGAGCTGGGAAGCCACAGATCTGATTTTGTGAGAGTTGTTAATAAAGCATGTATTTCTCCAAAGCCATGTTCTGAGTGTGATAAGCTAATAAATATCTGCAGGCTTTGAGGTTTAAACACATCTTCTATCTTTGTATTGTAAATGACCATGGCCAGAGTAAGATCCCAGCTACCTGAGTGCAAAGGCCCAGCATGCCAAATGTGTTCTCAGGAGTTTCTTGCGAAAATACCCAAAAACTTAGATTGACCAAACCACTGGATGCATCCAGAGAATGTTACCAAAGGGCAGGGTCTTTATATTTACCCATGGAATTAAACATTTGTGGAAATGCAGAAGCATTGATGTGAAAGGTTCAATTTTAAACAGATTTTTAGGTTCCTTAGAAAGCTTAAGGAAAGTGAAGGGGATTGTCTTGAATTTCTTATGTTTTTTGTTAGACTAAGAGGAAGCATCAGATGTTCCTTCGACAGAACCTCTAAACATATTGCAAAATTTCCTTGTAACACTGTTAAATCCCTGATCTTTCTCCTGATGAAGTCAGGTTGCTAGTCCACACTTCACACTGGTGTTGACCGAATTGTAATCACCCTGATATACACAGGTCTGACCTTTTTTACACCCTGGAGCTGTGCACGCCCACTGTCCTTTCCTGCATGGCAGAAGTGCCACTCACACGTAGGTTGTACATATGTTTTTCAGAGACACTCCTTCTTGAAAGAGTTTGTGTGTATATATATATACATATGTATATATATATTTGTGTGCATGGGTGCTTTGGCATCTGGGGGTTGTTTTGGCAGTTGCCTCTGAACAAAATAAGTGGGGTATGTTGGATTTGGTCCTGCAGGTTGAGGGAGGTGGATATGACTCTGGGTTGGAGGCTGAATGCTGGCAACAGGGACCAAGCACTTTTCTGGCAGAGGTGACCTGACCATCTTTAGCTTCAGCCAGACTTCACCAAAAGCCTGTCACAACAGGGTGATGTTCTCCAAAAAGGTGTTTGTGATAAACATTGACAAAAAGGATGCTAGCAATTGGTGTCAGCATTCCAATCTTGTCCCTGTCCAAACAGAAAACTGGGAGAGGCAGCTTATTCTGTCTCAGAGTTAGCTGGATATATTTAGGGTGTGTTTTAATTGTAGTTTGTCTATCCATAAAATCAAATGTTTAGTATTTATGATTAAATATGTTCAGAAAGGCAAGGGAAGGACCCAATTCTTTAACCCTGGAAGGGATACATTTATAAAAGTACATAAGGGCTTACACTATCTAGTATTTTCAAAAGTAGCAGATCTGGGTCAGTGCTATCAGTCTTATGCTCAATGATAACTAGATCTCTCACTGCTCTGAAATCACCAATAAATATGAATGAGATATTTGAATAATTTTACAGATATTGACCCTTAGTCCTATGAGGCCAAATCAGTTCAACTGCTTTTAACAGCATCAGTGAGTGCCTGTTTGCAGTTTTAGGCAATGATGTGACTTGGAAATATGATAAGCCCTCTTACTTCATATGAACTTTCAATTAAGTGGACTCTTAGGAGTGAAACTCAGTTCTAGATACATGTATGAACTTGAAATGAAACCCATAGTCTGCAGGTCTAATCAACCTGACAATATTTATTTTAAAAATGGTTATTAATAGTCAGACTAATACTAGATTATTCCCACTCTCCTTCTCACCCTTTTTTTCCTACCTATGAACCAAAGGGAGTTTTTATGTAGGCAGTGTTGAATATATCTTTTTTTTAAATCCTTAAAAGTAATTTTGTCATTAAAAGCATATTCTAGATAGAATTGTTATGCTACCCCAGTTGTTAAATAATGTGAAGTTTTTTGGAGCATTTATTGTTAAAAATGCATTTGTGACATGGCATAGAACCTGGGTTTTAATATATATCAGGACTTAGTCTTTTTCTTAAAGTCTTTAAACACTGAGGTTAATAACTACTTAGTAATTAATTAGGAAATATGCATTCTAATTATTTTGTCAATAGTTTGAAAAAAACCCCAAATTGAATCAGTTCTATATATAGTATATTTGAGAACATACTACATTTCATTCAAGTGGCAACCCACATATTCATTTGGATTTCCTGAGACATTTCACTCTTGATGCATTGGAAGCTGAATCATATTTATCAGGAATAAAATTGTAAATAAAAATATTATTTTTAGATACATAATAAGAAGCTGGGAACAGCTGAGCTTTCTGTCCACCTCTAAACATATGTTTTACATAAAATATAGCACTCTCCTTCAAATTCTTTCTACTACAAAGACTTTGGTTTAATTTTTAATACAAATAAACACCCCCCCCCCCCCCAACTTCTGATGCAGCTTATCATTCCTTCTGTCCCCCAGAACATTTTCTGCATGGAAGACTCCTGATGTAGATGGCTACCCCATGAGTTCAGGGTGACAGAGCAAGGCTGCTCTGGGCTTTTATTTTTAGCAGAAGTTTTGTATGGCACAGGAGGAGGTTGGCAGGAGCCACACTGCAAATCCTGGTGTCATTCTCTCCGTCAGAATTATATATATACACACACAGCCATCCTTTGTCAGATGGTGGAATCAATAGCTGCTGACTCATGGCAATTTTTGCACCTCTCCTGCGATCTCCATTTCCCAAATATCAAGTGAAATTGCAATATCAAGTAAAACAAACAATATTTCAGATTTTTGTCTTTACCACTTTAGTCATGAAAATGCAGTATTTTCTACTGGTTTATCTGAGTTGTTTCTTCCACTCTTCCACTCTGTGTTCAGCTTTATTTTTGCACTACAGTAAAGATTTTACCTACATATGTATGTAACCCACACCCACATACATGTGAACAGCATGTGCATATTTTACTCTTACGTACTGATATTTTTATTAGCAATAAATTGGGAAGTTATTCTTTGTATGGATAGAACAAAGAGATTGGTGGGAAAAAAAATCCTCACAAATTGTGCCTCAGTTTGCTTCATATTCTGAGTGCAGATAAGATAAAAGGAAATGTTTAAGTGAAGTAAAATGAGATCCAGAAGAAGAATGAAAATAAAGGAGAGGGTATGTCACTGCAGATCTGGCAAGGGTGAGCTGCACATAGCTGAGGGTCCAAGGGGATGTTAACCTTTGCAAAAAGGGTGCATATTAAGTAGGAGGTGGGTGGTACTTGCTTTAGCAAAAGAAAGAAATTTTTCAAAAAAAATTCATCTGGGAACACATGGAGAAAAAAGCATTTCAAACAGATCAGATTGGCCTCCACTCCTGAACCTACGGGGTGAGGTAATTTGGCTTAAAAAAAAAGATGGATGTAAGGCTAAATATGAAAAGCTGTCTATTTAATGTTACCCTTTGTCCTATAATCTATTTTAGGCCAATAGATGGGGCTTTGTTTTGAACAAGCTGTTGCTGAGGTCTGGCAGGTGCTCAGGAAGGCAGTGTTGGCTGGGTGATCCTGCTGGCTGTGCTCTGGGAAGGGACCCTGAGCAAGGGCTGTGGCACAGCACAGGCTGCCCTCAGGGGCTGGGGGGCACCTGTGGCTAGCACAGGTTTTTCCCATGAGAAGTTTTCTTGTGTTTTGTAAATAAAGATAAAGTTTGGATGTTGTTGGAACAGTGTCCCAGAACTTGGGCAGTGCAGGCCTGGCCAATCAGGCCTGGGGGAAGGCTTCTGACTGACCAATCTGGGTGACTTTTGAGAAGTCTATATATGTGATGAAATCAAAACAATAAAGGTCATTCCTTCTTGCCACTGAGAACTGGTGCCTTCATTACTCTGCTAGCTGCTCAACAGCGACAGGCACCTGCCTCAGCAGTGCTGCAGGGCTGCACTCTGCCCTGTGCCATGCCTGGGACAGCTGATAAATGCACCCTCCAGCAGAGCTACTGATGATGTTGGGTAACAGTCAGTAATCAGAAGTTATTTCAGCCTTTCCTATTGTAGGAGTGATGCTCAAGCCCTCACTGACCATATAGATATGAGCAAAACCTTGTCTGTTTGTCTGTGCAATTGCACGACCCTCCCTGACAGCAAATATCAGCCAGGCACTTGAGAGTGGCTCAGGTCTCAGACACCATCTCAGGTCAGGTCACCACATTGACAGAAAAAATCTGCTGAGTAAAAGGCAGGAAAAAGAGGAGTCATGCTGCAAGCTGGAGAACCAGTGCAGGAGAGATCTTCTGTACATGACTCACTCTTGGGAAACCTTAGTTTGGAGTTCAGTCAAGGATGAGACACAGGCTAATAGGAAACTTGCCTTTATTATTTCCAAGGCTCAGGGAACTACTTGTTTCCTATTTAATTCAAATAGCTCTGCAGATTCTGAGACACATGTGGCAACAACAGTAACAAAAATGTCTGTAGTTGTTCCAATAATTCTCCGTACTTGTTTCCTGTATTTGTTTCAAATTTAATACTTAAATGGCAACAGTCATGCTTGACAAGATGAGGAAACCAAGGGTTTCCTTCTTTTACACTTCACAATTCCCACATGGGGATATGGACATTTTTCACCTCTTGATCTACATTGTTATGATACACAAATGCCCTTGACCATCATAGCTCTGTATGTAGGGACTCCTTCTATCCATTGCTATACATCTGATGGGGGTTTGACTGGTCATTGAGGTGGCATGTTGCTGTAGTTGAAGCTGTTGTCATGCTGAAACACTTTAAAAGCCTCTTTATGGGTCTGTGATATCGCTGGTCACTTCTGCCCTTCTTTGGTCACTCACACCATCCCTTGGCACTCAGACACTGGGATCAGGAAACAGTGGTCCCTGGGGTCTGCTTCTTCAAGGAATGGCAAAGACTGAGCACTTCATGTTTAGTTTTAGGGAGGATTATGAACAAATGATAGAATCATGGAATTGGTTTGGAAAAGACCATTAAGGTTATTGAGTTCAACCATTAACTCAGCACTGACAAATCCAGCACTAAACCATGTCCAAAAGTGCCACATCTACATATCTTATAAATATCTCTAGGGATGGTGCCTCAACCACTTCCCCAGGCACCTTGTTCTAGCGCTTGACAACCCTTTCCATAAGAAATTTTTCAGGTAGCTGTAGAGAGCAATAAGGTCCCTGCTCAGTTTCCTTTTCTCCAGGCTCAGCAACCTCAGTTCCCTCAGCCTCTCCTCCTGAGACTTCTTCTCCAGATCCTTCACCAGTTTTGCTGTCCTTCTCTGGACTTGCTCCAGCCCTTCAATGTGTTTCTTGCAGTGAGTGGCCCAAAACTGAAGACAGGATTCGAGGTGCAGCCTCACCAGTGCTGAGTACAACAAGACAATCACTGTCCTAGTCCTGCTGGCCACACTATTGCTGATCTAGGCCAGGATGCCCTTAGCATTCTTGGCCGCCTGGGCACACCCTGGCTCATGTTCAGCCTCTTTCAACCACCATCCCCAGGACCTTTTCCCCCTGGGCCACTTTCCAGCCACTCTGTCCCCAGCCTGCAGCTCTGCATGGGGTTGTTGTGACCCAAGTGCAGGACTCAGCATTTCACCTTGTTGAACCTCATGCAGTTGGCCTTGGCCATCAATCCAGCCTGTCCAGATCCCCCTGCTGAGCCTTCCTGCTCTCCTTTGTGCTCAACTTGGTATTATCTGCAAACTGAGGGTGCCCTCAATCACCTTGTCCATATTATTGATAAAGACATTAAAAAGGACTGGCCTCAATAGTGAACCACTAGTGACCTGCTGCCAACTGGATTTGAGTCCATTCACCACCAAACTTTGAACCCAGCCATCCAGCCAGTTTTTAAAATAACTCTTCCTGAGCTATTTTGTTTGCTTGGTTTTGCCAGCATCCCTGCTTCTCCCCGTGCCGCAGTGACCTAGATGTCCCTTCTGCTAATGCCTGTCGCTGCTGAGTCCAGAGTGTATAACTCTCAAAACACAACTTAATTCCTCTCAAACACCAGTCTGGTTGATCCCTTATCAGGTCATAAAAGTGGCAGTGCAAAATTATTACAGAAAGAGCCCAGATGCTTACAAGAAATACATCAAGTTTTAAAATTAATTTATTTACTTATTTTGCAATTACATTAAGAGTGTTTAGGTAAAATTTTGCTCTCATCTTCAAATGCCCTCAGTTTCTCATTAGTTAAAAGCCCGCTCATTAGGAGGAGCACATTCCCGGGACAAACACATCAGCTGTTGTAAATTGTTTCAGCAAAGTTTTCTGCTATTCATTGATTTTATAGAGGTAAGTGCCATGTTATTTATTCAATTAAAATCAGTAAAGACAAAGTTTTCACTTCTGCTTGTAGTCTACCAGTTAGGAAGGATTTCTGTGTTGTTTTCTGTATCATGTCAATTCTGGACTATATTGTATTTCTTGGTTTGTATTTTTATCTGTCAAATAGCTATTTGGTGCTTAACACTCCAATGTATAACAGCAATTTTAAGTTAGAAAACTGGTATTGAAATGCTGCTTGTGAATAAAACTCGCATTAAAAAAAAGAGAAAGAGAAATATTTTGACTATAAGGATATTTTAGAATTTGATTTATCCATTTAGTACTTAAATGCACTGGGCTGTGCTTGCAACACTGCTCACCCAGAGGGCAGCTAATCATATGCTGCTTGTGTATTTAATCCCATATGAATAATAAAAAAATACTTTCATTAGAAGCAAAACATCTAGGGGAATTGTTTCAAAATGGCAGTCACACCTACAAAGAGTGCATTTTAAAATAATCTCAAAAGGAGCCCAAACAAAGATGCAGTTTGTTGTTTGAAAATGAGTTTTATTCATTAATGATTTGTGTCAATGTATTTTGCTGGGTTTTTGGAGAGATAGAGGTATTTTAAATTCATTTATTTGAAACAATGTAGGCAACAGACCAAGCTGTGTATTGGCATGCAAATAAAGTGTAAAGTTAATCTCACCTCAAATGCTTTATGCATATTTTCCAAATTGTCCTGAGTTTCTGCCGCCAAAGTGTAATATTCCCTTTTGTACTATCCAAAGAATAGGAATTATTTACTGCAAGCAGATATTTACAGTGGAAATGCACAAATGTTTTAAGAGTTTGCCAACATATTACAATTTTTTAGCTAACTAAGGGACACATTTATCCTCTCACAAGATTATAATGGCTTAATAACTCCACAAATTCAACTGGAATATTTCCAGATTTACACCCCTCAATTAATTTCAATTGAATTTTCTTGAATTACACTATCTGAAAGCATAATTTATCTTCATGTGAGCAAAAGTTAATTTAGCTTAGAGCATTTTCTCAGGAATAAGCCAAGGCCTGATTGTAGGCATTCTCTCTGTTATCAATTTGACTTAATTTTCTCTCTTATAAGTGCCTCTAATAACAATAAACCTTTCAGAAAATGAATGTGTGAATTTAGCAGATGGTGTGAAAGAAGCTAACTATTTTAAATTATTTGCAACAATGTAAACTCATGTATTATTTATTGTACAGTATTACCCATTCATACATTCTTATAAGCTATTAAAATTCCATACCAGAAGGTAGGATGTATTCTATTAGTGACAATTAATGTTCACGGTCTTCAGTTAAGAGTATTTAGTTATAAAATTAGAAGGAAAATCTGTAAAAAAGTGAGAACCTCTTTACAGAAGGCTGGTGGTTGGCACTTTAATTTTCATCCATTGAAGATCAGAGCTAGAGGAGTGTATGGAACAATGCTGATGACATTAGTCTTAATTATTCAGGGAATTAAGGCTTTAACAGCTCTGACAATCAATATGGCTCATCTAAAAGGTATAACCCACCAATTTATTTTTCCCCCTTTATTCTTTGCATGCATGGAAAAAAAAATTAAATTGTATATAAAATTCATACTTTTGACATAAATTTTGCAATTTTAAATATCAGAATATTTTTCCCTAGAATACCTTTGTCTTCAGTTTATAATGCAATAGAAGCAGATGGACTGGAATTGAAAATAACAATGCATCAGGCTTTTACATAAAAAAATTAGATCAGTGCTTCCTGTGTTAGGTGCAAGCTAAATCATGTATTTGATATATAAAATGGTATAATACTCCAGATGTTATGTGGCTTCTTCCACTCACAAAATACTTCTTTTACTCAATCCCTCAGCAATTGAAAAATTGTTTGTGGCACATATATATTTAATCTCCCTCTACTGCACAGACAGATTTAAACCATATTACTTTATCTTTTCCTGGTGTTCAAAGTGTCATCAATAATATGCAGTGATTTAAAATGACAGCACAATCTTTTAAATAGAATAATACTGGGAATCATGACCTGTATCTTTATTTTCCCTCTCTCACTGTGCTGAGTAGCCCTCAGTCTTGCTGGTACTAATGCAACAACTTGGCATAAGAAACAATGTGTGTGGACATGTAAGTGTCTGGCCTCTAACAACAAGAGACAAAGGCATTACAGGTAGATGAGGATAGATCAGGACATATGAAGTACTAAAATATTTATTTTAAATAGCAGAATTGCAGGCTTCATGAGAACAATATCTTCTCAATACCAATTCTTTTCCCTCCCATTCCTATGTTCCTTGAAGTCTGTTCTCTCAGTTTTAAGGCATGACACAAGCTGCACATAACAGAAGCAATAAAACTAAACAGGAAATGCCTAAGCAGACCTCTACCCCAAATATGACTAACTGTAAATCTGTGATATGCACCACAGAATGTCCTCTGGCACTTTCCATTTGCTTTTACATGAATAATCCACAGTACACAAAAATGTCAGCTGTGATAGCATACAATAGCATATGCCTGGATCCCCCTGTCCTTGGTCTTTGAATGCCCTTACATATGTTTTCCACAAAAATAAAGGTAGGCTACTCTGTGCTTTGCCACCTGGTATTTATGCTCACCTATAGAAAGTGAACTGTAATATGATAATACGTTCATTTCTGAACTTTGATATTTGAGGAAGAGCCATAGAATCATAGAATCACATAATTGTAGAAGGGTTTGGGTTGGAAAAGACCTTAAATATCATCCAGTTCCAAGCCCCCCTTTCATGGGCAGGGATGCCACCCACTAAAACACATTGCTCAAAGACACATCCAACTTGGCCTTGAACATTTCCAGGGATTTGGAATCCACAATTCCTCTGGACAACCCCTGTTCCACCACCCTAATAGTGAAGGATTTGTTTCTTGTATCTAATCCAAAATTACCCTTTTTCAGTTTGAAGCCACTCTCCCTTGTCCTGTCCCTGTATGCCCTTGTAAAAAGTCCCTCTCCATCTCTCTTGTAGGCCCCCGTTAGGTGCCAGGAGGTTGCTCCCAGGTCTTCCCAGAGCCTTCTGTTCTCCAGACTGAACAACCCCAACTCTCTCAGCCTGTCTTTATAGGAGAGGTGCTCTGAGCATCTGAGCATGTTCACAACCCTCTTCTGGACACACTGCAACAAGTCCATGTCCTTCTTATATCGGGGGTCCTGGAGCTGGATGCAGCATTCCAGATGTGGTCTCAGGAGGGCAGAGTAGAGAGGCAGAATCAGCTGTCCTGGACTGCTGGTCATTATTCTCTTCATCAGCCCAGGTATGGTTGGCTTTCTGGACTGCAAGCACAAGCTGCTGGCTCATGTTGAGCTTCTCATCAACGAACACCTGCAAGGCCTTCTCCTCAGGGTGTTATTGTTCATCTGTTCACTTTTTAACTCGGGATCTAATCTGAGAAACGTAACTGAAGAATTACAAATTTGTGTGAGTCAAGAGACTGAAAACTGGTAGTTGTGAGGACACAGTGGATGCTTAATCTCTCTCTAATGTAGTTTTACATTTTTGGACCACAGAAGGTTTCAGGATGGAATACTTCTGGTGAGCTGGACAAAGGTATTCTCTGTCCCTTTTACCAGCTTACTAATGGAAACCATTATTCAACAAAATGAGGAAAAGCAAGATTTTTGAATAATTTTGAAACAGGGAAAATAACAACAGAGAGGGACCAAGACAGAGGCAGGCTGGATGGGTTTGGCCTTTCCTTTATTCCCTGAGAAGACAAAGAAATATGCATACATGTGTAGATAAACACTTTGTAAATGCATATTATATGTGTATAAACCATACCTCATAGAGAATAATGTATCCATGTACAAGATTTTTCAAATTATTTGCAAGCGACTTTGAAATGTGATTTTGTGGCAAAAGAAAAGCTTAAATACAGTTGAAATGTCTATATTTCTTAGCCATAATAATGACTTCTACACCAAATGTCATTCTGCACCTACATTCAAAAAGAGATACTTCTTCTAGCTCCCAATTTTACATGTTCCTTGGTGGAATTCAAACAATTCAGTTTTGTTATTTCCCTTTTTAAGTGTCATCAGATTTTATTTCTCTCCCAATGAAGACTATTTCCTACAGAAATGAGACATACTAGTTAAAATGTATATTTTTGCCATGAAACAAAGTGCAGAGCTACACTCAGCAGTTGCAAGACAGGCGTCAGTAGCACATATGAGAGGCTGAAAAAAAACTTGGAAAAACGTTGTAAATCTGGTTTAGATCACAAAGCATGACTCTTTTCTGTTGGAAAAATCACCTTTCCTCTGTGATTGAGCTGCACTCTTTCCTATTCTGGATTTTAAATTATTTTCATCAGCTACTGCTTAATGAGGGAATCATAAGTGGCTGTTACCATAGGAACTACAGGTTTTGGTTTTTTTTGAAAGTTTGTTTCTGAATTCTGAAGTATTTGTTGAGTTCAATGACAGATGTGAAGTATAATTCATACTTTACAGATTAAACCAGTTATGTTACAGCTAATTGTATGGACTATACTTCAAGTCAGCACATGGATGAGTATAAAATGAGAGGGTGAATTTGCTGGCTGTTATGAAGTTGTGTTGTTTGGTTATATGACCAACATAAAAATCATAATAAGCAGCAGCTGTAATGTCATGTGTTGCAGTGCAAAAAATGCTAGGATAATCAATAAAAACCATCAGAAAAGAACTGTCCATCTAGAGAACACCACTGGTCTGTATTGGAACACATGGTGTGCAAATAGGTTTCTTTAGCCTGAGAGTCTATATTTTTACAAATTTTAAGTAGTATATTTTGGAATCAAAGTGTGCAATTAAGATGTCTAGTTCAGTTGTTTTCAACTATTTGGAAATCAAAATATAGTGGAATTCTGACTAATAAACAGTTGAATACAGGTTGGACTAAGTTAACA
Organism: Lichenostomus cassidix; assembly: GCF_008360975.1. Lineage (NCBI taxonomy): Eukaryota > Metazoa > Chordata > Aves > Passeriformes > Meliphagidae > Lichenostomus > Lichenostomus cassidix. Next base: position 20,998,712 of record NC_139480.1, on the reverse strand, counting down.
GCAGTTGCTTGGGAAAAGTAAATGTTTTCTTGTTTCTTTTTACAAAAATTGTGAAAGGAATGTGCAGAAATGATTTTTCATATTCAAGAAATGGCAAAATTCACACTTACTAAAGGATATATTGAAATCCAGCCATAACCTGCTTCATCCTAAACTGCATAACAGAAACTGAGACAGATAGAAAACGACATTATTTTCTGCAGTGAAAATGTGATCCAGAATTTCTGAATACAATAAAAAACAAACTTCATCAACTTCAACAGATTTGTGATCTGGCCCCATTTAGTTCACTTGTGAAGAACTCATTTTTGTTTTTAGAATATAGAGCAGAAACTCTGAGAGCATATTCTGCTCTGAAAACACTGTAGTGCCACAGAAAGCTATCTGCATCTTTGAGAAGTTAAACTGACCATGATAACGTGTCATTGAAGAAAAAAAGAAAAAAAAGAGAGAATTTGAATCAAAGTTGATAATGAGCTCCAAGGAGGAATCATTACTGTCTGTGCTCATTAAAAAACTGGGATTAAAGCAGTCCAATTAGTGCCCATGCATGAGAGCAAAAAAGGACTAAGTGCAAAGATAGAGCAATAGAAATTGTAATAAAAGATGTTTTGTTCTTGTTTAGAGATTCCTTCGTGCGTTTGTGAAACAACAGATAATTTTTTTTCTCCTCATTCAGAACTATAGGCTTATCTGTTTCTTTCAAAACTTGTTTCACTTGCCTTCAGAAGACTTTTAAATAAAAAGTATCTGTAATTAAATTCCCATTTGCAAATAACAGAACTAATGGCAGACTAATGCAACTAGATTGGAACTTTTTCAAAGGCCATTTTTTCCCTCTAATTATCTCCCCTTTAAGGAATTGTTTATATGGTAATTCTCCCGTGTGGAATAGAAGGTAGCAGGAAAAGTGAGATGCTTGTAATGAAACGCAGTGCTTTAATTGTGATGAGATGCTTTAGCCATCTAAAAGGTAGACATGTTATCTATGCACTCACCATCTTATTTTGATTAATAGGCATGGCTGTGAGACTAGTTCCATGTAGTTTTAAATAAGGAATTTACAGCAACTTTCAGAGGTATCAGGTATTCACTAGAGGATCCCAAATGGCTGCCCTTGACCAGATTCTAACTTCTAAGCAGCTTGAGAAAGGTTAGACAGATTTCTGTCTTTTTTTGTGGGATTCATCTTGCAGATGCAGAAATCTGCATGTCTAGAATTGAGCACATATCTGGCCTTCTTCCCACTTTCAAAGATTTGGTCGATCCAGTCAAAAATCCTTGAGAATTATTTAACATTTCCTGAGATAAACATTTTAATTTTGTCACTTTTGGTGTTTTGTACATGGTCCTGAGTGACCAGCTCTAGGGTGGGCCAGGTGACCTCCAGAGGTCCCTTCCAACCTCAACCACTCTGTTTTTAAAGTCTTGTCAGGGACAGTAACAAGAATTGCCCAAGAACTCAAAATATGTAACTTAAAATTACCCTGCAATGTTATCTCCTGAACTAACTCTGTTATGATTTATTATCTGCAATGTTCTAATGTCTACGGCTCTCAGATCTGGCCAAGAACTGTACTGTATTAGTCATTAATATCTGACAAAATGATCTAATTATATGTACATAATAACACAAGGCTGAACAATCCAGCATTTGGGTTGTGAGAATAGGCAGCTGGGATCTTTTCACAGATCTTTTTTTACACAGAAATTCACTAAAGGTCTTTCTTTTTTCCTTGGGCTCTTCCCATTTCATCTGAGCTATCACTTTTTGAGAAAATCTCTGTTTATATTATGGATTTGCACATGTATTGCAAAGCAATCCAGTCTAAAACATGAAAAATCACTTACCTATGCAGTAAGATAGTTTTCTGCATCAAAGAAGGAATGCAGAGTACTGTGGTGTGTTCCTCAGCTTGTATAAAACAGGAAGGGAAAGGTACTTTTTGTGGCTTGCTTTTTTGTTTGTTTGTTTGTTTTTCTCAGCCCATGGCATTACTTACGTGATTATGCAAAACTGAAGGAAAATGGAGAAAAATTTACCAGTTGCAAACATAAAATTTTCTTCCAGCAGATCAATGGAGTGAAAATAACCTGGCATCCTTTTTCAGCAGGCAGGCTTTTAAGTAGTACTGGCTTGGTGGCAATGGCCCATTTCACTCAAGGACGTTATCCTTAATAGGATCTAAAGGATTATGAGCAAAAGTTTAAAACTTGAGTGCTAAATCTACATTTAGGTCTACAAAACAAGCATTCAGAGAGTGGGTGAGGAGACAATGGAGCATAACTCTCTAGCTTGGTAATGAGGGCTTGCTCCTGGGTAATCCTCCATTGTGGCTTCTTGCAGTCCTGCCCTTCACTCCCTGTCTCAAAATAAGAAGAGCATGTTTGGAAGCTGAAATTTCAAATGAGCACCATATTCTTTTTTAATGCTCTTGTTTTAGGTTATTACTTTATTATCCAGTTTTGTAGACATGGGGGAGCAAATAAATGTTAAGGAAAGGTCTGAATCAACTGTGGGAGGGGTCTGGGTGCAAAGGAATTGAAGTTTCCAGACAGAGAAATCTATCAAAAAGTTTTTCAAAGCATTTGAAATTGGCGTTAACTTTTACAAGATCCGTTTTGCACTTTTCTCTCTTGGCGCTGAGTTTAGCATTATCAAAAGCAAAGCAAACCAAAAAACATTCCCTTATCACCAAACCTGACTCCATGCTGCCCTTCTAACATCTTTTCTTGATTTTGTTTTCAAGGGCACATCACAGCAATTTCCCAGAAACAAACCGTGCCATGGATGTTCGGGTCAGACAGCTGGCAGTGATGGCTCTGCTCGCTCTGGTTGATGCTCATCTGCCGAAACCAGCACGAGCCCCTCTGGTTCTGCACAAGCCTTTCATGGTTGTTTGGAACGCGCCAACCGAGCAGTGCAGGCTGCGCTACAAGGTGGACCTGGACCTCGGTGTTTTTGACATTGCATCCAACATCAATGAGACTTTGAGTGGATCCAATGTGACAATCTTCTATCACACTCATTTGGGATACTATCCCTACTACTCAGATAATGGAGATCCCGTTAATGGAGGGGTGCCCCAGAATGAAAGTCTTATCAAACACCTTAGTAAAGCAAAGTCTGACATTGACTATTGCATACCCATGAAGAAATTTCAAGGACTTGCAGTTATTGACTGGGAAAACTGGAGGCCCCAGTGGGATAGGAACTGGGGCAATAAAAGCATTTATAGAAATAAATCTCTTGAGATTGTTAGGAGACGGCACCCTCGGTGGTCAGAAGACAAAATTAGGAAAGTGGCTAAAGAGGAATTTGAAAATGCTGGCAGGAGTTTTATGAATAACACCATCCTTCTGGCTGAGCACATGAGACCAAACGGTTTGTGGGGTTACTATCTTTACCCAGACTGTTACAATTACGATTACAAAGAACATCCCCAAACTTACACAGGGAAATGCCCCCCCATTGAGTCTTTCCGCAATGACCTCCTGCTCTGGCTGTGGAAGGAAAGCACTGCTCTCTACCCTTCTATATATCTGGATTATATACTGAAGTCAAGTCCAAATGCACTAAAATTTGTGCATTATCGGGTTAAAGAGGCAATACGTGTTGCCTCAATTGCTAGGAAAGACTATGTTTTGCCTGTGTTTGTTTACTCCAGACCATTTTATGCCTATACTTTTCATGTTTTAACAGAGGTAAGCACAGACTTCTTTAGAAATTTAGAAATTAGAAATAGCCTCTTAGAAAAAAAGTGTTCTAAAAGCTTTTCCTGTATAAAAGCATTTATTCATATGTTTTTCATATTTAAGGCAGCCCCCCTGAGAGGAAATACTGTAGTCACAGTACAATACTCTATGCCTTTCAAGAGTCAATATAGCTGTGCTTTGGTCTACCTCTGTGAGATAACATTGTATATTTTTAATGAGGGTAATTTAGAAAGAAAGTACATAGACATAATTTCCTTAAGGAAGTAATTAATTCTGATATTTTAATTCTTTAGGGCAGCTTGTGAAATGAACTTGACAAATTTTGTGAAGTTTAAAACTAATTAGTGCAATGGAAAGATAAACTTTCATGAGAAAGGAACCTCAGGGCTTTTTTGTTTCTTTGTGCAAATGTAAATTCATTCAGTACAGAAATAAACTGGTTAAGTAAAGTAATCTGGCCTGGAGTTCGTAACTCCTGCATGATGAGCATTGGCCCCTATCTCCCTTTTCAAAAGTACAACATCTTCATGTACAACATTTAGTGCTAAACTGTGGAGTCCTTTTATCAAAGAAACCAAGTTTTTAGTCATGCAATGTACCATGAACCAATGATCAAGTGCAATAAATATACGGTGGCCACAGCACTAATGGTAAATTATATATGTGCAAGTCTCAGACTTCCTGGATATGAAGCAGTTGTATCAAGTGCCAACAGTTTATCTTTGGTTTCTGTCAATTCCATGAGAAGGAAGAAAATCTGGGGCAGGGAACTCATGGAAGTAATGCCTTGGTGACCAAGGGGACCTGGAGGTGCTGCCTCTCTCATACAGAGAGAGATTGCTTCTACTGCTGCCAGAGACAAGTCCTTGACTCAGAACAGAAAAAGGGAGACAAGTGGCAAGGGAAAAGGCAAAGTTCAGTCCAGTGAACCACAGGCTGTGGGAGGCTTCAGCCTGGAGCTGGAGCTGAGGAGGTGCAGCAGATCCCTGACAGCCTGAGAAAGGTTTCAGGCTGCCCCTGGGAAGCAAATTGTACATAGAATTAATAATGAATTTGGTCTGGCTCATTTTCAGCAACCAGGAACTCTCTGGAGCTGTTTTCTCTGTGGAAATCACAGGTCCTAGCTGACTCAGAAATCGTGGGCAGATAGGCAGTCTGGTCCTGAAGGCAAGGGGTCACTGGGGTTGGTACAGGCAGGATGTCACCCAGAACACCTTCACGGAAGAACTCAGGCTAGGAAATACATAATTCTTCAAACGCAATCTGTAATAATACATTTTTATAAAATGTATCAATATAAAAATACCATGAATATTACTGAAAGCTATGAAAACTAGCATGCTGTCACCAGGTATGTGTGAGTTCAAAATCTGTGGTGGTATATAATTATCATTTTACTTTACACTATTTTCTGAACAGTATGGTCATAATTCGGAGTGATGCTCTCTCAGGTTACATCCTCTAACTCACCAGCATGTTTTCAGTTGCATGTAGCCGTTTACTTTTGGATACTTTAAAGATTGCTTTACAACTCTGCAGCCAGGAAAAATCTTTGCATGGCCAGAGAAACATACTTGGATTATGCTCCTCTACATATTTTATATTAAAGACAGCGTGGGCCAGGTACTTAGCATGGGACAGGGCTTAACATGGGTCCAGACTATACACTGTGAGAACAGCTTGGGGTCTGACAGAAACTTGTAGGGTTGCATTTAAAAACCTATATAGGAATGATCCAGAAAATAATGTTGTTTTCTTTTATAGCCCTGGAGCCACCAGGATACTTTAAATGTGGTTTTGTATGCTCAGATTTTAGACTGGATTGCAGCCTCTCATTTGACCCATGCCATGCCCTTAAGTGATGCTCACAAAATTACAAACAAGGCATGAAACCTCTAAAGCTCAGAAACAATGTGCATGAAGGTGACAAGGAAAGCTACCAGTGTGCAACATTGACATCCAGGCTAAATGGCCATACAAAAATTGGGAGAGTAGGCTGTTGGGATAGTTACTCTGTCAGGAACTGGGCCAGGAAAACCACAGCCTTGCTGCCTGAAGCTGTGCAAGAGCTGTACATTCTATTCCAACAGAAACACTACTGACACACCCAAGGCTTGTGTGCAGGCCCATCTGTACATAGGGCTTATGTGAAATAGAGCAGTGGAGTCAGACAGAAAATAATGGTTGTGAGTCAGAGTCACTGAGGGAGAGACAGAGGTCTATCAAACCTTCAGAAAGATGAAAGGCCCAGGTCCCAGACAGAGGCTGTAGCTGTGTGTGCTGTACCTTTCACCCTGACTGCATCTGGAATTCAGGTGAGTTGTGCACAAGGTGTCTGAGAAATTATTCCTGTTTTTTATCTTGGAAATTGAATAAATTCTGAATTGGGATCCAAATCATTATGAAAGGTTTCTGCATTTGTTAGAAATGTGTATAAGCAGTTTGCCATCTGTAGGGTATTTAGAAACTTTCTGCCTTGAAAATTCACTACTAAGTGTGTGGGAGAGAGAAGTAGCACAGTAGCATCTGTGCTTCCTGACTAGATGGCTGAAGTCATTAATAAAGCAGGATGACATCTGACAAATGATTAATTATAGATAACAATCCCGTTGTTCCTCTACAGACAATGTTCTCTGATGACCAGGTGTGCATGTGCACAGAGGCCACTCCCTGTGACCATGCCAGGCTTGCACTACTATTGCTGAATATAGAAAACTCTTGTCTGTGACAAGGCTCTTCAAAATTTGAAGGAAATATGACAGATGTACTTATTTTCCTTTCCTCAACATGTAACTAGAACTGACTGTCTTGTTTCGTCCCAAGCTCCAAAACTGAAATGGTTTGGTTCACATCCTATTTTTTTTAACATCCAGTGCAGTGGCTTGGGTGATCTAAATATCAAGAAACACTGAAAGACACTAGAACCTCCTCCTCCCTGCCAAATCAGCTGTCCGTTTGCAGGACCTTAGTCTTGAGGATCCGAGGATCTTGAGGATCTTAGGCTCTTGAGGATCTTGAGGATACTGAGGTCCAAGCACACTATCCCCAAAAGCTTGAACAAGAATGAACATCACAAAGGAAGAGGCTTCATTGACTTGTTAATCATTTTGAAAATACCAGTTACCTATGTCTTATATAAGGAATGAATTAGGATCCTTCACCTACACAAAGGCTGGGATATTCGTATTTAAAATATCTAAATTTTTGAAAAATGGCATGTTTTCTTCCATGTGAAGCTTTTCTTACACTCACACAGAAGAGCCATGCCAGTGAGCCCCCACCAATGCCAAGCTGTGCTCTGTGAGGAGGGGCCCTTGGTTCAGTCCCAAAACCAGGATGTATCTCTTGGCACTTGTAGCAGGGAGAGAGGTTCATTTTTCAGAGATATGTTTCCTGGACTAATGGCATTCATGCTGGTAGAAACAGCAGCCCTGTAACTCTGTTGGCATGGCTAAAGCAGCATGAGTTAGACCCCTGCCTAAAGCCTATCAACTGCAGTTAGACACCGTAAAGGTGATCCAGTGATGTGTGAGCATGCTTATCATCACTTGCCAAAAAATGTTGCCTATGTAGGTTTGATTATCATTCAAAGACTGCTAGATAAAACAGATCACTCAATTCTTACTGCAGCAGTTTGGTTGGAGGAATGCTTGTGAATAAACTGTAAGGATTTGTTATCCAGTAGGCACACTGATGAATACCACCTATGCAAACCTTTGGAGAGATACAGAGGAGCTTTATAAACTAAACAGTGATTTTATTGTGAAGAATATGCCACAGGACCAATGTTGCCTCTGGGGAAAAAAAAATACAATGCCCATATCCCAGTGCTTTTTTACATTTACTTTTGTATCTTTGTTTTCCTCATGTGTGGATTTGGCCTTCTTTTTCAGAGGGATCTTGTCAATACCATTGGGGAAAGCGCAGCTTTGGGAGCAGCTGGAGTTGTTCTCTGGGGCAGTATGCAATATGCCAGCTCAAAGGTAGGTCATATCAGTTTATCAGTTCTTAGGAATCACCTCAATACCTCTTCTCGGACACCACACCCTCCACAGCACCTATCTACCTTTATCAATGTCATCAGCCAACAACTGAGGATGATGGCTCAGGATAACTTCCAGGTCTCATTAGTGCCCTGCTTTTGTTAGGCTGATTGCTTTGGACTGGTCATATGTAGCTCAGTGGAATAATGACTCCAGGTGAGGACAAAGACACATTTTAAAAAAATGCCATACAAATATAAGCACAGCTTGTTTTACAGTGTTCCACTTTGTAACTATGGCAGTTGTACAGATCGACTGGGAAGGAATGGAGTCTGGAGGTATTTTCTCTGGTGGTTAATGTTGAAATGATACATGGAAGATTATGTCACAAGAAAAGCCCTAGTTAGTCTTCCCAGGTTCTTCAGACTTTCACAAATATACCTTCTTGAAGTGATGGAGGAGATGGGAAGCAGCACTGGGGTTTCCCAGGAGGTGTGGCAGGCTAGCCCCTATTCCTAAACCTGAGCTGTGCTTTGTTGCCCCCTCTGCTTTTCATGCAGTCTGCTATCCTACTCCTGAAGTCTCTGGCAAAGCACCACTGACTTGGTCAGACAAAGCAGGAAATCTGAACTGGAATTTTCTATCTGCAACAGCAACAACTTCTGTGCTGGTTTATGAAAATTGTGTGGCTCCTGGTAAACTAAAGGTATTGGAGAGATAGGTCCAGAGTGGTGGCTTAATATGTGCTTTAAAACCTGCTAGTCCCACGCACTTCTCCTAGTCAGCAGTTACCAGAAATCTCTCCTTAAGGAACCAGTTTGTCTCAGATTACCATATGAACCCTCTGCTTCCTGGGACTCCTCTCTAGTCTCATACTGTATGCTCCTACCAGGCACTCTAATAGAAAATACAGTAGAGGTCAATTTTCTAATCTTACCCGTGGAAATAAACTCATTTAAACCCAATAGATCACTGCAGTATGTAAATCCAAGAATTATCTCAATGGATTACTTTAGCCAAATACTTTAGCAAGTTTAGTACTAGCATCTTTTTAGGTTTAATAAACTTGGACAGAGCTTTAGATACTGAGAAATGTGTCATGGTTTGTTATTATTTACAGGAGAGCTGCTTAACTGTGAAAAGGTACATTGATGGACCTTTAGGACATTACGTCATTAATGTGACCTCAGCAGCCAAACTCTGTAGCAAAGTCTTGTGCAAGAAGAATGGAAGATGTATCCGCAAAAACAGCGACTCCTCTGCTTACCTTCATTTGTCACCCACTGATTTTAAGATCCATGACCATCACTCAGGGAAGGGCCCCAGGTTCCAGGTGACTGGTGAACCCAGCCTGGAGAGTATTGAGGTCATGAAGCAGAGATTCGTTTGTCAGTGTTACCAGGGCTGGACAGGAATATTTTGTGAATTGCCTGACCACACGCTATTGCAGCACTGGGTTCACGTAGTGTTTAGTAGATCAAGAAAACAAAACCTTTTTGTCTTCCTCTTAGGAGCCATGCAGCTTCTTCTGCTTTGTTCTGCACACTAAGGTCTTCTACGGCAATGCAAAGAAATAAAAAATGGTGCCTCTAAGAGTTCTGCTTCTTAGCAAATTTTTATTGCAAAGGTGTGGCTAGCACAGGTCTTTCCCATGAGAATTTTCTCCTGTGTTTTATAAACAAAGATAAAATTTGGATGTTATTAAAAACAGTGTCTCGAGATTTGGACAGTTCAGGCCTGGCCAATCAGGCCTAGGGGGAGGTTTCTGACTGACCAATCTGGGTGACCTCTGAAAAATCTATATAAGCTGGAATCAAAATAATAAAGCTCTCTTTTCTTGCCACGCTGAGAATCCGGGTCTTTTTCTCTGCTAGCGGTTCAACAGCGACACAAAGGGAAAAGGCATTTTTGATTAAATAATTTTATTCTGTTTTAGTAATCTACCACTTCTGGAACTTCTTTAGACATTAAAAATTTTAAAATATTTTTTTACCTGCTCCTTTACTCCTAGCTTGTGTTTCACTCGTGTTCAACAGATAAAGATTTTGTTGGGGCAGAGGAAGTTTTACCTGAGTAAAAAAGTTGAATGAACTTGTACAAAGATTTAACCGCGAAAAAGTTTTAAATAAAAGAACACAGAACCTCTTTGTTTCAGGGCTGGGTGATTTGACATGGTGATGAGGAGAGTCTTGTGGACCAGGGACTGAGAACTGGTCTCTGCATCTCCTGCTGAAATCAAGTGGCACATTGTGTGAGCAGCTGCACTGTGCCTGGAGCCACATCCACTGATCCTACTGCTTCTACATGAGCAATGTGAAGAGCATAGAAAATCAACACACACTTAAAAAAATTTATATTTCAGTATTCCAAGGCCTAATTTGATTCATGTTACTTCTAGGGGCATTGGTATTTCCAGTGTCAGTGTTGTGCCACCAGTTTCAAAGACACTGACTGAACATCTCTGCAATTGCTTTTAGGTGAGAGGCTTCTGAGCTCTGAGAGTAGTGCTGGCAGCTGGCACCCAGCAGCACTTCTGCCTGGGAAGGACATAGGAAATCACTTCTTTGCTCACCCCAACCCCTTGGGAAGGAGGCTGCCTTGCTGCCTGACATCCCTGGTGCCTTTGGAGCTGCTGCAGGTCTTTGCTTTCTGCTGGCTGGTCAGTGAGTGGGAAACGAGATCAGGCTGACAGATCCTACTGTCAGTGTGTTTCCCTCAGCAGGCCAGGAGAAAATGAAGAACTCTATTCATTGAAATACTTTGGCTTGCAGCCTTTGGCTTCAGATGGGGACCTCTCTGAAGGTGGTATAGCTTAATGAACTCCTGATTACTGGTTAATTTAGCATCCATAACACACTGTTCTGTCAGGCTCTGCCGTGTCCATTTGCAGTTATTCATTGGTTCACGTTCACGTGTGAACAAATGTATTTCATCAAAGACCTATCTGTCTTCAACATAGCCTTTCAGTGTAACAAACAATGGATGCCTTCACTGAATTGAAGACAAGCCCAAGAAATCCCCTATACCACTCTGACTTACTAAAATGATTTTTCTTTTGAGGTTTTTGTATGATGCATTGAACTGAGCATTGTTCTAGATCATGGACACAAACATTAATAAGAAACCCACATATTTTTTTTGCCCTTACTAGAGTCTGTATTGGTTATCTGTGGCCTGACTACATTGCTCCCATTACACAATGCCCCATTCCTGTAGCATTTTGATTAAAATCAGCAAGGCTCTATGGAGAAGATCCTCAACTGTGTGAGGAGGTCTGAATCTGGCTCTTATCCAGGCCTCCTTGTCAAGATTGTCCTAAATTACTTTAAACATTAACATGTCTCTATAAATTATAATCTGCTGTTTTCTATGTAATCTCCTTATTTCTGAACATTTCTTCGTGGTAATCCCCCATAACAAAAACTATGTTTTCTTTGCCTGGACCAGATTCACAGCTGTTGGGAATTGTGATGGTCAGATTCACTGGAGCCAAAGATCCAGCTCTCAACAGACCTGCAGTGTATGCTAAGGCTGCCTTTAAACCTAGACACTGAAACGGAATTGACTTCAGTTGGGTAGAGACTGAGTGACCTAGGGACTACAGTGAGTCACTCTGTAATGTCATGTGCTGAGAAGCTCCAGGAGAGCTTTGCCACTGACCTTTTGCTTTGTAATGTGTAACAGCAATGGATGACAGCAAAAGTGAAGGTAAAAAGTTTCCTTATTTTGATGGGGGAAAGGATTAAAATTGAAATTTAGAAAAATTGTCAGCTATTAAGAGCTAAGACTTTAGATTGAAATTATGGTTTTCACCATATAAAATATTTTGCTAAATTTCAAGGGAACTTACTCATACTTTAGTATCTTGAGAGCATAGAAACTATTAGCCCAGTTTTGCTAAATACCTGTCACCAGTGTCGGTCTGTATTTAAACTGGATGCTCCAGTTTTATGTAATGCTGTCCTGTGGAGCTGAAGTGAAAATGTTGCAATGCTTATTCACTGTGTCACTGAAATGTGTTCATAAAATATTGTGTCACATTGTAATGTGTTCTCATTATTTACGTATGCATATAAGAATAAATGATGTTGAGACTTAAATAGACAATTTATTTGGGTAGCATAAATTCAACTAAGCTGACATAGGGTCATTGTCAGCTAAAGTTCTGGTATTCAAACTGAACAAATGCTTTGGGTGAAGTATGTATGTTCCTGATTCAGTCTGTGGTGTATATTCTACATTAGGAAACACTGGTAGAGACTTGTACAAGTACATAAGGCTCTGCCAGTTTATGTTAGGTCAATATTCATCCAATGGTTCCTCTTTAGCCTAGGTTATGGTTTCACACACAAGAGTGTATGAGTGTCTGTGGTATCTATCTGGACATAAAGGTTTTTGAATTTGGGTCACATATTTCTGTGAAGAACTACATCTGCACTACTAGCTTGTTTTAGGTAGAAGAGCGAAATCAGAATTGGCTTTGGGCTTCTTAATAAGTATTGAAGGAATCAAGTATCTAAGTGAATGCAATTTTACAATTTCTTTCCTATTTCACCAAGTTAGAGCCCTTTCTTTTGTAGAGAAAACAACATTTACCACAAGACAATGTCCCTGGAAGAGGCAGTGCAGAAGGTAGCTCTGCTGCTGACTGAGGACAGGCAGAAATTGCCCAGACGAATGTCAGATCTCTCATGTCTTGAGTGCTCCTGTGTGGGATAACCAACTACACCAGCCAGTGCCAAAGTCAGGATGTGCTGGGTTCCTTAGCTCCACAGACAGGTCACTGACCAGGAGAGGGTCACTGTGTGGTGCTGCATCGGTGCCTTTTTCCAGGGACAGTCCAGGGTGGGATCATGCCAGGTTGGCTGGAAACTGATGCTGGGCAAGACCACCTTGGATGCACTACTTTGGATGCACCACTTTGGATGCACCACTTTGGATGCACCACATGGAGAAACATGAAATACAGTCAAAACCTTGATAACAAGCAATTTTCCTACCTTCAGTTACCCATAAATTAATACTACTCCTAAAATTAAACTATGAACTAATTGATTCAACTTACTACAGGTTGTATGGTCCAGTCTTTGGAGAGACATGATCTAGTTTGTATCTGTAGTACAACTTTTTTTGGAGAAGGGAGAGTTTGAATGAACAGAGAACCTTTACGATGATGTCCTTAGCTGGAACCAGTTCTTAAATCATATTTGATCCTAGGAAATACATATTGATTTCCAGAGACAACAGAAATAAGGGTTTGATTTATTTTATCTCGACCACTTATACTTCAAGATGATCATGGATCCAGACCCCAGTTCTTCCCAAATTCTGACCTGTAGAGTCCTCTAATTAGTTAACGATAAACAATACCAACAGACTGACAGGCTTTCAACTTTTATCATGTTTTCCAATTTAGCAGTCAAAAACTTTGAAATTTGGGGAAATATTTTGCTCATTTCCTTTTCCTTTCTCACCACATCTGGGTGTTGCACTTAATAAAATAGGTAGAAAAGAGATGAGAAAGCCTTCCTGGGTGAACATAATCACATGGCATTTTGTGTTTCATCAGCTTTTTGCAAATGCAGTGTTCTTGGCTGGGGTCAGCGGCTTTGTGAAAATGGGAATGATATGGTTGTTTAAAACTGAGCTAACAGCTAATGAACAAAACCAACAGAATGAAATCTCAGACCAGTTCATAAATACATTCTTGTGTACAAATATTCTTTAAAACTCCTTACTAAGATAAAAAAAAATTACTTAAAAATTACATCAGTTTTGCACTGAAACCATTTGTTGTAGATAATGAATTAAATTTGCACATCATGCACAATAAGGATACATATGAAAGTTTTTTGCTGAAGAAACTTTGATATGCCTAACACTCTGGCAGCCACACTTCCCTTTTTTTTTACTTTCAGGAAAAGTAATTTCCTGTCAATCTGGGCCAGACTCAGATGGTTGGAGTGTTTGCAAACACAGGTTACTCTAAAAATAAGTTGGAAATGATAGTTCTGGACACTTTGAAGGGTGATGCTAACTGGGAACTTGCAACTTCTCAGATATGAGAAGTTTGTTCCTTCTAAAAATTTAAGGAAAAACAATGCTGTTGCATATTGCTTAATGAATTTAAAGCTCCTGAGTTGTTCTTACTCAGCCATGGCACCGTGTGCCTTCCACACACCATAGCAAGAGGCAGTAAGGAGCAGCTAGGGATCCCATTAGGAAAGAGGGGAGAACTCCTTTGGTGGCTTCCCAAATTAAGTGTGATATAACTTTGAAAGCTAAATTTGCTGCTTTGAATAGTTACAATATACCAGATTATCCCTTGTTGAATGTCAACAGAGTAATTCCATGGTAGCATTTTCTGATTCAATGAAGCTGTAATGAGAACAGGGAATATGTGCATGGGTGTTGATATCCATACATACCTATGTGCACATGTAAATGAGAGTATGCATGCTCATACTGTTAGGCATGTGTCTGTGAGTTTGATTCAGAAGCAGCCCAACAGTTCTGAGGGGTGTGAGGCTTTGTTTTCTGCCTGGCAGGAGCAAGCTTGGAGCAGTTGCATAACCTTCTAGCCTGGCATGTATGGACTGTGCTGCCGTGCAGATTATGTCTATTATGTAACCCCTTTTATACAGGAAGCTAACAGCATCTAACAAGCTAAAAATAAGCAGACTTCTATAATTTAAAACAACAGTATTTTAAACTTCACTTATTTCAACATTAAATTCGGCCTCTTCAAAAATTTTATTTATTTTTTGACTAGGGTGGTATTTTAGCACACTGGCAGCATGTTTTCTCAGAGAGAGACAGAGATCCTTTATCATTTTTCCATTACAGCAAGAACTTTCCTTGCTTTTATTTAAGGTGTTCTCCAATATCTGTGAAAACAAAGCAGCCCAGAACATCAGTCCTGCTTTTTCATCTCAGACAGTCAAGAAGTCTTATATTTGTGCGCAATTTTGGAAAAATTATGTTTGTTTCCATGGTAGTAATAACCTTGTCAGTCAATTAGACAGCAGATTATCAAGAGCATTTCTTGTATTGTTCCTCCCAATGCTGAGTGTCCATGGTAGAACTAAAAGCATTTAGTTTTTTCCTCTGCTGAAGGTGCTCCTTACCTTACAATTGTGGGGAATTTGGACATTTTTTCTAACTGTAGAAGTAAGAAGCAATGAGACAAGATCTCCCTGGGCCTCCATAGGAATTCAGGTACTGATGCACCTCAATTTAGGAGTTGTATTCATATCTCAGCAGCAATACTCAGGTCTGAGCATACTTGGATTAAAAACCAATAATCGTCCAACCTGATTTCACTGAAGATGCTAGTATGCCAATAATACCTCACTTTTTACATTAACTTCACCAGAATGCAATCTCCTATTTTAATTTTGTTTTGATTTCTCCACTCTTAAGGGGGTATAACCTCATCTGCTGTAAGATGTTTTATCACTGTTGACTTGGAATAGCTGAAAAGCAGGCATGAAATATTCATGTTTGCTTTGTTCACCCTTGGAATTTTCCTTTTAGACTGGCATTAGTCCATAAGTTCCCAGCACCCACCAGCTGCTGTAAGGACTGTCAGTAGCAGTTCCTCAAAATATCCCCTCTGTGCTCCTTCCAGTGAGGCAGCAGGTCCTGTGACAGCTGACAAGAGCTAGATGGAAAGGCACACAGGGCCATGGCCACTGAGAGAGGCTCATTAGGTTTGTTCAAAGTCTCCATCCATACATGAGGCTTACAGAGGTTTACACGACCCCCGGCTTAAAATAATTGCAATAATCCCTTGGACTGGCAACACTGAATTGTTGTATTTTCTGCAACACTAACATTGAGCTCTAATCTAATGCTCAGCTGGTGGGGATGAAAAAAATCTAATGCTTTTTTTTGTAGTTGTTGTGTTACAGTTATTCTGTAGGAGTAGGAAGAGAGGAATGTCACCCTTATCTGCTGGTGCTGGGTGCAAGCTGTAATCACTCCACTGAGTGTGTGGGTGCTTGTTCTGCTCAGTTTGGGGGCTGATCTTACCCTACTGCCAATACAGAGTAACTCTGCTGGACTCCCAAGGAGGTTGGTGGGAACAGAGTCAGCTCCTTTGTATTTCACAGGGCTAACCTCCTGTTTAATTTCTATGAGAAGAACATGCTCGGAACATTAAGGATCACTGATTTAGTTTTCAATTAGGATTTGCCTTACAATTGCATCAGGAAAGTGGGCAGAGAGGCAAGCTGCTTCTCAAAAGAACCAATTCTGCACAATTTAAAATGCTATGAGGAGTAAGAGAGGCAGAGGGAGAGCCCAAGCAGTCCTGACACTTTAAAATGGGCTCCAACATTTTTTCTAATGCAGCCTGAAGTTAGGTGGCTGTCTCTGCTTGACTGAGGTCCTCAAAGCACATGCCCCATCTGTCACTCTTTGCAGCGTGGATACTTTGAACCACAGGTAAATGAGCAGTGTGGCAGGAAACCTGGGCATCCTGGCAGCCAGTTGAAGCCCTCTCCTGAACACAGTCTTCACGTCTTGAGGCTGATGTACCCTCAAAGAATGTGAAACATCTTGCTATGCACATGGTGTGATCCATATAATTTTTTAATAAGCTATACCCCCTGAAGACAACGTAGTAGCAATGCAGCTCACTCAGACTGTTCTAGGACTCAGACCACCATGCTGATTCTACAGTGTAAGCATGCAAAATATAGCTCCTAGTGTAAAGGCTACCACCTTTGGAAAAGGCAGGTTCTAGAACACCTTTGGGCTTAAAACATGTGGAAAACTGTGTTATTGACCACTGAGAAACTTGCACGGCTGGACATGGGCCAAAGAAGCTTTGTGATTATTTCAGTGTATGCCAGAAAATGACCCAGTTACTGGCATCAAGAGCATGAGAAAAGTACAAGCTAAGCATAAGGACTGCTTTTATGGATGTTTCAGTGGGCCATTAAATCAATCCATCAAACCATCTGCCTCTTGCTAGGACTAAGCATAAGTCTAATCTCTCAGGCTGGACCACTGTCAGGTGTAATTGCCTACAGATGAGAGACATTTGTGCAGCATGAAGTGGGGGACATTTTTAAGATTCAGAAGTCCAGCTGTCTAGCAGGCCACCAGAATGCATGTATTCTCATGTGAATAACAAGAAAATTCACTATGGTGGCAAAAGGAGCCGCGATGATAGAGGGCAGATCATTGTCCTGGTGACCCCAGAGTGGTACCTTGTCTCCTAAAATGTTATCTCCTGTGTCCACAAGTCCCACAGAAGTCATAATAAGTTAAATTTTGCTACAAAAATTGCCTTCCAGTAATTCAGCATTTTAACTTTTGATTCATTATTCAACTCATTCCTTACAGTGCTAGGGAAATAGCTTTGTTGCACCAGATTCATACCTTAGTTTGTAGCATTTTGAGGAGGCCCTGCCCTAATTTTGAAATGTCCCTCACCAGTTAATGCTGCTCAGGTTTTCTAGCACTTTCATCAGGATTGGGGAAGGACTGTACTAAAAGAGTTTGAATCTCGGCTGTAATCAGCCATCAATGTTACTGGGCCAGGCAGATAATTGTGAGATGAGGTCCATTTTTATTATGCATTATCCATTTTTATAATTATTATTTTTGTCTCAATTTTTATTATCTGTTGTGCTGTATATCCTTGTATTTACTAACATAACAGAGATACTCTGATGAATCTCAGTGAGGCAAATCACTAAATGTTGCCTTCATCTAACAGGTCCCCATCCATGTGAGGAGAGGCAGAGACAGCAGCAATGCATCCTGCCATAGCCCCCTCCCTGAGGCTGCTGCAAGCTCTTTGGCTCTCGAGGTTGTCCCCTCTGTCACCAGCCCCCAACACATTGCCACCAAATCTGGGTCCAGCACAGAAAACAAGATTCACTGCTGACAGCATGACTTCAGCTGGAAAAAACCTCATTCCATCATCAGACTTCTGAGTGTATCAACTTTGGCTTTGCTGATAAAAAGTCAACAAAAGGATTATTTTGTAAAAATCCAGGGGTTTTATTGGCTCTCTTCGGGTGTGAAAATTCTTCTTTCAAAAAACATGCATGTCTTTGATAAGAGTATTTTGCAACTGGCTTGCCTGTTGAGATAGCCTGGTTTAAGCCCGTCAAGGTTGTGCTGCGTCAATGCCATATTGTTGTAGAGAGGAGAAAATATCATTGTCTTCATTCATAATTTGTAATGTTTCTAATCCCTTTATATAAATACTGTAACATCACTGGAGCAGGTTTTCTTTTGCAAGATAGATGACAAAGCTTGAAAATGCATTCCTGAATTCTAGATTAATTAGGAGAAAGAGATACAGAATAGTTTATATCAACTTATGAATGCGTCGGCATTTTCTTATAATTTAGCCAGCTATTTTTTTTCAGCAGTCTCTTTTGTTCTTGTTGAAGTATTTCTCTCTATGTCACTTCATTCAGAGCTGCTTTTTAAAAGCTGCTTTTGGTTAGTCTTAGCTAGAGTATTTTGCTGCAGACAAAAAAGACATACAGCTTCTACTTTCTCTCTATTGGGAATTGCTGTCCACTCTGCATTTTCCCTGCCCACTGGACACCAAGATGGGCTGCCTCTGTGTTGCCCTTGACAAAGGAAGATCTAGTTAGCAAAAAGGATACTCTGGGCTTTGTCGACTGTGATAGGTACAAGAGAAAGAAATACCTAGCAAAAAGGGAAGGATAAATTTTTAGCAATCCTACACAACTGGAAACAAGTTTGAAAAGCCAGGGGAAAGAGAAAAATATTGAGCAGAGCTTGGGCACATCCTTCCTGTATGTTGCAAACAAGTGACTTCAGAGACTGCTCTCAGATGGAGCATGTATGTGTTTGTGTGGTGGTTAAATGCATTGAATGGAATAAAATCAGAAGTCAGAGATCAATTTGATTTGCCATCACATTGAATACAAAAGAGTAACTGTTTACTCCTTAACAATAGAGCAACTACAAATATCTTTCTGTGCTAAGTTCCCAGGAAAAGCTTGTCTGAGGGGGCAGGGTGGTCTGACACTCCCTTGCAGTCTTCCACAACCTATAATGATATTATTGTTCTTATGTTGTTGCTGCTACTGATTTTTATTATCATTATTTTCTTCAGCTTGCTGATACTGTCTTTGCCAAGTGCCAGCTCAGAGGACTTTATGGCAGCAAATCAGTATATTCAGCATGAAGCAAACCCGAGGGCTAATTACACCCTAGTCCTGCCTGAGGGGACATGTGGACCCACGGTGTGGGGGAGCTGAGCATCCCCACTTTCCACTGTCAGGCAGATCCCAGGAAATGGAGCTTCTGGGGAGCCCCATGGGTTTGGGTGTGATGGGATGATGTGGCTCAGGGCATGGGTGGCTGCCAGTGCACACTGTGCTTGTGCCAAATGACAGAGGTCCTGCGTGGGAAGTCCTCCCTGAAATCAGCTGTAGATCACTGAGGATGTGACCAGCACAGGCAGTGCCACCTCCCTGGACCAGCCTGGTGCAAGCCTGGGAGCAGAGGGGCAGGATGGTAGTGCAGCTCTCATGGGAGAAACTCAAGGGGCTGGGGTTAAAATCACATGCTGCAATGTGAAAAGCAAACAATTGTAGGGATTTGCTGCCCTCTGGCAGGATTTTGTTACAACTCCGATTTTCTGTGAACTGCGAGAGCAGTGCTCAGCAACAGTGTTCCAGCACAGCAAGGTCTGCATTTTCCATCTGTTTTTTGCCAAAGGTGCTGGTCAGCAATGCTGGAGCCTCCCTGGAACCCTCCTAGAAAGGCAGAAGTACATGAAGATCCCAGGCATGGGCTCGTGTAAGGAGCAGGGCTGCTGGGCTGGCAGGAGCTCCCTGTCCCTTTTCTCCATCTCTCTGGGACTGTGGGGCAGCCTGACTCTCTAAAGGTGGTCCTTTTGTTGATTGTCTCCTCCAAAGAGCAAGCTCACCATCTTCCAGCTTTGGCTGTGCAGCCTTTTGGTGAGAAAATTCAATTTGGCCTCCCTTTAACGCTGACAAGCCCCAAGTGGTTTTGCTGAGTTTGATTCCTCACTATGGTATACTGAGATATACTGAGATATACTCAGCAAATCAGGATAATTTTCTTCAACAGTGTTTTCTAAAAGTCTCAGTACTCCTGGTATGGCACTTGTAGATATGTGGGTACTGAGTTTGAAAACCTGGGCTTGCTCTGTATTGTGAGTCTCCTGGGGTGAGATTCTCTGACAAAACACTGAGCTCTGCTCAGATGGAGCAGAGTCTGCTCCATTCTGCACTGGTCCTGTGGATGCCCTGCCTGGTCAGCAGGAGGAACAGGCACACCTCGGATGCTTTAAAGCAATCTGGTGCCTCAGGCTGTCAGAAGACTGTATCCTAAAAGCATTAATGGCTTATTTAAAGTACCTAGGGTGGTTACTTTGGATGTTGATGGTTTTGATGAAATTAGGTTATGCTAGGCCTACCCTAAAATAGCAGAAAAATGTGGGACTGGGGAGGTCCATAAGATTATATCAGGTGCATTCCTTACTGTTTTTCTGTTTTGAGAGAAAGGAAGGATGGTACAGCTGCAGTATTCCCAGCAGGATATATGTAACAGCCTGGCTGTTGAAATGGCATCCATGATCCTCACCTCCAGGAGGTCACAATCCTGGCAGAGATAAATAGATAGGCAAGGACTGAGAAAGAAGAATGACAATAGAACTCAAATACAAATCCATGATGGTTGATTGCATAGGTGTGCAGGATTTTCCCAGGGTTTTGAACACAGTGGAGATCTTGGAGTTAGAAAATGTTATGACACACTCTCTCTCTCTCTCACTCTCTCTCTCTCTCTCATAGACATATAAGTATGTAGGTTTTTCTGTAGAGACCTTGTGACTAACAGTGCTGGTCATAAGCACTGGCCACAGGCCTTAGCTTCAAATCCCACATTGCATACCACAGTGCTATGCAGAGATATCAGATGTGGTCTGGAAGGCACTAGCTGCATGTGATAGTGTAGCCAGGATAATAAATTGCTCAGAACAAGCGTTCATGAACCTGCTTTATTGCTATCAAGGGTTTGAACTTGGATCCCTTTATGGAACTGCACAATAACAATGAAATATGTGTGCTTGTTTAGAGCTATTTGGAGTATCTCTGGCTGGCATTGCACTAGACAGGCCAGGGATGGTCATGAAACTGGCAAGATGGTGATAAAAGCCAAGGCTTGATTTTAGAGTTACTTTTGTTGTTATTGAGAAAGTTTGAATAATAAGGATACCATGTCTTCATCAGGCTTTCCATTGCAACAGCCACAGTCACTAAGACATCCTGGGTACCACTGAAGTGATGGCAACACCCTCGGTGAATTGATGAGAAAAGTAACTGTGTTATGCTGACTTCCAGACTTACACCAATTTACTTTGGTTGGGAATTTCCCCCCTTTGTTTGGGTTATTATGTGCTCACCTTGTTTCTTCTGTGTTAGCATGATAGTTGCCCTAGAATTAACTGATACCAATTCATATATTTACTTATGGAATAAATATTAATACCTCTTCTGTTATGTTCTACAGACAAACTGGGAGATTTACCCAATGCTGTCTCTTAAGTAATGAAAATACTGCCTGCAAATGGAACATAGTTATGCATTGCTCACCTTTCAGCCCATGGATGGCTGCACATAACTTTCATCTGGACTCCCCTTGCTTTGAAACCACAGCCCAACCACCAGTTTGGGAGAGCAAACCTTTCAAGGCTCCTGGAATGCCTGACAGAACTGTGCTTCCTGAGGTACAAGGTACTGAATCTGAAAATGTTCTGTATGATTTGAAACCCCTGAGCTAAAGCAAGAGGGCAGATACATCACAGGAAATCCACGTTAATGGTAGCATATCCGAAAACTTCAGTTTTCGAACTCATCCAGAAAAAAAGACATCTCAGCTAAGGTCTTCACTGGGATAGCTGTCACAGACTGGGCCCACTGGAGACCACGGTGGGTTGCATCTGTGGTGCAAAAGATGTCTACAGAAGAAAGTCCAGGATCCCATAACTGAAATGGAAGGGAATATTTCAGCAAATGATGTTGAACATTACCAGTTTCCTTTGAAGAAAGTGCAAAAACCTTCATGAAGGAAACAATTGCATTAGGAAAGGAAAGCAAACCAAAGGGCCTGTGGGAATGCCACTTATACCCTGACTGTCATAATTACAGTTTCCGTGATTAACTATACTGGTTCCTGTCCAACGAGTCAAGTTTTGAGGAACAATGAACTTTCCTGGCTCTGGAATAGCTTTGCAGCCCTATTTCTTTCCATTGATATTTAGAAACCCCTTGGAAACAGTCAAAAACATTTTGTACTTTTCTCAGTTTAGGTTGAGTGAATCCATAGGGATTTCCTCCACGGCCTCCCAAGATCACTCTTTGCCTGCATTTGTGTGTACATGATTAGGCTGTAGAGAGAAGCCTTTATTAGTTCTCCCTATTGGAAGTTTTTTGCTGGGACAGTGTAGGCTGCATTTATCCTTTAACTGTTCTTGCAGATGGTGCATCAGGATGGAAAACCTCCTACTTGGGCCAGCTCTGCTGGTTCACATTAATTATCTGCATGCTTTAAAGAGCGCAGTGTTCTGAAGAAAAAATACAGCCTTCAAAACCTTTTTCTTTTTCTTTAATTCATAACTGTGCTGTACTCAAACATGCATTTGAATGGATTAAAAGGATTTCAGAAATTTGATGTAGTACATAGGATGCTATTAATAGATTAATCCTCCCTGATGTACTTTCTTCTGCTCAGGTATGCAATCACTAACCCCCAGATACCTGCCCTTTTTTATAGGAGGGAAATTGAGGCAGAGATGTTAGCAACTTCTTCTGAGTACATAAGAATGGGAAATTGGAACCAGCAGTCTTTCTGCATGACTCCATCTCAAAAACATTTAATTTAGTCCCATAATACCTACATTGGTAGGTATTATGGCCAGTGGTGCCCCAGAACAAAGAAGTATTGCTAACATCAGCTGAACACATACAAACACACACATAAAAGTATTTTCGAGATAAATCCATTACCCTAGGCCTTTTTTATGTGATTCTGGACATCCCCCCAGAAACTGGATGAGGGCAGTAGATTTCCTGTGAAAAAGCAGCATAACTTGTCTGTCACCACCCTGCTTCTGTTCTCACCTTTAGTGAGACCTGTAGTGACTACACTACCAGCAGGCCCCAATTTCTCTGTTTTGGAATTTAGCAAGTGCTTTTAAAGGCACTTGCTATATTTATATTTGCTTTTTATTTTTATAAAAATATATTTACTTTTTATAAAAATATAAATATATTATATTTATATTTGCTTTTAAAGGCTGTGTTCAAATTTTCAGCCCAGGTACAGAATCTGAAGTTGGCATCCTGTCTGAGAAGGAGCGTTATCTCCCTCTTCTATTAGGTCTCACTATTCCCTTATCAATGCCATCCCTCACCCACTACACTTCCCAGCAAGAGGCTTCACTTCTCTTGGTCTTGAAGACATTAAAGGAGATGGAGACACTTGCCTTGGTGGTTTTACCCAGCTTGCTCTTCCTTAGCTTTGCGAGGAGAGGATAGACAGACATCAATAACTGCTGCATCCTCTTTGCCATTTTATGTCCAATTTCTGTCTCTTATCCCCTTCAGGCAACTAATTCCTCTGAAGTTTTTCTCACATTAAGGCATTTCTTGATGTGTTGTGGCCCTCAAACTCCCCTAAATCAGTGATGCTGTCTCAGATGTCACTTGCATATCAATGGCCTTTCAAACTCTGTACATGTGGCATAGTAATTCACTTGTTGCTGATCCTTAACCATGGTTCAAATTAAGGATAAATATCCAAGCACCAAATACCTTCTCCTTACAGCCTGCTAGATGAGCAGGACAGTGAAAGACATCTCTCTGGAACAAACCTAGAAAGAATATAAACTTGAAAGAATATTGGAACTGAAATTCTTAAGATTTGCCAAGCGTTGCATTTTCTCTTTCATTTAAGGATGCAAATGCTGGTGTTTCTCTCCTATAGTGTGGGCCTATTTACAGTTACTTCTTCTAGGTTTCCATAAGAATCTGAGTGAGCTCCTAGGGAAAGCAGCAAGAGCAATGCAAGCCTTTGGAATCACAGCTTTCAATTTGGAGAGTGACTGAAAAACAGCTGATTGACATAGCAAAATGGCTCTCTCCTTCCCCTTATCAACAAAAGGAGAACTGAGGCAATGTTTTGGGGAATTCTCAGGTAAAAAAATTCCCACTTTAATGAAAGGATTTCAGTTGCTTCTGGTAATTGATGAGTTATCAAATAACCATGATTAAATTTTTTCATCAAAGTGAATTAAAATGCTTTTTTCCCTAGCTTTATTCACTTCCTTATTACCAACATCTCAAGTAGTACCTAAGTTTGCAACTTCTGTTTAATACTTGTAGTCTAGACAGAAAATCATTAACCAGAATAAAATATAGTTCATAGGGACCAGAATGAAACCCTAGTCTGAGAGACAGCCATGTAACATACCACTGGATTACTTTAGAAAGGCTGTGAAATGCTGAATTAACCTGACAGTGGTGTCTGTATTCTTTTCACTGTAGCAATATTGTTTAACACTGTTGGAGAGAGTGCCCTGGGAGCTGCAGGCATTGTTATTTTGTGAGATGTGAATTTAACTTCTTTAGAGGTAAATCTGAGCCTGACTTAAACTCAATGTGTAAGATCCTCACTTTATCCTGTTAATAGACAGAACCTGACTGCACCAGTCCTGAGTACTTGGTACCAGCAGAGCTGACTGCTTAACCAGTCTTTTCTGTCCTCCAGTCAGGACAACATGGTCAGTTCTTCCTGGCTTAACAAGCCTCTTGTGACACTCATAGGCAGTCAGTAGTAGGAAGCCAATGGCTAACACCAGGCATTTTGGAAGATAGCTCCTCAGTAGTTGTCATCCTGGTCAAATTCCCTTCCAGCTGGGTAAAACACTAGGAGATTATCTAGAGCCTGATTAGACCAGACAAAGTCTACTGGTGGTGCTCAGCAATTTGTCAGCTTATGAGAACTCTCCTTGTGTGTGGGCAAAAAAAATAAACCAAGCTGTTAAGATCAGATGGAGAGGTTTTTTATTACATATTAGACCTAGCCACATTAAAATCAAAGATTGATTTTTAAGGCTATGCCATGTCCTGGAGTTTTCAGAAAGCCACATATCAAACTTTGTCATAAGAAAAGATGTTTTCCTTAATGCTGTGTGAAATGGGTGTTCTGGGCTGTTTTTCTCCTGGCAGACAGTATAGAAAACCCAGCCAGCATGAGAATAATGGCTGAAAATAAGTGCTTAGCTGTCCTCAGCAAATTCAATTACTTCAGCCAATTTTTTAAACATTTGGATGTGGTTTCTGTCAGAATCAATATGAATAGGAGGGTGAACTTCCTTCCACCCCAGTCAAGTGGCAAAGGCAAGCTCCTGGAGCATCTCCATCAGCTCCAGACACCTACAGTCTTGCCACACAGCCATGCTGTCATCACCTGCTTCTTTTTATCATGGCTTCTTTAAAGATCTAAAGATCTACTGGTGTTTCCTGGGGAGTGCAAGCTGCTGAAGTAATTTGCACCTCAATAAGATTATATTTTCTCTATACAAATTCTTATTAATCCTTTAAATTAGTCAAATTTAAGCTATCCTGAATGAATTAATTAATGCAGGTTTCTTACATATTGCAAGGTTTTTAGAATGTAAAAGGGGAAAGTGGGTAGTCTCACATTAACTAAAATTTCTACTGTTTACAGAGCAACTGCAGAGAGGTGCAAAAATGCATTGATTCTGAATTTGGGCCCTACATTATCAGTGCCACAGCAGCAGCTGAGGTGTAAATGAGGCATCTTTGTCAGGACAATGGATCATGTGTGCAAGGAACCCTGAGAGCCTCAACATGTCTCTATTTAAATTCTGAGACCTTCCAGATAGAAGACAACCAAGGAATTACTGTGAACGGAGAAAAATCAAATGAAGGTCTGGAAATAAAGGTAGTGACATTGTCTGCCACTGTTATGGTTATGAAGGAACTGACTGTGTTGAAGTTAACGTTGCTGAGGACCATTCAGGGAGCTCTGCAGACTCTGTCTCTCCCACATTTGCAGAGGTCTTCTCTAAGTACTGCTTAGTCAAAGGGCTGGCTTCAATCAGTCAAAGGGAAAGGTAGAGTGGATCCAAAGAAAGGTTTCACATGCTCTGCAGCTCCAGAGGATGAACAAGTCATGATCCCAGACAAAATCCAAACCCTGCAGTTGTGCCCTGAGGTTTAATGCCCATAAGGCACAGAGAGAGAGTGGAGCACCTTGAAGGCTGAGTCAAAAATTCACAGATCTCAGGAACATGTCTGGCCCTCAATCCTATTTTCTGAGATTAGGCTGCTTAGAAGTCAAGAAGCCTGCTCAACTGGCAGGCACAACCAGGATAGCAGAAGACTGCTAGTCCTGAATAAAACAGCACAAGGTCACTTTTTCCCTTTGTAAAGAAAGGAAGAGTCTACTCATATCATAGTGGATGACATACTGGATAAAGCATCCCTCCAGAAAATGAAAGATCAAGGGAGAGTCCTAATTTCTTTTCCATTTGAGTGAATTCCAGTTCATGTTTTCCTCTTTCATTGTCTTTGTGATAAAGATGTTCATGATTTGAGCTCTCCACATGATAAAGAGGAACGAAACAGTCAGGAGATGAGGAAGAAAAAGTATTTGTGTATCAGTACATTTACTGAGCGAGGAACGTGTATATTCTAGTCCAAAACAAAATGTCTCTGTGTTTTTTTAAAGCTATGACTATTTAAAATAAAATTAATAAGTATTGCTAGGAGCAGGAATGATATATATATATATGTCTTTGTATTAGAATATATGTAGCTGTGTAAAGAATAGACAAATAGCTATAGGATAAACAGGAATCAGTGAGACCTATGCTGAGTTCCCTGGTTCTGTTTTCTATTTGATCCATGCAAACATTTGCAACATAACATCCAACTCCCACCTGCTCCTATTATTCCTTTTTATCTCAGAACCTTAAAGATCCTGTCAGGCTTAGACCTTTGTGAATTTGCACATCTTAGCAGCTTTTCCTTCTTTAAACACATTATTTTCCTTATATCCAAACCCAGTGAGTTATTGCCATAATTACTATGTTAGAAAAGCAATTGTGTCATTGAGCAATCATTATGTTAGAGCTCTCAAAGACAAGTGAGAAGAACTTCCATTATTTTTTAACAGAATTCCATTGTAGACAGAAATATTTTAGATTCTATTTAAGTTAAGAGAAATTGTGACTAAAGCACAGCCAATCTATAAGGAATCAATTGACTTTACAATTATCCTTCTTTAAAAGAAAAATCATAAACTAAATTCAGGCTATCTTAAAAAAAATGAAGGAGATCTACCAAAATTTTTCTGAAGCTATTTTTGCAGTGAAGAAAACTAGAGATATTTTGCTTTTTAATTTTTTTTTTTTAATGGAATGGCTTTGTCAGGAATATTCAGTTTTAAAAAAAATCAGACTCCTGATCATGGTGGATTTTTCAAGAGAAGGGTGTAAAAATGATTCATTTGACATTTTGCTTGTGCTGTAGGACCAAAGTACATGTTAGCAGGAAACAAAATGTCTCAATGTTTTCTGAGCAGCATTGAATTAGATGTTAGTTTTGACTCCTCTTGCTGTCTTCATTAAGGTCACATCTTACAGTAAGACAGTCACACATAGTAACTGAACAGTAGGATAGCGAAACAGGATTTTATGAGATCAAGTTTCAAACTCTTCTGCGAATGTGTTAAATTTGCAACTGTCCGTAATATGTTAGTGCATCCTGTATAAATGCCTATCCAGGTGTCCAGGTGGGCAGGCTCAGATTTCTCTCATCCAATATATCCACTGAAGTGGGACAACTAAATTAGAAGTGCACCTTTTAGGGGGGAGAGCACCTCCTAAGTGGCACTTCAGGTGCAGTGGGGTTTAGCTGGTTTCTACCTCAATAGTCTTGGCAGGCCTGATGATTTTGTGGGGGTCAGGTACCTGAGATCTGCAGTGTGAGAAGATGTGCAGGGTGGCACAGTGAAGACATGCTTCCCAAACCCCGCACACAGAGTCTGTTCTCATGGGGAAAGTTGACCCAGGTACTTTTTCTAGGTGCTCTTCCAGCATCTCTCTCTGTCTGAGGCTGGACACGCAGGCTGTGTGAGATGTAACATACATTTGTATCAGCTGCACTTCTAAGACCAACCCCTCTCTCTTCTGTTCTCCTGTGAGAAGCATTTCTGATTTCTAATTTTATAACATTTTGGACTTCTGTTTTCTTCTCTTTATGTCTCCTGTTGGCTACATTTTGCGATCTTCAACTGATGTGCTGGCATTTGCACATTTCTTTCCTGGGATCTAGCCATCATAGAGCATCCTGTGAAGAATCAGATGCCTTAACTTCAGATCATGGGTTCCTCTCAGCGTCTATATCATTAAGATTTAGACATACCAAATATAACCATTACAGTGACTAAATTATTTTACAGTATGAATTAGACACCTAAACAGGCCTGAAAATCTGTACCTGGGTTCTCAGCAGCTGCATGGTTAAAGCTGTTGCAATGTGGGATGTGGAACAAAATGCATTGTGTCATAATAAAATTGACAGCGGAAAGAAATTACTCTAGCTGTAGGCTTTTTTCCTGAAGTGAATTAAAGTTCAATTTGTGTAATTATACCTACTGAGTGGCAGTGATAAAATTAAGTAATCTCTGTACATCCATGAGAATGGATGCTTTTAAATATGATATACATACTTTCTCCTATTATGGTACAAATTTTCATTCTTCTTTTTGTGTTTTATGAGACTAAGCATTTCTTAACAATATCGTGTGGAAATAATACACGAAACTAAAAATCAGGGGGCAGATGCTAAGCACAGGACTGTCTTAGTGCTTTTGGTCTTACCCAAAGCTGCATGAACTCGGTGGTAAACTCCCTTGGTTTCAGTAGGCCCAACATCAAGATGGAGTCCCTCCCAGGGAGTTACATCACACGGGTATTAGCATCTTGATAGGTGTCTCTTCCACGTTAGAACATTCCTAAAATAAATCAGAAGGCATACTTTTCAAGCAAAAAAGTGTTTTAAAGAAGTATGTATAGACACCTAAACACAGAAATACCTAAAAGTGCTTGTTATCCAAGTTGTTAAAGATTGTGATAAGCTACTAATCATTTAGATAACAAATCAATCTCGTAGGGGATTTGGTTTTTAACAATATTTTTTGGTATAAGGTATGAGAATAAACTTACATGTTACTTTCTTTTGCCTAATGAAAAAATTAACAGATACAAATTTGCAAGTATCTCACTAATAATTGAAACCATGTACAGTTTTCGGAACATCTAGTGTTTAGCAGAGGCAACCAAGGTTATTGAAATGGTTTTGTAGCTGATAATGAGAATAGGACAGAAGGAAAGCTACTCTGCCATAATTACCTGCTGACTACCCTCCCAGGCTTTTCTATGATTCACTTTGAAATGGGTAATAATTGATAATAATTCTGAATTTCAGGTTATTTGGAACATTCATTTTCAGTAGTTCACTGGCATTGCGTACCACATTTCCTACTGGCTTTTGCTGACAAAGATATCTTCTTGTTTCTCTTCTATTTCTTGTCCTGGAAAAGGACAGATATTTGAAGCTGGCACCTGGTTGCTGTTATGCTGTGAAGTGGCTGTAAAATTCATGGCATTGTTTCTTCATCTAGATCCAATCAGGCAAAGCCCATCTGTATTTTCAGCCCGTTAGGAGGTACAGATCCATATGACAGTTAATGTTTCAAATTAAATCAGCATTTCCGATCCAGGCAGCCCTCATCCCAATCATCCTGCCTTATTCAATATTAAATTATTTTTCTCCCATTAGCCTCAAGGCAGCTAAAGGGTAATGCTACACCTTCTTACCCATTTCTGCTGCTTGATATTACAGTTAGGATTTTTCTTTATCACTCGACCAGTTCCAGATGTCTGGATGTTGATCTTAATCCCAGGCTGGGGCTTTGCTGCAAATCAGCCTGACAGTCAAGTGCAAAACAGATTTGGCTTGGCATAATTCAGGTGCTTAACTCCCTGAAATGATGCTTAAACTCAGCAATAACACTATTAAATACAGCACTTTAAACACTATACAGATTGCATCTCACATTCATTTTTAATTGTGTTCTGCATTGAAATTGATGGGGATAGGGCTCCTAAGTACACTTAATGAGTCAGATTAATAGTTAGCAATTTGTTTCTATTATTTCCAATTTAATGCAAGAGGGGATTAAAAAGTACCTCTCTGCGTCCTTGTACCCTAAACTAGTGTCATTGTATTGAGAATAGTGCAACAAATGAATAATCTCTTGTATCTTTTTAAACATGCTTCCACCTTGCGCTCCATTGGTGGAAGACTGAGGAATGCCACTTTCTGAAAATTACAGAATGACATCTGAATCTTAATATATCTTGACCCCTAACCTGCTGAATTAGTACCTGAATTTTCAACTGGGCTCCAAATTTAATGCAGGATTTTCTAGCTTAGCCAATGAGGCTGCTTACTTAGATCACTTTTCACAGTCTCCCTACAGAACTACAAACTGTTTACAGAAAAATGAAGTCTCAGTTAAATGGGACTTTCTTGGTATTTAGAAGTGTGGAAAATGTGGCTTTTTTTTAAACCCTCACTGGATGTGGCTGGTGAATTCTCGAACACCTATTCCCTGAAGATTTATTTAGAGCTGGAGCAGCTCTGCAGTTTCCTGGTGCACATGGAATTTGCAAAGTAAAGCTCAACCTTTTTCCAAATCTTCAGGCACAGGTCACTGCAGTGGCCACAGTACTGAATGTGAAGGCTTTCCTAGCTTTTCACTGTATCTGTCAGAGCCATCTATGTTAAACAAATGGGACAATGGCTAGTTCCTCCCAGACAGTGGGAGGAAGGAGAGCAGCTGAGTATTTAGGGATAAAGCTCTTAGTTTGAAAACTGCATTTGTTAAATAAAAATGAATACATGCGTCTGCTACCAAGAAAATCACTCTTTATTAGAACACAACACAGACTTTATCATTCAATTCAGGCAACATAAGCACAAAAAGTTTACTAGTAACTCCTCTGAGGGAAAAAGTGGGTGTTCCTCTAGGTGGTAAAATAATTTTATCCACTTCCTGAGCATGGTGCTTTCATATTAATATTTATTTATATTCTGCATTGCCATTTATGATATGCTAAATATAAAAAAGTATCTGATTCTATTAAAGTCAGAAATGGTTTTGTTTATATTTTAAATAAATAGAGGATTAAAGAAAATACAGAATTTACAGCCTGGTCTTGCCTTTATCTAAATAATTATTAATTTCTGCCCTGTAAAAAGAAATATCACCACTCAATATCACAAATATCATTGTCTTATCTTGGTATAATATAGACTTCAGTAGCAGTGATGTTGTTGCCCAACAATGTGGGGCAGATGGAGAAAACACTATGGCCCAACTTATGTCCAGAAATAAGATGTACGCACTGAAGAGCAGCAGCCCCAAAGCAGGTCTGTTTTTCTAGGCAGCTGAAGGAAACATAAAAAGAATTGCAGTCAGAATTATGAGGTTTACAAAAGTTTTCTAATATATACAGATGTTAGAGAGAGACCTGATATTAGGCTTTCCCAGAAGACATGAACCAAGTTCAGGTAATGTTTGTTTATCTCCGAGGTCTGTTACAGAAGAAAATGCAGATTCTGGAGCTTTCCCCATCTCCCTTTACCACTCTAACTCTCCCAACGTTGTTCAGCTTCTGGGCCTTTAGTTTCATTAGAACATTTGTCTGCAACAGAAATTAGTTGAATGTTTTGAGAAGCAGAACTGAAAAGAGAAAGGAAACAAAATGCAATGACTGTGCTATGCACACAGGCAATATCCACACCTGCTGGGGAATTGGGCTTCACAGGGGATGCAGTCCACTCCCACCAAGAGCTAGCACAATCCTTCCAGTCACTTTGACAGGAGTGTCAAACTTCCATCCAAGAGACAGAAGAACTCTTAAAACTTAGTTTTGAGTCATTATGATGAAAAACACACATCTGTAAAGATGTAAAATTTGATTCCGCATTTTGGCTCTTATTCCTAAAATTTATGTTTATCAGATCCAAGGTTTTTTTTGGTTTTTTTTTTTTTTTTAAACCCCAAAATGCTTACTTTAGCCCTTGTATAGATTATATCTGGTCCATGAGGAATACTTAATGTCAAATGGCATTACAGAAAATATACTGTCTTTCTGAGTTTTAGTCCACTGTTTGATGGACAACATTGGCAGTTTGAAGCTCCTGCTGAATTTTTAACCATTTGGAAAATGAATCAGGGACTTCAGTGGGGTTTCTCTGATTTACACCAGCTGTGAGTTTGACCTTGAGTCTTTCAGAACTGGCTAATTGCTAATCAATTAGAAAACCTTTCAGCTGGTATGTGAAAAATAGCATTGAACTGCCAGTTCAGTCCTTGGCATTTCTGGTGGAATTTTTGCAAAGAAAATTGTCTCAATCTTTTTAGTGGCTGCCCAGGCAGCAATTGCAGCTTCTCCTCAAAGTAGCTGCTATGGCCTCTTGTGCTTTTAGGGCTGTAGAGGAAGGAGCCAGGAAATGTGTGAAAGGGGGAAAAAAGGGAATACAGTCATATGGGACTTGTGTGCTGGGATAATTTCTCTTGTCAGATGGGTAGGGAAAGGCAAAGGCTTGACTATCGACATGGATCCAAATTAAGAGCCTGGAGGACTGTACAAAATGATATCCCCCACAAGTCATCCTGGGAGCTGCTGTGAGTCAAAACAGGACCTACTTAGCATAACTGTGTGCCTAAAATTAGCACCAGCTCTCTCATGCTAACCAGATTCCTAAACAGGCACAGGGAGAGGGGCAGTGCCATTAAAAGAGGATCCATGTAGGATGTCAAAGTATTGATGCTCAGTGTGTGGACCGAGTATATAACAAATAGCAAAAGTCACAGAGTCAACCTGAACAAGTGCTTAGCACAAGTCTGGCCAACGTATGTTCCTGCCAAGGGTCTGCAGAATCACCCAAGTGTGGACTCCTGCCAGAGGAGCTGACTACCATCTTTTGGGTAACAGCTTCAAAAGCATTTATAGCTATTGCCATCATTTGCAGCCAGGGGCTGGGACTGATCTCAGCAGCAAGCTGTACAATTTAGCTTCCTTCTTGCTTTTGCTGTCTGTATTCCTCACATTTTATCTTACCAACTTCATATATTAATCTAGGGCTGCATGGTATTTTGAGTAAAGCAGAACATTCAAGGCCAAACAGAAGACCTAACAGAGTCTTAGGCCTGGTTTTGTTTTTCCCAATGTCTATCTGAGGCTGCTGATTGAGCTGCTTTCATCAGACAGCCCTGATTTTGTAACCCAGTAATATTGTTTATTTCATCTGTTCTTACTATTAACTTTTTTAGTTGCATGGAGGATGGATGGAAAAGACTGTTTGCAAGATGTCACACTGGCATCTCCCCATCTTGGATTCCTACCTCTCATCAGCTTGGCTTGTGCAGCAGGTCTGCCGTTCTTGGCTGAGTTGGGAGCAGCAGGCACACAAATGGCCCAGGTGGAATTGTCTATTTTTAAACTGCTTTCTGCATCAGCAGGAATTGGAAGCTGTTCTATAAATCCAAAAAGAGCTTTAAATCTCTCTCATATCCACTCCCACACCAAGCTCATGTCCTATTTCCCTGAAGTCAAAGCTTTACTCATAGAAATCTGCTTCAGGTGGATCAATTTCCTAGAATGCTTTCATTAGTTACTGCTGGTGTAGCACAGTGAAGGTAGAGAGTGTTACAAAGGAAGTAATAATGCTACTAATATGTGCTATTATTAAGGCTATTAAAATACCAACTGGTGTTGCAAAAAACCCGGTGTCATTAAACGTATATTAGGGCTTTATAATGAACAATCAGCATGCCTGGTCCTATGCAATTTTGGCAAACAGAGTTGGAGAGGAAAAATTTCCCTTGGCAGCTTTGTAGCACCAGGACTGTACTCTGTGGTGGGAAGTGAAGGCAGAGCAGTGAGGGCAGGGGGAGTCTCACTGCGGGGCCAGGTGTGAGGTGCAGCCCTGCAAGGTGGGTGTGCTCTCAGCACTGTGTGCACTCTGGTGTGTCACACTGCCTCTCTCCCTGCCAGGGAGCTCTGGGGCAGGGAAAGGCATGGCCATCACATGCACATGAACCATGTCCAGGCAGAGTCTGACAGTGCCAAGCTCTGGAGGAAAGGGGAAGGTGAGTGTGAGATGTGAGCTGTGGGAGATGTGACCCACCTGCTCCGCAGAATCACTGGAAGGTGAGTTGCTGGGCTACTAGCTGGTTGCCATCAGAAAGCTCCTTGCCTGCTGTGTTGGCAACCAGCTTTGCTAACTACTACACACATTGCTTTTCAATACCTGGAGGATTTCCTCCAGTGCTGTCTGGCAAAATATAGAGTACAGAAGAAATAATAATTTTCATTTATGAAGGAACGCATTTGGCTGGGATTGGTTTGTAGATAGATTTCTCCAAGCATGCCCATTTTTTTCTGACTGAAACTTTAGTCTGGCATTTCTATTCATGTTCATGGCTACAGATGAGATCAGATAAGTGACATCTGAGCATTCAATCTGACCTTTTCAAAAAATGGCATGTCTATTCTGAGCATGCTGCAGATCCAATGTATCTCAGACACAGTAGATGATCTCTGCAGATCAGCTGTAAAACTTCCGCCCCAGAAGATGCCAACACTTCCCAAAGGTGCTGGACCACTGATCAAGGCATAATATATTTGACCTATGTGGTGTGGAGAAATGACTGAAAACTCATAAAGCCAAATGTCAAAAAGAGCTTAATGCCTATTGTTTTTAATAGTTGGTGGCTTTTAATTCAGTCACATAATGTTTCCAATAAATACCTGCTCTTTTATAGCATGTCCAGCCCATGAATATTGAAATGCATTATAAAGCCATAAACAACCATTTTACAGATAGTCAAACTGTAGTCCAAAGAGAAAGTTTTGCAGATGGCTGATGGCTGAGGCATGAACAGGGTAAGAGC
Source organism: Lichenostomus cassidix (assembly GCF_008360975.1). Lineage (NCBI taxonomy): Eukaryota > Metazoa > Chordata > Aves > Passeriformes > Meliphagidae > Lichenostomus > Lichenostomus cassidix. Next base: position 20,963,922 of record NC_139480.1, on the reverse strand, counting down.
CCTCAGAGCCCAGATGAACAGGCTATCTCCTAAGCCAAAGGAGGAAAAGGCTCTTGCCTTACCACAAACTGCTGCAACTGTACATTCTGCAAAGGCAGACACCCCCCAGAGCAGCACAGGGAGGGTCCACAGGAAAATTGGTTCTTTCTTCACCTCAGGAATCTGCTATGTTTCCCCTGGGGTCTTTCTTGTGCTTGGTTCCAGTGCCTCTGCACTGGCAGAGTTCTTGCAAAGTAAATGCAATTATGGCACTGCTGCACTCCTGATGCTATCTGCTCTCAGCAAAAGCAGCTAAATGGGAGGAATGGTACTAGAAATGACATATGGTCCATCTCTACTGTGCACTGACATTCATTCATTAAAAAGAAAGAAATCACAGACTTGCAAAAAAGGACTAAAACCATGAATTGCAATCACCAGGGGTTTCGGAGTTTGCCAAATGAGGCTATAAGCAGTTTATCTGTCTTAACTGGTTCACTAAACTACATAATATCCTTTCTTGAATGCTTTCTAGCTGCTAAAATTGGATTTGATTCGCCCTGCCTCCCTCTACTCCTACAAATACTTAAAGCAACTCTAACAAAGGCCACTTTACTTTTAAATAGAAATGTAACAAGGGTTTTAAAGCAGTCAGTCCCACTCACTTCAAACTCACACCAAGTTTAGCTAGTTCACAGCACCATTCCCAGCTCTCCCATCAGCCTGGTCCCAGTTCCAGCTGCTGAATAGAAAAGTCCTCAATTACTGACTGCTGAGCCTGCAAATGCAAGCCTCCAAAGATGGCCCTCAGATCTAGAAAGCCAGGAGGAACTCAACCAAAAAGTGTCTCTAAACTTTCTGTGAAGTGAGCAGCTCTGGTGACCTGTCCCACTACCCTAGGCTGTTCTTGGACCAGCACTGCTTTTGTGCTTCCCACACTGCAATGGTTGGAGCAAAGCCTCTCTGGGCACACACCTTTGGGAGCATGGCACCACTGGGAGAAAAGATATGAACCTCCTGTGTGCTGCCTGGTTAATGTCTGTTCAGTTCACAGTATTAATACCTGAGCTACAGACATACAAGCACTGTGAGAACTGTCTTGTCTACTTGCTTAAAACATTATTGCATATACATAATTGAACATAATGGAACTACAGCACATGAAAATGTTGTCACCAAACTTATGAAATAAAAAATTGCATTCAATTAGTTGTACCAGATTACTTTTATCAGGATGATTTGCCTATTTATTGAATAGAATGCAGTACCTGAATATTTTTTATGTTCTGTCATTTTTCAGGGATAGGGTACTCACCCACAATTTGATTGTGTTTTATGAGGGACTCAGTCTCTCTGACCAGATCAATCAAATTCTTTCAATTAATCTTCAAGGCAAGTGTTAATGGAGATAGATGTAAAATTTATTCTTTTAGAAATTTTTTCTCCTTTCAAATAAAATTTGCTGTTACCTCAAGAGGCTAGCTGAAGAAAACTTGCTTATTAAAATATTAATTGGAAACAGAAAAGTGTTATGAATAGAGTCTCATCTTTACCAAAATCTGCCTAGAGGAATGTGATTACCTAGTTTCTCAAATAGACTTTGTAGCACTGATCAACTCATTGCACTGAAAAACATGACAAGACAACTTTTCTAATCTTCTCATTGCTCAGTAGAAGATTTGATGGCGTGGAAATGAACAAATATGACTTATCCATATTATTTCATGTTTCCTGGGAATGGATGACTTCCAAAATCAGGTGAATTTGTCTGCTGATTGAAATATAAGAGTGATATTGCCTTTTCTTATTCCAAAGTTCTTTACTGAGTATCTGTTCTTACACAACGCAGTCCAAATATTTTTCCATGATGACTCAAAAAAACCACAGATGTTTTGTGGCTCAGTTTGCCTTGGTAACTCTGTGTCCCACGCTGGCTTCCAAGGCTCTGCTTCTGAACAGTTCCGCGTCCCTTCCTGTGCCATGGTGCTGCGGAGAGGAGCCTGGGCAGCTGCTGAAGCAGCACAGCAACAGGGTCAACAAACCAAACTCCTCCGTGTGATTAGCCAGGCCACACAGGGAGAGGGAATCAGAAATGCACCCTCTGTACCCTGGCAGAGGTGGGCACCTGTTTGATTTCCTCCTGCCCGTGAGGAGCAGGATTTGTACAGTTCCTTGGCAGCTCTGCCCTTCAGAATTTCTGGGTGTGCAGCAGCACAGTGTCATATGGCCAGAGATTCCATAAACGTGCTGGGGCTGCCTGAGCACCCCCATGGCCACTGTTGTGCAGCATTGCTTGTCAGTGGGTCATATCCAGCTTGGCTAAGGATGCCTAGTGCATGAGGTCAAGAGGAGTCAGTCAAAAGTACGAACACCCTCACTTCAAGCCTCCACCTGTCTATCACATTTCTGACTCGCACCGTTTCAGGAGCTTGCAGATTTTCCAATGGCTGGTTTTCATTCTCTTTATATCTCTGATCAGTTTTTACAAAGCACCGAATGCTTCCGTCTGCATTCCAAGGGCCCTCACCCCTCCTGATCTCAAATGCTGGGAGGAGGTTTGAGATTGCTTTGTTTACTGTGCCAAAGAGTACATGCTGTAACAAGTGAATGTGGGCATAAGTGGTGTGCCACAAACTTCACTCTGCGCCACTTAGGGGAGGACTGGAAGAACTGAATTTCTGCCAGCCAGTATAAAGGTAAGGTAGCCTGGGAACAGACAGTTCTGGTAGCTCTCTCCTGAAAAGCCTTGTAAGCAGCAGATCTCATCAGAACCAGGTAAAAAACCTCTGTATGAATTTACTTATTTTGGTTTAAGGCTGCTCTTTGATCTGGGTCGTTCCTAAAGTGAAGGGTGGGGTTCAGGTTTATCTCACCTGGCCTTCAGCTACTGTCCCAGATGGATATGGCACTCCTGTGCACCCTTTGTCATACCTGCCAACCCTATGGAGATGCCTGGGATAGAACACAGTACTTATACTGAATATAGACAACTAAATCATCACCAAGTGTTTTTAAAACCACTTGCACTGGGGTTTTGTGGTTTTAGTCTGCATAAATTAGTGTTTATAAAATAAATGTCTGTGTCCTAATACATGGGAACACTCACAAAGATGGTTTGTTCTACTATGCTTGCTCATAAATGCAGAATGGCAGAAACCACAATGAACCAAGATTCTTACACCTAGCCTGCTGATGTTACCAAACCCCTAAAATCTTCTGCTGAGGTACTTCTTAGCACTCTAGACTGCTACATTCCTTCAACACAGCAGGTTTTCCTAGCATTGTCTCATCACCACTTGACCCCTCTTACCATCAGGCTGCCTGGAGATCTATTTCACATTATTGATTTGGTGCCATTCTCAGGAATTCTCAACTATGTGACCAGCAGAGAGTGATTTGTTAAGTGTCCTTAGAAAATAACTTCTGAATAACTGAGGGAGAGCCAGATGACTCTGATAAACCCCAACTCTATCTCATTTTATTCAACAGCCTAGTACTGTAGTCTCAGGTTTGGTCTGAACTCAGGACTCTAACTGGAATAACATGCTGAGTCGGTTGGAAGAACTTCAGTTTTGCTATACCTTTGATTTCCCTGATGTAGCCAGACTCTCATATAGTAGAATTTTTACTGAATGTTGCTCTCCTGTGCTGTACTTTGACCCCCTGAAGCCTGGTTGTTGTGAGGGATAAGGGTGGTAATCTAGTGTAGATTTGTTCAGCTGACAGCATGGGTCCAGGGCATCCACACAGACATGGCTGGAGCTGGGCATCCCTGCAGCATCTCTGGGGCAGGGACCAATAGCCCCAGGCTGGATCAGACTGGGCCTCCTGGGACATGGGATGGTGGGGAGAGACAGAAAGTTCATCAGCGCCCTCAGGGCCACAGCAGAGAAATGTTTGATCCTCTTTTGTCAATCACCAAGAACACATCTTCACCTCCAGGCATGAGATGAGCCACATCCATGAGAAACTTGGATTTTGGTACCTCTCCTAACACCTTGGTGCAGCAGGAAGAAGGCTCAAGTTCCCTAAACCATCAGCAGGGTGCCCTATCTGGGTGTTTATTCTGAGAAAGACAGGGCAGGAGACTGTTCTGAAGCTTACAAGTAATACATTTAAAACCAGATCCCTCCCTGTCAGGTGAGAACTCTGCAGGTTGTGGGCAAAGCGCTGAGTCAAGACCTGACAGAACTGCCCTGCCTTCTGTCCTTAACATATGTGGTGGCCATATGAAGGTCTGTGATTGTTTTTCACCTTCAAAAAGTTTCTCAAAGCATCATCTTCATGGGATCTGATGTGGAAATACCAGTACTAATTAGTCTTAATGCAGTTTTTTTCCTGACTGAAATTTACATATTTTTTAAAGCATTTGCTGTCTCATTGAACCTTAGAATTGAATAGAGACAGGTCAATAATGCAGAGAACTAGAAATACAAGGAAAATTAGGATAGACATGAGGAACCTCCCTTAGTAACAAGCTAAGAATAACAAAAGAATAGCTCCACCACACAGATTCTCTGCTGACAAGTTTGAAAATCCCTTCAAATCACTTAACAAATGCACAGTCCCCTCAGTTTTAGCACAAAGCTTCTAATATCCTAATAAGCCAGAAAAAATATCAAGAACTTTATGCACAGAAACAGCAAATAACTCAAAATACACATTGCTTCCTTTGGAAAGCAAAATAGCTGAACTCTGTGAGTAAAAGCCATTAAAAAGCTATTAAAAGCTGTTCTTCGAGGATACTGAGCATAATTTCATTAATACATTGCACAATCTGTCAAATTTATTTACATATGTAAATGTACACAGACAGACTGCTATAAACATTACAGCATTGGTTGCTGCTCTTAACAGTGTTAGTGTTGACAAGAAGACTGTGCATTTGAATTTCAGTGTGTACATTAATTCCAAGTCTGGCACTGTAAATAGTAAAATATCTACTTAACAGGCATAAACCAGGGCTACAATATCAAAAAGAGCTCTGAGAATTGACACATACTCAAGATGTCTTCCTACTAGGTTAATGAAAATTGTAATGGTAGTGAGATTTCAAAAATCATCTTCTTCTCTTAGATCCACTTAGTGAAGAAAAGTAATGCTGGCAGGTGGACAAACTCCATCATTACAAAATGGTAGAGATTTTAATGGCTAATCTTTGCCAGCTCATTGTGTTTGCACATGGCAATGGCAATAAAGGAAGACCTGTTACTTGGAATTATTTCTATCAAGGTACCATATTTAGCTTTTAGGCAGATGAGCAATATACTAAATAGAATAATTTGTGGACTTTTATTCCACCACCCATTTTTTTATGTAAGAGAACACCTTACAGCCTGGGCAGGGCCTGCTCTATCCCTGTTTAGCTGTACATTGAGGGGTCACACATCATGATAAATTTTTTACCATTAGTTCACCTACTAAGCAGCATAAAACAGCCCATAAAACAAATCAACAAAGGAAGATTTTAGAAGTGAGAATACAAATGGTTTCTTTTTATTGAAGTTTCACCAGTCAAAATATGCCTCTTCCTTTTCCTTCTCCTAAAGAGCTGCAAAAAGCCAAAAGTACAACAGGTAGGATATAAATAAAGGCAATGGCTTAGGAATTCTGTTACTTCCCCCCCAAATAATGTCCTGCAGGGAAAGGCTCCAGCCATTGTGGGACCCCAGTTCAGAGCACCCACCAGCTGCAGAGGAGGAGATGATCCTGCTCCTCCTGAAGGGGAGATGTCACTGCCCTGGGCCAGGTGTGACCTTCAGAGCCAGGGCAATGCCAGGGCTTTTGAAAGAAACCTGCAGGCATCAGCACAGCTTGGGGAAAAGAAAAAAGAAAAGAAAATATTTGGAACAATTCTCAGAGATCTTTATTTTCAGCTGCATTTTCCAGCACTTATGTCCTCTTATTTCCATGGGATACAGATAATGCAATCCAGATGCTTCTCTGGCTATCACTTTAAAGACTCTTGTTTTTTTTTTTTTCAGTCAGGAAATGAAAAAATCCTCTTATAGCTGTTTCATTTCAACAAATGATTTTGCCTTCAGCTTTTTAAATTCTAACTAAATACAAAATGAAAATGAAGTAATTTCAACTAACAAACAAACTTTTCTTCCCAGAACATTTTGATAATTTTGCAACTTTCTCTCCCCTTTTCACAGAGGTTATATGTTAGAGAAGAAAGAAACTATTTCATTTGTATCAGAAATATGTTTAATTAAAAGTAGTGCCCCCTTTTAATTCAAAACAGATTTTCTAGCAGCTTTACCTCCTGCGCTTCAAATACTAAAGCCAAAATACTCTTTAAAATATTTGCTTCTTCACCCCTGCAGAAGGTGTTTTAATATTTTAAAGACTGAGATATTTAGAATGTAAATAAACAGGTGATAGGGATATATTTTTTCTAACATTACACTGTGTTCTGTGTTCAAGAATGTATTTACCAACCATCTCCAACTGATTTAAATAGAATTCAGGCTTTGAAAAGCTTTAAATATTTAAGTGGCTCTGTGGGCCTAAACCTTATTCCCTCTGGTCTAATATATACTGATAATGGTAATTCAGGGATTATAGCACTGAAAATAGGAACAAGAAATACCACTCAAATTCAAGTAAAAACTGAGGCTAGAGAAGAGGGTTCAGTAATAGTCACCTGTACCTTTCAGCAATACTTGCCCAAAGCATAAAGAAAACGATGTTTGAAGTCTTTGGGAAAAAATGCAGAGAGTTTTCTTTCAGCCTGTCACAGCCCATGCTTCTCACAATAATTTCTTCAAATTGGAAATAGAAATGGCACAAAAACGCCACATGTTTTTGTGCTACTCTGATGGTCTTACCGAAATCAAGAACAGACAAGTTACTGGAAATTGCATTTGAAAACCTCACCTAGGAAGTTTGCCTGGTTCCGAAAACTTAGATGAGTTTCAATTACAGCTGGACAGCTTTTTGCAAGCTGAACAAAACTTCTGAATATTCAGGTCTCTGAATTTCCTCTTATTGATGAAAACATTGGTTTTAATGTTTATACAACTGTATATAAAATCAGATTTTTATACTTTAACCAGTAGTTTAGGCAAAACAGAAAGTCTAGCATGTAAAAAGGCCACAAAACCAAACACTGAATTTACTGGCTTTGGGCAGAATTGAAGGTTCTTCCCTTCGGGCCTTGAATGTTGTCAGTTTTCAACACTGCAAAGAGGAAATACCTTCAAAAAGCTTCTCTAAGGGTCACACAGCAGCTGTTCTTTTCTACTCCATATAAACTGCAAGACTCAACAGCATATTACTTTCCCCCACTACTATTGCATTTTCTATTGCTTTAGCAAAACTATTCTTCCCCCTCAATTTTCTGCTTTCTTTCTGCAAGAATTCTCTATATTCCTCTATCAAAAGCCAAGTTCAGTGACAGACATTTACCCATTGGCAAACAAAGCTGCTCTGAAATTCTGCTTGACTGAAATATATCCCTGTGAGGTGAACGAGATAATAAGGTTTTCATTCTTGTAGTGAACCCTTTGTGTGAGGCTGCTGCACTCTGTCCTGCAGAACTAAGCTAGTCAAGAATGCCAACAACAGCCACAGTAGCTAATGGGCTTGTAAGATGATTTGCATAATGAAAAATCTGTATTAGTGTTAACTAATTAACTTGGAAAAATAGCTTTGGAAAGAAAATATATTCTTCCCTTTGAAAAATAGTAAAATATGTGGAAAGTTCATGTGATCATTTTATTGCCGAAAAGGCTGAGTATCAGGCTGAAGGTGGGGGAAAATTACTGTGTTAGAAAATATGGTGATCTAAAAGAAAAATGTAGGTCAAATGGAAAAATTGTACATAGGATCTAATAGGATTGTGAATTTTTTGAGCAGAAATGTTTAAACTGTTATTTTCCATACAGACACATCAGAGACTTGGTTATCAGCTCTGCAGGGAATTCAGTTTACCCAGGCTCACAGGCTGGTCCAGCCAGATTTCCAAAGATGGGGATATCAGCGAGTGAGCACCAGAGACAGGACAGCTAGATTAATCCCTTGCATCAGGACACATGGAGCCACTCAGTACCAGTATCTGGGGGATTTTATACACCAAAGCCCCATCATTCCCCTCCACAAATGTAAATCACACACTGGATTATGAATCCATAACCCTGCATTAATAGTTGCTATTATTGGAATTGTCACCAAGGAACCAAAAAGGAGTTCAAGAAGGTTTGGAGTAATTCCCTTCAAAATATCTTACTCTTTGGACCCTGGTAGAGCAGGAAAACAGGGATCTTGTCTTCAGCCATGTTGTACCCGGACATAAGAAGAGGTGTGGGTTTAGCCCTCCACCTGCCAGCTCCTCTGGAGGGATGTGAAGGAGTGAATCACAGGCTGGCTCACACTCTATACCTTGGCTAACTGACCTGAGCCTTTAAAACGTGACACCCAAAAGAGAGAGTGAGGGGCCCTTTGCCTTCTGCCTACATTAGTTGTCTCTGAAGTTGGTATCTGTGGGTCCTGGGTAGCCTCCTCATTGTGGTAAAGAAACTTCAAGAAGCATCCTGTGTGCCCACCCAGGGCCAGCTGGCCAGCACAGACTGTGAGAGATGCTTGGGTGTTTGTGGCCTTAGGCATTTTGCTGCCTGACACATCCCATCTTTTACTGACCTAAATTCACTTTTTTTGCAATCCCTTCAGGTCATTCACTGAAGGCTGACTCCACTTTGAAGATGAAAATGTTGTAAATGCCAAACAACTTTGTCATTATTTACATGCAAATTTACATTGTGTCAGTCATTTACATTATAGCAATCAAAAGCATAAGGTCAGAATTAAGCAAAAGGTCAAAAGTCAACATTTTCTGCCTGAAACTAATGTGCCATTGAAAAGTATTCAACTAAGCTCAGTTCAGGTAGAAAAATTGATATTTATACCATGTTCTTTCCTCAGATATCAGACATGAATCCTTCAAAACTACAATGAAGTTGTTACACACTGCCTTCCTGTGGCTCCTAGAAATATTTCCATTCCAAGTATCAACATAAAAATCCACTATGGCAGAGCAGTAGTTCCTGTGTTCTATTTACAAAACAATCCTCTCCCTTGGCTCATGGAAACCTACTGCCCTATTCCACTAATTTCTTCCCATTCCAAATCTTTGGGCAACTTGAGAGGCTGGTACTAGTCATAGCACAATAAATTAAAACAAAAGGGCTTTGATTCTGATGGCACAGGGTCAGATCCTAGGGCAAGGCATTTTATGAGCAATTTTGAAAAAATGGTAATGAATACAATAAATAAATAAATACATTTACTTTCCCCCCTCAGTCAATATATACTTATTCTCTTTTATTTGTTCCTTTGTGTTAGCAACCTATAATATTTTAGAATTTGGTTGCCTTTTTTATCCTCCCATCCTGTTCCTGAATTGCTCCTTAGTGCTCCTATGCAAGGCCAAGTCCTCTTTCTTTCCCCCAGTTATCAAGAAATTGTGTTGTAAGAGGGTCTTGACTCTTTTCCACCAATATTTGCATTCTGCAGTATTTTAGTTTTACCTTGCATGAACAAATTCAGAGTTATTCACAAGTAAAAGCAAGAAAAGATCTGTGGCTGCTTGAAATTCCCTCAGAGACAAGAAGAGGCAGTGAATAAGTAAATTGTATTCACTGGGAAGCAGAGTACATTTTCTGAGTTAGCAGCAGTTCTCAGGGAATTAGTTGTAGTAAATTGTGCAAGTTTTACAGGCCAGTGGGCATGGGGTAAAATTAGTGGTAACAATCAGAGAATGGAAGAATTTTCTCCCTCAAGGAAAGGGAGATAGTTGGAGAAAAATAATATAAAGCATTTGTTCAGTGAAAGTTGTATCTAGGAAAAGAAATGCTGAAAGAGCATAACAAATATCAGTGGCTAACAAACTAGTAGCTTCACCTAACTGCAAAAACACCTCAAACAATTGAATTTGGTGTAGCAATGGGACATCATGAGGCATTATCCCTGCACTTCCAATATTGCACACTGATCTGAATAGAATCCTACCTCAAAAATATGTTAAACATTATAAGCAATTCAGGGGGAAAAAACATGAACAGGAGCTAAAGAGACCACTATATACATTATACACACACACACCCCCCAAGTGGCTGATTATAAAATGATTCCTGGTAAAAGGACAAAGTCAAAGGCTCTAAGAAAAAGTGCTGTATATACCAGGAAAGAGAAGATCTATCTTGTGTGATGTCAAAGGTTATGAATGAAAACAATGGATTCAGACTAGGAAAGGAGGGAAAAATCTGGTGAATATTAGAGTAAAATAAAAGTCGTTAGATTATTTTATTTTGTGTGAGGTGCTTGAAAATTATATGTGAATTTAGGGATATACACACATTTTAAAAACAGAGACCAGATGAGATATTTAAATTTACCTCACTTGGAAGATTCTGACAAATTTATCCAGGGAATGAAATGTCATCAACTTCAACATCATTGATGCTTTTCAATAAAATAAGTTAATCTGGCACCTCGTTCCTGTATTAAAAAAATTCAATAATGAATATGTACATTACCATTGCCTGAATTATTTTGGATGATAACAATTGCTTATATTGTGGGCATCTTTTGGAGCTAACTTGGTACAGGCAACTCTTTCACCTAACTGTCTAACACAGTATGCTCTTTGAAAAAGTTATCAATATATGCGGTTTTCATTTTAATTCTCACATTTTTTTCCTTTTAAGTAGGTGATTATTGGAATTTATCTTTACATAAGTTTACTGAAAATTAGGCTAAACATCAAGTATTCAGCTATGCAGTATCTTGCAGAAAAAATAGATGAGCCACTAACCAAAGTTGCTGCCCCTGTGGGTCCCCAGCACATCTTCAGACTGTGCCCTGACTCACAAATGGAGCAATTTTGTGTGATGGTATTCACATTGTACTTTATCACATCCTGAGTAGTGCAATATAGTGCAGAAAGCACTCCCATCTCCTAGGGAGAGAAATTACTTTTCACTTTCTGTGTGAATATCTGACTATTTAGGTCTTGAATTCATCTACATACCTTACCTTTCCTGTGCTAATTAGAGGCCTGCTCTCATTAGGTACCATCTGCAAGTGACTTAGAGAGACACAAACTTCTGCAGGGTGATTCCTTCCCCCTCACCCACTGTTGAGGATTTGAGATGACCCTGAGATCTTCCTGTAGAGATAGCCTATGACAACTACATTCCTAAGTCAAGCATCTCAGCTAAATGCCTGAAGTTACCTGGAAAGAGATCTGTGGCATCCAATTCATACAACTTCAATCATTTATGTCTGTGGACCCAGTTATGTGTCCATGATTTACTGAGTCATTATTAGAGGGAGAAGGTATTCCCTGGCAAAGCTAAATCTACTAGATAGATGTTGTACATAGATGGGATGAGTAATGCTTTAGGGGTTTCTGTCTTTTTCTGTCCATGATAGAGTATCTGGAATAACTACCTCAGAGCAGGGACATAACTTTTAGATGGATGAGAGAAATCCCATCCTAAACAATAAAGGAAAGTATCAATTTGGCAGCTAAACAGTCATCTTTCAGCTTGCCCAGAAGGATGAAATAGGCAGCAGGATGAAAACTTCACTGTAATGTTATGTGAGTATCATTTGAAGTTATTAGGCTCCAATTTGCCTGAAGAGTGGGAAAATAGCTCAGTCTTCATTGCCATTAACTCAATTACTTCCAGCTGTACCACAGATTTTATGCCAGAGCACTGAACATTCACTATACACATTTTATGTGATGAAACAGGTAGATTAGATACTAACAGGAAAGACTGGAACAGAAATTTCAGCATAATCATGATGCCATGATAAAAGAAAAAATATAGTTAACTATAGATACTTTGAATCCATTGAGAGAAGACATGGGGAAAGGACCAGTATTATTTAAATAAGGGATGAAGACTATAGGTTATGGAAGATTTTAATGTCCTGAAGTCTTGATCATCTGAAAGAGTCCCCTGGAGATCGTCTGATTATCCCTTGCTTTCTTAGTCCTTGTCTAAACCCTGGTGGACATGGAGAACATAAATGTTCCTTCATCCCTTTTAATATTTTTTTTTCCATTTCATAACAATAAAAATTATTACCATGTTTTCCTAACAATCTCCTTTAAAGAAGTGTCCTTCCTTCCTCCCTTCCTTGCATCCCAGGCCAGAGCTCTGGCAGACCTGTATGCCATAAAAGATGATCTACTAAATATGATTGAAAAAAGGTTGTGTATCTTGTGGTAATTGTAAGTGATTTACTTATTTGAAAATTATTACTTTCCTAAGCTTTTCTTTAAATATTATTATGAAAAATTCTACCCCATGAAATAGAAAATTCTAACTATTGTGTAATCCATTATTAAAGTGTTCTTTTATCTGGGAGCACGTGGACTCAGAATTAACATAACAGCAGAGAAAAAGATGCTTCTTAATATTTTTTCTTTGTTGATATAATATTCAGAATGGGATTCCTACATTTGCATGATTTCACCAGCTGCAAGATCTTTCCCTTTCCCTCAGTAAAGCTATAATTTCCTCTATGTTTAGAGAAACGTCTGTCCTTGATGATTAACTCTGCTCAACACAGAAGCAAGAAATAACAAAAACCCACCACTTAAAAGAATCCTATATAAAGCTTTTGAATTTCTTAATCTCTACCACACTCTCATGTTCTGTTTGTTTCATAATGATCTGATTGCAGGTGGTTTTATTTCCAAGTTCAAATATCTGTATGGTTTGAACAGTGGAGCTGGAAATAAGTAATTCACTCTGTTTTATAGAGGCATTCCAGAAGATGGTATATCATCTTTATATAGACAGTTTCCAAGTAAAGTCAAGCTTAGAAGAAACTGTAATGGTTCTTAAATGACTAGCTGAAGAGTATAAAAAAATACCCTCCAGAAACTCTGCTTCTATATTGCAAAGAATTAAGCTATTGGAAATCAAATGTAGTCTAGACATGAAATTCTCATGGAAATTGCCATTTCCTAAAGCTATTCCTTTAGGGTCTAAAAATATCGGCTACTGCTGTCTTGAAGTATAGTGCAATTTTTATAGCATACAACAACATTTTAAGACTATACAAGATAAATAACCCAAGAAGGCTGTCACTGCAGCCTAGAATCCCCATTTCACTTACCATGGGTCTTCCTGAATATATTTTGGCACCAGCCTTTATGACTCCAAGTAGTTCTTTTCATGTCTTTAACATGTAGATTGCTAGCCTGGGAAAACACTTACCTTTTCTACACTGCTTTGCAATCCAAATGAGCTGCTACCCCTGCAGCTTTCAGAAGTCATTTAAAGTAGTTCCCCAAGCAGGTGAAGCAGTTCCAAGGCAGTTTATAATGCAGATTTTCTTTAGGGCTGCATTCCAGCTGTGTTAGATGTGGAAACTTACAGGTATGGGAGCTAGCAGGTAAGCAACCTCCTACCCTGGTCCTTCTGAAAAGTCTTGATTTCTTTATTTTTAATTCAAATTCAGGTCGTCATTTTCACACAGAACATTTATGGCCTATTTTAACTGGCACTTTTCTCAGCAGGCTTAATAAATTGGACTCTTAGTTTCTAAAGGTAACAGACAGTAGGGTCTGTTGCTTCAAGCATTACTTTAAATTGAGATTCTTATTAACTTAAATAATGCATAAAGTGCATAAAGTCTTTGTCAGACTGGACTTACAATGACTTGTATTATTGTTCTTAATATGGAAATCACAAGCAAATCTGGGTCTGATGTCTCACTCTGGTAGAAACAAGTAAGAAGTATCTTCTAGTAGTTTGTGCAGGATAGACAAACCATTTCTAGATAGATCTTCTTAGAAATAGTTCCTGATCTGTTTCTGATTTCTTCAGAAGTGATATGTAAGCCAGTAATAGGAAGAGGAAATAAAAAAAAGCTTCTGGAACCCTTGAATTTTTTGTAATACAGGGCAAATATTTGTCATAACCTTTTAGTATCTACATCTCAAAACTTCCTTCTAGTGTACTAATAGTTATAGCAAAGCCATAATAAGTTTTAACCCTCTTTGGCTTTACAAGCAGGGGCGGGGGGGAAGCAGAGTCACCAGACAAGTTTTGAATCCTAATGAGAAAGAACAGATTTAACTCCAAGAAGGTCTCAGAATAAAATCCTTGAAATCAAAGACTGAATCAAGCTGATACATGCAAAGGTGAGGGGAAAAAAAACTCCTAAAAATCAACTACACTGGGGAGTACTAGTGGATGGGAACAGTTTGATCAAACTATTTTTTAACACAAAATGCCAATCTGTCAAAAAAAAAAAAAAAACCTCTCAGAAATTAGTAGGGAATATAGCAGTCCAAAAGAAATTAATCTAGTCCACACTGACTAGTTAAATATCATTTCCCTAGAGTGGAAATGGCAGTAGGAGCAATAGAAGCAGCACTGATCTCCCTGCGCCTGCTTACCATGCTCCAGTGAAAGGCAGCTGAGGGTGATTTTGGCTGCCCACACCTGTGCTACCCATCTGTGCTGCATGTGTAGACATCTCCCAGCTGAGAGATGGGAGTGGACTCTTAACTCAGTCACCCCAGCAGAGATGGCAGAGCTTATTTCCAGGTATTCTCCTTCCTCCTTCCTTTTTCTTGTCTCCATCTTCTTACGCAATCCATTGTGAACAAATACCCAGGAAACAAAGCCTCCTCCTCCATGAGCCTTGCATATCTTTGCTTGGGGCAGTGATATGTTTCTGTGGTTGGGGTGAAGGTCAGCACTTTTAACCAAAGATAGCTTTTGCTGGTCAGTATCATCTGTCATATTCCCTGTATTATCCTCTGTAATGATGCCTAGTAAAAACATTAGTATTTTGGAAAAAAGTGGGTGGAGAACATTAACATGGATTTTGCATGTCTACCACATGAATAACCCCCAGGTGGATTACATTTCCTTAACAGAAATGTTCTGGCGTGTAAGACACATTCTGGTATGAAAAAGTAAAGGCTGTCATCTGAGAACAAGAACCCAGATTTGCTGAGGTCCAGTGGTCCTGGTATCCTAAATGACAAGAACTAAGGAGTCCAGGGAATGCTGGTAAGTGCCTCTTGTACTCTCCAGTATTTACAATGGGAAAGTTGGTTAAGTTCCCATTCTCTGCTGTTGTGGTGAGGATATGTGCTTTGCTCTCTTCTTTCCAAATGTGCTCTTGAACCTGCCCATGTGGAAAGGATCCTTTCCCAGATGACCACATCAGTGCACATGAATAGGCCAGTGGGCTTACTCTTGCTAAAGGTGTGATTCCAAGCAACCACTGTATTAAGGAATGTTGGTTCATTGGTATAAATTTGCAGAGATGCACCAGTTAATTACCTGCACTGTCTGGGTTTTCACTGGTGACACTATGAGATGAGATAAGCTTTGGAAGCATTCTGTGCTATTGCTGTTGATTTAAGCTGGAGTTTAGGTTCCCACATTTTTTTTCCCTTGGGTGAGGAAGGGTGTCTCTTTGCTCTTGTGTTAAAGCTGCTGCTTTCAATATGTACATTTGATAAACAGGAATATATCTTTCTTGACATAAAGCCATTTCACCCAGATTGATTTCAGCTTTCACACTGGAAGATATAACTTTAAAGTGCATTGGCATAGAATGACATAAAGGACAATGAGACATGAATGGCAATCAGGTGAATAGGAAGATTCTTATTTACTAATTTTTTCAATGTCTATTGTCACGGCAGCTTGGCAAGGGATTAAAAAGATTTAAATATAAATTAGATCTGTCATTCTCAAAATGAAAACAAGTTAGTTATTCAAAATTGTAGGGAAAAAAAAAAGAAAAGAAAAGGCAAAAGAGCCTCCTGTGTTGCCTTTAAAAGCTTAGATCTGAGCCCTGGAAATCATTGAGTGCAAGCCATATTATAGGAGGCCTCCCAGGGGAGAGTTATGCTGCTCCTCTTACTATTTTCTTAGTCTGCACAGAGAAGCACAAGTCAGAGATAGCCTTACATATGCAAATGTGCCAGAAGAGGAAAAAATTGCAACTGCAGGAATGTGATGCTGTGTCCAAACTAAAAGGTCTGCAGAGACAGCAACAGCAGAGCTACTCTGCAAACGAGGTGTGGGACTGAAACCTGCCAGTTTCTTCAATGGCAGCTTTTGGGCTTAGAAGGTGTAGTGCAGGACTATCCCACACTTAGACCACCTCAGGTCCTAAAAATAGGCCAGGCAAACTAAAAATGTCCCATACTGAACAAATACACTGCAATTTTCATGCTTTACCATTTAAAAATCCAGGCTGGTATCTCTGTATTTCATTGTACCCTGCAGGTAAACTGCTTTATTTGGAAATAAACACTTATTTGGTCTCCATTGCATGATACAGACTCACCCACAGAACATCAAATGCCCCAGTGCACAGTGGGAGATGTCAGTGGCTTGAACTGCTATAATACAGAAGAGGACTCTGGTGCATTCAGGACATACTTCCACCTGGAAACTTTATACACACATAGGAAGAAAAGTACTCTCTCAGGGTAAACAACAGCTATCAACCTCCCTGGTTTTCTTGTATGCCTAATGTACATCCTGTGGGAATGCTGTGATTTGCATGTTTCTTCCCCACTGCCCTGGTTTCCAGAGCACAGAAACCTGGTGACAAAGGCCATGTATATACAGGTCAATTCCCTGACACAGATGCTCAGGAAATAAGATTTGAGGATGTCTATAGTATGTGCTTGTTGGTCAGATTTTTTGCAGACCTCAGCCTTAGAAAAAGATTTACAACTTCACTAGCACCAAAATGGACCCTTTCAAACAAAAGAGAACCCAAGTGATAGCTGCTTATAATGTCCCACCTCTAAAGGTATCTGAATCCAGTACCACATGGGAGGGCGGTATGGAGTTTAGTCATAGTTCTCCAAAAAGCAGTTTGAATTCTTTAGGCTGGAGCTGGCAAAGAACTGTTGAAAATATCTAGAAAATCTTTACTAAAGAGAAATAATTGGTAAAGGCAAAGCGACAAAGTCATTCCTAAATGAGGAAAACAAATCTTAGATGTGCACAGGGCATGCCAAATGCTCTGTGGTGCTAACCAGAACTACCAGTGCAACCTGAGCTCCCATAGCTTTCCTGTCAGAGACACAATACTGCCTGGGTCTGGCTGCATGGGAGGACAAAGCTCACCAGTGACAGGAATCCTGGGAGCAAGTTAGGGGAGTCAGCCCCTCTTGTAAAGGGCTGAAGGAGAAGAGTGTCCAGAGAGATGTAAATTGGAGGATAGGTTCTGTCCCACAGCCATGGTGGGTGAGCATGGAGATACAGAGCAGGTCCTTCTGCCTAGGGTTTGTGGAGGTTAGGATGGGCACTTTGGAGAAATGAGGGTTGGAGGTGTGAAGGTGCTGGAATAGAGAAAGAGGACCTCAGCAAAGGGTGGGCTAAGGAAAAGGTGATATGGTGTGTGCAGGGTAGGATCTGTCATGAGGCTCAGGGAACCGCTGCTGAGAAACAGGTTACAGGTGCCTTAATGACTTGCTCTGCTGAGAGATGAAGTGGCTGGTGCCAAGGAGGTGCGCTTCATCTCAGTGGAATCAGACTGGCAGGAGAGCAGGTGATGTGTGGAGAGAAGGGAAGGGAGACACCACAACCTCAGCTCAGTCCCCTGCCTCTCATCACTCCATCCCATGTACCCTCAGCCTTGCAGTCCATTTTTGCCAAAATCACAGTGTTGATTTTTGCCACTCGTTAATAATGGGATTCACTCCTCCATGCTTCATTCTTGGATAAGCTGAGTTCAGTCTTTGCTTACACTTCTTGGAAGCTTTCCACCAGCTCTGCCTATGCACATTACGCATCCTACTTTTTTATTTATAGTGTATTGTGGTATTTGCAGATCTTTAACAGCTTCTCTTTCTATCTGGGGAGACATCTCCTCTCTTACTAGCTGCCAGCTGTGGCTCTTCTATTATTTCATCTTCTGCTGCTGCCTCACAGCCAGCAGGAGCACCAAATTAGTGTTATATCAAAGTGAAATCAGGAACCACCCAACAGCCATATTCTTATGCCTTGAAGTAGTTTGGAAATATTTAGCACCAGATTATTGGGTTGACTCCAGCTCATTCAGCAGCAACTGCTGACAGGCTGGCAGCTGTGGGGCGTGATACTGGTGGCTCTTCTCCAGTTGCTAATGGACAGATGTCCATGTCATAAAGCCCCAAAGATTAAGGCTGTTGCTGGCAGCCTCAGCAGGGACATATCCAGTGGGCAGTGAGGCTGTTCTTACACTGAGCAGCATCCCCAAATAAAAGCCCAAGAGTACTGAAGTGAATTTTTTGCAGACCACCCCACTCTGAGGCTTGTTGTGGGGATGGGAACCCACTCTACCAGCAAGTCCTGTTTTGAAAGAAACAGTTTGATGATAGAAGCCAGAGGGGATGTTGCTGGACATAGAAGACAAAGTGATAGGTTAATGAGGTGGGAAGGGTTTGACCATTGTTCTCTGCACTTCTTATCTTTTTGTTTCCCATACCTCAGCAGACCCTTTTTTATACTCCTCAGGCCCCTTGGCTTTATTCTATTCTGCACCATCATTATTCTTTATTCTATTCTATTCTGCACCATCACTTCCACCAAGTACAGTAATGCTTCATTCAAATGTTGAGAATTATTTCCCTTTATTGTTTAATACTGCAGCCAGCATGAGATGGCTTATTCTGCAACGAAATTCCTATTTAACTGGGGAAGTGAATGCTAGACCAGAAGATGGGTGGTAAAGGTGCTGGATGGGATTTTGACTGTGGAGTGAATCCTGCATCATAAAGATGCAAAGTTACAGGAGAGAAAACTGCTACTCGTGAAGTGGAAAAGCCTTGTAGTCCATGGCTTGGGCTAAACCAGTAATAGCTACCATGAGTCTCTCAGCAGTAATTTGACCTACATAGTCTAATTACTGTTTATCTTATTTTCCTTTTTATTCTGACACATAAAGCTGGTTGCCTATTTTCCATGAAGAAATAGCAGGTGGAAGAATTCAACACAGACAAAAACATATTTCAGCACTGAATTTGAAAACTCCAAAACTTTATTTTCATTTTTTCCTAAACTTTTACCAAACCATACTAATTTAAAGTTCTTATGCAAAATAAGAGTAATGTATATAGTAGCATGTTACTGAGGAATGATAATGTGAAAATGTATAATTTGAAAAGTTCTATCTTCTTCATCATAGCAAACTGCTTTACAGTGTATTTTCTCATAATTTTAGAATTACCAGTTTTTTAAACTAATTTTTAAACACCTTTTTTCCTAAATAACTATTTTAAATTGTTGTTCTATAGTTGACCTTAAAAAAAAAAGATGGCTTTTTTGGATTATTTATTTGGATTTGAATATTTGGATTATTTTCTAATTTGGAGGATTCATCATTATAGACATCTAGGGAGGAAATGTCACAAAGTACCAAAGACTTAGTAAAAAATATTACACAAAGAAAACATCATGTATGACATCTAAAATGACAAAAACATTTCAATATAGAAATGACTATCTTGAAACCAAAATTGATTCCAAGGACAATTTTTTTTATGCCAGGAAAGATGAGAAATAGTTTTAAAATTGCAGTATTGAAAGTGTAACAGAGGGTCCACAGCTCAAAATGACTCTAACGTGTGGCACTGCCTGCCATCCCTTTGGTGTGGGAAGCCCTCAACCAACCCAAAGTGCTGTGTGAGCATAATCAGAGCCAGGAGTTTAATGACAGACAGTGGTAGGTTGTTTAATTATAAAGCTCCAGTGGTTCTGCCCGAATCCCTGTGAAAGCAGTCAGAGGGTCCAATGTGGTGCTCAGCTCAGTGATGCCCAAGCATGGCAATCTTGGTATCTGCTCTCCAGCACAGGATCTCTTCCTGTGACCTCGTTTCACACTCCATGTGAATGCACCACCTGGGGGTACTCCAGAGTCTGGCAAAGCAGAACATGGTTTGGCTCTCCCTATCCCTGGTTTTTTTTTACCTCCACTGGACAAATCACTGCTACATTGAAAAGCAAAATTAAGTCAAACTGTATTTCTTTTTTTAGAAAAAGGAAGTCTTTCAAAGAATTTGTTCAGTAAACTACAGAACATGGTGCAAGACCTTTGACGGGTAATGTGTTGTTGTACTACCTAACTGTAATCAGCTCTGTCAGAAGAGACCTTTGATCAACTACCCTATAATTATGCTAAGGCTTTCCCCAAATGATGACTCCCAATTGGTTGAGCCAGAGCCCTGCCTTTCTAGACAAGGGTAATTATTTTGTAGACTCACCTGTTCATTCATTTCAGCAAGCCCTGACCTGTGGAATCATTGAGGTGAGTATTTACTGATTATTTTTGTGCTGTTTAAATTTTTGCTATTTTTAAATTCAAATCTCAGAGAGGGAAGGCAGAATTTGGTAGGACTTTCCAGAAAGATTGTCAGGAGTTGTGAGGTGTAATAGCCACTTATCTGTGTTACACACACTGAACAGTGTGTGATGCTATCAGCTGTTTCTCTCAGTGTATTTTGACTTTTTTTTCAATGCCACTGACTCATTGAACTATTACACACAAAAAATTACCTATTAACTGAACATATATAGCTGTCAGAGGTATTGAGTGAAATCTATGTCTTCAGACAAACCAGGTTGCTAAAACAATATTATTTTAAATAAGTCTTATTTCAAGCTTTTTAAGTCAAGTTGTTATTCTAGACAATTTTTCTTAGGAGGTGGGAATAAGTTTCCTTTACAGGTGAGAGTAGGCTAATAGGGCTTTTTGTTTCTTTAGGAATCTATTGGTATAAACTTATGCCTGAGAAAGTTTAATATGAAGTTACTTCATGCTAGTGAATGCCTCTAATCAGGGGTGAAAGAAAAGACACCTGCATGTTTTCAACCTTTCAACTCAGGTAAATGATATGTTGCAGTGTAATAGTTATTTTTTACATGAAGCTGCAGGCAGGTAAGACAACCTATAAAATATCTGAGGTAAGAGGTTTAAGTCAGAGTTGCATGTAAGCAGTGGAGCACATGCTGGGCAATCCCACACAGGTGAGCTGGCATGGATCTCCACTAAAGCCTCCCAGAAGGAGAAATCTGAGAGGGTGTGAGGATATGGGCATCAAGAGCCATGCCTGAATGGCACTCACTGTCCAAGTCCCAGTTCCCAAGACAAGTGGTCCAAACTCACTCCCTCAACATGCTAGATGTTTAGGTCTCTTAACCTTAAAACCATCACTGTGTTTCTCAGCTTTGCTCTTTAGTCAGAGTTTGTGAGGGGGTTTGCAGGTTGTCTCAGTCAGAAGCAGATGTGGCGGTGGGGTTAGGTGTCCCAGTAGTACATGCGCAGGGAAAGAACCAACTTTGCCACCCTAACTAGTGGAAGGTCCAAACAAAAAGAACTCATTTCCTCAGCTCAGAGCCACAAGCCCCTGCTTTCAGTTCCTGTGCTGTAAATCCTTTTCCTTAGGCTTTCTCCAAGGGTTATGCTAATGTTCTTGCTCAGGCAGGCCAACTGTGCTTCTTTCTTCTTTTTAGTTGAACAGCTAATTCTCTGCATACTCGTTTCCCAAAACAATGCTCGATAATGCTAATGCCTCCTTCATAAATCACCGGTTTTCTGCATAGCTTTGTACTCACTTTTGTTTTGAGACTTTGACATCTGTTTACCCATCTCTCCCACTTATCTCCAGGGATGGGTGGCAATTAGACTGGCTCCTTGGAATTAGTAGGTTTATCAAAATAACAAAAGGCTATGTGAGGCCCGTGAAGGAACAGCAGGTGAAAAGGGACACAGTAGGAGAGAGAAATTACTCTTGAGGCAAGGTTTATTTCTTTACTGCAGTTTCGTATTTTTGTCAGATTGTATTTATTTATATTCAATCGTGGGAGAAAGGAAAATGGAATGAATTACAGTCCCAGGAGAGGAAGACAAAAAAGAGAGAGCATTCAGGTATTGCAGAAGAGAACTTGAAATCACATACTGTGAAGACATATGTTAATGTACAAACTGGTACGAAGGTTAATAATACATATTTATCTCCAAGGATAATTCACTCTGAGGACCCCCCCGCTACCCCCACTTACTGTTGCTCTAGCAACACACTATAGAGTGTGGCTACTGAAAATCCAGGAACAATTTCATCCATGCAGGTTTCTTTACCTCTGGAGTGCTTCTGCTCCCATACATTTGAAAGTGAACACCACCATCATCTTTCTTGAAGATTCTGATTTTTTCTAAAAATGACAGCACAATTTTGTGACTCAGTTCCAGATGCAGAATTGACCGCTGTGTTAATTTTAGTACTGAAATACTTTCAAGGACTATGCACAAGCCTGTCCTGCTCTCTTCTGCAGACATTCTCCAGAGCAATCTCACCTTTTCCAAAGACACAGTTATTTTGTTCAGTGTAGATACTGTTTTTTCTTTCGTAATGCCTTGATTAGGGTAATAATTTCTTGGGGAGAGGGATATATTTTTAATACAGATGTGAAATGCTACCTGCTTTGTGTAGAAGTGTACTGCAGTGCTTTCTGTGCTGCAAGTTGGCTTAAAAAAAAAAGAACGTATATTTTTCTGTTCAGACTTCTGGTATTCAAAATAGTATTCATAAGGGAGAGGATGATCATTAAGTGCTTACTAATAGCAGATAATAATCCTCCATAATATGGGCCACCTTTGATAATGTCTATACACTTGTAGATATAACATTGTCTTGTTTGGAGGAGCTCACTGGGAAGATCGAGTAAAGTGCTTAGGAAGCCTGCTCTTGTACTGCAACGTGCACAGTGAGCTACACTAGAGCCCTTTGTAAATACTGCTGTCCAAAAGAATTTAAAATGATGCTGGAATACGTGATGCTGCAGAAAACCTGACATTGGGCATCTTAAGTAATATCCCTAGTGGGTGTTGGACCAGGTGACCTTTAAAGGTCTTTCCTAGCTTAAACCATTCTATGGCTCTATAAAAATCTGACCTACAACTTTGAGCAGTAATCAAAACAAAAAAGAGGCTCAATACACAAGCCCAAAGAAAATTACCCTTTTGTTTGTGTTTATTTTCTCTGAAGGCTTCTAATTAGAATTATTCAAGAGGTTTCAGTGTAATATACTGAAAAACCTACTTGATTAAAAACAAACAAAAGAAAACCACTAGCTGCTTTTAAAAAATGGGCTGTGATTTGCCCAGTATTCTGGGTTAGGATAGCAGCGGTGTAGTACAATGATCCAAATATGCTCCCAGGTTGTTCTCGCCTTTAATTAGCTGTATATATTAGTCTAATAATATAATAGCACTAATAATCTATATTAATGCTGAGTATACAACTATATTTTTTAAATATTATATTGACTGGTAATGCATTTTTCTTGCTCTAGAGAATATGTTTGGACTTGTTTTGCCACAAAATACTGGAGATTCAGCAGACAGTGCACATTTTGCAGAGTAATAGTGAGATAGAATACTTTGCAAAGTCACACATGATGGACTCTCTATTTACTCTCTGATTCCTCTGCAATGGAAACCATCGTTACAAAATCTGAGTTCTGCCAAATCTATTTATTCATAATACAGCAAACGAAATTTTTCCAAATACTCCTGGAAATGTGTTGAGATGTTTTAATTTGTTTTTTAGCAAGTTAGCCAAATACACTATCAATTAACAGGCTGTTATGATATTGAGAAATTTTATAGAATTGAGGATTAGAACTTGCAAGAGAAAAAAAAAGAGAATGAAGAGTACAGAGAATTTCCCAATACATGAAAGTAATCATGGAACACTGCAGCAGTCATCAAAAGACTATGAAAATAATTTGGACATAATAGTAAAAACTTAGAGTTTAAATAAAATTAGTTAAACTCATATAATTAACTCATTTAAATAATTAAAAAGTTGTTTGACTACTTTTGCATATGTGTTTTTAAGGAGTGTGGGCTACAATTTGGATGCTCAATTCCTGACCTTTATATTACTGGCGTACTTTGATTTTTTTTCCACAGGCAACAGCCAGGAATGCTGGCACAGAAATTTGTTGGGAGGTTTTTTCAGGTCCTCATGCACTCATTGCCCTGTGCTCAGAAATGGAACTCAGGAATGGGAGTAACCAATGATGAAAGAGATGATTTGGCAGTTCTTGATGATAAGGGCAGCCACAGCACTGGGGTGTAGTTTGACAAGCATCTCTTAAATCAGACATGCTGACTAAACTAGCCAGTTTTGCTGGTTCATGTACCTAATAACAAAAACCCCTTCCTCTCCTCTATTTCAGCTGAGGCATTTTCAACCTCAGCAATTCATTAAGTGGCCTCATTAACAGTTGCCTTAGCCCAGCTGAGAAAATTATACTGCAATGAGGGTGGGTGGAGTTTTAAAACCACTGTCAAGATCAGTGCTTACCAAATTCTGACTTTACAGAGAAGTGAAGCTTTATGCATTTGAACAATGAAGCTACATCCTCTATGCAAAGATCACCCTTCACAGGTTAAACCTGCCACCTGCTGTGTAGCACAGATGGCTCATACTTCCAGAGGTGGACCTTCTTTCTGTGGACCTTTCTATTCCTCACAAATATCAATGTTATTATCACAACATCCATGTGTGTTTGGGTTAATTGAATGTCCTTGCCTCTTCTTTAAGAAGTACCAAATTGACCCAAATGGGGAATGCAATATAACTACAATGTTATTGTTCCCTTTCTTTTGTGGCTGTTCTATGACTGACATCTGTTTGTAATGAACAAACAGTCTCTAGCCAGAGCATGCACCTCTATAAAGAGCAGGAGGGTTTAATTTGAAACAGTGTTGAAGTTGAAACAGTGATACTGTTCCCTTCATCCAGAAGAAAGACCCTTCCAGAACAGAATGGAAGGGAATGGGGTCATTTCCCACAGTAGCACCACCGGGAGCACCCAAGGACAGAGCAGGGTGGATGTCAGACACATTGACTGTTTTCCATTGATCTGTGAAAAATGTATCTTGACTTCAGACAGCTCTTGCCCAGCCACGTGGGCTGACTTGATCCTATTTAGAGAAACTGTGTATGGCTGTATCTGTATTGCTGGTAACTGCTTTGGACTCTCCTTCAGGTTTTTTCCCAGTTTAAATATGTTAACATTTAATTTAACATATCCTTAGTCTGTTCTTCCACTCCTCAGAAGTCTACTCTGTTTCTCCTTAGGACTTAATCACTGTTGACCTCTTCACAGAAGCTAAGGTTGAGTCCTTAAACATCTGTAAACTTTATTTTTTCATAACCTTCAGATAAAGGAAAATATAAAGCAACTTGTCTCAAGATCTTAAGTTACACTAATACCTTATTTTGTCTGTAACATAGAGTTATTTCTACACTAAAGTAGCTAGTGTTTATATGAAAGCAAAATAATAAGGAATAAATCCTTAATATTCTGGTCCCATCTGCATATTTGACCATATGCCTTATATCACAGCCTCAGGCATTTAAAGACTTAAATGTAAAGATTTAAAGAGCTAGATTATTCTATCCCATCAAAAACTGCAGTTCTACATGCTGACTTCTGTATCTCTATTTTCTTTGGCATAGGGAAAAGACCAGCCAATTTTCACATCAGTATTTTTTTATTATTATTATATCATTAACAGGCAACAACACACATATTATTTGCAATGCAAGAAACAGTTAATAAACACATGAGAAGTATGTAATCTATAATCTAAAATGATATCATTGATGATCTTGGCACTGGCAGTGTTCTTACATGCTGTTGTTCAACAAGACAGATCAGTAACACTCACCTTCTGCCTTAGAATCATGAAGAGCACCCCTGCTTTCACGTGTTCCAACTAAAATAGGGAAAGTGTAAGATTTTTGCTTGACATTCAGTAAGTGTAACTAACACTATTAACATAGGAATGTCAGAAACATTTTGCTTATTGGCTTAAGTTTAGTGTTAGCAGCTCTGACTTGACTAAGCAATGTCTAATTATGTTGAGGCTGAATATGGACTGTCATCTAATTTTCATAAAAAATCTAAAAGCTGAATTTCTCTAATGTTTAGTGGCATGTTTTGAACATAAGCCAAGCAGGATAACCAATGCTTTTTAATGCGATACACTTGTGGGGCAACAAAGAACATCCATTCGTGTGAAGTTTAAGGATACATATAGTACTTCTTTCCCTTTTGTTTTCAAAGTCTCTTTGGTCAAGTGGAACCTTTTCAGAGTTCACCTTTTCAGGGACATGTGGCATGGCCCAAATCTATGACTGTGTAGTTACCAAAACACACAAGCACAGTTGCACTTTCAACCATGTGTGTTTCTGCAGTCCAGTTTATGCAATGAAAAATGATACAATAATTAAACCAAGGAAATTAATATGATTTCCTTTTAATAATTAACCTTTACAAATGGCAGACATGGGAAAATCTAAAGTCAAAGCTTTTTGCCTAGACTAAAGGTACTTAGCTCCATCAATATGTACTTCCAGTCAGGTAGCCCCTGAGCAATTAGTGTTAATATATTGTAAAGAAATTGACTTTTTGACAAGGAGAAGGGCAGCTTTATGACTCAGCTCACTTAGACCGACATCAAGGAGACTGAAGAGAATAACATTTATCAGAGCTGTCATTGTTAGACTGGGATAAAGGCAATCCTTTTAACTGGAAACTATCACATAAAATAATCTATTAACTCATACCCAGTAGAGTACATCACAACGAGATTTGGAGGAAAACCATTTCCCAACAATTAGTTAAATTAAAATTTGCAAGATCAGCCAATTATAAATGAATTCTAGCTAAACCAGTAAATGTAGTATTCAAAACAATGCTTTCCTCTTTTTCTTTATGTCAAGTCAGCCTATTACTAAAATTCACTCATAAAAAAGAGCTTACAGGAACAAATAATAAAATGTGCGTTCTGTAGATTTCTGACTTCAACGGAGGCAAGAAATCTCTTATAACCAAAGCCAGAGGAACAGTAAAAACCAAACTACTCCTACAGCTGCTTTCTGAGGTGATCCCACTTTCTTATGACAAAACCAATCACATAAAAGATCAGTGTCCTGGCAAACGCTAGGGTGTATCAGGTGGTTATGTATGAAAATTTATTTAACTTGAGTAGGCTGTATTTGTGTAAGTGGAAAATGTATTTCTCCAGAATTTCAGTGTGGAATTCTTGAAGTTTGTCCAGGAAATCTCCATCTGTATTCTCTCAGGAAGTGTCACTTACGATAATGCATGAGCCAGCAAGAGAGATGCTCTGTTGTACCTCACAGTTACAAACAGGAGAGGTGGAGGCTGGGTCTGGGATATGGTGATTATGAGATAGTGGAGTTCAGGATCTTGAAAACAAGCAACAAAACATATGGCAAGATCACAATCATTGCCTTCAGCAAAGCACATTTTGGCATCTTGAGGCATCAGCTTGGAAAAATTCATTGGGAGACAGCGCTGGAGAGAAGAGTTCAGGAGCTGATTGACTTTTAAGAATCACCTTTTCCAAGCTCAAAAATCTCCACATGCAGGAAATCAAGAAATGGCAGGAGGAGCTCATGGCAAACCTCAGACATAAAAAGGAAGCACACATGAGGTCCTAGCAAGGACAAGTAAACAAAACACTGTCTGTGCTGTTGGGATGTGGTTAAGAAAGCCAGAGCCCACTTGGAGTTGAATCTGGCAACATGTATGAAGGGCTTCTAGAGGTATAGCAGCAGCAGAGGGGAAAATGTGGGCCTAGTGCTGAGTGGCACTGGCAGAGATTTAAAGCATTTGTCATATGAGGAGAGGCTGGAGAGAGCCAAAATTGTGAGCACATTCACTCTGATCCATGAGCCACGGAATACTATGCCGCTGTCAGTTTGACATCTAAGTTTTATGTATACATAGTTTATTTCTCTATGGTTGTACATTGTTCTTTTCCTTCAAAGGGGAATTGTATTCAAGCATTATATATTCAAAATCAGAAATGGTATTTGTTTCAGGGTTAGAAAGTAAATATTTATAATTTCTTACTTTACATTTGCCTCTTTTTCTGCATTAGGTCTGAGAAGTTGTTGAAAAGTTTCCTGCAGCCTGAAATGACAGAGAGCCTTGTAAAAAGAACACCCCTATTTTACACCCAAGGAATATTGCTTAATAGGCATTAATCTGAAGAAATATATGGTATGGTAAAGTTTTTGACAGACTACCAACCTTTTAAACACCCAGAGAGCATTTAATTTTTGTCTGATTAGAAGCACCTAATGTCATTGCACATGCTACAATGGAAACTGTAAGACAAATGCAAAGTTTTGGCATCTGTGTTGCCTGTACATATCCTGTAGCATCTGGGGTGGTGTTTGCCACTCTTCTAGTTTCTTGCTGCTCATCCCTGAACATAAGAGCTCGTCCACTTGTTCCTAATTCACCTTTCCTTTCTATCTGGAATGCTCCTACAGAACTTTGTACTGAAAGGACTGGAGTGCAGCTGGACATGAATTTTTTTCCTCTAATTGGAAGCACACTAAAGACATCCATTGGGCAAAACATCACTCTCTTCTATCCAGACAGGCTTGGCTACTACCCTTACAAAAATGAAGTCACAGGAGAGGCATTCAATGGAGGACTCCCTCAACTCTCGCTGCTGGAGAATCATTTAAAAAAAGCCAAAGAGGACATCCAGTTCTACATTCCTTCAGATGAACAGCTTGGATTGGCTGTCATTGACTGGGAAAACTGGAGACCTGTGTGGATAAGGAACTGGGGATCAAAAGATATTTACAGACAGGAATCAATTGAGCTAGTTCAGCAAAGAGACCTCAGCCTATCAGAAGCTGAAGCCAGAACTATAGCTAAAATGGAATTTGAATTTGCAGCAAAATCATTTATGTTAGAAACTTTGAAGCTGGGCATAGAAATGAAACCAAATCGTCTGTGGGGATATTACCTTTATCCAGACTGTTATAACTACGATTACAAACAAAATCCACACAATTATACAGGAACCTGTTTAGATATTGAAATAGACAGAAATAATGAGCTTAACTGGTTGTGGGAAAAAAGCACAGCACTTTACCCATCTGTCTATCTAGAGACAGCCTTAAAATCTTCCAGAAATGCTCAACTCTTTGTTCGCAACAGAGTTCAAGAAGCCATTAGAACTTCCTATGTCTCTAATTCTAGTCATCCCCTTCCAGTCTTTGTATATACACGCCCAGTATTCACAGATGTCTATGAGGAATATCTTTCTGAGGTGAGTGAAGATAGACCTTAAATAGTCCAAATTTATATGGGAAGAAATTACCAGGTGACAATTATTTAGCAAATATACTAACTTGCATCAGAAAAAAGTCTGCAATTTTGTACAAAAATTAAATTAATCCGTCAAAGAAATTTGACCAAACAAAGCACTAAGAGATCTTTTTTCAAACCTTGCTCATTGTACTATTCAAATAATGTTTTATTCTCTCAGTTGTCCTCACAGGTAACAAAGTATCACAAAGCTGGAAAACATATTTAGCACATTTAGGCAGAGGAAAGAAATACAAGTAACGTCTTTCAAAGAGAATTAGTAATACTGGGCTTACCTAATGCCTACTTTTTAGGTTGTAAGAAAAAAAAACGCAATAATACAAAATCTTTCTTTCCTCAAAAAGTGTTTAAAGCTAGTGAGAAAATTCTCTCCTTAGTTGTACTCAAGTAGCTTTTTAAATGGTATTTCAGCATGTCACAGGTCAGTTAAGGTTAGGCTTTGATTAAAATCCAATCATTTTATTGCAGTTCTGGCTATACTTTTCCCTTCACATTTTTATAGACAGCCACCCTATCAGAGATACCACCAGTCTGGGGAACCTCTACTTGGTTCCTCAGCCCACGAGGAAGGGGAAGCTGGAGGCTGTGGTCCTTGTGATGGCATTTTGTCTGGTGTCCTCCCACATTCTGGACAGAGCATTAGCAACTGTTGTCCTCAGCTCTGTGGATGCTTTCAGGGAGTAAGGGGTAAATCCAGGGGGCCCTGCTCAGATCCTAATTAATAATTTCAATCCTATAATATTTACATTAATCCTTTTTTTGTGTTGTGCTCCAGAGTAAGTTACTTTTTTATTGTTCTTTTCATTATCATAGTTCTCTCCCATCCTATATCGGCCTTAACATTTTGCTAAGACTGGGCTACTAGCTGACCCTAAAAGGAGAACTGAACAGAAAAAATTTCCCAAATCAATCTCTGTAAAAGATCAGAGACATTCTCTGGAAAAGTGATATTCCTATTGTTGAAAGCTCTTTCTCTTGCTGCTTTTCTGTTTTAGCACCTTCTAGTAACAGAAATTAACTTGAGAAAAAAAAAAAAGAAAAGAAAAAAAAAAAGCAAGCTTTAACATGGTTGGAGGAGTGTTTGTCATATGCCTAACCACTGGCTCAGTTTCACAGGCTTGTTTTTCTAACCAGATGACATATATAAATTGGATATTGTTGGCAACATTTTCTGGCAACCTGTGCAATCCAATCCCAGGATAAAATCGTGCAATTGAGAGCAGAACATTTGCATTGTGTATCATTGCTTGCTGTATTCAAAGTAGTTATTGTGGATATGCCATTTACTATATGCATTTTATCATTTGCCTTTATGTTATAGGTTACTTACATTTGTATGATTCTTTGCACATTTTGCCTCAGGAGGACCTGGTAAATACCATCGGAGAATCTGCTGCGCTGGGTGCTTCTGGAATTGTGATCTGGGGTGATTTAAATTTAACACAAAATAAGGTATGCCAAATCAATTATTACATGACATTTTTAAGCAGAAATAAAATGAAAAGGATGTAAAGCATTATGATAATTTACGTTGTATCTTCTACTTTTAAAATGATGACTCCATATTGCTAGCAGATTTTTTCAGTCAAAACCAAAGCACATCTGAGGCTTTTTAAGGTCATCATTGACTGTACAGAACAGGAGTTCAAAGTATCAGTAATGTTGGCTCTGGGTAACTGGTCAAGCTACTAGGACAATTGTAGGCAAGTTATCACTTCTTTAATTAATATAAGAAACAATTCCTATATCTTCATTGAATTCCAGTCATGAGATAAATAAAAAATTACTTGTGCTTGCTCAGAACAATATTTAAAAGACCCTTCTGCTTTTTGAAGTGGTGCATGTGGAAATGATATTTCAAACACTAGGAGGAGTCAGTCTGTAAAAGTTCAGGCCTAGCCTGTTCTGTGCATTGTAAGTACTACTTTGATTTGTTTCACTGTATGAAAGATCTGAGTCAGAAGAGGAAAAAACTCTAGTTTGTTTAAGGAAGGTTCCCCTTCCTTAAACAAACTAGACTTTTTCCCTCTTCTGACATAGTTTGAGAAACATTGTTACAAGGATGTTCCAATAATTCTTTCCAGGTAGTTCATTCATAACCACGTAAGTTAGATATAACAAACTATTGTATGGGAAGACTCCTGTGAAGTCTTCTGAGTGCAAAGAACTGCGATGCTTCATCCCTGCCAGATCTCCTGTCACAGAAAGCATGGCCAAATAAACCTCCACAGCTCTGTAACATTCTCATTCCTCAAAGCATCCCACTTCGACTTTTTTTTCTGTGCCTGCCTTTGAGAAAGGATATCAGTTGTACCTGGAACTTTTTTGCCCATTATCTCAATATCAGAACATAGACGAGCAGCAACTTTTATTGTCTGAACTTTGAGATTCCAGTGAGAAAAAGGAACTCTCCACAGCCCAGTCAAACTATGTATTTGTGCACTAATTGCACCTGATTTATTACAGCTTTTACAGTCACTAGCCTTTCAGCAATTGGATATTACTGTAAGCCTCACTTCTGCATCAACCCAAATTTCTTGGAAGTATTTTTATATATACCTAAAAGAAAACAAAAAACCCTATGTATATCTCAGATTCAGCAAAGTGATCTTCATGGGTATAAATATTAGGTGTATCTACATGTATTGGGCAAATGCCCATAGTGTCAGGAACAAAGAGAGAGTTCCCAAACCATCTGGTTATTAAACAGTGCCAAGAATGCACAGAATATATGCCAATTTCATGATCAGTTAGAATGATCAATTTTCTTAGCATACTTTCAATTTGACCATCCGACCACAATTATTTTAATTCAAAAGTGCCATGAAAGCTCCCTACCCTGTAGCCAAGATATTCAGGTTAGGGGAAAGCTGAAAAGTCTCACAGAGATGACGTGATAGAAAAAGTATTTTTTTAGGCTGAAGAAGTAAGGTTTTTTCCCAAGATCCCTTCAAACTATTTGAGTTCCTATTAAAAAGAAACTTCAATCCTTCATGAAACTTCTTTAAATGCATCTGATCCAAAAAGCTACCTGAAATATAGAGATAAAATGCAAGCTTAAAGACAACTGCTTTCTGATGTGCTTTTTGTAACATCACCAGCAACTATACAACATAAATTTGCTGTGATCCTTGAATTTTTTAACAGCTTCTCAGATAACCTTGCTTCCAACAACAAGTTACAGCTATTATCAAATCCTCAGGGGAAACATTTATAGATATACACTGCAGTATTGTTATTAGAATGACAGCACTTTAAATTTTAGTAATTTTAATGGTTTCCATACTAAACTGTGGAAGTATAATGCTCTTTTCACAGAACACCTGTAGAACTCTGGACAACTACCTTAGGAGGACTTTGATTCCATACCTCATCAATGTCACAATGGCAGCCAGAATATGTAGCCAAGTGCTATGCCAAGACTCTGGTGCTTGTGCACGAAAAAAATGGAATTCCAATGACTATCTTCACTTGAACCCTGAGAACATTGCAATTCAAATGACAAAGGACGGAACATACACTTTACAAGGGCAACCATCGTACCAGGATCTGCAAATATTCATAGAAAAATTTGATTGCCATTGTTATGCAGGGCACAGCTGTGAACCTAGAGCTGATATAAATGACATCCATTACCTCCATGCTTGCATTTCAGAAGATATTTGCATTCAGATATCCTCAAATTCACTTTCTAACATAGAAGTCTCTGAAGAAAAGATCCTGTCTAACAGAACTGCATTTTCATTTACCTCCGAGAGTAAGGTGACATTATCTACACATCCTGAAAGAGATTTCCAATCTACCTTTGGAAATAATATACTTAATATAACAACTGCAGAATATAACACTGTTACAGCTGCCAGTAGCTATGATTTAGAAGAAAATGATACTCGTACTTTCAGTAGCTCTTCATCCTATAAGATAAGGATGTTTGATCTGTTTCACTTAATTCTACTTTTGAGAATCTTAATACAAATGACCCATGAAAGTGAGAATATTCTTTTCCCTGTATGCATTTGAAAATCTAAAGGTTTTACATACAAATCAAACAAAATAGTTCCTGCAAGGTTTATGATCTTATCTGAATCAGGTAACCTTTTCTAATCTGTGGGTGACACTTCTGCTTGAATGCATTTCTTCAGTTCAGTTCTATAAACTACTATTTGTGCCAAAGATTATTGGTCTATGTGTACTGACTATACCATGAAAAGCTAATCCAAAAAAAGAAATATTTTTTACAGTTTACATTTTTAACCCTTATATTTGGGAAAAAAAATGTTGGCAATGCTTTTTTGTGTACTTTAAGACAGTTAAATATATGGTAAACATACATAATAAGTAATCCGGTTTCATTCTTGCTCTCTGCAAGAATTAATTTCATTTCACATGAATGGAATTAGCTCTTAAAAATATTTGGCTTAACTTTAGATCTGTGGGACTCCGAAGTATGAAATTAATCTGATTAATGTTCCTTCACTTTTCACAAAACTTTTAGGGATCCTGTAGTTGTTATTTTAATTAAATATATTTGTAATTCTTCAAAAGATTCTAACTTTTAGTGTAAACATTGATTTTGAATATTACAGCTTCATTATTTAAAATTTGAGCTGTAGCATTTACTCTTTCTTCTCACAAACCCTCTCCCTCATTTCAGACGTCCCTTTCTTGTTTTCCAGTTGTTTTGTCTTGCCAATACTCACAACTCATCTGCTCTGCCTGTGAACTCCCTGCCAGCACTGGTCACCAGTCCTAGTTTCTCCATCCAGACATCTCTAGGACCTGGATAGGGCTGTATGTGCCATTTGGACAAAAGTCTGTGCATGGGACTTCATGCCTCAGTATTTCCTGAGAAGTCCCTTTGGCAGAAATCAGTTTGCTCTGCAGGAAAACCCAGTAGTGGAGGCAGAAAGATAAGAGTCACTGGGGACCTGAGACTCCCTTTATTCATTTCCCATGGTCCCCAGTCTCAGGACCACCTTTTTGATTCAGTTTGCTGACACAACTGAAAGTATTTGCTTAACACTATTCCTTTGCCAAAAGAAGTGTGAAAGTAGCAGAGATACCTCAAAGAAAACTACTCCCAGCATCATACTAGGAGTCTAGTTATGATTAACATATAGTCAGTTTAAGCATTTAAAAGCAATTAACTGCCATTTATTTGATAAAATAACCTTTTCAAATTATTATGTCAGATGCTTAATAGACAGTTGGCCTTCTGATGGGTAAAGAGTGGCTGCTGGCATGGATACATTAAAAATCTCCCTAGAGCTAGGTATGATCTACATAAATAATTCACCACCTCCCACAGATACAGCTTGCCTCACTAATGAAAATAACCAGGATTTCAATACAGTGGCCATTTACTTATAAAAAGTTCATTCTTTAATTTAGCAGAAAACATGTATTATATCCATTCTCTTTGAATTTTCAGGTGGTTGGTCATAACAGAGATGCAGAAAAATAGATGAAGCCTTTAGACTTAACATGGAGAAATAATATTTTATGGCTTTTGGACAGCAAGTTATCAAGAGGAAGTGACAATTTTCTCATCCCAGTTACAGTGACAAGTCCACGAGTCAAAGCTATTTCTGCCATTAATGTTTGTCCTAGGTTGCAATATAGATGTAGTTAAATATTCTATTACCACCAGCTGTGGGCCGTTAGCTGCTATCAGCTGCTAATGACCCACTCCGGATGACAGGCAATGGGCCATCAGGGACCCACCGTGTGACTCATGGACTTATCCCATTGTGAGATGCTCTGCCGAGGAGGGAGGAGCCAGGTGTTCCCACCTGGATATAACCTGGCCCTGGAACTGCCTGAGCTAGCCCCTGTCTACTGGGTTCCCAGAGGACCAGAGCTACCACTGGATCTTCAGCTGGAGACTAGACCTTCACAGGATCACCGCTTCAACTGGACTACTTCAGTTGGACTGCTACTACCACCCTAACAGGGTGTTAGGTTGTATCTGACTTTGTCAGTGCTTTTCCTTGTATTATTTCACTTATTTTTAATTTCAATCTTGACTTGTGATCTCCCACTGGTTTGTTTTCAAACCAACACAATGTTCCAAGTGGAATCATGAATAAAAAATATAAATGTAGCAGATTTTTCAGCACAAAAGAAACCATCTAGTTTCGATCACCTTTGCAAAAACATGCTTTCTTCACTGCAGCTTTGATATTGGTTATTTCATCCTGGGTAAAGAAAAGGCATGGTATCATAACTCCTGTGCCTGAACTCCCTTCACACTGCATTTGTGATAACTATCAAAGGGT
Source organism: Lichenostomus cassidix (assembly GCF_008360975.1). NCBI lineage: Eukaryota > Metazoa > Chordata > Aves > Passeriformes > Meliphagidae > Lichenostomus > Lichenostomus cassidix. Next base: position 20,928,437 of record NC_139480.1, on the reverse strand, counting down.
TTCTAAAAGCTGGAAACATCACTGGTAACACCTAAGCAGAACTTGTATAACTCACATGAAATTCTATTTTTTTTACAACACTTTAACACGGCTGAGCTGAAAGATACTGGATCTGTAGCATTTTGTGGTAAGACAGCTTGCAGGTTCACAAAATTCACAAGTCTTGCTGTGAATAATTTTGACTATCAGCCAGGTAATAGCAAGCAGAACATTTGTGATGGTTCAAGCAGGAAAACACCAGAAAAGGATGAATGAGAAGTTAAAATCACAGAAGAGTTGAAACAGAGCACCCAGGACCTCCCAATGGATGCAGAGGAAGTGAACTGCAGAAGTGAAAGAATGAAGCAGTGGGGAATGTGGACACACCAGTCTCTTCCCACTCAACGGTTTTTATCTACCTGGTACTTAATATTGACAACTTTTCCCCAAGACTCACTGTAAAGATAAAGGAACACATTAACTGATATGTTAGACCTATTTATCTGATCCCATCTCTTTTTTTCTTGAGACCAGCCAGGACCAGAAAAGTAAAAGGAAGATGAGAGGAAAGCAGTCTATTGCAATAAACTGCCTTCCTAAGCTGCATGTGTAAGTAGCTATCTTCCTTGTGCTCTGATGCCCCATGCTTTGCCAATCACCTTTCAAATGTTGATTCAGGATTATTTATGTTACCTAAGTGTATCTGCAATTCATGCTTTAAATCCTACGAACTTCAGGCTCTAAGTCTGCTATGTGTTAAATTACAGTATTTTCCAAATATATTATTTTGCTCTGTATTATATCTGTCTTACCTATGTTCTATGATAAAGAGTCACCACAGAGTCAATGAGTCTCCATAGAGTAAAAGGAAAAAAAGAAGGAAAGGAGTGCTATGCCTTGTATTGCTGATGACTATCTTGTGTTCAAAGCCAAACTTATATTCTCCTAAAGAGGACTCCCTTCCAAAGAGATTTTCTTCCATTCACTGTATTTCCTGTACTCATTAGTTAGCCTTTTAGCTTTCATTTCTTGCATTCTTGTATTTTTCAAAAGAATAAATGCTAGAGGAACAGTTCACTTTGATTGCCATTCATTATTTTGTATTTCTCCTTTCTAGAGAGAACTCAGGCTGGCAATACTTAGGGAGAGGGAAATGCTAGAGTGGGTTTGATGAAAGGGTCTGTTTAAGTGAAAGCAGTTTAATACTCTCCTTTGATGTTTTGACACTTTGCTAAAATTTTAATTGAAATTCTGCTTCTCTATCTGAATAATCTGGATCTAGTTAATTGTATTGCTTATTCTGGGACACACAAAGATATTGGTACTTGAAAGAGAGATGGCAATTGGCACTTAAAGAATCTGAACAGAATGAAAACAGTTTAGTCCTCGCCTTACCTTTTTTTTGCTTTTCTGTGTTAGAAATAACAAGATGGAGAGATATTTTGAGAGGCCAGTAAGATCAGTTTGTAGACAGCCTAGGATGTGACTAGCATCCCAAACAGTTCAGCAAAATTTGCTTTATTCCCTGCATCACACTGGGGCACCCTGTTATATATACATACCAGCAAAGAATTGTACGGAAGATTTCAGACTTGTGCAATATGTACTAGACAACTTCCAGACAGATTAGACTTCTACATGTACCAATCCATCACTTTTCAATACAAACAACAAGACAGTAGACACAGTTGCATAATTTTAAAACACATTTTGTTACTGATGAGCTTTTTAAGTTCACAACTAAATTTCATCCTTTAAGCATACACACCTAAAACTTACTTGAAAGATTTTTTCACACTGTGCTTGTGCCAGCTCTTTTGCACTGGCAGATAGCCATTCTGTCAAAGCAGAACAGCCTGCAAAATCAGGGCATGAAACTTCAAGTTGGATTAATGGGTTTCATTAAAAAAAATAACCTTGATTAAAAAAAAGTTTATTGCGTGTCTTAAAAAATTACTGCTTTATTTAATGATGTCACTCTTCCTAAAGACTCTTTTTTTGTTGTTCTGTCTCCGTATTTTTTTCTCCCGTGCTACTGAAAAATATTGTATAGGTGGCTGGAAACAGATTAAAAAAGTTTACTAGTCTAACTTCATCCCTCACCACTTTAAAATGATTCTCAGTGTTTGGCTATCCCAGACCTCCCTGTCTGTTAATCTAGAAATACTCCACTGAAAATTAACCCTGCATCACAGTATTTTTCATTAGGATGATAATCCAGTAAACCTGCTGTATTCAAGATCAATTCTAAGCTTTTGTGTATACCAGTCAAGGATCAGGGACTTTACAGAATAATTCTTTCACATAGCTGTTCTGAACCTCTTGCAGCTATTCTTCACTGTCACTACCACTCAGGACTTCAAATGCTTTCCACATTTGTTGTCCTCTTGTTATATACAATAAAGGGAAAGAAGGTATCAATATTAGCATCCTTAAGGGAATAACTTTGGATTTAATTACGTTCAGTAATGTGTTACCACCATCATGGTATATTGATTACAGTTCTCCTTGGTCAGTAGTAATTAGATGACATTTTTCAGTGTATGCTTGTATAAGCCTTGGTTTATAACTGATAAGGTATTTTATTGATTATTAATCAGACACAGTATGAAAATTAATGTGGATCATTACTTTATATATTCAACTGACATTTTGTCTCTGTGCACACAATTCCAGAGGGTGGTGTTCAGCACCATACATATGTTGACTCTAGACAATATGCAGTCACCTGTCTCTGCCTTTGTTTTCATACCAGGAAATACATTTATTCAACAGAACTCTTCAGGATCCTGTAGAACAAATATACCATATGTTGGCAGTCTCATGAAGCACACTGCTCCCTCAGGCTACTAGCAGGTTGAGACAAGACAACAGCTTGCCTGTGTCAAGTGATGATTTCCTGAGGCAGGAACAAAATAACCACCCATTTAAAGGGAGGCTAAGGGCACCCTGCAGTTCCACAATAATATGGTTAATGTCACAACAAAGCACAAAGTATTTTACTGCTGGGACAACCAGCAATTAAGGGCACTAGACTAGTAACAGACTTAGGTTGTCTATAAATACTAGGCACTATTTCAGGATGAACTGCATACACCAAGTTTAGGTATCCAAATTTTTGAGTTAAAAACCTTAATCTGCCACTATTACAGTCCTTACAGAAATCCTTCTTCACCTTTTCCCTCACCAGAGCATGACAAGAATTTAAGGTACATACTAGAGCCTCGGGGGCTGCAGCCAGCAGAGGGCACAGACGATACATGCAGACGCTGGCAGGTACCTCACAAGGCTTTCACTGAAAAGTTCAACAGTCTTTCTGTTCCCTTCAGCAATGCAGCTCTTTGCCTCTGGCCTACAAACAGAAAAGATGACTAGTCACTCCCTAACGGAGTGCCTCATTAGCAGAAAAGATGCATGACTTATTCTACAGGTTTTTTTCTCCAAATATCTGGCATATCAGGACAAACCTGAGTATACCAGTGAGACATTACTTCTTCTCATGCTCTCTTCTCTGGAGATTTCATTCAGCTGAAGGCTCCTTCTCCTTCAGATCTACCCAGGGAGGTGGTTGAGTCACTATCCGTGGAAGTGTTCAAGAAACGACTAAATGTGGCACTTAGTGCTATGGGCTAGTTTAGAAGGTGGTGATCAGTCAGTTTGGACTCGATGGCCTTGGATGGCTTTACCAATGATTCTGCAGCTGGGCACTGCATGGTCCCATAACACTGCTAAACTGGTCCTGAAGTGTGTAAAACTCAATAGAAAAGACAGAAAAGTAAAATACTTTATCAATGGTTATACGTTTCCCAGGAAAATTAAGTGCCTTGTCTGTCTACAGCCACAGAGGGTAACAGGATAGCCCTAAGCTACAAAAACCACTGTCCTCTGAGTTGCTAATTGTAGCAAGGCAAAAATAAGTTTACATACAATATTCTATTACCAAACATTCTGAAAAATAAAGAATGCCTTTTATAATCACACAGTTTTGCAAAAGATACAACAGTTTTTAAAACAATGTAAGAGAACTTTGAACTTGGACAAACCCCCAAGACACTGTAAAAGACTTCAGTCACTGTACAACTAAATGACTGTTTTAGACTCTGTCTGTGCATCTTCTGCCAACCTTTCATGAGGATATGCCTGAAATGTATTTTTTCAGACTTTTACTATATCTACAATATATTGTTAATTAAACTTCCATCACTATGATACTCAAGCACTACTGAAAAATTTAGTATTTCTTGCAAAAATAGAGGCAGCTCAATTTTATGAGTTGACCCCCATGCAATAATCAGAACCACTTCATTCCAGAAATCACTCTCACAAATTCATTGTCTTTATTTTTCACATCAACAGCTGAGTGATATATGCAGATGGGGGAATTTTACGGCAGCCAGAAACATTTCACTTATTCACCCAAAATTCAGTAATTGCTTTGGCCGAAACAAGTTTTTAAAAACTGTAAGATATATAGCAGAAAAATGAAATGTTGGTGATTTGCCTGTGAATTATTTCCCATTCCTTTTACCCATTCAACCAGAATAATCCATTTCATCAACGTCAACTTGTCCACCCATTTCCCCAGTTACATGTAGAATAAATAGTAAACTGTCCAGGAAATTTGTGACTGCTGGTGAGGATGCACCTACGTACTGAGCAGCCATCTGGCTGCTACTCAGAGACAAGTAAATGAGCAGAGTTCTGCTACACTCTCTCTCCACACAGGAGCTGACCAGGTTCCTTTCACTCTGCCACCAATTTTCAAGAAACTTCAAGCACTTTGAAACTGCTGGAGACACTATCACCGCCTCAGTTTTAAGAGCAGCATTCAAAATTCTGGCTCGACCCAAACTACCAATGCTTGGGAACAGCATTAGGAGAAATGGACTACCTGTAGCCAGAACAAAACCTTATGCTACCAGGAAAAAAATAGGCAAAAAAAAAGGAAAAAAAAAACCATCAAAAAACCAAGCTTTCTTTTGTTTGTTTGAGACTTGCCACTGAATATGAAATCTGAAGCAAAGCAATCAGATTTATGAAAAGCAAGGAAAAATATTTCCCTAACATTACCACTGAGTGGCAGGGCCAGCTCCAGTGTCCAATTTAATTTTGGAAATGTGCAATTAAATTTAAAAGAGTAATAACTCAATACTTTTAGAATTACACTATGAGTCATTTTGACTATCTAAAACAAGGGCATGAAAACCATGACGTTTTTCACCTCTATAGCTAGCCCACAACCAGCTGCCCTTGAGAGCAAAGTCTCAAGAGCTTCCAGATTTTGTGGTCCAACTAACATAAACAGTGAAGTTTTATCACAAACGGCATTCTCTAAATTTCTGAATTATGTCTCTAGAAAGACCAAGAAAACAAAATTTCAAAATGCTTTGACGAATGTGCTATGTTCCAACAGTACAGGTATCCACACTAAATGTGTATGGGCCTTGCTTACACCTGTATCAATGTCCTTCATCAACCAACCCTACCAGCACCTGTAACCTTTCCAGAGCATCAAATTTTAGTAACAAGTTCTGAGACTGGCAGATGGATCCAGAAGAAGCGTTAGCCCTGTGTTTATGGGTAAAACAAGCCTTTCTCTAATGCTCTGCAGCAAGACCATATGCTAAATGTTGTCCATCCAGTGCAGGCAGACGATTCTTGGTGAAGGGGCATGTCCCATCATTGACCACAACACAAACCCACCATTACAAGCATGCCTTGAGGCAAGGAGTCATACTAAGGGTGATTTTCCAAAAATTGTCACAGCAGAAACGAAATAAAACCATGGCAAGCCCTGGATCTGAACGTCGGTCGCTACAAAATGAACAATTCAAGCAGTTTCGTGGGAACAGCGGCGGCCCTAACCTAGGGGTGCGAGCACTGCCATCACTGGACGTGACGAACCTACAAAATCGGTCCTGTCCGGCAGCCCAAGCCCACGGCAGCAGGGCTGTGCCAGGCCGTCCCATCCTGCCACACCCCAGGGGCCAGCCGGTCCCTCCCGGGATCCCCGCGGAGTCCGGAGCCGCCCTACCGCTCCCTGGGCTCGCGGTGCCTCCATGCGCCGCCTCGGCCCCTGAGGACCGTGGCACTCCCCGCGGCCCCGCTCGTCACCCCGTGTGGGAGCCGCGCTATCTCCTCCGCGGCTCCATCACCTTCCCGGGCGCTCAGGGCGGCCCGCCCTCGGGCAGTGCCGGCCCCTCCCGGGGCACTAGTGCCGCTCCCCGCCCGGCCCAGTCCAACCCGGCCCGCCTCGGCCCCGCCCGGCCCCGCCCGGCCCGGCCCGGCCCGGCCCAGCGCAGCCCCCGCCCCTGTCTGCGGCGAGTGGCGGCGGGAGAAGGGCGGCGGCGCCGTCACGTGAGGCCCTGCCTGGCGCTCCGCTCCCCGCGCAGCCCCGCCGCCGCCAGCGCCAGCCCCGGCCCGAGCCCCGCCGCCGCCTATCCTCGCCTCGCCTCGCCTCTCCTCGCCTCATCTCCCCCGGCGCTCCCATGCCCAGCAGCGAAGCGGTGCCGCTGGGGCTGGGCGCCTGCCGCAGGTCGGGCGCGCTGGGCGGGATGCTGTCGCTGGTGGCGCGGCTGCTGGAGTGGCTGCGCTCGCTGTTCTGGAAGGAGGAGATGGAGCTCACACTGGTGGGGCTGCAGTACTCGGGCAAGACCACACTGCTCACCGTGCTGGCGGTACGCGGCCCCCGGCCCGGGGCGAGGCAGGGCGGTGCGGTGCGGAGCGGAGCGGAGCCCCCGGCGGGGCAGGGCCGCGGGGTGGGGCGGGCGCGGCCGGCCGGCGGGGCTGCTCCTTTCCCGGCAACAAGTGCGGGCTGCGCTGCGGCGCCCGCGGCCAAGCCGCCGCCTGCCCGGAGGTCCCGCGGCGATGCGGTGGGATGCGGCGGGAGGGAGGGAGTAAGGAAGGGCAGGCAGGCGGGGGAGAGTATGAGGCAGCTCTTGCATCGTTTGCAACCTCGAGAATTTCACAGCAGCAGACGTGTGTGTGGAAGTGTTTGTAGAGGGAGACAGAAGATGTCTCCTGGGTCTGGCTGCAGAGCGTGCCCATCTTGGAGCAGATCCGTGGGCATGGGCTCTTGCTGTGATTCAGAGTTGGCTTTTCATGTCCAGTGTATCCCAAAATAATACATTGTGCATCCCCCAAGGACATAGCTTGCCCATTACTGTATTCTATCCTCCCATCAGTTGCATCAATACTAATGTCTCCCACAATTCCTCCATAGCTCCTTCCCAGCATTCAAGTCTGATGCCAGCATTCTGTTCCCCCCCTGGTGATGGCCTTGCAGACTCTCTGTTGCTGACACCTGCCATGACATCTTCTCTGTCGCCATGCTGACATTCCTCATCTTTGTTTGCTGTGCCCTCCAACCTGCATTTAGGTCCATACCAAAGTTTCGCTTTCCATCAAAAAATGGAAATAAATATATATGTATGTTATCTTTGCTTACTACTAATCATGAAGCTTAGTGCATATCATTTTGTGCAAGGTGGTATTGCTTGTGAGGTGTATCACAGCTTCAGCTGCTACAAGATAAAAATTGCCAGATGTTCTTCAGCCATTGTCTTGAAAAGCTACTAGATCAGGAATCAAAACCACACTGGGAGATGTGTTGGCTAAAGTCAGAGAGATTGAGACAATGGAGACATCAGTATATGATACAAATAAGAATTTGTAAATTGTTATGGATTAAGGGAAAAAATAGGAGATTATGCATTAGAGTGAATGAAGAAGCGGAGAGAGAGCAGGAGAAAAAGGATTGGGGTAGAACAAGTGCCCAGTAAAAATATGTTTTGGGTGACATCAGCAATCAGTAAACAGAATATACCTGTAGCTGGTATTTTAGTTGGTTTGTTAGGCACTCAGGTGGTCTTGGTAAGAGAGGCCTCAGTGCTTCTTATGCCGATTGGAAGTGTTCATTTTCCAAGGGCAGGCCTTGGTGAGGAATGGGGAAAAGGCATGACAAATTACATTGCTTCTTGGGTTCTTTTCATGAACAGAGCAAAGAAGAACACAGTGGTTCAGAGACCTCAGTAGTGCGTGGTGTCAGACTTTGTGTGTAACTGTGTGTCCACTCCCTTGTACTATACCTGCCATGGAGTGGCATCATAGGTGTTTGTGTCTCTGATGTTAATACCTTGAACACCAGAGCACACCTGTAACTGCAGGTCTGATTTTCCCAGCAACTGTTACTTCATAAGAGTATTCTACAAGGCATTCATGTTTTGTGACTTAGGGAGGGTCACATTGCAGGTTTTGTAGCTTTTGGATTTCTCAGTCTGGAGATGACATGCCATGATACTCACCAAAGAAAGTGGTTGGAGAATTTTGAAAAAAAATAGGATAAGGCAATGAATAATAGTTTACTCTTGAATACTGTTGATATGGGAAGGGCAAACAGATTGGGAACTCTATGTATGTTTGTGAATATGTGGCTAGAGTGTGACAAGATGAAAATAACTGTTGCAAAATACAGGCTACTTAGAATGCAAGCTGCAGTGGATCAAGAAGAAATGGTTTTGGAAATTACTATTTTTTTTTCACTTTGTAAGAGCATTCAGAGATCCTGTGATGCTAAGATTGAATAAACAGCCTTTGAGACAGTCTCTGCTCTCAAGAGTTGGAGCCATATTCAGTCCTTTGTTGCCTTTTACTGTGGACATGCATTGAAATAATGGAGTACAATCTGGTCCACAGTTGATATGGTAAGGGGCAATAACAATGTTCATTATCAGTTCAATATTCAGAAACTTTTAGAGGACATTGCAGACTTCTTAGAGTCAGTTATTTTTCATCTGTGTTGGCATGTGATTTTTTTTTACTGAAATACGACAATAAACTTTTGCACTGCCTAAATATTCACAAAAATTAGGTAAAACTTAGGAAGCACAGTAGTACAGACCTTGTTACTTCATGGTGGTTAGGCAGTTACAACACTTGAAACAAAGCACAATAATCAGGGCTCTTGGACTAATGTGGGCAAAAGATTCAATCTATTGCTTTATTTTCTTCACTGTGTGGGAAAATGAAGAATGATAGACATAATACTTTCTTTGTATCTGGTTCCATTCAACCAGAAAGGGGAAATTTTAGAGGAAAAGACTAAAGACCAGTGAAGGGGATGCTAATTCTTTACATTCTATCCCCAATACCCGAGCAGTTATGGTGGTTTGGTTTTTTAAATAATTTTTGTCTTCCAGGTTAGCATATTACATATGATATATAATTTGCTGACAGGTGAGGAATCCTGACTTTCTATAGCCTCCTGAGTCAGCTCTCTGGTTTTCCAGGCATTCCTGCCCTTGAGTAATAATTCTACATTTTCAGTGTTTATGTGTTCATATGAGTTTACATGTTAGTCTTCCACAAACACACGCGCTATTTAACAAAGTCCAATATTTGACTGAACAGCACCCTGTGAGCTAAACCATAGCACTAAGTGCCATATCCAGTTGGTTCTTGTGCACTTCCAGGGATGGTGACTCCATTTTCCTGGGCAGACCAGTACCTGATACACAAGGTGGTTACTGGTTGGCTTTGCTTGACTACATCCAGTTAAAACCTTCTGTCGGTGCTGGGTATGTGTATTTGTATGAAACTGCAGGTGCTTTTGTCTTCACTTTTTTTTTCCTACTGCTGTTGACAAGTTACTGAAGCAGGGAAGAAGAGAGGAAAAAAGGAGACAAAAGATAGTGAAGATGTGTAGTACAGAATTTAGCAAGAAGATTCTCATAAATAAGGTTGAAATTGATGGAATTTGTTTCTTGACTGAAGGATCTAATACCAAACTCTGAAATCCTTGTGATACAATCAAGTAACTGTCAAAAGTTATACAGCTTTTAAAACCCCAGATTAACAGTTATTGACCTTAGATTGTAAAGGCAAACTGAAGCCAGAGTGTATTCTCACTCCACTGCAAACAAGGAAGAGTTTCAGAAATCATACAGCTCCCAGGAATAGCCCTGGAGGGGTAGACTGAGAGACACTTTGCTGTTCCAGTGCACCCTGGAGCTCTGATTCTCTATTTCTCAGATGAGAGGGAACTGATGGAGCATGGCTGCATCCTGCCTTGTCTACATACTGGTATTTTCTTCCAAGAAAACTCCCAGGGCACGTGGGTTGAGGAGGTGAACGTGGGCAGATAGATATGGAATGGCAGTGGCAGTTCCATAAGGTCCTGCTTTCCTTGCTGGGTGACTGGAAAACCAGAAATGCTGTGTATGTTGCAGAGAGTGCCTGGGCCTCTGTGTGGACATAAGTGACTAACTGCCTATTTTACTGTACCATGTCCAGGAGACACAATAGCTTGGTAATGATACATTTTCAAAAGGAAGAATGAACGAATTACCTACTTAGTTCTCAGTTTTGTCTTTATCCTCAAAGGCTGTCTTCTGTGGTGGGTGGAAGTCTGTAAGATTCCCATTGGCATGATGAGAAGTGTCTCTGTTGTGAAAATATTTCTTTGAACTGGGGGAGGAGGCAGCACTTTGGTTTTACGTTTGGGGTTTGAGGCACTCTGAATTTTCTTTTTTCCTTGTATTTTCTGTTTTAATGGCATTCTCTTAGCTCTGCAGCAGGATTCCTCTGCTGTCACCTATGCAGAAGAAACAAGTCTGCACATAGTACTCTCTACATGAGTAGTCCTTCACTGTTTTTATAGTTGGAATTAAACTATTGGTAACAGTAGTGAGAAACTACAGGGAAAAATCATGGTGTGGTCAGTTTTATACTATTTTATCATGTTGGGGGTAAGACTAGGTGACCTTTGAAGGTTTCTTTTAGTTCAAATCATTCTACAATCCTATATTTTTGCTGTGCTGCCAAAGGATCAGATGAAGAATTATCTGAAGTCTCGTGGTTTCTGGGGTGATCTTGGTTGCTGAATAGAAAAAAAGATCATTTAAGGGGACTGAAATGAACAGTCTTCCTTGATGTGACAATGCAGTAATTGAAGTGCTGCCCAATGCTCTTGCTGAAAATTAATGTGGTGTTTTACAGTGTTGTAAAATAAAGTTTTTTAGATTGTAAATGTGAATCTTTCTTGTATCTATCAACTGTTTTATAATAAATATAATTTTGGTTTTATATTCTAGTCGGGGCAGTTCACAGAAGATATGATTCCTACAGTGGGCTTCAATATGAGAAAAATAACAAAAGGAAATGTTACCATAAAGGTAGGTGTGCATGTTTGAATTAATACAGAGGGACTAAATAACACAGTAATTTCAACTGGAAATATGAAAGACGGGAAATTTCTTTTAAGATTATAGGATCCTTTATCTGTTCCTCTAGCTCCACAGTAACTTTTTTTAAAGCAAATAGTCATATAGTAATATATTTCTCTGTTACATTAGTCTGTTTGAGTTAATTATATTCCATGCCAGACAGAAGCTTTGTTGCACTTTTTTGATTTAGAAAGGTCATAAAATGTGGAGATACTGAGGTAGCTGAGTGGACTCCTGTGGGTGTAGCTGTCTCCTCTCTCCCCCTCAGCCCCCTCCTCCCAAATGTAAGTGAAATCTGGAGCCACTTGACTCCTAACTTAGGCATCTCAGTGGAGAATGTGGTTTTAGCTCACACGTTATCTATGCTGAACTAGAACATCTATCTTAAGTCAGTTATCAGGGAACTGTCTCTTAGAGCTATAGAGACACATAGTCATCAAAATTAAGATAAATCACTCCAGTAGCATTAATGCTCTGTGTGTTGTTTGATTGTGGAGGGAGCCTGGTTGATTAGTCTTGATCAAATTCACAACTTCTAGCTAAAATTAGGTTGAGTCTTGATTTTTGTCTTTACTTTGACTTTTCCCTCCTTTTCCATAAAATGTTAGTTTTTTTTCTCCCTCAGTTCTACAGATACTCTTCCTCTTGTTTCGTATGACTCCTAGACCACTGATCAAAGTCCAGAGATGCCACAGTCAATAAAAATGTTACCACATTCAACCATAGTTCATAAATAATCCACAGGAATAGGAATTTCGTTTCAGTTCCTTTGTTTCCTTTCTTTTGCACAGAAACACTGAGGCCATGATTTATAGAGAAAAAATATAACCATAATTGGAAGGCTGTACCAATGCTGTTGCAGAATTGTCAGATATGGAAGAAATCAAAAAAGTTGTTGACTGTTCATTAAAGTAGGCAAAAATCTTCTATAAGTAAGCAGAGTCTTCAAAATAAAATATTTTTGAGCCAGGATAGTTCAAGAAGGAACTGACTAATAGTTTATACCAGAGTTGTCTGTGCAAATGATGTCACAAGATTAAGTTGTGCAGAGTGTGTGTGTGAGTTTCTGTGGAACTGTGCCTTGTTTTATGATCTCAAAAGTAAGTCTATATATAGCTGCTATAATAGAACTTTTAAGAATAAGGAGATAATACTAACATAATTAATATATTTATTAGTTTCAAAAGTGATACTTGTTTTGGAAGCAAGTATGCACAGGAAGATATCTTAACTCACTGCCATGGTCTCTCTGCTACAATGTCTTGCATGGGAGAGAGGAGATTTATGTGTTTTTACAGTTTGACAGACTTTAAGATAGTTAGTTCCCCAAGACTTAGTCCCGTTCACAAGATTCTTTGATATCTGGCCGATTTGTCTAAAAATACCATTTATTTGACACAGAACATAAGAAACATACAAACATAGAACAGATTGACACACATAAACACACAATGAATACATAATTGCAACACATAATAGCTAAAAATGCAATTATGGGGTAAAACCTTGCTTGAACTATAAAAATAGTTAAAAATGTAAGAAATGCTTGCTTGAACTATAATGCAAGTTAAGAGATGCTTGCTTGAGCTAGCTGAAATGCAAGTTAAGAAAGGTACCTATAAGTTAGCCGGAATAATACAATTTAGGAAACTCAATGGTCTTACCAATACTCAATTTGGAGCTGGAATACATTAAGACTTCCTCACTCAATCCCAGGGAAGTAACCACAGGGCTGTGTCCAACCCTGGGGAGAGGCTTACTTCACACTCCTATGTCCATGTAAAAAGCTTCTACTTTTGCTGAGTTTTCGTGGTGTTTTATAGGGAAAAGAGTGTGTATTTGCGGTCACTTGAAAATTCTTCACATTCTCTCAGTGTCTCACTCTGAGTTCCAGACGCCAGCATTGATAGTCTGGATTAAGCTATTGACTTAATCTGAGCCATCGATCTCAGCTAGCAATCAGGGAGAGAGAGAAGGGGGGGGTGTTTGTCCTGCCACATACAACAGCATACAGTGAAAGTGAGGGGTGTCGGGGAATACGACTCCTATTCATAGATGCTTATATCCTTGCAAATCTGTCAGGATAGAATACTTGCATGTCACTATGCCTGTATCCAGGCTAAAATTTTACAGCCTGATTGCTAAAGTTTCCAAAATTATTTTACTTTGAGAAGAATGACATCATTTGTTGGTAAGTTGATGACTGAAGAGTGATAAGGGGGTGCCGCTTGCTAGAATCCTTTTATGAGATATTTGCAGCCCAGTAACAAGGATTCAGAGTGAAATTTTCTTTAACCTTTTTATCCCAACAAAACAGGTAACCTTTCTCATAGAAATACTATGGTATTCAACTGTCAGCTATTAAAATTAATGGATAAAGTGTTATTTTACTATATCTGTGAAATTCTTTAACATGACAGGAATGATCTCTATGCTAAGCAAAGACCCAGCATCGTGTCTGACCTTTTTCAAAGGTTTCAGGGGACACTGCAAGACAGAATCAATTAAACTTACTATAAAGTGAGGCTGAGAAATCGTCTGGGTCAAAAAGTCAGCAAGTGAAAAATTGGCATTCTAGAAGTGTAAGATTGATCACCTTTGGAAAAGTAAGTTGCAAACCCAGCAATTATGTGGTATTAATCATTTATCTGGTTTTGGCTGTATTTTGGGGTAGGCCACTAAGAAGCAAGTACTGTGTTAGTGCAGTGTCACTGCCTGGGTTCTTTACTTCAGCTCCATCTGCAGATTCTGTACAATTCCAGAAGGCAGAAAGAACTGAAGCCTGTGGTCTTTCCTCTCTTCTGATTTTGGCAGTCATTTCCAGAAGCCAGTAGATTTATTCTCATTTTTAGTCTCTAATCTTTATATGTAAAAGTACGGTCACTGGCATTTCTGTGTGTATAAGTATTTATCTGAACCACACTAAAAGAAAAACACTGATTTACACAAGCCAAAACATTTTGTAGGAAGATGCCAGTTTCATATGTTCTTGAATTGAAGCAAAACATGTTTAAAAATGTAAGGCTGTCAGCTTTAATCATGAATTGTCTAATTTTGGTTTATCAATATATTTAATAGCCTGTCACCTGTTATTTCCAAGAAAAGGAGGCAAAAGAGGAGAGATTTTACCACACTGTGTTTGAAATCTAAGCAGGAAGCTTTATATTTTGAGGTTGTGGTTGAGGTATTAAAGTACAGGATGATTTCTAGCATCAAAATATTTAATGTATTACAACTTAGGGGTTTGCTAGAACTATTATAATGAAGTTCATTACAAAACTGATGGCTATCCTTTTTTCTTTCCTGACAAAAAGATCTGACTGAATTGCTTTGAGATTTTAATTCAACAAGTTTTGCTGTTTGCTGAGTGATTTGATTTTGATGGATTTTCTGTATTTTTGGATCTACTTAGTGTCAGTAGTCCTTTTGCTTGGGTGAGATTTACTGTTCAACAATCTAGACAGCAATTAATAAAATTAACTTTAACAGGCCAGGTTTCAGAACCTTAGAAGACATGAATCGTGAACTGCTGTTTAAAGTGATTGGGAACCTTCAACTAACCAGCCTTTTGTTCTTGCATTGATGGTCTTAGAATAGTCTCAGTTAAAAGGAGATAGAGCACCACAGACATGTAGGCACACATTATGTCACAGCTTCATCTCCTTTGCTCTTGCACTTGTTTTTCTTAAAATGACACCACCAGGCAGATTCTGCACTTCCCAGCCATTGCAGTCTGGAAGGAGCAGAGAGCAGGTGCTCAGAGGGCTGGAGCTGGCGGGGCTGGGCTGTGGTCATCCCGGCTGTCACCACTAGATGCCGGTGTCCCTCCACCTCACCCAGTGCAGGCCGGGCTGCAGGAGGGCAAAGCTGAGCTTCTTGCTGCTTGCACTTTGCTCTAATGTGGCAGAGGGAGGATGAAGATACCAGCTCTGTGCGTTCCTCTGCCAGCTTCCTTTGTTGCAGCACTCCTCCTCTGGACTATAGCGTTTTCAGGTCTCCACACATCCTCATGGAAGCAGAATGCTCCTGCTTTGTAATCCTTCATCCTGCTTTTCAAGTTATCTTACCTGTCGTATCATCATTCCAAATGTCATGCAGTAATACCAGCCTCTGTGTGTACTCCCTGTATAGCTCCAGCTCCAGTGTTTTAGCACATACTGGCTATTCTGTATGGCTTGGGTCACTCTGAAAAAGCTGTGCTGTGTCTGGGCTGATTTCAAGTTAAAGTAGTTACTTCTATAAAAAAGGGATTTTTGCTGGATGTCCCAGTGATTTATGACAGTTGGCTGTAAGGAAGAGCTGTACTGGTGGATTCAAAAGGGCTGTGATCCACGGCAGGAAGCCCAGTTACTAGTGCTAAATCCCAGGGGTTGTTCAGTGTGTTCATTAGGTACCTGGATGATGGGACAGGTGCCTTGAACAGGTTTGCTGGTAGTACAAAACTGGGAAGAGTGGCTGGTACAGCACAGAGTCCTGCTGCCATCCAGAAGGACCTTGATGGCTAGAGAAATGGGCTGATACGATCCTAAGGAAGATAAGTTCAAGGTCCTGCACCTGAGAAAGGTCAACCCCAGCACCACCACAGGCTGTCTGCCTGGAAGCAGCTGTGCAGAAAGGGACTGGCGGTCCTTGTGGACACCAAGTTGATTGCTGGTAAGCTGTGTACCTTCGCAACAGAGATATCAGCAGCATACTGCTCTGCATTAGGAAGAATTTTTACAGCGGATCTAAGGAGGTGATCCCTCCCTTTTATTCAGCAGTGGTAGGGCCATACCTGATGTGCTGTCCAGTTCTGGGCTTCCCAGTACCAAAGAGATGTGGAGCTACTGCAGAGCCCATGAAGATGATCAAGAAACAGGAACATCTCTCATGTGAGATGATGCTGAGTTGTCTGAGACTCTTTGGCATAGATAAGAGAAGGCTCAGGAAGATCTCATCAATGGAACCAGAAGATGGCAACCAAACTTTTTTTTGAGGTATTCAGTGACAGTACAAGTGGTAGTGGGCACAAATTGAAATATTCCATTTAAACCACAAGAAAGAAACATTTTCACTATGAAGAGGATTGAACTTTGGAACCAGGCAGGTGCTGGAGATTCCACCCTTGGAGCAGTTTGCTCTTGGTGACCTTTCTTTGGACCAGGGAAAGTTGGATTATGCAATTTCCAAAGGCCCTTGCCAGCATCGGTGATTCTGTGAAGAGGAGTTAGCTGAGGATTAGAGTGGCACAAAGAATAAATGTAGAGCTTCCTTGGAATTACTCTAGGATCAACTAAGAAGGAAAAGTATGAAAGTACTTTCCCCCCTGTTAGTTTGAGTAAAGCCTTGGGTACTCTGTTTGTCCTGGGAGTTATGTGCTGTAGAAGGTGAGACAAGACCATGCACGAGATAGGAATGCTCTAGGAGCTCCTACAGTTGTCCAGACACAAATACCTGGGGCCAGAAGGCAGTGTCCTGAGTCAAACAGACAATGTTGAATGTTTCACCAGTCATCCAGAGTAACTGTCAGAGATCCTAAATATGAGGATCAAGAGTTGATCTCAAGGGTGAATCAGAAATTTGCCCAAATATCATCTGTAATTGTTTCTTACAATTAATTCTTCCATGAAGAAGGTTTTACAACATCCCTTGTTTTGCACAATGTTCTTTCACTTGTCTTGAAAGGTTTTTTCCCTTGTATCTGACAAGAATTACTGTCATCACAAATTGAGCTGCTTTTCAATTCTTATATATCTGGCAGCAATTTCCTGGGAATCATTATGGTTTTGCTCCCCTCTCCCCTCTTTATAGGTCATACTGTTAAAGTCTTGCCCTTTTTATCTCATCAGGCGTCTCTGAAATTTGCCTGTGTCTGTTCTGTAGACTGATGCTCAAAACCAATATAGAAGCCTCCCAGACACTGAGAACAGGGCAGTATATACATTTAAAATCATACATGAGATGCATCTGATAGTCCATGCTGATGTAAGACCTGCAGCATTGTTGAAATGTGTTGCGGTGCATGCCTGCAAGTTCTAGTGCTCAAGAGACCAGCTGCAGGGAGCTGTGACAGCCTGGACTGTTCAGGTCATGGAGACCTGTGGAAACCAACCATGAGCCCCTGCGGTTGAAGAAATTATTTCTAGAGACTTCTCCTTTGTTCCGTCTTGAGTTGCTTATTATTGGTTCATTTGAATTGTATCCCTGTCCCTCTTCCCTCTGACTGTCCTGGTTGGTCTGCGCACCAAACCACTCCCCTTTCCCTTCCCCATGTAACCCTTTGTCACTGGCTGTTCAGGGCTTGCAGCCTCCAGACTTCCAGCCCTCAGCCCGTCCCCGTCTCTCCGTCCCTTCTCACCATCCCTGGACCCTCACCTGAAGACCCTCAAATAAATCCCTGGAAGCCTGCAGACTGCGTTTCGTCCATTCTTCTGTCCCACCTTGTTTCCTGCCCGCCTCTGTCCCCCAGGGACTCCGCAGACTGGTCAGTGAGTCTCTCTACCAGGGCACACCCGGCAGGTGCGCGGCGTGGCAGCTCGCCCTTTCTGTGTGGCTTCGGGGCGTGCCGCCTGAACTCGAAAGCAAGAAGCCACAGAAATGCACATTTAGTTTGTGATCTAATCAAGCTTTTTGTCCTGCACCTCTACCTGGGTATCCATTTTGTGCATTTGGCTCGCTCTGTCCAAATGTAGCATTCTGAACTTGTTTGTGTCAAATTTCAGCTGCCTTATTTCAGACCATTCCTCTAGCTAGTCCAGGTACTTTAGGATCTGATCTTTTTATCCACTCCCAGCTTACAGTTATCTGCAGCTTATATAAATAGGTGTTCCATTCCAGCGTCCACTTGGGACACCTGGGAACCATAAATGCTGTCCCTGCTCAGCTCTCTCTTCAGCATCTTTGCCTCATTGTTAAATGCTGTGAATCTGTTAGGATTGCTCAGACTTGAGAGGTAGAGGGCAAGGAGAATACATGAGGAGAGTGCGAGGAGAGTTATTCTGTCATGGGAGAATGTCCTTTTCTTGTCATGTCTACCAATATTAGATTATTCATTCCTGGCATACCCACTGTTGCATATCCTCCTGGATTTTCGCTGCTGTTGAGCAAATAAAAATTTTTGCTTTGATGGTTATATGTTCTTCAAGGACAAGCAACAGTAATAATCACTGCAGTAGTTACAGATTGGCTGATACGAGCTATAATGTCCTTGCCTCTGGTCTCCTTCCCCTCAGTCTTCCGAATGCAAGGTCTGTCTGCAATTTAGACCTTCACCAGAGTTTTTGGATTATGATGTCTAGAGACTAATCCATGATCACGTGAAGAGAAGGTACAAAGGATTGCACGTGGTCATGCAGTATCAGGGCTTTCTGCTTCTGACTGCTGTGTATGTGTGAGCTCATTGGCCGCATCTTACATGTCATTGGTCACATCTTAGGCTTGTCTGTGTATATTGTGGTGGTGTTGGATGTTACTGGTGCTGCCTTATTCTGCCCAAATACTCCTCTGTGCTTACAATTTCCTCACCTGTTTGTTTAGGTTAGGTATTATGGCTGATATTTTCTGAAGACTTCCAAGAAGAAAGATATGTTTCTGAGTTCAAATATTTGTAGTGTTGGATTAATCTTGCAGGTTAAGATAGATGTCTGAATGTAAAGAGCTAGATGTCTGCAGTGAGGCTTAAGCTCTTTTAATAATAGTCAGAGGAGCTGTAGTCAGTACTGTCAAGCGTAGAGCGTAATTCTGTCATCCTAAACAAGATGTTGCATCTGATCAGCTGAATGGCTGTCTAGACTTTGCTGACTCCTGTGAGATTAGAGGTACTGAACCCACACATTGACATCAAGATACAAATGTGCTATTTTACAATTCTCTGTCCATAAGAAATATGCTACCCAGCATGTCTGAAAAACGCCATGTAACATGACATCTAGAAAATACTTTTCCTGCGACTTGCTCATGAACTATCAAGCCTTCCCACAATATGAGGGAATTAAAAGAAACACAGCTAGAGCATTAATGAACCTTCTTATAACTGAAAGCTTTCACATGCATTTCACATGCTATCCACATGCGTTTTTGCTCAACTGTCATGGTACAGCTCTGTGCAAAAGAAAAGGATCTGCTCCTTAAACATAGCTAATAGCTGCATTCTTGAGATGGAGCCTTAGATCCTCATGAAGAAATTAGAAAGAGATATATCCAAAGTTTCTGGTTTTAGAAGAATTTAACAGGTAAGTATATGGTAAACAGTGATTCCATCATAGTGATTGAGTTGACAGATTAAAACATTTCACTATTTAATGAGAGTGTAGACCTGCCAGCACAATAAGAATTACTATACTACAGGAGTAGATAAGAACAATTAATACATTGGTTTATAAAATGCAGTACCAACAAGATATGTGCCTTTGAGACTGAGCCTGAACAACAACTCCTTGAGATTTTAATCTCCTGTGAGGCAATGGTACCAGGTATCAAATAAGTTTTTTCTTAATTTCGTCATTCTGTAAGATTTTTCTGATTCTTAAAATCAGCTGATCTTCTAGGGATAAAATTACCTTTTAAACATTACAAAACTTTTTTTCCTGAGTGACCAATAAAAGCTATGGGAGAAATTTGAAGTTCAGTCTCTTTTTAAAAACAACCAGACAAAGTAAACTTCTTTTTGTATTTAGCTGTCTGTTCAGCTGTTAAGGTGTAGTGTCCTGCTTCTCCCTGTTCATACCCAGAATATGCTTTTTACCTGTGTATTAAATACTTGAATACAAAAATAGTTGATCATACAAAATATGCACGGCTCATGCAAGAAAACTTCTTTAACACTAAGACCTCTCTCCTTTCCTTCCTGGGTGCCTCTTGTATTCTCACAATTCTGTTCAGTCATGTGCTGTGAAAAGGGTTTGGTGCAGAAATTTGTGTTTTGAATAAAATAGTTAACTCTCTCAGTGGCTATTCAATATTCAATATAATAATTCAATATAATAAAGAGTATTAGAAAATTACTATTAGAGCCATTTTGATTTCAAAGGGAAAGAGGTGAGGAATTTTCTTCATTTTATGCATTTATTTTTTTCCATATTTCAGATAATTATAACTTCTTATATTGATGTAAACTTGGTTCCAAAGCACTGTTAAAAACACCTAGTCTATCTTGTGTCCTTCATGTTGTACTTTAATGAATAACTGTAAGCCTGATTAGGGAAACTGACTGGAAATGACTTATCTTTCCATTGTTTCAAGGTGACTTTTTCTCCTAATGAGAGTAATCTTGTTCTGCAGTGCAATTTGATACAGTAAGATATAGTATATCATCAAACAAGGACAAAACCAGTATTTTTTATCTTGTATTATTTATTTTGTGATTAGTCCACGCTACATCATCTTGTAGATTTTCATGGCTATCAGCATTCCAAAAATCTAATCTGACTACTAGCTTGCCCTATCATCTTTCCCTTTCTTTTTTCCTCTGGTCTACCAAGAATATAATTTAGTTTCTTTTTCCAGACAGACAGATGTGCACCAGATGGCTTTGGATAGTTTCAAGGTCTTGATGAGTTATTGGAATAATTAGTGTTGGTGTAAGTTTTGTCACCTAACCATAATGCTGAACTGTGTACTCATCAAGGTTTTAAAGTACAAAGGTTTATATTATTAAGACCTTTGATTCACTGCTTCAAATGTTAGTGCAGATAATAATTGATACCCACTTCATGGTCAGAAGCTCGTTCATATGTAAAATTTTTGCTCTTATACAGGGATCAAAGGCACTCTACATTTAGGTGATGCAATAATTTTATGACAGAAGGAATGGTAAGATATCAATCAGGGAATGATTTTAATGTTGAATTGTGAAATACTTCTAAAATATGAATGTAAGATATTGAAAATTAAACAGAAATAGACACATAAATATGATTTAAAGGCTGTGAAATTAAAAAAAATAGTGGACATCAATTGAAAAAAGGCCTTATCCCATGTGTCTGTGAAGTCTTGCTCTTTTGTGCAAATCTTTGTTGCCACAGCAGGTTTAATACATTTGGATTTATAGTGTAAATGTGAGGACAGCTCTTAAAAATTTTGCTTCTGTGTACATTATTTCCAAGTTTAGTTTTTTCCCAAATACATATGCCTCCCAGATCTGGTATACAGTATATATTGTTTTGATAGCTAAAATAAGAAATAATTACTTCTCTTTGTCCTTGACAAAGGAACAAATCCATTGCTTTTATATTTCAGTGTTCATCACTGTTTTAATCTGTGTGTCACTTGCACCAGAACTGCCTTTGGATGTAGCTGCAACAGCTATATTATCACGCAGCCCTGGTCTGCATGATGTAGATATGTTCCCTGGTGTTTTGATCTGAGAAACAGCTTTGAAACAAGATACTGTCATCCACCAAAACCACCAATTTTTTTTGCAAGTAAAGCAGAATAAGTAACTCCTGTACAGAAAAATTATGTGTTAGCGTTTTAACAGGTAGGAATTCTGTGGGATTGCCTGGCACTAATAGCATGTGTAAGTATTTACAGTATTGGAGCTTTTATAAATTCATAGCAGAATTTGGGCTTTCTTTCCTTAAGAATCCCTTCTTAATCACTTCAGACCTATCTATACTACTGTTTCCTTTCTGGCTCTGGTTAGTTAATCCATGTGTCTTTTAATGCACATTTGTTGAACAAATGGGAGAGCTGTGGAGGTGTTGGAGCCCCTTGGAGTGTATCATCCCTTACATGGATTCAGTCTGCTCTCTGACCAACTCTTTGTTTATTTAATATCTGTCTATCCTGTTGAAGATCTGATGCATTCTTAAATCAGGTCTCCTAGCCACATTAAAAATTCAGCTGCATTACTGTTTCATACAACAATGATACTTTTTTGTTTTGAGACTCTATTTGCAATATTTCACTTTACTATCTGAGTAAGATTTTTCTTTCAGTGAGTGGGAAAGTGTAACATTCTCCAAAAGAACATTTCAGTGTCACAGGACTGACTCACTCTGTGAATGTGTCTGTCTCCCTCCATTGACTGGAAGGGGCCAAGAAGACCTTTTAATAACATTTTGGAATTGGCAATACAACCTGCATGCTGCATGTCAGAGTTCATTTATTCTGTTGGGTTAGTACTGTATAGTTCAAAACCATTTTGGGGCTGGAGTGTTCTTACCTTTTCCAGGTGTGGGACATTGGAGGACAGCCAAGGTTTCGAAGCATGTGGGAGCGTTATTGCAGAGGAGTCAATGCAGTTGTGTGAGTTTTCTTTTGTATGTCCACAGAAAATGTACTTTGCAATATATATTATTATAAAATTAGATATTACATTATATTATAATTAATAATATGTAAATAGATACAGTTTTTTTTATGTCCACCTCCATCACATAAGAAGACCTATTACAATAAGAGTAGTGTGTTTTGCACATGTCACATCCCAGACATATAAGTAATTACATATTCCAGGGCATTTTTCCCCCACAGGCTGTATTTAACTCTCTGTCTTTCTGTATCAATAAATGCAGGGCTTATACAATTCTGGATTTTTTCTAATGCTGTTGTCAAAAGTTTGTCATGTTTCATATGTTTTAATGCAAATTTCTGCCAGTAATGGTAAATGCCATAAATAACTGTATTCTCATTGCAGTTACATGGTGGATGCAGCAGACTTAGAGAAAGTAGAAGCTTCAAAGAATGAGCTGCACAGTTTGATAGATAAGCCACAATTGCATGGAATTCCAGTAAGTATTTTCATTATTACTCTTCCCCACATGTCAGCAGTGTAGCCTAAATCCTCATGAGTTGCTTCCTCTGGTCTCTTGAAAATTCTAGTTTATATATGATGCAGCCTTGATACACTGAGCACTCTTAGAAAAATTACTGTGATTTTTTTTTCACAGTACTCAACAACTTACGAGTGCTGCAGTGTGTTTGTACATTTTCTGGTCTAAAGATCAGAATAGATTTGGGAAAATTGTGTTTTCACATGTGGCATTATCAGACAGTAATTACTTCCAGACAGCCCCTTGTTGGCTGGGTTTCAACCAGTGACTCAGGTATGTTTCTGGCAGTATCTTAAGGCATGTGAGATCCATCTTTCTGGAGGTTGGCAGACAGTAACATCAAGTAGGGTCCTCTGCCTCCAGAGATTGTATAGGAGCTTGGCTTTTTATGCATCCTGACTTTTTCTTGACTTAGTATTTCAAACTAAATTGTGTGGAAAAAATGCAAATACGCATCTGTTCTCCAGTTGGAAGTGTCAAAGAATAGTGTATTCAGCTGAAATTCTAATGAGGAGTTACGAAAGTGGAGACTAATGTTGCTTATATAAATGTAATCTGCCAATTTAGGAATCTACCAGGTTATCATTGGTCTTTATGTTGAGACCACCAAGCGGGAGTTCATACCTTTGATTGTAAGAAAGAAAACAGTAGTACATACAAATGAGGAAGAAGTTGTTTACATCTTGTTGGCTCTTCCTCAGCCCCTTTTTGTAAGCAATTATTTGGACATTTGGCCACTGCAAGTAATCGAAGTTGTCTGAAAATGAGTAGACAGTGGAAGGACGTAGAGAATGCAGTTGAACTGTGTCAAAACACTGTTAAAGCCACAGAGGGAACTTCCCATAAGATAAGCCACCATAATGGGAACTTGAGATAAGCACAGATGCTACAGCAGCAAGGAGGTAATTCCAGGCCTGATGGAGCTGAAGGGTTAGTTAGCATGTGGACATCCTACCCATCTGAACATTGCCACCATGGCAAACTGGGAAAGGAAGTAAGTGTTTATACAGATGCCATCTCAAGTTATGGGAATGGCATCTACAACCATGGATACCTGGGAGGACCTGGTCTGTATAAAAGTGGTACCTCCAGTAGACAGTCAGTCTCCCTCTCTCTTCTCCCTCCTCTCCCCCCACTATTCTCAAAGGAGAATTTTTGAAGTGATTCTGCATATTTTTTATAAGGTTTTCTATAATTGTTGAGATTTTATATATTAATTGTCTATTGAACAAATTCTACAGAAATAATAGTTATGCTGTTCATGGGGAGTGACATTGCCTGTCCTTTGCGCTCTCTTCACGTGGTGTTTTGCTTCTCACTTTTCCTTACTGAAATGATTGGTCTCTCATATCTTCAGTAGTATTTAATTAAGTTCCTTGCCTTTTATATGTTATAATATCACATTCAAAATGCCCAGCCTGACCAGCACAGTAATTTCAAAGGTGCAGTGATGTACTTTTTGCTTGCTTTTATTTCATATATAGTAATTAGTATTGAACTTCCATCAATTTATTGTGCTCAGGATTTGGCACTATAGATTTTAAAGCAGCTTTATTAGTCTGGACTGCAAGTAATGAGTTTAATATGTTCCAGATTCATGGTATATAATGGGACAGTCTTAACTTAGAATTGTAGCACATCTAGAAAACCATAATACAATCCTAATTAGAGAAACCTTCCATTGCTTACTTTATCTTAGCATGTCTTCAACCTGTTTATCTGACCTTCATTTATACTTGAAGACTTAAATAGGAGCTTTGAAGTTCCAGCGTCTATTCGGTAAATTTTCTGCATTTCTTGGACTCAGTTGCTAGTGGCTGCCTTTCAGATTTCTACCATGGAGAAAAGTGGAGGGAGAGGAATTGGTCATTTGGCTGGTGCTTAGGTGAAACTTGGTTTGGAGGCTGAGCCGTTTAGTGTGTCAGTGTTAAGATGCAAGGGAGCAAAAATCCATAGAGAGGACTGTGTCTGGGTCTTTAGGACTCAGCCTCTGCTGCTGGGGCCCTACTTTTGAGTAACATTGGTCTGGTCCTCTGAATTGTGTATCCTTCAGCAGCTTGAGTGCACCTAATGCATGTTCTCTTCCACATTTCTTTGCATTTAATCTGACACCGTCCTATAAGGCCATCCAGAATGGAGAGATTCACTTCCAAAGGAGATTTCTGATACTAGTACACCCAGAAATAGTTTGATCCAGTGTTTTATAGGCTGTACATCCAGCACCTGGCCCTGACTGTGACTGGGATACCCATGATGCTCCCACAGTCATTGGTAATTTTTAATATGTCCTCTGTTATATTCTAAATAGCTGCAAGTTCCAGAATAATGCCAACGAAATTGTCATTGCTCCTGGATTTAATATGCATATGAATGATTTCTTTCAGGTGTTAGTTCTTGGAAATAAACGAGACCTCCCAGGTGCACTAGATGAGAAGCAGTTAATTGAGAAACTGTAAGTGGCTGGCTTTTGTAAAAAGCTCGAGACTGTGAAATTTGATAATGTGAGAGAAAATCTTTGGTAGTCTATTGCAATAACTGGCTATAAAAGATGTTATTTTACATTCTCAGATATTCCACTTCAAGCTCTGC
Organism: Lichenostomus cassidix; assembly: GCF_008360975.1. Lineage (NCBI taxonomy): Eukaryota > Metazoa > Chordata > Aves > Passeriformes > Meliphagidae > Lichenostomus > Lichenostomus cassidix. The sequence continues at coordinate 20,902,894 of NC_139480.1, read as the reverse complement.
TTGCACCTGTCACAGTGATCTAGGCTGATAACTGACTGCAGTAGATTTGAACATCTCTTGATTGTTTTGGTTGCATAAAATTATTTCATATAATCCTGTTTTCCAATCACTGAAGATACAACTCCTGTGGATAGTAATAGGGTCACTTTGACTTTTCACAATACATTGTAATGTTAGTTTAATGCTTGAATGGCATCAGAACAGAACCATTTCAAACTACTGTTGGTAAATTTAAGCAAGTCAGGTATTTTTGACATATATCCAAAGCAATATGCATGTCTGTGTCACTTGTGTGAGGATAAATAAATGAAAAAATAACAAAGTGCTTAGAAACTCTGAGGGGGGGTAGGAGAATTCCCAGAAAGAAGTTGATTAAGAGTCAGTTTCTTCCTAAATGTGGAGGCATCCTTTAGTAGGAGTCAGATCTGATATAGTAGATATGATATGGTAAACATCGTGAAGATAAATGGTGTGTTCAGTTGAGTACTGTTATTTTATTATGATTTACTGGAGATAAAAACTCAGAATTTTAAGTGAAAAAAGTAAAAGGTGAATGGTAAGACATGGGTAATACTTGGTTGCCACCACTAAATGTTATTTTTAGTTTACTGATTTCTGGTTTTATTTTTCACTATTACACTGACCTAATGAAAAATTAAAACTTTTGTGAAATGACTTTATAACTTTTTAATCCTTATAGTTTACGAAATGTGTGGTTTTCTGTGTGCAGTGGCATATTTTAAAATTTTAACATCTGAGAATAGAATTGAACCCACTGAATAAAAAGCAGAAAACATATAATTTAATGGAAATTTCAGTTTTCAGTGTTTATGGAGTTATAACAGTACTTACCATTTTTGTTTCTGTAGAAACCTTTCAGCTATTCAAGACAGAGAAATCTGTTGCTATTCTATTTCCTGTAAAGAGAAGGATAACATAGGTAAGCTTCTTCTGGTGTCATCAATGTATGCTTTGTACTTTGGATCAGATCAGGTTTGAACATCTACCTCCACTATGTTATTGAAAATCTCAATTTACATTGAAAGGTATTTTGCTATTATTGTATGTGACTGTACTTGTTTCAACATATGATTATGTGTATTTAAAAATAACTTGTAGAAATATTTAGTTCCATGAGAAGTTCATTTGACAGGGACCTTCGAAAAACTCATTTAAAGGCTAGAGTAATTGAATCCTTTACAAGAAACCTGTGTTATTTTTGCAAAAACAGTAGCTGCATATGAACACCTTCCAATTATTAGGTTATCCTAAAAAAAGTTGCTGTTTTGCTCCATACACAATTTTATTTGGTAGGCAGGTTTTACATGCATATAGCTTTTCTTGAACTGAGGGACTGGTGCTTTTTTTCCAGCTGAAAATGCAGTGAGAGTGTCCTGTAGTCAGTGAAGACCTATCCCCGTGAACTTGGCTTCCACCTGCCTTTGCTTTTTGCCTTTTCCTCTCCTATCTTCCACTTCCCTGTCCCTTTCCTCTGTCATGTTCTCCTGTTCCCTTCCCTCCACAGGGCAGGAGGAGGGGATGAAGCACAGGCTGAGCCAGCAGCAGCAGTTGCCTGGGGGCATTGCTACCTCTCTGCCACCCTTCCCTACATGCTGCTAAGACAAGTGGTGCTGGATGGGAGGGATACAGCCTGGCTAGATATTTATAGCTGCCACTTGAGGAAGCCAGACTTGTTAGAAGAGCTGGGCAGCTCTCTAGGGCTTAGCTGAGTGAGAAACTATGAGAGTGAGAATGGGAGGAAAGCCAGTTTCTCTCAGCAGCAGGGGAAATTTCCATCCTACACAGGGAGGACCAGGTAGTGGAGCTGGTGAGGAGGCTGTACCTTGGCACCTGGGCTTCAGTGAGCTGGGGGAGATTTCAGCTGAGTGCAGAGTTGTGTTTGGCAGTGAGGGCTTTTCCTGGAATTGGTGTAGATGACTTGGGCATGTTAGTTTGAAGGAGACCAGACCCAAGTTTGCTGCAGCGTGGGTTGCAGCTGTTACCTCTGAGAGGGAAATGTACAGAAGGTGCTGTTACACTGCAGAATATTACACTTCAGGATATAAGGACGGTGGAAGACAACACAAGAGAGTTGAAGGGCAGTGAATGTGATCGAGGTTTTCAAAATGCTGCCCTTGATCCTCGTCAAATTGCCAAGGCTGCAGTGGAGATTCTCAAAAGTGGGATTGTGACTGGAAACTGGTGAAAACAGCTTATTTTCTGAAAGTATCCTGGAGAAAATAGATTTTGATCCTGGTCCATTTATATGGATGTCCTGGAAGAGAAAAGCATGCAACAAAAAGCATGCTAAAATTTGCATGAAAGAATGATCACTAATGCAGAACAGTATAGGTCACTTGTGGAAGTTCTGGGAGCAGTGATGAAAAAGTCTCAAATCCTAACTGAGACTTGGTCAAGTATTTTCTGGTGCAATATTGTGCCTAGAAAGACTAGCCAGGTTCTTGAATATTTGCCAAAAACAAAGTAAAAAATGGGAGCATGCTGCTTATATAATGTGTGTTTGGAACTGTGTGGGCATTGTTGGAGCACCATGTGCCACATTTTGAGGAAGACCTTGAGAAAAGAGATTGGGCAAGAACCTAGGGAGATGAAAGGGCTTGAAAGTACCGTTTATAATGGAAGACTAATGCAAATATATTTAGTTTATTAAATGGATGAAGCTTCTAGCATGTTAAGAAGAAGACTGGGAGCTGTCTTCTTCCTCTGCGTTTTTGATTGATGTCAATGCAGTTGAATGAGATGATACTGTTTTTTCAGTGCAAACAGCAGCCTAGCTAACTGGTCTCCTCAGGAAGTGTAGGTGTAAGGCTGGCAATTACTGTGTCCTGAGAGACTGTGGAAGATGATTATGTGGTTATTAGCTTTGCTGTGAGTGCTGTGGGCTGTTTTTTTCTACAATCTCAGTGCCTGAGCTGGTCTGCAAGGATATTCATGGAGTGCTGTCTTGAACTTAGGACAAATACAGCAACAAATTTCAATTTGAGGGCTAGAGCTGTTGCTGCCCCCTGACATCCTTGCTGCCTTCCTGACAGATGTTAGTGCCTTGAGGCAAAAACATCTAATCTGCTCATGAATCAGTTTGTGAACTACTGCAGTTTTCAACTCAATGCATAAGATTGCATCAGGAGGGGTGCCAATTTCAGCTATCAAATTTTAGTTCAGTGTTGCATGTCTTTCAGAGACCTTGGACTCCTACAACCTACTAAATAGCTTTTTAATGTATTGTCAGATGGTTGCCCTTCTCATTCCTTCTGTTTGTGTATTTGCCTTTGTTCTCACACAACATTTCATTCCAGTTTGGATTTTACAGTTCATTTTATGGTCATCTTAAATCTTTGCTTTTTCAACAGTTCCTTATCTGTGGCATAGAGAACTTGATGTCAGTCATATTTCAGGAATACAAAATGACATGATTAAAAAAAAAGGGAAAAGAGTCACCTGGAGGTTTAAGTTCTGAATTTTAATTATGTGTGAATGAGAACCTGTGGTTTCTGGGTTTTGTTTGGCTGGGGGTTTTGTATTTGTATAAACCTGCTGGTGTTCAGTTGTGCTTCTACAGTCTGTGAACAGGCCGTTGAGTTTTTCATTTTGTTTCATCTATCCTGGCAGACATAACATTACAGTGGCTTATTCAGCACTCCAAATCAAGAAACTGTTGAAGAAAACTTTTGCTGAAGATAACTCTTCCCCAATCACTTTGACTCCTATCAGCTATACACACTGAAACGATAAGGAATGCAACTGTCTACTACCAGGACTCACTGTGGTCATATTTGTTAATAGAAGTAAATTTGAGTTGTAACTTGTCAATTTTTATTTTTTTTTAAATCCAGCTATTTGTCTGCCTAGGTGAAATTCCTGAACGCCTTAATACAAGACTGGAAGAAATCAATAATTTTTTGAGCTGAAATGTTTTGAGTTTATGCATGCAAATTTTCAAATACATCATATTTTTTTTTCTAATTTGAAACTGAATAAACTGTGCAGTGGAAACAAATGACTGGGCTTTTTTGAATGTAGCATATAATTATTCACATGTAGTTAAGTACTAATAATCAATTAAAACTATAATTAAGGGCTTATTTGAACAAAATGCTGATATTCAGAACACTTTCAAATACTCTGGAGAGAAGGTATTTACAAAGTTATGTATCTGTAGTTACTTAGTTTTCCCAGTCACTAATGTGAATTATCCATATTAATATTCTTTGGGAATTGAAAAATAAATTCTAGACAATCCTGTCCTTCTTTATTGGGAGAGGAAATAGTCTGGAATTGCAGTGGATATTTTTGTTTCTTAAACAGACAGTAAAATAGAGAGCAGGTGAGATCATGTGCATTCTCTCTGACATTATTAACCCCCAAATTAGTGGATTTCCTAAGTGTTTTTACTGTAAATGAAATGGCTTTCATGGTGTGTCTGGACTAAGCTGTCCATTCCTGAACCTGAAGAATTTTCAAGTATACAACATAAAATACCCAGGTTCTGAAGCAGAATTAGTCCTTTTGAAACACATTAAAGAAGAAATTCACTTTTTAGATTTTGCAGCTTCATTAACATCTTACAGATACCTGCTTCCAAGTGCTTCACTTAAAAAGCACTCTGATGGGAACTTTTCTTTGAGTATGGAAATTCTATTACATATGGAAAGTTCATGTCAAGAAGTAGTAGACAGTGGCCAAGGGTTTAAAGGATGGTTGCAGATCTAAGAGGGGGATGTTCAGGCATGGTGTTCTAAAGATGTGGTAAATTGATCGATTGCTATAGTATTGAAAGGGCTGTAAGTTATTTATGCAGTTCTTGCACTTAAGTTTATGAACTATAGAAATAGCTACATTTTTTGTCACTTCTATTTGAGAATGCTTTTAGGCTAGTGGCTCTGATAAGCTGCTAGAAACATATGGCACAGACTTGATAAAATCTTTCTTGAGTGTCATAGGGTTGCTACTACAAACATAAAGGTTATAGCACTTGTTCACAATGCAGTCTTACCTGCAGAAGTGTGGCCACAGGGGCTCATTGTTATGTGGTAATATGAAAATAATTTGACCAAGTGCTGAGTGCTCAGTACATAAATAAGTGGTGGATGCTTCTGAAATGGGATGTTGCAAATGACCTTCCAAAATCTGACATTTAGTCCATCCAGTGACAATTTGTGTGCTGAAAAAACAGCACTGAGTGGTGAAGGTGATGAATTTCAAATGCTCTTGTTCATGGACTTTTGAAGGAGTAGAGCCATTGCAAAATGTACTGGATTTGCACTCACTATGCATACAACACATGAGAAGAGCTACGTCTGCATCAGCGGTCTCAATATCCTCCCTGTTGTGCTTTTTGGCAGTAGTGCCTTATCCTCTAGAACTGTCATTCTGGCATGGAAAGTCAGGCTTCTGGCATAAGAGCTCTACATAAAATCTCACTGAATCACTCTTAAATCTGGACCTCTCTCCTTTGCTGCAAGAGGTTTGTGGGAGTGGACACAAGCTCTTTGCAGGTTGATTGCAGTTGGTAAGAAAAGCAGTGCTCACTCCTATCCTTGCCTTACTTTGCTCAGTGTATTTCCTTGGGAGGTGGCCAAAGAAGTTAACTTCCTCTGGGTGGTATATACATTGTCAAGTACCAAGGACAACTTGTGGAGGGAGGAGGTCAGGTTCCAGATTGGCTGAATGAATCTTTGTGAATAAGAGGTGAAAATTAGCAATTTTGTTATTAAAATCATCCCATTAAACATCATATGCTGATTTTTCTCCCTCATTTTGCCTGCTATATGACCTTGTATCCAAACTTTAGGCAAATGATCACAGGCATTGGTCTCACTGTTCCCATTTGCAACAGCTTGTCTGTTTTTCAACAATTTGCCTTCAAGTAATTTTTCAGAATGGACTTAGCTGAAGGTGAATGTTTACTGTCACATTCAATAGCTTTGTGGGAAAGATGAATTGTGGATGACTGACAACTGTGACATCTTACTTCTGAGACTATATTGCCAGGAAGGTTAGAGAGATCTAGACCACTGGAGACAGCATTGCAGGAAAATTGTTTGGAGAGGTCACAAACATCTCTGCCAGGAAATCTCTCTTCAGGGAGTGTCCCCTTGCTCGGGCAGCAATACAGAATGCAGAGCCTTGCATAGATCTACAGTAGGTGTGTTTCAGAAGCAGGGAGGGCGTGCAAAGACACACAGTGACCACACTGCTTTCAGCTCCTCAGCACTCTTGAGAAGGTGACTGCAGAACAGAGCAGCAGAGGCTGCTGTTGTGCTCTGGCTTTGCTGGGGAGGTGGTGATTGCCCTGCTGTGCTCAGGGGTCCTGATTCCCAGGCACGTGTGTGGTGTTCATCTGGTCTACATGCACAACATCCTCCAGGCTATGTGAGAGGAGCAGTGTTGGGGGATGTGGACAGCTGAGGAGCTAGGACTGACCTTCAGTTTAGGCGCAGCTAGAAAACCGAGACCGTACAATGTCAAGAGCCCTGAAACAGCACAAGTGTAACAGTGATGCAGACATGTGTCACTTCCCTTTTTTCCTTCTCTAAGTGAAGAGCATTTTTACTGTCATCTAGGGCTATAAAGGACCACCAGGTGCTAACCATCTGTTTTAATTCCAGCACATTTTATTTATTGCTTTTTTTCCTGCTAGTGATGTAATTTCCCTCATATTTCTTTTCCATTTGCATTATGTATTGTAGGAAGCAATTAGGAACATAAACTTTTAGTTAAATGATATTAAAAAAACACCCCAAAGTCAAGTTTTTTATCAAATGCACTAAAAAACTTCCACATTTATTGCAAAGAGCAGTGACACATACATAATTTGTTCCTGAATAAGCTCTTTTATAAGATGCTGTTTTTTCAGTCACCTGAGCAGCATATTAAATGGAATGCCTCTGTTCTGTGCTTTAGGACAGGGTGTACGTACCAGCTGTCACAAGACTTCCGAGCAGGTGATGGAATGTATACAGGAATTCTGTATAGTGACCTCAAAATTTTAAAGTTTGTTAAACAGAACAGACTGTACTTTTGGCTGATGTTTCCACCAAGGCTCTTCGGCCTCTTACTGTACCCCAGGCTGGTCAGTATCATGCACATTGTGATCCTGCAGGGGCCAGCATAGCAAACTCTGCCTAGCTCAGGCATGGCTTGGAAGCCTTGTAAGGAAATGGGGTTTGGGAGAAGGGCTGGCTTCTGCCTATTTTCTGCACCGTGGTTTCCAGGCCAGTTTGTGCCTTGGAGTCAGTAAGTGTCCATCTATACAGTACACCTGTGCAGCACTTGTCTCTATGGATTTGTCTTACTCAAATGCCTTCAAAGAGCAGGACGCATTTGTACTTTTCCCTTCAAAGATCCCAGTGTACACTGACAGGAGTCTTAGTAACTCTCCATTATATTTTTCTGCTTGGAACCTAAGACACAGACACACTCTTTTATGGGATTTACTTGCAAATCTAGTCTAGAGCCAGAAGTCAGCAGCACAGAGTGGTTGGTGGAGGACAAGATAATGAAAGCAAGTAAATATGAGATGTCTTTACATCATCCTTACTTACGGGGAAGGATGGTTTTAAGATCCGTGGTGCAATGAATAAGAACAACAACATCATGTGACATCAAATATGATCAAATTTTATCCCTGGCAAGAGATGATGTGGCATTATGTAAATCAAATAATACATGTCATCATAGACTAACCATCACTATTAAACTAAAAGAAAGCCGTATTCCAGGTTCTCATAAAAGCCTCAGGGGATTGGACAGGGTGGAACCACTTTTTTTCCCTCCACTGCAGAAGAAATGTGACATCTGTGAGGAGTCACACTTAGTTCTCTCAGTAGATACAAGGATTCCATGACAGACAGCAGACCGAATGCTGTTGTGTTTTCAGCTTTCAGTAGAAGCTTTTCCAGATTACTGGTGACACGGTGGCCATAGTGTTACTCTCAGAAGCAGTGAGGGTAACACCATCTTTCTGCCTTTCTTGGCTGGCCCCATGCCACGACAGGCATTTTCTCCTGCAGCTCAGACAAGAGACCTGACAGTTGACCATCCTGGCTTTAACCCTTTTCAGGAGCTGCTGCTTTTTTCCATTCTCTCTGCACTTTGCTTCCTGGCAAAATGGGCATCATCCAAAGAGTCTTCTCAGTGCTAAAGTAATCTTGAAATGGTGGCATCACGTCCCACTTCTTGAGAGCACTGTCTTCGTTGTGGCATCACATACAGGATCCCAAGAAGAAAAGGGAATCCGGAATTGGGCTAACAAGAAAAGCTGAAGTGGAAATGCAGTCCAAGTTGTATGGGCAATGTGAGGAAACATGAGCTTGTGGTGTGTTACCATCAGGGACAGTCCCTTCATAGCCATCAGTTCTGCAAAGAGCTGGGGCAAAGCAAAGCAGCAGACAATGGCAGCACTTGTGTGCTGCATACAGTGTCCAAGGGCCTCACTTCTCTTAACCTTTTCTCTACCTGTGTGGTAGTGTTTCCCTGGCTCTGGCAATGCTGCCTCACTTGTCTTTCCAAGTGTGGCTGCTGAGCAGGTCTCCACCAGCTCCTCGGGGAGGGAAGAAAGCTGATGCTGCCACAGCCATATGGCAGCCAAGGGGGTTGGCCAGCACCTCTCAAGGCTCAATGCTTGCTGAGCCTTGTAGTCCTTGATGGCTTGAAATTGAAAAAGGACAGGAGATGTGCAGCTCATGGCAGCCATCTGTGAGTCTCTGCTCTCCACTTGGAAAGGAGGGAACAGGACAAGGGAGGCCATTGCACTGATGTACCATATCCCCATGATGAGTTTGGTGCCAGACTCTTTGTGACATGGTTAGGTAATCCTCCTTGCAGGCACCTGGAAGTGCACTCATTCTGATGAAGGGTGGGGTTCTTTTGTTTCTGAAAAATTTTGAAGCACAGCTTTTAAAAGAGTAGACAGGAAGTCCTGTGACATCCCACAGTGCAGACTCTCTCCAGCTGCTGCTAGGATGCCCTGGTGACCTTGGTCCCTCTGGAGATGACTGTGTAAGCCAGCAGAAGCATTGGATTTGCACTGGAAAAAAACCCATTCAGAAGGGTTATCCACCTCTGTATGGATTTTCCCAATGTCTGTCCAAGGTCATGATAGTGTGGACAAGGTACAGGACCTTGTAATAATGTGGTTTGAGAGCTGCTGCTCTGGATGGGTCTGCATTTCATGGGCTTTTCATCCTGTCCAGCACATCCTGTGGTGGAGTCAAAGCTCCACTGAGTTGAACAAATAGGGAAGTGATTTCTTTGTCATCTGGGAACACCCAATCTTTGCTAATAAAGGCAGTTTATCCCTGGGACTCGAAGGTAGTAATTTAGAAAATGCTTTTGTTTCTTGACTGACTTAGACCAGATTGCACATAGTGCAGATAATTTTGCAAAATGGTCCCCAAGGAAGGTAGCTCATCTACCTCTTGAGTTTCAAAAACTGAAGCATTATGATGCATCTATGTAGGCAGTATACTTTGTCAAGATAAGGTATTTACAGATAAGTGCACTTGAAGTAAGAGGGTTTGTTAAGCAGCATTGCCTGATTTTTTAGTCATTGTTATCTACAGATTTCATAGAAAGTATTTTCACTCTAGTGGAGACCAAGTCAATACATTTCCCTAATCAATCCTTCAATGTAAAACCAGACATATGCACTGCTGGTATTTAAAGTTATTTACCAATTAAAGGACAAGAAATCCAACTTTGCAGCATGTCACTTGATTTGGAGTGGACCCGATTGGACCAAGAACCTTGCTACAGAGATTCAAGAATAAAAGAGCTTCCAAGTTTTTCAACAGCCTGTTCCTTCTAACGATGATAGCATTATCTAAGAAAGTTTATCCTCCTTGTATGCTATGGAGAAGTTGCCCTCTTGTCTGAAAAAGATATTGGAGTAGATCCTGAAGGAGTCAAGACCATTTATGCAGCACTTTGTACCTGCCTTCATCTTCTTTCTTCTTCCCCAAGTTTGTAGCAGTAGGACTTGAATTGATGGTTTTAAAACACCCAAATAGTTGTGGGGTTTTTTGCGGTTTATTTTCCTGTTTTGTTTTCTGTTTGTTTTTTTGTTTGTTTGATTGTTTTGGTTTTGTTTTCTGTTTTTGGGTTTTTGGGTTTTTGGGTTCTTTTCAGATATGGTGAAGTCTAGTGGTGAGATACTGAGTTAGCGTTTCTTCCCCTTTGTACTCACATACAGACACAGAAACTAGGCATGAGTAGATTGCACAAAGTAAACAGCTGCTTTTATATCCAGAAATGCAGCTCTCTGGCTAAGAAAGAGGTGATCTGATGCCTCTACAGTTCAGAACAGCATAGAAATATATATATGTGTGTGTGTGTGTGTGTGTGTGTGTGTATGTATTAGTACATGAAGTGGCTGAATGGATAGCAGGCATGGACAAAGAGGATTTCTTGACATCTGCTGGACAATATGTAAGTGTATTCTTCAAAAAAGTAGCTAAAATGAGACCATTGGGAAAACAGTCAGTCCTTTTCAGTCCCCAGAGAGCAGTAAATTGTGTTTTGAAGGCTTAGGCTTTATTTTTAAACCTTTAACCCAAATCCACACACTAGATCTTGATCCATTCACAACCCCAAACACACATGCAGCAACTTTGATGGGATATAAAAGTGTACATCCATGTACTTTACATGTAGTTGTACATGCAGATGGGTAGTTGGCTACCTGCCTGCTTGATTCAGGTCAAAATTAACCAGATATTTGGAAGGAGAGGTCATCAGTCACAAGGAAAAAAGAGCCCTACATGCCCTCTCTTCTTTAGAAATTAATATGGATTTTCTGTAAGCATTTTTGGTGTACTTATGCTGCATGGAGGTCTGTAAGTGCTCCAGAAAAAATCTATCAAGACGGTCCATGTTAATTTTGATATTTATTATACACATAATTCAGCTTCCAGATCAGATGAATTAAGAGCCTGTAATACACAACTGCAGCCTTCAGTGTGTGCCATCTTGGATTATTCATCAGCACCCCAGAGTTCAGCTCCCAAACTATCACTCTGCCCTTTTTCTTGGTATGCAGCAGATAGAAAATGCCTTGAGCATCCTGGGTCTGAGTGCCAATCTGAAGACTGCCACGTTAAGACAACTTTCATGTTTCTATAACCTCAGCTTACATCTGAGTGAAGAAAACCATTTTTATCATGCACCTGTTTATCAGCTGATTTATCCCCTTGTGCTATACAGAAAAATCCACTTTCCGGATGACCTCCTGAGGAGTGGAGAAATGGGTTGGTCACAAAGTAAGTCTCATTTGCCTTTCAAAACTGCATCATCTTTGAGAAAGATGAATTACTGTCACTGTAAAGCAAGTCTCCCATGAAATGAAATGGAAGAAAATATGGTTTTAATATAAAATTCTCAGGAGGGCTGTCTTCTATTTCCAGAACCTGAGATCTTGATTTTGTTAGTTTTGCTTGTGAGGAAGCCAGATATTCCAGGCAGTGAGCCTTTTAACTTTTTTATCACCTCAGATCCTGCTTCTTTGACTCTGCACAGTCTTCCTGGCACTCTGAGATTTTTTCAGTGTTTATGACCCACCCTGTATTGAACTTCTGAAATGTTCTGAATAGTGAGTTTCAACCTTTTGGGTTGGCAGCTGTCTCTTTTGTAAATGCACTGAGTGACAAAGAAGTGCATAGAACATAAAATCTCGCTGTTTGCAGATAATATTTTAGTTAATATAGTGATGATTTAATAAGTGCCCTACATCCAGAAGTGCTTTATGTTTTGCCCATGACCATCAGCAAATGTGCATGACTTATTCTATGTATGATTCATATCACTGCTAATCTCCTTGGCCTGTTGGCTGCATGGTCTAGAAAGGAAAGGTATTTTGTCTGTGAAAAGTTAAGGTTAGCATATTGCATAGAATGGGTAAGGTTGGAAGAGACCACACTGGATCACTTTGTCCACGCTCCCTGCTCGAGCAGGGTCATACCAGAGCACATTGCATGGGATTGTGTCCAGAGAGTTCTTGAATATCTCCAGTGAGGGAGACTGCATAACCTGTCTGGGCAATCTGTTCCTGTGCTTGGTCACCTCCACAGTAAAGAAGTTCTTCCTCATATTGAAGTGGAACTTTGTGCATCATCTTCTGCCCATTGCTTCATGTCCTGTTGTTTGGCACTACTGAGAAGAGCCTGGCTCCATCCTCTCAGCACCCTCCCTTCAGGTCCTCATCAAATTTATAGACATTTGATGAGGTCACTCAGCTGTCTGTTCTTGAGGCTGAACAGGCCCAACTGCCTCAGCCTTTCCTCATAACAGATCAGCTCCATTCCCTTAATTATCTTTGTTGCTGGACCCGCTCCAGAGGCTCCATTTCTCTTGTCCTGAGAAGCCCAGGATTGAACACAGGTGTGGCATCACCAGGGCTGAGTAAAGGAGCGGGATCACTTCCCTTGATGTCTGTCAGTGCTCTTGCTAACACGCCCCAGGGTTCCATTGGCTCTCTTGGCTACAAGGACACACTGCTGGTGCATGGACAGTTTGTTGCCCAAGAGAACCTCCAGATCCTTCTTTGCAGAGCTACTTTTCAGCAGGTTTTTCCCCAGCCTGCACTGGTCACCTGGGGTTGTTCTTCCCCAGGTGCAGGACCCATTCAGGCTTGAAGGCAGAAAAGGAAGTGGAAGGCATTTTGATCAGTAGAAGAATGAAATCACCTAATGTGTTTATAACCTTCTTTCACTTCTCAAATTCTCTTCATTCTCATTTTTTCTATGAGGAACTCCTAAAGCTGTTTTTCATGCATTTGACAAAACACTATTACATGCTTCATTTGCATCAATTACACAAAAAGCAGAGCTAAATAGCCTGTAAGTGGGGGTAGAATGAGACCTTTTGCTCTTCAAGAAAATAATATTTAATAAAGACTTCTCAGAAAGGCCTATAGTGCTAGCACCAACCATTCTCTCTGAAAATACTGTGCTTTGGAAATACAGGAATGGAGAAAGAGAACGGAATACATTTATGACTTGCATTTAAAAGATATTGCTAAAGAGATTAGCAGTTAATCCCATACACATTTGCAATTTCATTGCTGGGATAATTTCTTTGAAATCACATTATAGTAAGGTCACTGAAGCCCTTTTTTCCTTTATGTTTATATGATCATCTGGAAATACTTTGAGTGGGTTTATATGTTTCTATAAACAAAATCCAGCAAATTAAAGGAATTGAGGAACAAGGCGAGCTTTATTGAAGGGACTGATTATCATTCATAAGAACTTTTTTTTTCTACTAATTTTCTGACTGCTGTGTATTAATGGGTTTTCATTGAGAATAAAGTCAAGCTGTCACACTGCCTTACATGTACCAAAACAAAGTTCAAAGTTGTAGTTCAGTGTATGTCGAACTAAGCATAAAAGAGGGAAACACAAACAAAATAATGCTGCAGTAGTCAAACTGTTGAGAAACTGATTGCTAATTAAATCTGGCATAACTGTCAAAACAACTGTGCAATATATTTGAGAAATGAGACTCCAAAGTCACATGTAAGAAATCTGAGCATCAGAATTTCTCAATTTACTTGAGCTGTAAACTAATAAATCAATGTCTTTAAAATGGGATGAAAGATGAGGGAACAGTAAGAGATATCTTCACACTGCACAGAACAAAAGGTATTAATAATTTTAGTGGATATTTTTAATGACCTTTAATTGTCATACTTTAAGTCTTAAACAGAGGGTTTTAATGGGCACAGTAAAATTTTTGCCATTAGTTTTCAGTGCAATAAAATTAAATGCCTGATGCTGAGCTGGTATAAATCAATGAAGTCAGTGGAGTCACAGATACATTGTTTGAGGCTCAAGTCCCTTATTTTGCATCAAGTGCAGCCAATCTGCACTATCAAACATTGCAAACAGGAAAACATGCTGTGTAAAACCTGGAGTGCAGGAATGGCATCTTTTGGGGAGGAGAATTGGAGGTCATCATTGCTGGCTGAGGTTTGCTGGTCCAGGGCCTAATGAAAACTGACAGATTACTCCTCAGGAAAAAAAATTCTCCTCACAAAAATAACAACCATGCAAATTAATATGATACACACAAAGGGGGCAAAGATTTATGTTTCCCTCATCCCTTTCATCTGGCTTCCTTTTTTTGTGCTGCTCCCTAATGATGCTCATTTGTCTGCTTCACTTACTGCTGCCTCCCCTTCCTCTCATGCCACTCCACTACTGCTGGGGCTCACGGGGCTGCATCTCCCTGCCCTGTCTTGACCCCACTGAGGTGTTTTTGATGGCAGTCGAGCTCTTGCAGCGGAGGAAGATCTTTTGCCCATCTCTTCATGCCACTTCTCTGCCAAAGTTGATCTCCTGACAGCACAGGTGCTGGCATTTGCTGCAGCCCTGCACTGCAGCTGCAGCAGGTCATAGCCTTGGTGGTGTGTCAGTTAGCAATCTGTGAGCTGCTGAGCTAGGAGTGAGCTGGTTTATTGCCTCCTTGGTTAACCTCTGCCTGCCAGGCTTCAACCTGACAGAAACAGTGAGGCAGAGCTCGGCTGCTGAGGTTGCAGCCCAAGTCCATGGAGATCAGCAGGAAGATTTCTACTGCTTTTAATGCAAGTAGAACACTGGATTTAGATTACCCACAAGACTCAGTTCTCCTTTGACTTTTACAAAGAATAAGGAGATCCACTTGAGCAAACAGGAGTCAAGCTCTCATGTCTGTCCCACCATACTGCACCTAAACTCAGCTGAGAAATAATGCAGTTATGTTTTCCTACTTCCATCTTCCTTCTCATGGTCCCTCCCTATTGTCTCTGCTCTGGTGCATCTGAAATGAGGTTCTGGATTCTTGGAACAAACTCCCTGGCTTTCCATTTAAAGTGCAAGATGTTAGCATTTTTGCAATGGTTTGATATGATAAATTTGTAATGGAATATGTGTTTTTTGCACTTAGCTGGAGAGTAATTAATCCTAGGGCTTTTTTCTTCCTTATGGGAATGGAACTATCAGCTGCTTCCTGAGAATGAGAGGCAATTGGCAAGAGGTAGCCTTGATGAAGTGAGATGCATGGTGGATTTCTCTGAAGATATTGATACTGAGCAGGGTCTGTATATGAACAGAATGAAGCAAAAGGGAGGGAAAGGGAGGAGAACTGAGGAAAACATTGCCCCCTTGTCCTTCAAAGCCAGGAACATTTCTGCACATTTGTGGCTTTGTATTTTGCAAATGTATTTTCTGCCTTGTGTTTAGCAAATAAGCACTTTTATTTACTTTCACTTTAAGAGATATGAGATCATGTTATGAAATAAAGCTATTTCTAGAGATCTCATCTTATGAGATAAAGCTATTTTTAAGGTCACTTTCAAATGTCAAGGCAGACCTTTCCTGAATACATTGTTATCTTTTGGGAAAACAGGACATTAGGAAACCTAACAACTCCTTGACTCCCTAGAACATTGCTCTTGGCTGGGGAGGGTTTAAGAGTGATGAACATGTTTTTGTATTAGCTTCACAGGTTGGTTTGCAAACAACTGGTGTGGTTGTTGGGTTTTCCTGTGACCAGCAGAGTGCAGGGAGGATTGCTGACCAATGGCAGGGTGTGGCCATGCATGTAAAGTGCAGGAGTTTTCAAGGTCTTATGGCAGTCCCACTACTGGATGTTTGAAGAGGTTTGTGAAATCTTCTATTGAATATACATGAAGAAATTTTTAAGCAAATGTTGCCACAGTGTACAGTAAGGACCTCCAAACTCTCCTATGGACTTTTGTCCTCTCTTTTTCCAAAGACTTCTGTTAAATACTGAGTGGGTGATAAAAAAAAGCCAAACCAATGTACCAGTCTTTGGCATAAGACTTCAGAACTTTCAGATAACAAAAGAATTTTTAAAAGTGCATAAATTTCACATGCTTTTTACAATTGAACCATCCTTTGGTTTTGGAAGTTTCAGCAGCTCAGCATAAGTTGTTAACTACACCTTTGGGGTTATATCTGACAGTCCCTTGACTATTATCCACTTGATTCAATTTCTTTTGCAACAAGTGATGATCCTTTTAACATATATATATAACCCAGAGTCGATATAGCCAAGAACTCCTTTCTGTCTCTTGGAGAAATTTCTTTTCTTTGCCACCTGGAGACTTTTGTGTCCTGCTGTGTTTATTAAACTGCTGGCCTAGATATTGATGAAAGAGATAGCTTTGGGGTTACAAGGGGATATGTATGTACCAAAAATATTTTTTACCACTTGTTTATTCTATCTGAGGTTACATGCAGAGACAGTGAATGAAATAAAACTCAGCATATATTCTTTTGCGGTTATAGAGAAGTGAAATTTGCCTTGTAAGTCAATGGACAGCTAGTTTCATTGCTTGTTTTTTTTTTCTAATCTCATTTACAAGCTGAATATTTAACAATTATAATGTAAAACTTAATCTGAAGAAATTCTCCTCAGTAATGCACTATGCCAAAAGTAGTAAGCAGTGCAATTTCCTCCCCTTTCAGGAGAGGAAAAATAAACTAAGGTATTATGAGATATCTCTGGTGCCAAAATACAGTAGTTGTGCAGAGCAAACTTTGTCCTGCTTTTGATACTGGAGTGAGCATTCAGGGTGGATACTACAGCTATATATTTGCAAACCAGGAGGGTTAAGAGGCAGAAAGATAAATTGCTTATCCGGAATCATTCAGAGGTTATGTTTGCCACCAGCTGATGTACTTTCATCATTCTCCCCTGAGACTAATAGTGATGTTTTCCAATGCTTATGTGCTTGTGACAGACCCTGAGGTGAATTAAAGGGATTGCAACACAATAAATCTATTTAAACCAACAGAAATCACTGATAACACTTGGGGCTACTTTCTTTGTTTTTGGTTTGTTTTTTTTTTCTGTAGGCCTTCCTGGAATCTGCTTGGCAGTGTGTTAGAGTGAATGCTATGTCCATTATTGGTCAAAACAGTATGTTTGCTGAGATGCTGCCTCTTCACTGGAAAGAACAGCAACCTCCATAGTTTGGGAGCAACTGAGAAATAGTTGAATGCTGTTTACTCCATAGGAAAGTCTGTTCCTATCTCAACTGAAATGGATAAATGCAGCAAAAGCAGGAACTTTCCTAGTTCTTCACTGTTCCTTGAAAACACTAGATTTAAAAAAAATGCATAATCTTAGAATGGTGGCTTTTAGCTAATACCTTTATATATTGAAGTTATCCACTGGAACACGAACTAGAATCATGCAGTACCCAAAGAAAGAGAACAGCTTTCAACAGAGTGACTTTGTTTGCAGTGTGACAGAGACACACAAGTGTGGTTCAGATGCCACTGATTGTGAGACAGATTTCATAGAGCAAGTACCAGGCAGATCCTGCTGGCACTTCAGGTGCAACAGGATGAAAGAGCCCAGAGGTTTGGGATTGACCAGTACTGTCTCCACTCATGCCATTTCAGATAAAGCTGTTAATTTAGAATATCTCTAGCACATGTTGCATAAATGTAATCAAAAGTGTTGGGTATCTTCTTTATTGCTATTTTGCAGACTACAATCACTGATGTATTCAAGCTGCAACCTTCCCTCTGTCTGTTGTATTATGATAAAACTGTGTAAGAAGTTGGACAAAGATTCATTTTTCTGTTAAATTCCATTGCTTTTTTAAAATTCAGCTTTCTACCCCAGCGAGCTGCAAACTCTCTGAGTAGCTTTCAGGACTACATTCAGGATCTTGAAGGACATGGGAGCAATACTTCTGGAGAGGTCTCCATCATCCCAGAGAGGTACCTATATGTGCACAGGCTGGTTATATGACATGCACAGTAAAATCCAGTCAATCTTCGAACATATGGCACAACAACAACTGTCTGCCTGCACAGATGGAGTGAATGGGGTGATTTATCTGTTCATGTGCAGCAGCAGCTTCTGAGACACACCACAGTCAGTATGGCCATGGAATTACGTGTCAGATGCTAGCTGGGATGAACAGCCGTTCCAGTACTGATTAATGCATCCTGTGACCATTCCAAGCAGGCTTTCATCCTTATACTGAAAGATGTCATTAGCACTGTCTTATCTGCCTATATGATGTTGAGCATAATAGGAATCCTGAGCCAGGTTCACAGGTGTTACCAAGACAGAAGGAAATACTAACATATTCAGTCTTGAAAGTTACCTGGTCATGGGAGCCTCGTCTCAGTGCCTCAGCAAGTTTTCTCCTGGGGATATTGCTGGAGATCTTCAGTCTTATTAAGAGACTGAAAAATCACAGAATCACAGAACATGCGGAGTTGAAAGGGACCCACAGGGATCATTGAGTCCAATCCTGGCCCTGCACAGCACCATCCCCAAGGGTCACCCCAGGTGCCCAAGAGCATTGTCCAAATGCTTCTTGAACTCTGTCAGGCTGGTGCTGTGACCACTGACCTGGAGAGCTGTACCAGTGCCCAGCCACCCTCTGGGGGAAGAACCTTTTTCTAATATCCAACCTAAACCTTCTCTGACACAACTTCAGGGCATTCCCTTGGGTCCAGTCACTGGTCACCATAGAGAAGAGACGTGCCTCTCCCCTCCCCCTCACAAGAAGTTGTAGACTGTGATGAGATCCCAACTGTCTTAAGAGTAAGTTGTTTTGTTACTTTAGTCAACCATTTTCCAACTGCCTCTACTTGGTGATTTACCCTACAGGCCAAGAGTTTTTGTATCTCATGTTTTTATCTGGGTGGAAGTCAAAAAGATATTATTAGGAATAATAATGGGAACCATATAATAATTACGGGACTATACTGTGATCAAATAACACTTGCCAATGTTCTTTGTAATCCACAACCTGAAAGCTTAGAATCTTCCGAACTTATGTTAATAAAATTATGATGTTTTAACTAACTCTTTAATTTTTCAGTGATTTCTTCAAGTTCAGCAAAGCCTTGTAAGTTCAAGTTCCACAAACTAATGGTGTGTTGCCTGAGGGCCCTTAAAAACCTGTACATCTCTCTCCTGTCATGGGAGGCTTTATCTCAAAAGCTACTGTACAGTTCAAAGACCTGTGCTGTTGAGTGGGGCAGCAGATTTATCTCTGGTGGGAAAAATGAACAACTTCAGTTTTACTGTAAAGCTCCAGGCATTATAGACAGCCAGGTAATATCCTGACTCTGCTTAAATCACTGGCAAAATGTCTGCTGACTTCAATAAAGCCAGGATTTCATCCATGACATCTTTAATAATCTGTGTCAAAATGAGATCAGTTCTTTGTTGTGAGTGGGAAGATGTGAAATTGTTCTAAAATGGAAAATGGACAAGTTGCCAGCAACTAAGAGACATCAGAGAATTTGAGAAGCTTTCGTCTGGGAAACATCTTTGGTTAGTCTTCCATATATATAAAAAATATGTTTCCTGTCTTTCACAGCTAATTAACTAGGGAGAAAAAACAATCCTCCTGGTGGGTATATCCTGTGCTCTGACTATAACATAAAACCAATTAGTCTATCATTGTCAGAAATACTGCTGGAATTTTGACTTTTTCTTTAATCTGTACATCAGTCTGTATGTGTTAAAACCTAAGCTGCTCTTTACAATTAATTCATATAATATATTATGGCAAGATATTTTGTAGAACAATTAAGGTTAGGAGATAGGACTTGAATCTTCCTAGGTTTCCAAAAGTTGGGCTCCAATAAAGAAAATACAGTGTATACCACTATGAGTGAGTAAGTACCCTTTCTGCCTTCTTTGAGAAGTCAGTAACACTAAGTTAATGTTACAAGAAGGGAGAAATCTAATTTCAAAAATGTATACACCCAAGTTCACAGGTTTATCATTAATTATGTAAACTAACACCGTTAAAGAAATACAAGGATAAACAAAATTCTCCAGTCTTATTATAATAATAAAGTAGTAAATAAAGTTATAAATGCATTTTAATATCATTAGATAAATCAGTCAGGCTCTCTGGCAAGTCTTTGCCATTCTGTAGACTTCTAAACATTATCTGTCCATCTATCTATCTATCGATTGATCAATAGATAGATATAGATATAACCCTCCCAAAATTAAAATACACTGATTTTGCTGTGAAAAGCGACCAGATTCCTTTTCACCTGATGTTGAAGACTTGCCCAGGAATTTTTACTTTGCATCTTGACTTTTTAAACAATGGTTGGTTATCCATCTGTGCTCTTCTGTGATAATCACAGCTGGATTTTTCTCTGTTTATTGGCAGTAATTATAGGAAAGTAACTGTTGGCTTAGTCAGAGTAGCTTTCTTTTCAGTTCTGACTTCAGTGGAGCTTCTAAAAAGCCAAGTCAAATTCTCTATTGCATTCAGGAAATATTTCCAGAGAAATGTTATAGCTACAAGTTAACAGAGAGCATCTTCTGCTAAAACTTGAGTTTTTCTGTGTCAATACAGTGTGCAAAAAAGTAAACAAAGCCAGTATAGCCTCTGAAAGAGCTGAATTGTGAGCTTTCTTCTCTGTGGTAAAGGGAGGAACACAATGCTATGGAAGTCTGGAAGAAAAGGAGCAAAGTATTGGTTTCCTTTACGTGCCCATTTATTGGGGTAATCACTTCAGTAGTAGAACCACAATGTTTGGAGTAGGAAAAGTGTGTCTCCACCCACTAGTTTTATAATAGCTGCTGATAGAGTAAAATTTACAGTCCTGCAAGAGTGGGCCTTTACCTCATCTACTGTTGATTGTAAAGCCAATGTTTCTCTGTTGCCCTCAGATTTGTATGCCCTTATTGGTCTTGCTGTACCACAGCAGAGACAAAGAAAGAACTTAGACAGAGTCACAGATACTGCAAATAAACACCTAATATTCATGTTACATGTTGAGGAGTATTATCAAATGATCAGACAGAAACAAGTGGATGTGAAAGGGTTCTTGATGCATTTGCTTGACAGTCAGTCCTACCCACCCACAGGATTGTTTATGTATCTGATGTCTGTATGACAAAAGTAGAAATAACCAAGAAACATTGCATTACTTCACCATCTTCTAATAAAAACATAATCCTCTGGGTAAAAATTAGATTTTCTCAAGATTCCATTCTCCCAGTCCAACTCTTATGTTCCCCAGCTTTATAGTGGTCTGGACTGAGCAGGGAAATGGAGGAGTGTTCTCACCATGAATCCTTCCTCTTCTGATGCATGGGTACTTGTGGTAAGATAAGAAAAAGCTGCGAGCAACCTAAACATAAATAAATTACAGCTGTGCCCCTAAACAAGAGCGATAACTAAC
The DNA here is from genome assembly GCF_008360975.1 of Lichenostomus cassidix. NCBI lineage: Eukaryota > Metazoa > Chordata > Aves > Passeriformes > Meliphagidae > Lichenostomus > Lichenostomus cassidix. The sequence continues at coordinate 20,881,685 of NC_139480.1, read as the reverse complement.
TTTGTTAAAGAATGAAGCAGAGAATGCAGACGTGTATAGCTCATTGGGGAAAGCACCTGTGAATAATTTGCTAACTGTGATGTTATAAAAAACACCTGTTAAGCATGGGAAGAAAGGGTGTAAAAAGGTGTACCAGGAAATAGTAGGAGCTGATGCCTGCCACCGTGGTGGGTGTCAGCCACGAGTCCATGGTCAGGTACCCTCCCTGCACCAGGGAGCTTCAGCAGAAACCTTTCCAGGCTGCGGAGAGCCCCATGCAGTGCTCACTCTTGCTTGGCAGGGGCCCCTGGAGAGTGGGCTGCCCTGCAGGAGGACAGGCAGCAGCACTGCTGTGTTTCAGATGGCGAGAGCAGGGCTGAGAGCCTGTGCTAAGTGTTGGCTATTGATCAGCTCGAGCTGGCTGCCTGCTCAGCTGTGAAGGGACAAGAGGCCCTTTGAGTGTCTGCATACACTAAGAAGTTGAGAGGTGTAAACTCCTAATTTAGGCTCTCTAAATTGCTCTCTAGAGGTATTCAGAGCTGTCTTGTCCTGTCTGTTGTGCATTTAAAGCAGTTGGGCATTTTTCCTGCACAGCTTGCCCTACATTTAAAAGGACAGTTGCTTGATTTTGAGATGAGCTCAGTCTGGACATACACTTGGGGTAGGGGGAATCCAGCTAAGCTCCACTGTGTGGGTGTTCTCCATCTGTGAAATGGAAATGACAACACTCTGCATGGAAGTTGTGTGGTTTTGTGTACAATAAGGAGCTGATATGCCTCTGACCATGCTGATGCCTACACTGGACTGAACCCCTTCACTCCCCCAGCTTGTCTGTGCTGTACCCCAGTCTTAATGCCCAAAGCGAGTTTTGTTTCACTACATCTTTTTGTGCCTTTAATGAAAGACAACAGAAATATAAGATTGCAAATCTGTGGCTTCTGGTGGAATGTAAAATTTGTGGAAGGGAACTGCTCTGTTCAGGCTGTATTCACTGCAATCTTTTCCCTGAGAACCATCATATATGCCACTTAGCAATTGTTAACAGGAACCAGAAGCTTAATTGGCAGCTCACCAGATGAACATAGGATATAAAAAAATACCATTTCCCCAAGGTTAAGCCTAGATGCCCAGGAATAGGAATATATATTCTGGAAATGGGTTTTTGTAAATACTGAATTTGTAGCTGAGTTCAGCATTTTCACGTGGTCAGCAGCTCTGCAATGCAGGGCCTAAGCAGTGATGCATATCAAGGTTACAGCATACACTCTTGCATTTTACTCTAGCACTAAGCTGCACTGTGCCAGACTTCAAGAATGGACACTACATAAACCCACATAACCACTCTCATGTGTTCTTAGTGTTCTCAGTGTTCCCAGTTTTGCTTTTTCCTGCTTCTTTTTGTTTAAGAATATGTTCTGAGACAGAGCAGCTGGATTTAAGAAACAAGGTAATGTTACAAGTAATTAGCACTCCAGATGGATAACAAAAGACTAATGAAGGACTAAGGGTCAAGCATTATAAGTGTTAAGAACTGCTCTTCATTAAAATACATAACAGTCTTAGGGATTATGTTTTATTTCTCCCGACATTGATGACAGAATGGGATCTCCCATCTCTTCTCTATATGTCTGGCTTTGGCTTTGATTACTCTGTGTATGCATTCAAAAACATATGGCAATCTTTTCAAGATCTGGATGTATGGTGTATTTGTGTTTACAAAAATTAGTTTTTGTTATTGCTTTGTTTTGTTGAGAAGGGCATTCCAAAAAGCTGGGCAGGTGAGTAAAGTCTGAAAGGGTTTAGGAGAGAGCAACTGTTTTTAACAGGAGGTGAGCGCTGGTAGTAAGTAAACTCACTGTTTGGGAAGAAAGGAACTGCTGAACAGTAGGCAGACTTCAAAAGGGCCTTGTTTTGTCCTAAAGAATGCAGAAATGCAACTCTGAGTCTGGACAACTTACACGCAGATTTAGTATAACATGAAACAGTTGGTGTGCCTAGCAAATAGATGTCTCCTGGAAAATGTATACCTACTGCTTGTGTCACCTTGTGCTAATTAAATACACCTACTAAAAGCTGCAGTTTTATTTTTGTTTTTTATTACCAAAGTAAGCTCTAAAACCTTTGGGTCAATAGTGGTTTCTTAGTATCTGTAACAAAACCCTGCCAGTTTCCAGCTGGATCCACATTATGCTTTTCTTCCCTTCTCCCATACTCATGCATTTGTGGGGTGCTGTTATTGCAGGGCAGTGGGGCTCAGATAACTCAGTTTGCAAGCCCTGTTGTGACACTGTGCAGTTCTGATCACACCAGGCACCAAGGTGAGCACCTACAGCCTGCTGGTATGTGAACTGACTGTCTCATATGTAAACTGAGGAAAAATCTCACTGAAGTATTTGTGTTTCAGAATTAATGACCTTCAGTCGCTGGCTCTACATTTTGGAGATAATTTAAAGCAGTCAGTAGAAAAAAAAAATATTGCATTACATGAAAGAATGTAAAAAAAAAAAAAAAATTGAAAACAAGTTGCTTTTGGCACAGCTTAAAACAGCTCCATCATACATGGCAGGTGGCTTTGTGTGCACAGTATGGCAGTCAATGATGGTACAGGCCCACAGCCTCTCCTTCTTTTGTGCCACCCTTTCATTTGTTCAATTTTATAATTCAAGATTGTACTATGCTTTGACAGGTGCCCATGATGTTAAAGTGCAAGTAGGCCCACAACAGATACCCACATTGGATTTTTTTTGTTGGCATAGATCTGCATCTTTTTTTATTTACCATGCAGATGTTTCTAGTGGACAATGAAGGAAGAATGGGCTTCCTACCTCATCTGATGGATGCTGTTAGATGGATGGTGTCTTGGAGTAGTTTTCACGTGGGGTGGGTATCATAAATTTGCTCCTGGAAACAGTTGGGGTGGCTCTATGATCAGAGATTCGATCCTGCATTGTAACCCTGAGAAATAAGGGTCCACATGGATCATCTTCAGAGAACAGAAGTAACACACCTCTCACAGGGGAGTGGGCTCAAGCTTCCTTTATCTGCTTTAGCTGACAGAGCACCATCTCTTCCAGATGCTGTTTGCTGACAGATTGTATTTGCAACAAAATGTGTCATCTCAGTATTCTATTTATGAATACATTTAATTAAAATCCATTCATGCAGATGTAAAAACATTTACCATTTAAGGAGACTATGACAAGGACATAGAGAGGATTTCTATTCCTGTAACTTTTTTGCCCTGTGCTTTGGGCTTTTCAGTGCCTATCTGAATTTTCCAGGATATTCTTAGATTACCTGTTTGACCATGCTTTCAAATATAGATGCTCCAAATGGAAATGCTTACAGAGAAACCATTCAATAATCAAAGTCTTTCATTTCTCAACTCTCAGCTATCTGCATTTTTGGAAATGCAGCCTCATGACTCTGACAAGGGTTCCATGCTCAATTGCCAAGATTGAAAATGGTGCACCTGCTCCAAATATATAAACCATCACTTCAGAAAAGATTTAAAGATTTTAAATAACCACAGCAGCTCATAATAAAAACACCTCAAGAGTTCTTATCCACATTAGATCTAATCATACAAGACAAAGAAATAGTCTGATAGTGCTACGCTACAAAACTAAGCACTTCAAAGTGGTTAATGTCAAGAGTACCCATACACCCTCGGTTGTTCAGGGATATCATGGTTCAGTCTTTGAATTACAGGACCATATCCTATTTTTAGAGGATCTGTGTGTATGCTGCACTGGGAATGGCCTGTGATGCCTGGATCCACTAATCTTTCTCATTCCAGTCTGAACTATCCTTATGGTATTAATAGTGCAGAAGAGCAGAAGGATGGAAAGGAATGTCTGCACAATATCTGCAGATGGACAGCAGATTTGAGATGTATAGGAAGGATTCCCAAATATGCATCAGAATTTCAGCAAATTAGGAAGAAGTCTAGAGCTGCAAAACATTATAAGGACTCAGAATTAACGCACTGCTTTGTCATGCCAATTAGTTTCTCTGTTTGGTATGGAGTGTCTTCAGTGTATGACTACAAAGAGAACATTTTTTTTGAGTAATACAGCTAAAGATTGAGGTCTGATCTGTTAGTAAACAGAGATTTAACAAAAACCCAACACACTTACATCAGTCTGACTCATTTGAAAATGCCCAGATGTGCTGAGCAAGCCATTAGTTCGTTGTATATAACCACCTGTCTCTGAATACCTCCTACTGGGTGTGCATAGTCAGGCACAGGGGGAAAGGGTGAAACCATTTAAACTACAAGGAAGAGATGGCACCTCACTTTTCGGATGCCACAGCTGCAAAAACAGAAAAAAAAAAAGTCAAAAGAAGGTCGAAGAAGTTCTTGGAACCCAAATAAAAAAAAACATTGGAGATTCTGGAAGCAAAAGAAATAATGGCATTAAAGGAATGTAAAACCGTCTGGAATAACAGCAATTTGCTACCACTGCTGTTGAGTAAACACAACAGATTCTTCTGCCTGCGACAGTTCAGCCATTAGCACAAGAGAATCATTCATACCACAGCACTGAAGAAAACAAACAGAGATCTGTAGTTAATTTGCAGTGAAATCCTGAGACCGCAGCCTCAAGAAGATGAGGACAAAGGACCTTGGCAATACCCTCCACAAGCTGCACCTACAATATGAGTGAAAAGAATGTGTGTGTGATCAGAAAACCAATGAAACAGCCGGCAGGTCTGCAAGAAATAGACCGAGGAACTGCCAGCCAGGAGCACAAGAGGTGGAGTATATGTGTGCTGGCTGGGCTTACAGCACACCCAGGGCACAGTGGGTAATGCATTTCCAGGACTGGGAAAAAGTTACAACAGACAGGGTGTGGTAGAGAGGATGGAGATAGAATAATCTGATGAATCATCAGAGGAAATCAGATTGGAGGGAAACTACAGAGGTCCCACTAAAGTCACCCATTAGCCCAAGGCACAACAAGCTGTCCTCCAATCAGCCAGAAAAACCAGCGAAGTCCTCATTGTAGTGGGGGTGAGGATGCTGAAATGCCCAGGAAATCCCAGCTCCTTCCCTGAACCAAACATGACTGTTTTGCATTGCGGCGGTGAAGACTAGTTGATATTTTAAAATGTCAAACAGCCACTGCAGTCCCTCTCTTCATTAAGACCTTTCACTTTGTGAATTACCAATTCACCTCCAGCCCTGAGGTCAGACACAAATTACTGCTCATCACAGAGATCTCTATTCCTAACGTGGGAAGCCCATGTGTGCAGCCCCTCCCTGACTGACTCAAGCTGATTCCTTCTGTCAGAGGACCTTGCAAGAGGTCAGAGGACAAACCATTCATCTGAGGTGAGCTCTCCACCAACACATAAAGCAGGCTGAAAGGGCAGAGCAGGAAAAACAGCCTGTGTCACATCTTTATCTGGTCAAATAAGACTATAGGCACCAAAGCTGGCAATTCTGACAACTGCTTGAATTGGTCCATGGAGATGGGGAATACCAGTGACATAACTGATGTCAGTAATGTGGGGCTGTCTTTTCTCATGGACTAGGGAGCTGCTAATCAGCAGTGGATATTTTGCATCTTGTCTGGGATTGTTTGCATCATTCACAATTATCTTGGCATATAAGGTATGCTGTGTAATAGAAACAGCTACAAAGTGCTGAGAGAAGCTGGGCTTTGAGATGGAAGATGATGGAAACTCAATCAGTGATCTCCCATCTTTCAATAAGTCCTTTTACTACTGGAATTGAATAAAGGTAATGTTTTTTACCTGAGTAATCCTGGATGGAGAGTGTGTTTTAAAAAAAATCAGGCTTTGTTCACTTTTTTGCCAACTGTGAGTGCATAATGAAAAGCAATAAATTAACCATTTCAGTCTAAACAAAATCTAAGAATAACAATGAAAATTCAATTGCAAGACAAGTCCTTTGGCAGTAAATAAAGTTTTATAGCACATGTAAATAACAGTTCAAGTGGCTCAATTTAGCAGTGACAAAAGCTGTTTTCAATGCAGAGTAATTGTTCAAATTGCCCCCTTACACAAAAAAAGCAGTTTAAATGAGCCAATTTATGTAGCATTGACAAGAATTGTTTTCAACTGTAGGCATTCCGTTAAAGCTGTTTAAAATTAAGTAGATGGTTGCCAAATTGATGCAATTACTTAGACATCATAAAAAGGGTTTTAAAACCATAAATGCATCTGCTAACAGTATTAAATTGAGGCAATTAGCCAACAGGAGTTTTAACCTTCATCTAGCCACCAGGAATCTATTTGGACATGAGAAGTACTTTCATATATGTCTTATTGTACTTTATATTGATAATTAAGGAGGGAATTACCTGGAGATGGATCACTAACATGACTTTCCAGAGGTGTGCCTATCTGCAGCCAGTGTTAAGTCATGCGTTGTGGATGCTGTGTTCACATTAATTGGTGTTGCTTGAAAAATACTGATATTATTCACCTTTATGCTTCATATATGTACCATTTGTTATTTAGTCAATTAGTCTTATTGGAAAGCATCTAGAAGCAAACCAACCTCATTAACAGAGAGCAAATGTATGAAATGAGGCGTGTGAAATTCCTCATTCTCTCCATCTCTGGTGGACAGCTGGTGCCACACAGCCTGGGACCCTGCCTGTTACAGTGCTGACATGGCAGGTGCTGTGTGTGTCACTGCTCTTACAGTCTTCCCAGAAAAAGCTGTCTACTAGCACTGATATCGGTCAGGGTGGTGGACTCTTGTTGCTCTTAAAACACTCACTTCAATCCATTACAGGTTGTTCTGTGTGGCATTGGGCCAGTCACATACACCCAGAAACACCAGTCATATCAGTGCCACTGACACTTAGACTAATATTGAGGATAAAAGAATCTGGTGTAAGAGTGTGAGCCACAAAACCTTCAGGTAAGCCCACAGAAGTTCAAGTTTCAGCTGCTAATTTTCCCGAGCTGCTGCAGTCCAGTCTGGCTCCAGCAGGCACTCATCCCAAACCTCTGTGGTCTCTTTGTTGAGGAGGATATCAGATCCATGTCTCCCTGTTCTCATCTGCAAGAAGAGACTGTATCTTGAGAGTTCCAGATGAAAAATGCTTATCTGACATAGATACTTTATTTTAGAGGGACTTTGTGTCCTTACCAAGAGCCTGGAGAAAAAAAAAAAAAAAAAGTTTATCTAACCCTTTCTTTTTAATGTTTCCTAATGGCTACCTTAGGTAGCTCCTAAATACACTATTCAATATAATGGGTCTTTGTCGCTGTTGAGCCACTAGCAGAGAAGAAATCCAGATTCTCAGCATGGCATAGAAAAGAGGACCTTTATTATTTTGAATCCAACCTATATAGAGTTTTCAGAGGTCACCCAGATTGGTCAGCCAGAAACCTCCCCCTAGGCCTGATTGGCCAGGCCTGAACTGTCCAAATCTCAAGACACTGTTCTAACAACATCCAAACTTTATCTTTGTTTATAAAACACAGAAGAAGTTCTCATGGGAAACACCTGTGCTAGCCACAGGTCTTGTAAACCCTCTTTGGAGATGCTTGACTTCCCCACACAGTGCTCAGGCACTTCTGGGCAGGAAGTTCCTGTCTGAGATCCAGGCACCTTGCAAGAAGCTTGGAACTTTCAGCACTGCAACACCTAAGCTGATTTCCAGAGCGTTGTCTCAGGTCCCATCTGTTAGTGGGAACAACAGCACTTTTCTTGGAGGAGTAGTGTCAGACGGTTAAAAAAGGATATCTGCTTGTCAGATGCTGTAGCAAAGGAAGCCATATGAAGGAAAGGAAGGAACAGTTGGGTCGACTTGTAACAGATGAGCCTGAATCCTCATCATTTTTGTCCCTCTGTCCTAGAGGGAACAAAAGCCTCGTAGAAGAATAATGGATGCTTAAAAAAACCCCCCAAAAATCAGCTAAGTTGCCTTTCCCTGTGGGACTTTTCTGAGCATAAAGTTTTGAAGTTCAAAGTTCTGAGTGGGCTGTTACATTGGGGAGGACAAGGGTACTTAGCACTCAACTTTGGAACCTGTGGAAAGTACTGCCTTCTGGGCTGAATGTTCTTTGCAGACACAGAAAGACTTTCACTCATGGTCTTTAAGTCCAGCCATTTTTGTGTCTGTTCATTTTGCATCCTTCAGGTTATCAAGCTGTAACAAGGCAGAGATGTTCCCATATGAGTTAAAGAGCTAGGTAAGGATTGTGGCTATGTAGAAATCACTCTCTGCAAAACATTAAGTTCCTACTGCATAAACTTACTGCAGTCTTCCAAATAACCTGTCTGAGCTGCAGTCTGTGGTGCAGGGGACAGGTCTGACAGGACAGAAACAGGAGAGCCACTGGCCTCAGCAAATTTGCACCCACCAAAGGTCAATAATCAAAAATACCTGGCTATCATATATACCACGCACAAATGCATAAAAAATAAGGTGACTTAATGGCACTTCAGTCATTGTTTTTTTAAGTGCTGTTTATTAACTATAATGCAAATACTACACCTTGGAGAGGTAAAATGAGAATTACAGAACATTATGAGAAAATCTTATGTTCCTTGTTAAAACTTTCTTCCTATATCTTTAAAATTTTGGGCTAGTATCTTCCTCACTACATTTGTTCTATAATTCTTCCTATAATGGTCAGACTCTGACAATTTGTCTAAAATAAAATTATTTAGGTCATCAGAGAGCAGCTATCAATAGTTAACTGTCAGACTGGCAAGTTTCGCACTGAGTAGAGTTCCATGAAGCTTTGTCATAACTCCATTCAATATTTTAATTAAAGTCCTGGATGTAGGAATTGGAATTTGCAATTAAATCTGCAGATAAATTCAGGCTGGGAAGGGCCACAGGTACTTTAGAGCAGAGGTCTAGAAATCCAAATGATATCAATAATTTCAAAATAAGTTCCTGAAAAGTAGAAGGCTGCTAAACAGGGAGAAGTATAAAATATTATTTATGCATAAGAATAATCGATGGCACAAAATCAAGTCAGGAAAATAATCACAGGCCTCTCAGGGAAAAAAAAAGATAATTTTATCAAGATACATGAATAGGAAACAGGGTAGATCCTATTTAAGATTTCTTTCATTCTAGTCTGTAGTAAATAGCACCTCAAATGAAGTGTCATGTCCATGTGGGGTATTGCATGTCAAGACAAACATGAACAAGATAGATCAAATTTTAGAGCCAAACATCAGAAAAAAATAATGAAAACAAAACTTGTGGGCAAGGAATGAACAAGGTAGATTTGTTTAACATGGAGAAGTGAATAACTCAGGAAACATAGATATAATCTCAAATTTTTAAAAACATTTTTTCCAAGGGGAAGAAACCAAACTGTTTTCATACATACTGCAGATAGAGTAAAGTCTGGGAAACTTGAACTGGAGCAAGGAAAACTTGGGACAGATATTCAGCAAAATCTTCTAAAAGGCAGGAGAATTAAGAACTCAGTAGAATGTGTAGGGAGGCTGTAAAATCACTGTTTGTTGAGGGTTTTAAATAACAGATTAAACCAATCTCTCTGAGAAACAGGATACTGTGAAACCTGCCATTGAGCATGACAGAGAGAAAATTAAGTGACCACCCAAGGTCCCTTCCAGTGTTGTTTTTTTGTAATTCTTCACCCAAGAACATCCTCAGCAAAATATTCAGGAAAGAAATCTTTTAGCCTCAGATGGCACCACCCAAATTCTAGACTGTTCAGACTCTGCTCATATTGACTGCTTTCTTCCATTTTCAGAAGAAACTGAAATTTACAGACAACTTACTTTGCTGCATTTATTCTATTGATCAGTTATTACTGTCTGTTTCAGCATAACACATACATAATTCTGCATGAAAAATATATTTGGAATTTACAGATTTTCAATTTACCAGAGTCTGTTCTCATCAATGAACAGCAGGCAAGAAAACTTTTTTCTATTAGCCTCTGCTTTTTAATCTTTTCCCACTTTCACCTCCTGTAGTATCACAGTTCAATGCATTTTTAATGAAGATTATTCTAGCTTTTTGTCTCCAGAGCCTGTTCCTGCATTTTTCAGGCAGGCAAGATGAGCCACCAGGCTTTCACAACATAATGCGTGCCTATTTCTTCCCTTCTGGAAAGAGACAACTTCCTGCCTTCCTAGTCTCCTCTTGTATGCATTTATTTCATTGTATTTTCTCAGTCTGGCAAGATCACTATATAGTGCATGGTATGCTCATCTGTGTGTAATTCACAAAGGAGTTTCTTGTGTCTTGACAGTACAAATGATTATCAGTGTAAATTTAAACAAATCAGCTTACCAAAAATATTTTCTAGACTTTTCTTTCATGTTGACTGTTCATAGCTGGACTCTCAGTCATCTGTGGCTTCATTGTGCCAGTATAGTGAGTCAGAATCAGCACTGGTCAGAGTGCTTCTTCTGAGACCTCAGCTGTACCTTACTACATTTCTTTTTTTGAAAAAGATCACATTATGGCTGGTAGTGTCATTTGTTCACAGTTTTTGGGTTCATTAGGTTGGTCGGTTGGGTTTTTTAAGTAAAATTTCTAGGCATTGAAGCTTTAAGGTTCTTAATAAGGAAATTTCTGACTACTGAAGTTTTTTCTAATATAGGAAAACAAAATAAAAGCTATTGCTGTACAGTAGAATACAGAACTCAAAAATGCTGCCTGAGCTGCCACAAGTCTTTGTTATTTCATTTTGCCAAGCCTGACTGTATCATATTTTGTAGAGGAATTTTTTACAATTACATTCCTTTTTGTATTGTAAGCTCTACAGTGAAACAATTGTCTTCTGTTGCTGTGCTATGCCTTGCACCCTGGCATCATGCTCTTATTCCAAGCCTTGAGAACTTACTGTGCTACAGATATGAATGAAAACAGATCATGGAACACTTGCATGACCCAGGTGCAATGTAACAAATAACCATGAAAATGACAATAAGTCTTTCTTGAGGTTTTAGTTTTCTCCTTCTGTGGAAGAAAACCTCTTATTCATGAGATGTTTGAAGGAAGAATGGAATTCTACTACTGATATTTTTATTCACAGTATTCACTGATCTGAAAAGACCCCAAAAGTAGCAGTGGCCAAGAAGACTAACACTCCCTAAATATGTCAAGAAAGATATTTTTCCTAAGATGTAGCTGAGACTGCAGTTTTCCAATAATATGTGGTGCTGCCCTAAGTTTGTGTCTTTTTATGGGGTCATTTGGTCCTTTGTGCATAAATATCACTGTGACTAGAGTCTATTGTGTGCAAATATCTGTGAATCCCTCAAACATTTCAGTGTTATTTTTCTGCTAGTGATTAAAATCTTGGACTTGTGCCTGTCATTCATTATTCATTATTCAGTATGAAAAAAAGTTTGGTCACAGGCAGAAAACAAGAACAATACCAACAGGCTTGGTTAGCATAATGTATAATTAAAATGAATAATTTCAGTCAACTAATTCAAAATCCAGTCCCTTAGTAATGCTTCCAAATAAGCTATAGGTGCTGAGAAAAGATTGCATTGCAAAGTTTTAGGGGACAAAACCCCAAACCGATGTGAAAACAAACCCAACATTCTTTAGTAATCAAATTAACCATTTAGTTGTCCATTGGTCCCAGCTTTGAAGCGTTTACATTGCTGAAGCTCTTGCAGGCTTTAGGAACAGATTCATTGACTGGGAACATTGCATTTCCTTTTCCAACATCCATATGAGGTCTGCATTAGTGAATATTAAGCTTCTTATTAACTGCCCAACAATTGTACTGTTGGGAGTTTTTGCAGATACTTAAACCTGCCTTTTTCACCTGTTGGATGTTGTAGACAGAGCACCACTCAGTACAATGCCAATGTGCAAGAATGTCACTTAAGAGGAAAGACAGAATAAGACAATTCAGTAACTCTGCTAACTTCGAACTTTTAGGAATGATATTACCTAGAATTGGAATTTCCATGGACAGATTTAAATGAAGAAAACTTACTACCAAATGCTAGAGGACCATGTATTAATTTCATATCTTTATTGAAAATTCAATATTAGAATTCAAAACACAAGTAGGCTGGGATGCTCTACAGCTTTAAGACATAAAACTGTCACTGAGAGGTAGTCTTTGTATATTGACCTACTTTTATACCCTGTTACACAGATGCATCCCTTACTTTTGGCATACTAATGTCTTAAGAAAAATGCAGCTGCAGACATGATCTGAACAAGTTTGATAAAAACAGACTGACAGCTAGCTTCTCTGAACCTCTCCTGAATGCAATTAAAAAAAAAAAAAAAAAAGATAAAACCCCAGCTTTTCTGAGATGCATCAAGTGTATTTTTGAGTTTTGATGACCTCAATTATGTGCAGCAGTTCCCAAATTAAACATTCAGAGTACATCACATAAAAGTCAGGCAGTTACAGTGAAGGCCAAAACTTTTATGGTTAACTGGAAAAGAAGATCTGAATAGTAATTATATTAAGAGGGCAACACTTTCTGCTCACCAGTTTGGATGAACAGAAAAGAAAATTGTATTATAAGCTTTCCCACTCACATCACAATCAATGTTGTGAAAAGATTTTTTCTATATTTGTTTCTATTCAAACTCATTTTTAGATTGTTAAAAACCAATAATTTATCTCTTCTTCCAAAACCCACACACAAAATTCAGCAAGTTAACCAGACAGTAACCCGAGCCATCAAAAACACCTTGTCAATTTGATTTATCATCTATGTATGAATCTATCTATTATCTGGGATTTAGGAGGTCTGTTGTGACTTAACTGCCCAGCTAGACTGCCCACTTGCACAATGCACAAATCTCAAGGGAGAGATGCTGCCTTTTGGAGTAGTCTCTCCCCCCGTTCGGACAGGCACTGTCATTGCTGAGCTAATGAAAGGATTCATTGGCCCTAAAGTAGCCATCTAACAATTAGACTTGCATATCTGATTTTTTTACCCTTGAATATGTTTACATTCAGTGTAGAGAAATATGAACCTCCAGAATGTAATTTTATCCATCCCTCATAAGGAAGACACGACACAGGAGTCATCTCCTGAAGCTCTTTCACTCTACTGACTGCACAGAGCAAAGGGAGTGTAGCAAGGCCTCAATACACAGCTCTTAGGATGAATGAATCCCACACAAATATTTTTGATTAATGACTAAATTTCTTAAAATTATAGACTTCAACTCTGCAGGAGATTTACCAGTGGGAGTTTCCCTGGCAGACAGTTAATGTGCATATGCAGTGGGTCACTAAGTTTTGCTTTGGGTCATATTGCTGAGTATTTTATTCTGAGTGATACCTCTCTAAAGATAATTACCCCAGGAATAAAATGCCACACAATTTGCATAAGGAGACAAAACTATTAAATGATAGCAGCATTTTTAGACATTACACATAAAAGTGGCTGAGAAGGGAACATCTTTGTGTTCCTTCAGCTGATACTATGGTAGTCAACTAGTTCCTTTCCACTTTCATGCATAAATATGCATATAAAAGTATAAATGTCTCTTATGAGTCTTTCTAGTTCTGCCATCCTTCTCTAAGCTGCATTCTGCAATTGCAGGATTCAAGAGAATTTTTTATTTTTGTATTCACACCAACATAAACTGCAGACTACCTGTTTGGAGGTACCAAAAGAAGTCTAGAGTGCCACATGAAAGGAAGAAAGCAAGAAACAGGAGGAGTTGTGTAGTTACTGCTCTGGATTGCATTTTGGCTCTGAGATCAAAGGAAAAACCTGGAAAAGTGACAGGGAGATAACAAGGTTTCAGCTTTTAACTTTATTTTTTTTTAAAGGAATCCAACCATGACACATGTTGGTGACAACATGTTTAACTCAGGAATTCTTAAAAATATGCACTTCAACTCCTTTCCCTCATTTTTATAACCAAAATTACTCGCTTAATTCAATCACAGTAGAATCAGTTTCTCTGATTTAAAACTTTCTGCAAAAACTTAGCAGTCCAAGAAAGGTTGGTCAGGCTTTCTTCAGAAAATCCATATTTTGTTGTCTGTTTCAGCTTTTCAAGAGGTAAATCCTATAAACTTTGGACTTGATCCTGTGTATTTCATTGCCCAATTGGAACTGTAAACTGAATAAATGGTATGTATGTGACTTACCAAAATGTTTAAGCTGCAGCAAGCTCATCTGAGCAGGGAGAATTGCAGGACCATAGCCTTATTCAATAAATGAATCCCAGAAAACATTTCCTATGACTGTTACTCACCTGTTGTGTTTGTGTTCCTGACTATAACAGAGCACAGCCCTCTGAACAAGAAAGCTAAATCTCTTGTACTTTTGGTCTCCTTTGGATGCTTACCCTCTGTGAGGTAATTGGAGCAAGCACTAGCTAATCAAAACAGAAACAGTTTGCATTCATTTGCATCAGCACCTTTGTCTGCACGGATGCAAGACAATAGCGGACGCAAATAGGAGTTGAAAAGATTACTTAGAAAGAGGCACTTGAACACTGGAAAATTCATACTGATGTAACTGTGGCAAATTTCAGGAGCCTTCCTATTCCTTATAAATGCATCCATGGACAATTTTTAAAGGGTTTATCTAGAACTTTTTTTAACACATAGAGATAGGACAAGCTACATCAGGATAGTGTTTAGAGTAGCTAAGGTGACACCTTTCTCATGGTAGTTAATTGAAATATGGTTTCCAAGTCGAAATGGCTTCAGGAAGTAACCATCCAAAACACACCCACTTGTTCAGGCACAAAGACTTATTTTTATATATATTGTGAAAGTTTTGGTCTTGTTGAATGAATTTTGCTAACCCACTAGAAGATTTGTCTGTTTTGACGTAGATGCTCCTTTGGCTTAACTGCTCTATTCACAATATTCAAGTTTCTCTAGAAGTGCAGTCTGGTTAACGACAATTTTTTCTTCATGTTTATAGTTTGGCATTGCTATCGTACAGTATTTCAAATTTTAAACAATGTATGGCTTAATAAACTCAGGGATCTCCTTGACCACGGCTAGAATGAGAGACTTGCAAAATGTGCCCTCTGAATTTGGCTTGCCAAAGTTATTATGCTGAAGGGCATTACTTGTCAGTATGTCCTTTCACACATCCAGACTAAAACATATTCTACTTTGGAATACTCCTAATATCAGCAGTGCTGTCTTAGGTAATGATTGAAAGTCAGGTCCAGTATTAACACACAGCTGTAGTGCACAAATGCCTGACAGAATTTAATGAATATGTTATGGCTCTGAATATTTTACCTTGACTTTGTGATTCTTCTCATGACTTGCAGTATCTCTGGAAGGACAGAAAATGATAGGATCTTACTTTTTTTCTTTCCCTGTGATACTTAAGGCGCTATTTATTTTGATGTTATTTACTGCAGAGAGGAATTTGATGTTCACAGTAAGTGTGACAATCAAAGGCAAACTAATAGCGCCAGGGAACATGTTGAGTTGCTACCTTTTAACACTAGAGGGAAGTGTATGTAAAGGCACTAAGGATCATGCAGCCTGTACTTCTATAATTTGTTAGAAGAACAGCACTTTTTTTTCAAAGGTTGAAGATTTGGAAGCATTAACGTTAAAAGGCAAAGCAGTACAACATATTGGGCAGTGGTGTAGGATTGAGACAACCTCAATGCTGTGACCAGAAGTCTGGAGGTTTCTGGCCAGGCACTTTACCTCCCTTATATCTGTTTGGACTGCCCATTCTTTCAGGGCAGCAAGTCAGGCCAGTTTGAGAGTTGACAGAGAGCATCATGCACTCCCAGTAGCAAGAGCATACAACCGTCTTGGGAGTAAGGAACAATTATAGGAAATATGAAAAAGAGAAAGAATAGAAACATTTATGGTCTTTCAGATGCCATTTCTATAGCTGTCAGCCTACAGCCTCTTTTATACACAGATACTGTGTGCAGCCCACCAGTCTGTCAGTCTCAGCCTTTCCAATACCATTAAGAACTTGGGGTATTTTCCATTTCCACTTTGGTACAGGGACACGCAACCAACCTTTGCAACAGAGGCAAAAGACTGTTAACTGAATGTTGTAAGGACATTTGCTCCATGTTATTTATGATACATTAGATGTGCCCTCTCCATTAAAATTAAGTCTCAACAGATTCACAGAATATTCTGAGATGGAAGGGACCCACAAGAATCATTGAGTCCAACTCTGAAGTAAATGGCCCATATAGGGACTGAATGAACAGCCTTGGTGACATTAGCACTATATTCTGTAGAAGTATTAATCTCCTTTGCAGGGAAGCCTTTACCCCATAAGTGCTATTCTTCACTTCTGTTGGCAGATCACAAGGTAGGAGTCTGCATATAAGTAAAAAATCCATAGGTGATGTTATGTTCCCATGTGAACATAATGATGTTCCCAGTGACCCATGTGAACACTGATCCAATGCCCACTTCATCTAGAGGAGACTCCCATGACTTCCCTGAGCTTTAAAAGTGTACATCAATATACACAATCATACTGTTGGAGTGTCAGATAAAGCTGGGGAATGAAAGGATATCAGAAGAGACTTAGGAAGAGGAATTGCATTCAAGGTAAAGTTTAACTGAGAATTCTTTTCCAACTCTGGTTAGAATGATCTGTGTGATCATCTGTCTCATACCAGTATGTCAGCAAACAAATTTTTCTTCCTGAAAATTTCACATGGGAGTAGTATGAGAGTCAATAGGCAGGTATGGATTTTGGGGTACCCAATTCAACAGTGGTACTTCAGAAGAGGTTCATACAGGTTGTGATAAATAATAAATTACTTACCTGGAATGTGTTTGTAAAAAATAGAGAACGTGCCTTTTGTGTTAAATTAGCAAATAGCAGTTCATAACATGAGGAAAATAGCTATTTGTCAGGGTTATAACATATTTTCACACACATTGAAAATATTGAAATGGGTAGCTAGGTTATTCTAACAAAACAAAAATAAGTGCCTGTAATAAAGTCATCAACCTATTGAAAACACTTATGGCTTTGTCTTGGGTCTTCCTTACATCTGTACTGCTTTTGGTAACTGCTCCTTCTTCAGAATCTTATGCCATTTCTGTCCTTTCTCAGATTATTCACACAATGGTCAGGAATTTACAAAATCCCACAATACCCCACTTCAGTCTTCTGCCACATATGGCTTCTTCAAATCCTCACTACATGCCTTCCCCCAGATGTACTTGCACTGGACTTCACTTTTTCCTGACCAGTGTTTCTTATCCCTTGGTAATTTTTTTTAAAAATCCCAATTTTTTAAAGCTATAATGCCATTAAATAATACCTTCTATGTGAATTTTTTGCATTTAAAGGGAGAGGAGAAAGTGAAGAATTAAATTCTAATTGAAGAGAAAAAAAGAATTTTTTTCCTTTCCAAAAAACCAACCAACCAACCAAATAAAAAAAAACCCCAAAAAACCAAACCAAAACAACCCAAAAAACCAATAATCTAATTCATGCTGGATGAAATATTCTGCTCAGTCAGCTCTCCCCCCCCCAGTGTTTCGTTTCCAAGCACTTCTCACATAGGCAATAGAGAGAAAGTGGAATTATCATTACTGAGGGAGCATAAGTATTTTATTCAGCTACTGGCAAACTGGTTTTGCTCAACTACTGATTTACACATCTACTGGTTGGAATACTCATTTCCAATGAATAAGCTGAAAATTATTCTCCTTTACTTGAAGAAACTGAAAATTCGTCTTCTAGAACCCAACAGGTACAAGCTGCTTGATACCTCAAATATCTCATCATATTATTCAGTGAAGACAAGTCACTAAAATCTAGTAAGATTACTTACTGCATGATATGAATAAAATTGCATGATTAAAGAATCTGGCAGATAAGAGAAAGAGGCACAATGTTAGATTCACAGAATCACTGGATTTGAGCTGCGGTAGTAAAGCTATAATCTAAGTGGCAGAAGAAACTTTTATGAGGACAATTCATCATCATATTAAAGAAGCAAGAAAGGGTGATGGCACTCTGCTGGATTTGGTTTGCCAGGATACAAATAACCCATATTTCCATCATCTGTAGATGGAAAAAAAGCAGATCTCATAACCTTCTCAGAAAAAAGGACATCATCTAAAGGGCACTTTTTTCACAACATTCAAGAGCTGAATGCGCATGGGACTGAAAAGTTTGAAATACTCAGCCAAAATTTCCCAAACTTGGAAGTTCTTGAAACATCCTTGTCCTTTGATTTTTTTTGTGTCATTTAACCTGAAACTGATGTGCATTCACACATGCCTTTGCTGTCTTCAGACTAGAACATTAATATATTCTGTCCAATTTTAATTCATTGGCTTTGCTTTACTATTTATATATTATGTGGGATTCATGTTTTCCATGGGAAAAATATCAATATGACTCCATGTATTAGTTTGAAAACAAACCAATGTGAGATTGTAAATCAGAATTATAATTTAATAGGAAAATTAAAAATAAATGCAACAATACAAGAAAAAACCCAAAAACCAAAACACTGGCAGAGTCAGATACAACCTGACACCCTGTTAGGGTGGTGGTAGCAGCCCAAGTGCAGTAGCTCAGTTGAAGCAGTGATCCTGTGAAGGTCTGGTCTCCTCCTGAAGGCCCAGTGGCAGCTCTTGTCCTCTGGGAACCCAGTAGACACGGCTGACTTAGGCAGTCCCAAGGCCAGGTTATATCCAGGTGGGAATGCTTGGCTCCTCCCTCCTGGGTGGAGCATCTCACAACAGGATGAGATAATTCCATGAGTCATGCAGCTGGTTCTTGATAGCTCATTAACAGTTATCAGGGGTGAGTTATAGCAGGAGATAACAACCAGTGCCCCACCTGCTTTAACAGCTTGTAGAGGTGGTAACAGGATAAATACATCTATATGGCAACCTAGGACACTCCATAAGACCAGTGTGATTTGTTTTCATACCCCTTAAATTTTCTTCATTTCGACTGCCAGCAGATCTGTATAATTCCCCCTCTTCCCGCCCTAATCCCCAGGTAACTACCCCCTGAGGAGAAGGAAAAGGATGGGGGAGGAGACATGCAGTATGGAGCATTTTAGGCCTATAGATTACGCATCAGAAATCATTAAGGTTCAAGTGATTGAATTGACATTTTTAACCCTACTGGCATAAGACTACCTCACCTTCTTGCATGACAGCAGAGCCAAGGGCTATAATTCAAGGGTTGCTGAAACTTACAGGTCCCAATTGTCTTGTCATGCTGAATAAAGGCAGCTCAAGAGCTTCTTCTCTTGTAAATACTTTTTAGTTCTATTGAAGGCCATTTAGATTCTCTTCTCCTTTTTTCTTCCAACAAAGAGAGGTTTTTTCCAGTTTTCATTGGCCTGTGGGTCTCCCTTGACATTGCAATGGTGAATAGCTGTGCTGGACACCAGGATTATTATTTATCTGAACAGGAAAGCTGAGTGGGTGATAATTTCAGCCAACCAAAGGAGAGAGAAAGCTGAATATCATATTGATGGAGAAAGTTTTCAATTCTGTAGCATGCACACTAAATATTTGCACATATTTAAAGGTTTATTACTTTTTCATTCATTGTAGTTTAGTCAGAAAGTGTGAAGTACTGCCATTTCCTGCACTATAAGTTCTAAAAGATTTTAGGTGTCAGAGGAAATTTTGCTTCCAGGAGTTACGACAACCATAAACATATTGGTTTCAAATAGCTAGTCAAGAAGTCTAGAATAGAAAATGCAAAGGAATCAAAACATGGGCATCCATTTCTGACCAAACGTGCATGCAGCTGCAAAGAGAAAAGATGGGTTACCTGATAAAAAAAGAGACCCACCTTCAGACCTGTCTTGGCCAGAGGTGTCAGCACTAGTGTGAAGCAAGCCATTAACAACAACTTTCCTCTGCTCTAGCCCTGGTGTACCACAGGTGCTCTTCTACTTTCCTGAAGTTTGTCTCAAGGCTGTTTCTGCTAGGCAGATTTCACAGGCTGAAGTTTCTTTCTCCTACACTTTTCAGTATTTTTCTCATCTTTTTATGTACACTGAAAAACATGGCAATGTCATGGCAAAGGGAGGCCAGCTAAGAGGTGAATCAATGCTAGTTTAAGACTCAGTTGGAGAGGGATGGGGGAGCTGAAAGGAGAATTTTCCTTCCTTTGTAAAGATTATTCTTACTTTTCAAAAGAGTTGTGGGTTTTTTTTTTTTTTTGCTGTTTTTTTTTTTGTTTTGTTTTGTTTTGTTTGGGTTTTTTTTTCCTAAAAAGAATTGTGAAGGTTTCTGTAACCATATACACTTTCCCTAACACAGAGTTTGTCTCCCTTCTCTCTCTGGAATTTTGCTGCCATGGCATGTAATCCTCCCTGCCTAGTGGTGCCTCTTGAGGGATGCAGGGAATGATTGCTCTCACCCTGACTATCCTGTCCCTCAGAGGGGAAGATACTCATGTGGAACTGGAGACACATAGATACAATTTTCCTCACACTGACCAAAGATATTCTTTCCTTGAGGAGACTTCAAGCAGTGTGTCTTTCAAGGGCTACCATCATCTCCTTTGCTCATTTTCAGTTATCTTTGTAAGAGAGCCTGTAGTAATGCAATTTTCAGATCTCCATGTGGCTTCCTTTGTTCCCCTGCCCTGTATGCTATTGGTTCATTTTGAAATATGCATCCTGCTGTACCTGAAAACCTATTGGTGGGCACCATTTGCCAATTTTCCCTTCCTCCTCCCGGGACTGGCTCTTAGAGAGCCAGGCCCGCCCCCTTGCCTTTCCCTTATAAGCCAGTGTCTGCGTCAGAGAGTGGTCTTCCATCTCTGCACTGGCAGCCCCTACCCTGTCCCTGTTTCGCTCTCTGCCTCCTTTCCCTGTAACCCTCTCCCTTGAAACCTCCCTGACAGAACAGAGGTGGAGTCCAGGTTCGTTTCTTCGTCGCACTATCATTTCCTGCTGAATCTCTGTGGCTATGGGACTCACGCCACGCCGAGTGGACCCCGGAGGCCGCGCACCCAGGATCCGGTGGAATTACGCTGACCAGGGACCCTGTTCCGGGGGGGAGCCGGCTCGTGCCGCCCTCCTGGACCCTGCTACATCAAGAGCCCTGCAAATGGGATGCTGGGCAGATGAAGATATGTAGTATTTCCATTTGAATTGCTTGTACTCTTAGTGAGAGTGGAAGTTTGCACATCTAAGCAAAAGGACTTGTTCTCTTCTGTGGTGTAACTCACTGGAGAACAAAGATCCTTTTCATGGAATAACAGAATAATTTAGTTTGGAAATGATCTTTAACATAATCAGGTCCAGCCATAAACCTAACACTGTTAGTTCTACCACGAAACCATGTCTCTTAGCATCATGTCTACAAGGCAAACTGGACCTTCTGCAGGTAAATTTTTTCTCCATTAACTCGGCAAGAATTTGGAAAGTTATGTGAAGAGAGTTGGAACACAGTTCCTCTGCTTCCCCTCATCCAGACTAACATGAAGCCATATTGAAATTCAGCACATGAACTATTCAAATAGGATCCTATCCCTAATTTTTTCTTCCTGACTTAAAGATCTGAGACAGAAATGGCACTGCAGGCAACAGGGCATCTTCTGCTGGCTCCCACCCTGTCAGAGGATGCCAGCTGGTACTAAATGCAGTGTACCAACTTGGTCACAGAAGTATGGAGAAAGATGGATGTGCTCTGTGGACTGTGCCACAATTTCATGGAATAGAATATCTTCCTGGAACACAAGGAAAATTGTACATTATGGAACCAGTCCAGTTATTTGTTGTTCTAGTGTCAAGGAAAGCTCTTTAATACAGGGAGAACTAGGAAATTTATTTTGGCTGGACTTCTAGGGGAAAAAAAAATCAAACCCAAAACAACAAAAAAAGAAAAAAAAGCAATTCCTGTTTTCTTCTGCCACCTAATATTCAGCTGCAGTCTTATTGAGCACAGCTGGTAGCATTTTTTTCCATCCAGAATGACATGACAGTCGATTGCTGAGCATTCAAATTTCAATGCACAGCTTTCGGTACAGCCGTGTTTAAGTAATGAGATGGCTCCTGGGAAACACAGACAGGTTTTGTATCAGAGCAAACATCTGCAGATAATCCCTTCAAGTAAAAACTTGGAGTTTAGCTACTTTAGCAAGCAAATAAATGATATGAACTGTATAACAGTCTTCCAGATGTGATGAATTGGTGACACAGCTGATTCAGCTGTAGGACATAGCCTAGCACTTGCTACACTTCAGGTTTTTCAAGAAGAAAATCCCTTGGAGACAAAGCAAAAATTGATTGTGTGAAACACATAGTACCAAGAGAAGTTTATTTTCATCATTATTTCTGTCCTTTAGGTATGTTGTTCCACTTTCTTTTTCCTAGTCCCCCGTGGTAACTGGCAGCAACAGTGAATTCTGATAAGTATTTAGATCTAGCTATAGGTGGAATTATTTTAAGAGATTAATTCCTAACCTACTAATTATGGATGCAAGTAGATGAATGCTTTTGATCATCCACATTTTTAGCTGTGTTATAGCATGTTTGATCAGAAATTATATTAGGGTACAACAGCTGAGGGAGGAGAGACTGGCATATTGCTGTGTTTCATGCTTTAACATTGAAACTAAGAAAATGAAAAGTAGTAACTTTAAAACGTAAATCCTTCAGATGGCATTTTTCTGCTCTGCTGTTTGGAATGCAATAATCAGCTAACATTCCTTAATGTCCAAGATCTGACATATCATTCTAATATAAATGCTACAACTGACCAAAATTAAAAATTTGCATAAGGAAATATTGCTTCTGTCATGCTATTCTGTATTCTTGTATTGTGCTTAGAGCAGGTCTGAATTTTGCTATTGTTTTTCCATAAAACTGCTTTATCTGTAGAGTAAATCTGCAAATTACTTACATTTGATTGGAATCTTTTTTTCTCTGTCTACTTCCTTATTTACCAAAGTAGAATTAATTAGATAAAAACCAGGGAAATTAGATTTAACCCCCCCAAACCTCTGTTCAGCTTTGTGTTTAGTCTTGAGTGTATTTTGTTTGATGAGAGTACATTTACTCAGAGTAGGGCAGGACTTTTAGGGTCAGCTTTCTGCAGCAATGGTGTCTGGGGAAGTGGTGAGGGGTTTGTGCATAAGCGGGGAAATGATCACCCGGCTGAGCAGAGAGTCTCTGGTGACAGTGAGTGGTTAACTCAATCCACCTTCCTCTCTCAGGTGGATAGTGTTGAAGAACAAACTTACCAAGGTAGCTTGTGGGTAATGGAAAGGGGGAGAGTATAAGAGCAAAAAAGAACAAGGAAACATTTTGCAAGGATGGAGCAAAAGGGTAAAAGGCCTGAAGGTTAAGTAAAATCAGGAGTAAGTGATATTGCTGGTTTCAAGACCACAGGCAAAAGGAGCCTTGATGAGTAGTAGATGAGAGGAAGGCCAGAAATATTAATCATGGTGACAGTTTGGATCATATTTTCAGATCATGTTCCTGCACTTTCTCACAGGCTGATTTCTTTCTGCACTGTCTTTTCTCTTTCCTCCTCTCTTACTCTCAAATAAGCTCAGCTGCAAGAGCTGGAAATGAAAAGTCAGTGAGATGAAACTGGAAAAACTGTGAAGTTACAGCCACTAAAAGTACAAATTAAAAGCTATATGCCAGTAAAATATATAAAATATCCTCTAAAAAGTCACCCATTAATACCGAAAGATCAGTGTCTGCAGAGTAGTTTTCTGCATATTTATCTTGATTCTTCATAATTTTTTTCCTCTTCTGCTGTTCACAAGAAACGAACCTCCATAACTGCTACTTTTACTATGGAAGGGTTTTTAAGTAGTCATTCCTTGGAAAGGGAAAAAGTACCAAGTAATGAATATAATGTGTGTATACATATATATATATATACATATATGTATAAAATGAATGTACTATATATAAGAAATGGTAAAAAGGAATGAATCTTAGTGATTCCAGGACTGACTTTTGTAACACTTCAAAACTCTGCAAAATTTTTAATAAGACTTTGCATTGTGCTGCTTGTCAAAGTATTCTGTACAATGAAATGAAGTAAAAAATATGTTGATAAGACTCCTAAGCCAAAGTTGTCTTTAGTCTATTTTTGCCTTTCAACAGATTTTATATGTTTATTTGATAAAAATAAAGGTACAGGGCATATAAAATCGGCAATAGAGATTTTCCAGTATGGAAAAATTAAACATCCTTGTGTTCATTCTATCATTTATTCATTCATTGCTGCACAAGTAATCCACTGGATAGAAAGAATAAATTATGGCATTTGGAATTGTTTAAATTGTTGTTATCCATAAAATCAAATGTTTTGTTTAGCATGTCATTAATTTAAATGCAGCCATGCCAGGTATTAGTGAAATATTTTCCTGAATACATAGGAATATAAACATGGCCAGATCATGAAGCCTGAAGAAAAGCAAAAATTTCCAAACCATAATGCTGATTAGAAATAGACTTAATTAATTCAAATGCCATATGGAATTCAGCTCAACTAGTCTTAGTTATTTAAAGGTCTCAGCAAGTCACCTAGATCCTCATGATCACAACCCAGAGAAAGTGTCCAAGTGGAAAGGTTTTTTTAACTGCTACTCTCCCTCATTAACTACAGTGGGAACAGTGAAACTTGCTCAGATTAAATGAATTGCTTGGTAGGTCTAAATGCTACATCATCTTAAGAAAAATGAACATGTCAAATAACTGCCAGAAATAAGCTTAGACAGAAGATTTGGATATGTTATTTCAAGGCAGTGAGATTGTACTGCAAAGGGAGTTAGTAGTATGATCTTTCGATCCTGGTTTAGCTGAGGATTACAAAAGCAGGGAATTTAAGCAAGGTTGGTCACACTGAATTCCCCTAGCTACTTGTGAATGTGATTGCAGAGTAAGGGGATGAAAGAATAAGTGGCAACAAGAGTATGATGTAGGGAAAGAGTTGGGTCATCTTGGGCTCTGATTTAATTCATAATAGAGTGACTTGAAGTAGAAGTGAAAACAAAGACTGTTTTCAGTTTACATTTGCTTTACAATTATACAGCACACATTTTTGATGCCTTTCAGCCTTCCCATCCTTTCCATCCTGTTGACATCCTCAGCTTCAGGTGACAAATTAGCAAAGGGGATAAACTTTTCCAAATCTAAAACTGGAAAAACGTTTGTCTCCTCATCTCCCCTTGCCAAGATAAGCCACAGTGAGCAACTTCCTTTTGGTATTGGACTATTTAGTTGCAAAATAGTTGCAAAATGCAGCAAGCCACCTAGCCAGTGAGCCTGCTTGCTCAAAACAAAGCTTTGAATGAGCAAATACAGAGCTATTGCCAAATGTTATTGCCTAAGCTTATATTGGGTAATGCACTGCTCTTAGCTACTCTCCTTGCTTATGTAAGACAAATCAAAGTAAAGCCCAAGATGAACTACATGTATTTTTACCAGTAGAGGAAAAACCCGTGCCAGTCAACTTTCCTTTACCCAAAAAAAAAGAAAATTAAGGAAATGGGCACTAAATAGAAATTTGCAAGGTTATAGCTGCAGGGAACATAGATTGATTGCCCTCTCAGTAATTAAAATCATATAATAAGTTTTCAGTCACCACCGAAGCAATTATTCAGACTTCAGTAAGTGCACATTAAAGGCTTGATAAAGTTTTTAGGTGGCAATTGAATCCAGTGCTAAGGATCTTACATCCTAAAATGGATCCAATTAAAGATCACTGAACATTTATTTTCTCTTCTCTAGCTGAATAAAATAATCAATGAAGATTCATTTAGTTAAAACAAATTTTCTATTTTGGTTTGTTTTTTCTTTACTAAATCAGAAAACAAGTGAAAAATAGTCATGTGTTTACTGAAGCATTACATTGGACACTAACAGAATATTTGATTTTCAGACACTTAAGGACAAATAATAATATGAGGAGCTAGAATTAATGATAATTTAGTCATTGATTTCTTTTATCCAATTTCTTTTATCCAATTTCTAAGGGTTAGCAAAATCCTCAGGAAGGCCAAAGGCTCATGTTCTTTTCTCCATTATACTTGAGCAGATTTGAACCAGTATAACTCAAGAAGCTTCTCTGGATATATACCATGATGGTATAAATAGCATCGTCCTACACTGAGGTGTCCTTCCTCTGTCTTACTGGTCATGTGTTGTTTTGTATTAATGTTAAAAGACTCACTGGAGCAGGGACTGGAATGAAAATGTCCACCATCCTATGAGAGTGCCCAGCAGATCAAGCTAGGTAGTGAAATAATTCACTCCTTCACATGAGGGTTCAATGAATTTTAAATAGTTTACACTGAGCACAGCAGCGCTAACAGACTGCTAGTACTCTATTGGTGTGTGGCAGATGTGATCCCTCAGGCAGAAAGGCTTGATCCCTGGTCTCTCAAGCAGTGAACAAGTATCTAAGCTGGTGGATAAAAAGGAATGGTAATAACACCATTCCTTCAAATACTTATGTTTGGTTACAAATATTTGGAAAAACTGGACCAAGTTCATGAAGAAGTTCTATTGAAAGAAGCAACTTTTTCAATGCAAAAATAGTCACATAAAAATTAAAGGCAAACATGAAACTCCTGCATGCAGGTTCTCATTTTTTTTTTCTGTATCAAAAATGTTTAGTTTCAGGGCTGTATCTTGCTAAATGAGTCACATCACTGCATATGAGTCTTCCTTCCTCCATCATTGAAGATTACTTCCCCAGTGCTGTGCAGCATCTGTACTCTGTATCAGCAATTATTTCCTGTATGACTCCAGAGCAGCAATGAAAAATATTGAACAGTGTAGGACCAGTTACTGTCCTGTGCAGAACTCTTGAGATACATTCTTCTCTGACAAAAAGCCCTGTGAACTTCTCACCTCAGCATCCCGTAGATTCCTGTGCCTAAATACAATTTAAAATATTTTTGTGGCCTGGAAACTGTCTTCTAAGTGGATTGATTCCTGTGAGACAAGCCTTTCTCACCAGGACTTCGTCAGCAGGGCTCTTGAGACATTCATCAGAGGAAAAAGATGGAATAGACTCAACTGTGTTACAATGTTCTGCATTTCACCTCTGAACCACATGGATGAAGCACTAGGGGAGAAGCTGTGCTGTTGTTAACCATGGCATGACAGTTTTTCTCTTCCATCCCCATTATTGTCATTTTGGCTTCACTTATAAAATCATGTGGAGAATGGGGGAAATGAAGATCTAAAACTCCACCCACTTGTTATTTTAAGGAGTTAGTTCTATTGTTGTTGATCTTCCAAAGTGCAAAAGGGAGAGAGTAGAGACCATTTAAATCCTTTGCTCTGGTACACATGCAATGCCTCTCTAACATTACTCAAATTTCCTGTAAAGGGACTTCTCTGGTGCTGGGCAGAGCAAAGCTTATCCAAAGTCTGATGTGTCAGCATGGTGTCAGTGAAAATCCAAAAATCTTATACAAGAGACATTGCTGTTCCATTGCAGACACAATTTCCCTGGGTTTTTTCCTCTTTTTTAATTTTTTTCCCCCTTTTATATACCTTCAGGCATGCAGTGCAAAATCCCAGAGACTCACAAGATCTGTGAGAATGAATCAAAACTCACAGGAGATATGGCATTGCCCCCTGGGATTTCTAGCTTTGTCACACATGTTACAATGTAAATTATGGGTAAACGAGAGAGCTTTTCAATTTTAAATTAAAGTATAGTATGCCCAGTGGGAACTCTCACTGTGTTCTGAGGTGTGATAGAAAGTGAGTTATCTGGTTATTCTGGGAGTTTTACTATTTGATGAAGAAGCAGAAAAGCCAGCTTCCAAGCCAGAAATTGTTTTGGAAAAGGGAAAAGCTTTTCGCTCACTTTCTGAATCATATTCACTGAATGACAATGATGGAATGAGCAATGTCTTGGGTCTCTTTCCAAAGTACAGTGGTACATGTTCCATATGTTTTTGCTAAAGTTATCATGACAACTTTTTATTTTCGATACAATGAACTGTAGTTACTAACAGTCAAAGAAAAAAAAACCATTAATGGCAGAAAGTTTCTCCCATGGGCAGGTCAATTTTACAATGAATTTCCTCAAACTGTAGAAAATGGAAATTTTCAGAGTTTAAGGATCAAGTGTCAGTACAAGAAATGGAAAAGGAGAACATGTTTATGCTGATTTTAACCACCTTTTGACATGTACACCTTTACTGATTATATCCTGAGGGATATATGTCCCTCCTTCACTCTTTTCAGCCTCCGAACTGGTAGGTAAGAGATTCTGGATGTTGCTGCCCCTTTTCATATTTGGATTGCATCCTGTTTCTATTATTCTGTGCAGCTACTTGATCCACAGGGCAAGAGAGGAATGCTACCACCCTCCTCTCATGGTCCCCATGCTGACTGCCTGCAGATGTCATCCATCTGCCTGTCCCCCCAGCACAGCAGAAGGAAGCTGCATCCCAAAGTGCCCTGAGGTGACAGGATTGCTCCCTCAGCAGGGAGCTGCACACAGAAAGAAAATACGTGGTGGGCTCCAGTCCCCAAAATTGGTCCCCAAAGGAATTTACTTTAAGCAACCTATTTGGTGCGAAGATGTGTTAAATGGCCCAGAGCAGTGTCTCAAATGAAAACAAGAGATGAGGGATGGACATGGATTGCACACCAACGCAGACCTGTCTGATAGAGGCTCAAAGTTGGCATGTAACAAAACCAAAAAAAAGCAGTTGTTCTGTTCTGGAGCTGCCTTATATTGCAAAATCCAGCCAGTCCATGGCGGTAATATTTGCTGCTAGCTTTTAAAGATAGGAACAGATAATTACCATAATAATTTCAAATACAAACACAACTATTTCCAGTGTAACACCTGAGAAGTGTGTTGCCCGGTACCTAGCTTTGTAACTCTACTTCCTAACAATAGCAATGTTACAATGTTAAAAGGAAAAAAAAGAGAAAGAAAAGAAATAAAATCACAAAAAATCAGGCACTCACAGATTTATGTAAATTATTGTGTCTCATGTGAGGTAAATTCATTCTGTTCTGAATAATAAAATCCCATTTTCAATTGAATTATAGTATTTTACAAATGCCATAAATGTGAATATGCTGAAAGCAGAGAAGTTTAAAGTATGGTTGTATATTTAAGTGATAAACAATTGTGACAAACCTGCCAAGGTCCAGCACTTCAGAGTAGTTAGCTAACACTGAGCAAAGCCAAAGCAATAACACCAAATGCTCCATACTGATACTTCAAGCTTTATATGCATTTATGACAATACACACACAGCAGCACCTCATCCATAGTAATGAATTTAGACAAAGCAAGTGTTGGGTAGCCTACACTAGATGCAAGTGATGGTTTAAAAACAATCATAAAAATAAGAAGTAATCAAATTCTATCTGTCTAATGATTCAGAAAAGATTACAACTTTTATAGGTTTACTAAATTAATAGGCCATTCTGATTTTTTCATTTTTGTTTTATTCTCATTTTATTTCCTCCTCTCTCTTACTATCTGCAGGGCAATTGGGCCTGCAAGCCAAACTGTTCTTCACAAGGAATCGAGCTGGGCAGTGAAAACATCTGGTAAATCTGCACACTTGTTTCTTTCACAGGATCAGAGAATACTTAGGTTTGGGGGAACTTCTGGAAATCATCTAGGCTAAACACTGATGAGAGTTCCTACTTCAGTGACCTTGAGAGAGCCTAATTTTCCTTTGTTTCAGAAAACAGGGATTCTTTCCCTCTGATTACCTTTACAGAGGAGAAAATAACTTGTTTGTTTTGGGGTGTTGGGGGGAATATTTTTAGATTTGGGTTTGTTTTTGTTTTTTGGGGTTTTTTTAATAAATTCACTGCTCTTACAATTCAGTGGGGTGAATTCTCTAAAGCCATGCCTTAGTAGCAATACCAGGACCATAGCACAGCACTGTCTTCCACACAAAGCTGTCCAAGTCTCAGGCTGGTAGTAGCCAAGAGAGTGAAAGCAATATTGCTTGAGCCAAATAGCTGAAAACATGCAGCTGAGTTCAGCTGCCCACGTGTGGGCAGGCTGTGCTCTTTGGCAGCCCACCAATGCAGTTTTGTCAGCTTTAGCATACCGTGATTGGAGCAGACAGGTAAAAATTGGATGTCACCCTTGCCTATGTTTGACCAACCCTACTGGTAGAGCACATGTTTGTTTTGCATGAGAAAATAACAGGTTTGATAGATTAGCTGAAGGCAGACTTCAGGCAGTGTATGCTCTAAAGAGTTTCAGATCAGCTTACAGACAGTCCCAAACACTTTCCTCAACAAAGTGAATTTTGAAAGATCCTGCAGGGGTTGCTGTGAAAACTAAATAACACAAGAAAGTCCGGGTACAGGACAGGCAGGACCACTCACTGTCAGTGCTATTACAGCCTGACTGCTAATTCTCTGTTTTATGGGCTTGCTATGGGGCACAACGGGGCACATAGATCTTCTGGTCCTTAGTCTACACCCACTCTATCTCTTGCTCATCACACAGTCGTCAGCAAGCTGGGACTCAATTTTTCTCATGTTTTCCATCAAATGGCAATAGCTGTGTTTGCCCTCTTGCCTGCTGGGTGTTATGAATATTAACAGGTGGCTGTGCAGTGTTTCAACATACAAGCCTGCCAGGAGCTGTTATTGTTCTGCATTTTGAATACATACTATACCAGTATGTATAGTATACTGGTTCTAGGTAACAGGCACATTTTTATATTTATTTATCATGTTTTTTTCTCCCTTCCAGATGTTCTGAAATTTCTATCATGCAGCAATACAGAAAACCTGTACAATAAACCTGAAGGTATTTTTTTGTTCAGTTGTCAAAGGTATGCAAGGGATTTTCATAGTGTAACTAGAATTGTCTTTATTTATTTCCTAATGGGTTTAGGGTCTCTTGTTAATTTCTTATTAAAACTTTACATGAAGAACCTGAAGTTTGAATGTCTTTTCTCCATTATAATTCCAAATCAAGGACATTTTAAAGTATAAAATGAAACTAAAAATTCTTATGGAGAAATACCTGGGAATGACTGCCCTTAGGACCACTTTTGATCATCTTCCCTAAGAAAATAAAGAAAAAGGAAAAGGAATTAATCACAAAGATCATGTCACACAGAGAAGTCTCTTTCAGTGAGACATGGCTAATCTAAGAACAGCTTTTAAGGAGGTTAATTTAGAAAAGCACAATGGATGGAGGAACAGAAACATTAGTCTAGAAGGTTTTCACTTCCATTTGATTAGCCCTTAATCTATAGGATCTATAGTAATGGGGGTGATTAGAAATAAACACTACAGCTCATAGAAAAGATCACTAGAGATTACAGTTGGACTCAATTGTCCTGCTGGGTGCCTTCCATGTCAGTATATTCTATGGATCTATGAACCTTTAGTACCTAGAGCAGAAGGATATCAAAGCAACCACTGGAATTGCATAGTTGGTTGCGCTAGGTTGAGTTCTCAGACAAGCAACACCCTTGGAAGAGTCCTTGCCATTGAATCCTCCTTTTATCACAATCACAATCTCTGGCTTATGTAATATTTAATTTACTCACCGACTTTGTAAAAGAGCTGTCTTGAAAACTTAGATCAAAGTCAATATCACTAATTAAAAAATTGAGAAGTGTTGGCCTTTTTGTCCTATGTGCCCATAACTCTTTTGGATCCTCTGTCTCCACAAGGCAGTAAAAATAGGCATTCAGAAGTAAACATTACAACAGAAGATCGTTGTTCTCTTCTATTTTGGGTATTAATCTCCTCTTGTAGAATTCAGTGCTGTTTCTGCTGCAGCACACAACAGGATTGGTCCCCTGAAGATGTCACCTACTTTTTCTTCCTTTGTTATTTACTTTTGTGATCCAAGTACAACTCTGGAGATGGAACTCCTGTAGAAAACAAATATTAGGTTTTGAGATAAATTTATTCTCTATCCAGTACATGTAAATCTAAACTGTCGAGAATAAGTAAATTGTAAACAATCTATGTCCTTGGTAATGGACATAAAATGCTATTTATCAGTCTCTGTGGCACCGAAACGAGGTATAATGCCAAAAAGGGTGTAAATATTACCATTTGTAGTGCCATTAAAATGGAAATTAGGGAATCAATCATGGTTTGTTTTACAATTCATAATTTGGGTGAAGCTTGTGGTACTGTTTGATGCTGCAGATTTAGGCTTGACAGTACAAAGATGATAACACACCATGTTTTTATTGAATATTGTTAAGCCATGATGCTGTATGGGGAATTTACAAGGCATATTTTAAAGCGCAATGAAATGTAGACGTGCCCAAGATAGTAACTAACCTCTTATTTCAGCATTAAATAGCAGTCCTGGCCATTTGGGATAATTTTTTTTTATGGTTCCATCTTCATAATATCCCAGGACTTTGTAGTAGTTGATTAAGCAGCTTGACAGCCATATGTTTCGTGTGGTAAGTTCTCTTCTTCATCCTCTCATGCATGCAGCAAAAATACTGATTTTTGATAGAAGGTTTTTTTTTTTCAAGTGTACTTCCAACTTCCAGCCAAAAGCCAGCTGAGGAATGAACATTGGAGGACATGAACATTGGAATGTTCTGCTGATCAAGAACCTGACAATGAAATAAGAAGCAAACTACTGAATTTTATAACTGCACTTGATATTAGATCTGATACCTAATAGATTTGGTCAGGAATAATGTTTTCATTAAAGCAAAAACACTTGGGAAAACACCTAAGAAAAAAGAGGTATGAAAATTTGATTGTATTTCTTTTCCAAATAGTCATTTTCATTGCTATTATGGAGTCTTTTTGTTTACCATTTTTCTTTAGTATTGTAGATATTTTTGAAAATTATACTACCAAACCAAGACACTTTTGCTCTCCTCAGACTTTAATGTAGATATAATTTAGCACCTGCTGCATAATTCCATGTTATCTCCTACAGCAAGACAGAGAACATGTTGAAACAATTTAAGAGAAGACAAGTTGCATTTTTTACTCTGTTAGAAACCTTCTAAACACATTTCTGTAAATGTGTTTGTGGGAGCACTCTGGACATAACTCTTGCTTCTGACTTGTGCTTATCACTTTGCTGAATTTTTTTTGTAATGCTTATCATTTACTTGACTCATGTATTTACAGAAAGGAATAAATTGCCCTCTCAGGCTTCAATTTGCCATGCTTACTTTGATTCTTCTCCCAAAGTGTAGAAACTTAGCCCTATATTGCAGCAGTGCAGAACCTGAAAGGCAGCTCTCCCCTGCTGCGGGGGAGGGCTGCCCCCGAACCGGAACACGCAGGATGGTCATTCCATGGCCACGAGCTGTGGGGCTGGTCAGACGCGGTCCTTGTAGAAGCGTTGCAGATTTAGAAAGGCAGCTGTTTGGTTCCTGGTCTCCATGGTGTTTTTATTAAGGAAAACAGGGGAGGAATGGGAAGACTGAGGAGGGGGAAGGGAAGGCGAGGGAGGGTACAGGTTCCATACGAGCCCAGAACCAAAGAGGCCCGTTCCGGATCTGGCTGGGGTTTTTATCTCTAGGGATGGGAGGCGGTCCTGACTCACATCCAGTCAGAAGGGGTCAGGGGGGCGGGGTCAGGGACAGGAAGGACACACGTTACAACAAATCCACTTTTTCTCTTATACAAAAGGAAAAAAATTTTCTAGTTCAGAGTCTTTTGGAGCGGGTAGAAATTTCTTCAGTAGGGCTGGAGTTGAAGCTGGTTGGCTGAGATCAGGTGTATCTTGCTGCTCTGCTGCACGACGGGGCTGTGCTGTCTGCAGTGCCCCCCCCAGCTTGGACGTGCAGGGAGAGGGGCAGAGCTTACACACAGCCAGAAAGAGACAGGGATTTTGGGAAAAGCAAATTTTTAGAGAGCATGGTAGAGGGGCTATTTGGGGAAGAAGAGGGTAGGAAAAAAGGGGGTGAGGAGTGATTTTTTAAGGGTGATGGTACAAGGGGGGAACTGGCAAGGCGCCTGAGAGAATCAGTAGCAACTCAGCGTCTTTTTTGACGGGATGCAGCCTTGTAAGTTACCTCCTTATCAGAATGGGAGGGAAGAAGGGACATGGGAAGGAGGAAAGGTATTAATAGGGGTAAACAAAACATACTGTAACTCGAAAAAGGGTTTTAACTAAAGAAAATACCTTTCTTTTTTGAGGATTGGGCAGAGAGGGCCTTTTCCGGAAGCCCTCTCTAGCCCAATTCTCAAAATGCAACACTTGTTAATCTGTCTAAGGTTAAATAAAAAAGAATGAGCTGGGTTTTAAAACAGAGCCCTACACCCTGCCGTGTTCTAGACTCAACCATTCACACCTCTGCACCCCCTCCCCTGGGGGGTGCCTTCAGCCATTCACACGTTTCCCACCCCCTCCCCTGGGGGGTGCCTCCAAATCACATTCATACAAACATTCACTCCTCCTCTGCTGCAAACTACACCTTTAGCAGAGGTCCAGGGTCGGAAAATTTCCCTGAATAGGCACTGTAGGCGCTATCGGCTCACCCCCAGAGCCTCTCTTACTCTTGGTAGACTTTTGCCGACTGACAAGACTGGTCACCGCTTTCCGGTCCCTTGCAGTCCTCTTCTCACTGTTTTATCCTCAGCAACTCAAACAGACTTCACAAGCTTTCTACAAGTCCCTTCAGGGTCCTCTTCTTGGGACCGCCTGTGTCTTTAAGAGTCTCACAGCTCGCGGCCACCGCGGTGCTGCACAGCAGGATGGTGTTTGGCTGTGCAGAGTTGGTCCCCACCCCCACACAAAACCCACAAACCCCACCCACCCCACCCCCACCACACCCCCCCCCCCCCCCCCCCCACCCCCCCCACCCCCCCCCCACCCCCCCCCCCCCCCCCCCCCCCCACCCCCCCCCCCCCCCACAACACCCCACCCACCACACACAAACCACACCCCCCGCTGCGGGGGAGGGCTCCCAGAACCGGAACACCAGGATGGATTCCATGGCCACGAGCTGTGGGGCTGGTCAGACGCGGTCCTTGTAGAAGCGTGCAGTTTAGAAAGGCAGCTGTTTGGTTCCTGGTCTCCATGGTGTTTTTATTGAGGAAAACAGGGGAGGAATGGGGAGACTGAGGAGGGGGAAGGGAAGGTGAGGGAGGGTACAGGTTCCATACGAGCCCAGAACCAAAGAGGCCCGTTCCGGATCTGGCTGGGGTTTTTATCTCTAGGGATGGGGGGCGGTCCTGACTCACATCCAGTCAGAAGGGGTCAGGGGGGCGGGGTCAGGGACAGGAAGGACACACGTTACAACACTATATTCTTTCTCCTTCTCTCTTGTTGTTTGACCTCATCTTTCCTTTGCAAGGTCAGGTTGGATGGGACATTGAGCAACCTGGTCTAGCAGGAGATGTCCCAGCCCATGGCAGGGGGCTTGGAACTAGATGATCTTTTAGGTTCTTTCCAACCCAAGCCACTCTACGAATCAATGATTGTTTAATAGACAGGATCAGACAAGTTCTGTGTATTGCTAGCAAGTGCATAGCAATGCCTTGTACAATGAGACAAGGATCAGCAGTTTTACTGTTTTACTAGAAACCATTCTTTTAAAATATCATAGAGTCGCTTTTACATTACTCTGGTCACATCACATGGATTGCTGAGTCAAATTATCTTCCTCTGCTGTTTCAATATGAAGAGCTTCTAACTTAATGTGGTTTTTCCTAAGTATTCAGAACTTATATTGCTAGTTAATTTTATAGTATTTCATTACTTAATTATGTCTTTCTCTGTGTATGATACTTCAGCCTTCCCTGCCTTGATGCTACTTTCAGTATTGTGCCAGGGATGGATTTCATGAGCACGGACTGTAGTATTTTGTAGTCACTAATGACTCCTGATGAACTGCACTGGTTGCCTCTTTCCTGCCAAATACCCTTCCCTTCAGCCCTACCCATTTTCATTTACTGTTTATGCCATTCTCTTCCCTGGCATGACAGGACCCTGAATCAGCTACAGCTTTGAAATCAGATAGGCAAGACCTACTTGCTGCAAACTGCCCCAAAACTTTGAACTCAAAAATCAGCTTTAATTAGAATATGAATAATTAACTTCCAAACCAGACGAAATACAATGTACCTAGGCAAGGGGCATTAGCAAAGTGTGCCACGAGATATTTACCTGGTGCCCACTTGGCCCTTGTGGAAAGCTCTTTCCTTTTGTTTTTACCCTCAGTTAGCTCAATGACTTCTGGGTTGCAGCAAATTGCCCAGTAATCTCCAGCTGACTGGAAACTTTCTGTCCCCTCTGAGACCTGCCTGTCCTCTCCTGTCCTTACAAGAACATTTGAGTTTCTTAGCCTGAGCTCCAGCTCCCAACCCTGCCTGTTTTCTCTCTGATTTCTTGGCCCGTCACTCACAGCAGTCTCTCAAAGCTGCTGACCTTCAGGCATATTTATTTGCCTCCAAGAGAAGGGACAAGCTTTTCCCAGGTGTTATACCTCACTTACTCTTTTAACAGACTGAAACATAAATGAAGAGCAAGCAATTAAAACAAATCCCATACTGTGATACTTAGAATGTATTCCTTATGGTTCCTTTATTAATCTCAACATCTTACAGCTTTACTGATGTTTACATATTTACAGAGGAACACTAAGCATTTACTAAAATCCAGATAAATGAGATATACTTCCCTTAGTCTGGCCAAAAACTATCAAAGAAGGCTTCCAAGTCGATCTCTTAAGAAGTCCCCTTAGCAAAATATGTTACATTTCATTTTGGGTACCTCCAAGTTTTCAGTTATTCCTTCCTTCCAAATCTGTTCTCCAGCTTGCTGTGTTGGAGTTTAGACTGAAATTTCTCACATCACTTTCCTAAATATAGATACCTCATTCCCTACCTTCACTTATACAGAAGGATTTGCTAAAATACTTGCTGTGGGATTTACAAATTCAG
Source organism: Lichenostomus cassidix (assembly GCF_008360975.1). Taxonomy (NCBI): domain Eukaryota; kingdom Metazoa; phylum Chordata; class Aves; order Passeriformes; family Meliphagidae; genus Lichenostomus; species Lichenostomus cassidix. The sequence goes on along the minus strand of NC_139480.1, from coordinate 20,844,942 downwards.
TACCAATTTAGAGCAAATTATCTCACTACCTGCCCTATGTTCTGTATGTTTTTTCTCCTCTGCAGTTGTGGCAATTTCTAGTTTTAAATATGCATTCTCATCATCTAGTTTCATTTTGCATTACTTTTCTACGTCATCAGTCTTGGAAGCTAACCAAATTATATTTAGCTTTGGACTACACCAACATTGTGTCATTATTAACTTTTTAGTATTCTTGTGTCCCTGTTCTATAATAATTTATTTATATGTCCAGAAAAATTTCTCCTTGCCCTCCTTCAGAAAGCTGAATTCAGCTGGATTATTTTTGGTTAATACCATAGCAGACTTTGCCTGAATTGACATCCAATATAGGGATGTCTGTGTTCTTTTCGATTCTTTTCTTATTTTTGTTATCCTTATTCTCCAATTTCTTTTCCCTAAACATTCCAGTGGGTCAGGCAGCTCTTCGTCCAAGGTTTCCATTCACTGAGAAGCACAGACTCTGGATCATGTTAGGTCCTTTAATATGAAGAAAGACCACCTTGAAGGCTTTTTGTGTGCCTTCATCTGTTTCATTTTAATATGAAATTTCTTTAACTTGTCAACAATTGGAAATTTAAAACAGTCTTAGCAGATTTTAGCTTGATTTTATCTTGATTTCACTTGAACAGAAATAACCTATCACTTTACAATCCAAGATTGTTTTCTACGACAAGCTTCTGAAATGTCTTATTTCTTAACAAAAGGAAGTCTAAACAGCATCCTTTTGCTTATTTCAGTGACTATAATGAAGAAATCTATCACACCCAAGAAAATGTTTTCCAAGCTGTTTCAACTAACCTTCTCTTTGGAACATTTCTGGGTAATAATTTTCTCTTTAATAACATTAAAGATTTCCTATCCAGATCCAAAACACACCAAGAGATTCTCTGCCAGACTGCTGGCATCAGTCCAGGAGAAGCTGTTTTACCATCTTTGTTTTATTTCCTTGTAAAATATATGCCTTAGGAGATAAATGTGAAATAATTTTATTGCCACTTAGGGAATTTTGCCTGAGTGGATTTTACCCCTTGGTTTTGGGACACTATATAGAGCTTTGACTAAGTCTGGGCTCTGCATCCCAGGGCAAAATGATTAATTTTACCTGCATCTTAGGTATTTCATGTCTGAAACAGGCTGCTACTCTGGGAGCAGAGAATGCATCCTGCATCTCATGAATAACAGTGGGGGATACCTGTTTTCTCTCATGTTACTTACTGGAGCAATAAGCCAAATAGAGAGCCAATGCAGTGGTGATGTTGATGACATTGAGGGAGATCCAATAATTCTGAGTTGGGCAAATCCTAAAATTTTAGTAGCTGTTTGTGTAAAGAACAGAGGGAGAAATTTCCTTTTCATTTTAATAAACCAAAACCAATTCTGTGTGTGACTATTTAGTAAGTGTGAAGACCAGAACATATTTTGGAGTGAGCGGAAGAGAAAACAAATGTAAATAACATTGAACTTTATATTGCTGATTGCCTGGTATTAAGCCTTAACAGCATGTGATGCAATATTTGTCTCCCATCTAATTAAAGATGAATCAAAACAAGAAAACATTTTCTTAGTCATCCAAACCCACTCATTTTACACCAAATTAATCTCCTTTGGAGTGGAGTTTTGCCTTTTTTTTCTTACAGTGAAGTTATATCAGAAGTTTAAGTTGATCTAAGTTCATGCTACTCCCACAGGGCTGATCTCTGCCCAGTCCTGCTAAAGCCCAACCAGACCCTTTTACCTTATGGCCCCATTAGTGCCATGAATTCTGGGAGGACCTTATACAACTGAAATATAATTCGCTCAGTGAGTTGTGATTAATTCTCAAGTCCCTGACTGAGTACCCACTTGCATACTAGAGCCAGCAGCTCTCAGCTGGCACCTGGGAAAAGGTGTAGTTTACCTTAATCTGATATTGCAAATGAGTTCTCAGAAAATAATTGCACCCCTTCCAGAGTCCTCTGCCTAGCTATTAGATCCAATGTAATGTGCTATAAACGTATAAATAAATAATGGTTAAAGTAAAGTTTGCTTAAGTGCAATTATGCTGCTTTAAAGGGAGATTGTCTATCATCCAAATTTGTGAGCACACAAAGGGTTTGCATACTATAAAATCTGAGATGTTTCAAGATATTTCTTGGCATTAATTAAAAAAATATGCCAAACTAAAACCAAAACCAAAGCAAAAAAACCAAACCAAAACAAAACCAACTGGGTTTCTCTGCCATCTTATGCCAGCTTAATACAGCCTCATTAAAAAAAAAAAAAAAAAAATCCGAGGTGTATAAACATCACTTTCTCCTAAAATATATGTCTTGCAAGATGTATACTCTCTGCACCAGGAATGAAATAAAGTAAAAATATATGGACAGTACTAGGTAAGACCTTTTTTTACTTTTGTTGCCAAAGAAGGAAACTGCAGGCAGAAAGTTCTGTCTCTTTTAGAGAGCATTGCAAATTTGGGATCTATTTCTGGTTCTGCTATGGGCTGCTCCAAGAGGTTGCTCTTTTCCTTGAACTCTTCAGGTCTTTTCATATCAGTGGTTTTCTCTGTAAGTTAGATGTTAGGAAGAAGAATGTCTCCAGAGACAGGGACAGTTTTTTTTTTTCTTGACTGTTTCTTTTTGGAGAAGTTTTCCTATGGCAAAGAAAAGAAGAGATTTAGGAGCCAGGGTTTGCACTATAAAGAGCAGGATAAGTCTAGATCTTATATGATCTATTTTTCTTTTTTGGTGCTGAAATATTTCACACCTAGTATAGTTTGCAGTTTGCCATAGTTCTGCTACCTTGAAGTACAGCTATATTCTGCTGGGGGTGTTTGCTCTCTGTTTAAGCCCATGTTGAAGCAAAAGCTCTTGCAACCTCCAAAGGAGGTCACACCCAGTGCTCAGATCAAATGAGGGCACCTATATGCAAGGACTTTCCTCCAATGCATGTACATGCAAAGTTCTTCTATGACCAGCAGTCGTGCTTGAATGACTTCCCTGTGTATCCTTTACTTTAAATGACGTGGTGAAGCATTTTCACTCCCTGTGAAGCTTTAAGAATTCTCTGTCAAGCAGCACAATTACAGCGCTGTGCTAAAAATATACAGGCAGTTGCCACTTGGGATTTGTGCAGCAAAGGTGTGTGGCCACTGCAACAGTGCCCATGGCTCCTCAGTAGCTGTTTCATAAACAGCCACCACTGCTAGAAAAGGAACTTTCTCTTCCTCTCTGCATTTCTTTAGGTGAGTGTTGCTGGCACAGATAATTTCTTTTTCGCTGAAATATTGAATGGAGGTAAGGTAGATATTTCATTTAGAGAAGTATACCTGTGATTAAATGTCATTTTCATGAATGCCTTGGGACAGTGCAGAACAGAAATGAAACTGAGTGGAGATGCCCTGCCTTGGGTAGGATGGCCCCAGTGCTGTGAGAACTGGGGCAGATCTGAATGGACTGTCTAGTTTTGAGTCATTTTCAGTTTACTTGGATATAAGCAGTTTAGTGTTTGAAATGTCATTCCCTATAATCCATTGGGAGATCTTCTACACAAGCATAAATTCCTCCTTGTTGTTCTGGTGCTTGAAATGCAGGGAGGGTGTGCCTTCCTGTTACTGAAAAAAAATTAACAGACTTTTTTATAAGAATCTGAGGCATTTCATAGTTAATTACTGTCAAGAATGCACCCAGTTCAATGAAGATGCCTTTTTGTTAGAACCATCTAATTTTTTTTCACCTGAATGAACAAACCAGAAGTCTGCATTGTCTTATTGGTATCCTGGCTGATCCAGTCACCAGTATAATATAACACCTGAGTGTGTGGGGATGTTCATGCCTTGAGCATTTGTCATTTTGAGAGGAGTTTCTGTTTGGTGGGGCTGGACGTTCCCTCTGTCTGACCCTGCAGGCAACGAGGGGATGTGGAAAGAAATGAACTAAAGATTTACTGTTGCTCTAGCAAGTCAAAACTCCAGTGAAAAATAATGTAGAAAAGGTAGCTGGAGATGCCTGATAACTCATACAGATTCATAGGGAGACCAAAGTCAATGAATTTAATCTCTTGGTTTGTGGGTGGTGAGGAGCAGAGCCAGGACAGCATGCAACAGCACACAATATGGCAAGAGAAGGAGGAAAAGAAGGAACATTTTTATTTCTGAAAATAGACTGGTTTTGGTTTTTTTCCTGTTGGTCTTTTTGTTTGTTTGGGTTTGGGTTTGGGGGGTTTTGTTTGTTTGTTTTTTTCCCAGGGTTTACATCTTATGAGCATCCAGACAGGCTGAGAGGATAGGTTATGTTATTACGTCCATCTGCCAGATGTAAATACACAAATTCAGTTTGATGGGTTAAAATAATTTTATAAGGCATATTGCCATGTTGGTCTCTTTCTCTGTATAACTCTGTATTTCTCTGTGGTTTTGGAAGCACTGTGTTCAATTACACACACACACACACACACAAAACTTTGAACTTGCTCCAGTGATCTGACACAACCTTACATGTATATAAAATAAGCATTTCTTAAAAGTTAGAGCCATTTATTGATTGATGATTTTGGTGAGTGATGGTTTTTTTTTTAATTCATCTCAGCACTGAGAGCAACCACTTTCATATTTCATTTTTCTAGAAACTGAAATATATTTTTGAAGACATATTACTGTTTTGTTTCCTTCTCAAAAACTATTCTGAAAGATTGTTAGGATGTTATTCATTCACTCGATGAAGTAATTAGTCTACCATTTATAAATAATGAATAGTCTATCATTTATAAATAATGAATAGTCTATCATTTATAAATAACATCATCATAGTTTTATTGCTATTATTATTATTACTTTTAAAGAAGAAAGGTGATGCCAGGTGTAGTGAAATGAGAAATTCTGCAATGTATCCCTCTGAAACCATGCAAGTTCCCGAGGCTATAGAGAGAGAAAGACACAAGATAGGATAATTAGATAATATGCAGTCCTGACGCAATGCAGGGCAAATTACGTAGGTGTGCTGTAGAGAAAGTGTCAGTGCCTGAAAAAGCATGCAGCAGGCTTTACAGGAACTTGGGATAATACCCAGCCTTGGGATAAGTACCCTGCCTTACATGTTAAAAGTTAAATTCTGTGAGTTCAGCCCACAGGTGGGGAAGACGAGTCATGTTAAGCCTGGTGTAGGAAACTGCAATGGAATGAAAGCATTCACTTTTGAAACTTTTTCAGAGCATAGTCTTATTGCTGGCATTTGGTTTTGATGACAGGCTGGAAAGCACAAACAGCAGGGCCTCATTAACATGCACACATTGTAATTTAAAGAAAATAAAGATGAAAAATACAGGGAACATCTCTTTTCTTCAGAGCGAGGACTGAACAGCAAAGCACTGCAGATTGAGATCCTACTCAATCTACCAGTACTTCCTACATTTTGTACAGTTGCCAAGTTAAATAACTAGGCAATTCTGTGAGCCCATATACCTGCTAATGTAGCAAACTAAATTTCTCATTTGTGGTTCACACAATTATACCTGAGGAGTGAGGCTTGTAACCAAGCCCTGCTAACAACTTCAGAAAGCTCATGAATTCTGTTTGCATACCAAACAAAAGACAACCTAAAGGAGTAACATACTGTCACACTCTTAATTAAATATGTATTTCTGTTTCCTAGTTTCTATAGTTAGTTCATAGCGCCTCTGCAATGGGATTTTGCATGCAGAATGCTTAGGAATTTTGTATCTAGCAACAACTCCAGCAGCTGCCTTGTTCTGCAAACTCCTCCTCATGTGAATCATCATGCTGAATCCAAGGAGGCTGCTGACATAAAGACTATTCTTATAATTATGTGGTTTCACAATTTGTTGTAACTGTGCTTTAATCTGTGCAGCAAATGTGTTACTCGGTGCTTTCCTTAATAACCATGTGGATTCTCTGTTATCACTTTACTATTTATTTAAGTGTTGATTTATTCAGAACAGTAGTCATCATGACTCAGTATGGATTTTTAGAAACTGGTAACTTCTTTGAAATGGACACTTCATACATTTCACTGACATGAGACATGTAGCCATGGAGTATGCTGGTGTGTGAGTTGAATTTGGAGACTTCAAAGGAATGTGTGAAACTTCAAATGGTAAAAACGTGAGTTCAGAAGAAACTTGTTTTGCTATTAGGTCTGAAACCACAAGAGTACTCTTGTATCTGGGAACTGTTTGGGTATTTTTTAATACAGTTTTAAATTACAAAACTGTTGGGAAATAAATAACAAACACAGAGAGACGGAGGCAGAGAGAGTGCTCTTACACTTGAACTAAATGTGACTTCTCAGGATTATAATCATGTATGCTCTGTGTTGGAGAATACAGTGTTAGGAGATATTTTAAAAGTTCAAAAGAAAAATAAAAGATTTGAAGGTCAGTTCAAATTTACAAAAGCTGGAAAAGACAAAGAAAATCTGCTGGTAGCTCACAGCATGTCAAGAGGAGGAAGAAATTGCTTTATGCACTCGTCTCTTTTGAAGGCAATTCCATCTAGCTCTGTACAGAAGTGGCCTCTGGGTTTCTCTTTCTGCCTGTGACATGGCAAAAGTAACATTTCAAAGTGCAGGGGAAAATGCCCCTGAGTTCTCGGATTTCAAAGAAACTTTAGCTATCTCTGAGTTTTTCATTAGTTCCTGCTTTTCCCTTTTCTTCCTTTAGCTCCACAGCAACTCGATAATGACCATTTCTAAGGCACAATGCCTCAAACAGTCCAGCCCACAGCAACCAAAAATGTTCAAACAGCCGAGAGGACTGCTGAGGTGGGTCTTGCTTTTGCTATGCAGTACTTCACAGGGGTGCTTCTGTGTGTTGTAAATGGGACATGTGTGTTGCAGCTCTCTTTTTGAGCAGAACTGATGGACAGTTAACCCCCAGCTAAGCAGGAGAGCAGGTAGCTTTAGCAAAGCAGTTTAAAATGCCTTTCATTATAGCCAATAATTTTCAATTCCCTTTCAAAAGCAACTTTCTCAGAGCTTATGTATGCTAAATGTCCCCAAAAGGTTAGAAGATCAATGAAAGTCTTCTCTATACACTCAAACACCATTCCTTGTCCTTCAGACATTCTATCCATATTTGAATACAAAGCATGGCTAGAGATTAATTGCTGCATTCTCTATCAGCAAACAACCTTTAAATGCTTCCTGAGGAAGGTCTATTAGTATACAGCAGTCAAATACTCTATTTTTCCCGACAGTGTGTCATGCTGTGTTTCAGCATGTCCTTTGGTCTAGGAACCCACAACAAGCAGCTGCTTTTCCATAGTTTACCTGTGATATTTCTTCTATTGAAAATACCTCTTTCAGAGCTATTTTACTTGAGAGCAATACCGTATGGTGCAGTGCATGCATAGAAATCAATATTTAAAAGTCCCTGCTTCATTATTTTGCTTTATTTCCTGCCCTGATTGAGCGAGAAGGGCAAAGGGCAGGGAGCCTGACGGCACGCGATTATGGGCAAACCCCAGCCAGCAGCAGTGAGGAAGCTGTTCAGAGGATGTTGCTAAAGAATGAATATTTATGATTTCTTATCCTGTAACCTATTTCAAAGCCTAAACCCCACAGCACAATAATGCTCAGGGCTTGGCAAAACCCACAAAGCAGTAAAAATCATTTATTCTGCGAAGGGGGAGACTTGTGTGAAGGTAATTGAAGGAAGATTTTGACCATGTCTTTGAAACTGACTCTGACTTAACTCTAAATCCGAGGGCTAAACTATGTCTGCAGCTGTCCCAGTAGTCATGAACCAACAGATCTGGGTGGATGTAGATAAGAATAAAATCTATCCCATGATGGGAAGTTTGGAAAGTAGATTCATTTCCTGGGAGAAAAACATATAGAAAATCACCTTTATGTTTCTCTCAACACCTAAATGAATTTTAGTTAAGAATAGCTTAATTTAGAATAAAATCTTCTCAAAAATTGAAAATACCCCTAATTTGAATAATTTTCCTTTTTTTAAGTCACAAGTACTTAGATTACAAGGATGCCTTTGCGGCAAAATGTTCTGTTTCCTCCCTAGTGTCACATGTCACCAAAATGCAGCAGAGCAAAATTGGTTGTGCTTTTTCCCAGGCATCTCTAGTCTCAGTTCTCAAGAATGCCATCCAGAATGTGCTCTATTCAGAAAAAAGAGTAAGTGCTTCACATGGGAATTTTGTGTCTAAAGCAGATATACAAAATAATCATGGATGAGTTGCTGTCTGTAAATTACTCCTTCCTGCACCACTGAAGGGAGCCCATGGTGACTGAGACACACTTTGGGTTTCAGCAGTGTTCACTTCTGCAGAATTACAAGTGTGTCAGTATGGGCACATCTGTGCTCCAACCACCTGCTTCAGGCTGAGAAGGCAAAATCCAAATGTCCTTCCACCCAACTGCCCTCCATGGCTTGCTTCACTCCAATTTTCAAAGGACTGGCCAGGATAGGTGGATCATCCTCTCAAACATCGAGATCTCTCCTTCAACTCTAAGGTCAGAACCACAATACCTATGGCCTTTTTTGGACTCCCTGCTTAGGTGCTTTACTGCAGTCCTTTGTCCAAGGCACAAAAATTATGGGGCTTCTCCTTGTCAAGTCGGCGGTAGCACTGCAACAAAGGTCAATAAGCCAGTCAGGCTTTGTTCACACAACTCACCTCTCTATCTTTCTCTTTTTAAATTGGTAATGCACTTCAGGTCCCCTAGAGTCTTTGATATAAATCTTGCCCCTGGGGTCAGCTACTTAGTGCTTCTGGGTGCAATGAAAGTGATGGATTGGAGTTGAATTCTTGAAATTTAACAGAGAAGACTCGGGGGCTATGCCTTTTCTGAGCATCTATATATACACTCAGGATGACACCACACATTTGAATCTTGGCAGCTGAGAGTTTTGCACCTTCCGTTGTGCCTGGAGAATATCTTTCACCTGACCTTCATCCCAGAGAGAAGGGTCTATGCAGTGACGAGCAAATCTAAAACTGGTAGCAGTTTGTTATCACCCCTTTTCAAATGAATCAGCTTTTAGCTCTGCAGCATTTGCCTTGAATGTTCAAAGTTTGCTTTTTGAAGTTCAAAGTCTACAGCAATATTTGTGTGTAAAATATGTGTAATTCATAATTTTCAGATTTTAGTTTCCCACTGATCATTGCAGGCATTAAAAAATAAAATTTCTTTCTCCCTCAAATAATTGTTGTTCTACTGATATGAATATGATGGGGAAAATTAAAAAAAAAATCATTAGAAAAAGACCATGTGGGTCCAGTCTCTGCATTACTGTTATCATTAAAGATGAGGAAGTGCTGTAAAGAAACTCCAGCACTGCTAAAGTGCACGCATGGTGATAGAATAAACAAGTCCCTATTTAGCAAAAATTATCAGAAAAAGTCATAGTAAACTGGTTTTCATATGGAAGGTTATCTTGGGGATACTTATTCTCTGCTCTTTTGTACCAGTTTGGTACATCAGGTCTTCTTTACTGCATTCTTCATTCTGTTTTTGCTGTGTGAAATTGTAGTCAATCAATACTGATTTAAGAAAAAAGGCCCTGAATTTTTCTTCAGTAAAACTTCTGGTGTGCATCAAATGAGTGTAGTTAGTGTCAAAACCTCTGACTCAGAGAAGTCTTAGAGGGAAGAAAGAAAGCATTACCTGATACTTTAAAAATAAATTCCTCTGTTACTTTTTTAATAGTGGTGATCATGGTGATCCCTGTGTTGAAGGGAAATCAAGGTTGCTCAGCATGAAAAATGGACATAGATGGTGAATGGAAGTACAAGCCAGTTTTTTATTTGTATGAAGTTACTGTGTGCTATTAAATGTGAAGTGATTATGAGGTATCTTAGTTCTTTTATCTCCTGATGCCTTTTTATCTCCACATTTTTATCTTGTAGACATGTCCTAATTGATTATTAGGAATATTTTCTAAAGCAGGTCCATAGCTAGCTCAAAAACTGCAGATGAGAATATGATCATTATATTTAAATAAACACTTATGCCAGTGTGTACATTTTGTTTATCATGTTTACCAGCAGCTAATGAATGAAATGTGTCCTCTGTTCTTGGTAGAGGTCACTGATTTGCAGGCAATGCTGGGTCATTATAAACTTTGAAACCACATACACAAATAACCTCAGAATGGTGACTGCAGTGGTTATCATTCACTACAGTTTACCTCAGACATAATTTGAGGTCTAGATGTTTTTTCAGTTCCACTTCTCCATTTGAACACAACACAGAAATCAACAATGGAGGTTTTCAAGATGTGCATAAGAAATGTTTTGCCAGGTTAAGGTCTGATATTAGAAAAAGGTTCTTCACCCAGAGGGTGGTTGGGCACTGGAACAGTTTCCCAGGGAAGTGGTCACAGCGCCTTCTGAGAGAGCTCAAGAAGCATTTGGACAATGCTCTTGGGCAGATGGTGTCACTTGTGGGGCTGTCCTGTGCAGGGCCAGGAGCTGGACTGGATGATCCCTGTGGGTCCCTTCCAACTCAGCATGTTCTAAGATTCAGTGATTCTGTGATTACTTTTTTTCCAAGCACAGTTTTTGCTTTCCTGAGTTTCAGCACTGAAACTTTCTTATAAAGATCAGAGAGTTTAATTATTCAGTTCCAATCTACCAAACTATAACCTCAAACTCAGTCATATTGATGCCATTCTAGAAGAACATTAGTTTCTCTCTCTGAAGGTTCAGACCATTTTGAAAGGGGCAAAAATTCCTCCAAGTATTTATGTTGTGGTTGGTAACAAGTGCCAGATTTGTCCCAAAGGAAATCTGGTGTTCCATGGACTCTAGCTAGTCCTGCTTCTTCTGGATCTTTCCCATGAAAAGTGCACATTACTGTGATAGGATGTACTGAAGAAGAGAAAGACTTCTTGCCCTATTTGTGTTGAATTTGTTCCCGAGACTTCCAGCTGCAAATAGTGACATGTGAGAGCTCAAAGTCTTAGAATAAAACTCTGCCTAAAGAGGGTAGGAGAGGGGAAATGAACTACATTTGGCAAATGTCCATCCCTTAGTAAATGCATTGCAGAGAGGCACTTACAGCTGGCATATGGCAATGAGTGCAGAACAAAGAAAGAGCTAGAGTGACGTGGGTATTTATCATTGGCTTTTGAGAAAGAGGTTTCTGTGAAATCTCTGCGGTCCTGACATTTTTATTATGGTTGCAAAGAGGTTATTAAGCTAAACAAATTACAGGTTTTTAAAGATATTTTTCTTCCCTTGTACGCTATAAAATCTTGTTCTATTTCTTTGTTTTAGATGAGCTCGTGCTCTGCCAGGCTGTTGAATGAGTCCTCTCAGTCCTCCCTTCTATAACCCCAGACATTCTTAATGATGTTTAACATCTTTACATCAGGAGGCTATTCAAGAATGTAATAGCAGTAGGCTTCATTTACTTTTATTTTCCATATGTCTCAGATTCCCTTTCAGGCATCACAGTATTTCAGAATTATCTCTTTTGTTGCTTCCTTATGTTATGAAAGAAACACAGAATAAAAAGTGGACTCAGAATAATTCTATTACTTAAGTAAATGGAAATTGTAAAACTTGCATTTATATCCTGCTTCTCCGACAGCTTTTCTGTCTTCTAAAATACAGAAGACAATGGGGTCAATAGAGTACTTGTAAATATCTAAATGCTTACTACTGACAGTGATTTGCAAAATCTTCAGCTACAAAATTCTCTTAGCTGTCCTTTGGTACACTTCCCACATCACTGTTAAACTACAAGCTTCATTCTGAACGAAGGCCTGCCTAACTACGACTTTGATTTTTCTTATTAACAGCCAGCTAAAATTCAGAGTGGAAAAAGCAGTGATTGCCCTTGGGCACCCAAAGTTGGGATGAGTTCAAGGTAACCTAGGAGTAAAAACAGTTATGGTGATGATCAGGTGATGGCAGTGAGCAACAAGGAGCTGTAACTGAGGATTGTAAGCAGACAAAGGAGTTAGCTAGTCAAGAGGAAGAGACCAAAAGCAAGAACACAGCTAATGTGGGGTGGAGATACAACATGACATCCTCTGTGTTCTTGAAAAAGAATGTTCTATGGAGAAAAGAAAATCTTCCAAACAAAAGCTGTAAAAATTTCTGTCTGCATTCCATTCCCCTCTAGAATCCTTTGACTTAGGTCGAAACAGACCAGATAGGCACTTGTTGTATTTAGTTCTTGACATATTGTGTCATTCCTGCATGATTCATATCATATAGTTCTCAAAATGAATGTTTATTTGTGTCAGAACTTCTGAGGCACTTATATGACCTTTTCCTTCAGCTACTTTTCTTCCCAAGCTGTGGCAAATCAGTATGTCTGGAAGATAGCATTTTTGGCTGGGGGGTGTTTAGGCAACAGGAGAGCTGGACCTGATCAGTATGGTCTTGTGACTCCTGCTCCCTAATTAGAACAAGAAAATGCTATATTGACTATTATTTACTGTGCAAAACTTGTAGATTGCTAGGCCCTAGACAAAAAAAAAAACAATACAGCTTCATGCCAGGTAACTGTAGAACAACTTTCCAATTTATGTGAATAAAGCAATTAGACAAATTCATGGAGAGAAAATGCATGTGGGGAACAATTACAAAGGTAACATTTTGGCTTAGAAATTTTGTAAGTCATAAATCACTGGAAGGGGGCAAATGCTTTGAAGAGGAGTTACTTTATTTGTATTGTGTTCCTGTATTCCCCTCCAGGCGCCAACTAGTGCCACTGGGGAGCTGAGGTAGGCTGCTGAGCTATATGGTACAGCTCTTTTCATGTACTGGTGTGCATAAGAGTACTGTCTTGCCTTTGGGTGAAGTCACAGCTTCTGTTGAATTGGGAACTCTGTGGGAAATGTCAGTAATCCTGACATTTTGAGAGAAACATCAGTTCCCATGTCACATGTCCCAGTGGGAGTTAGAAACTAGATTTCCTACAAATATTTTCTTTCTCATTTTTGCTCTTCAGCAATAACCCTTGAAATATTTCCATCCTTTCCCTGTGAAAGACTTTTTTGTATTCTTCATTTTCATTGCCTCTGTGTTGCTTCAGATCAACTCCATAGCAAGTAGATATTTTTATTGTGTGAAGACAGCTAGTGGCCCAGCCAGTCTCATATCCTGGCTCTCACAGCTCTTTTTCACAGAGGAATTTGAAAGAATCCCATCAGTAGGCAGTGACAGAAACACATACTCTGGAAAAGCATCTACCTAGGTTCTCCTCTTTGTTATAAGTAAGGTCATCCTTGAAAGAGGAGGATTTAAGCCTCCTTCAAAATATTTAGACATATAGCTTTGGTTTTGTAAGCTGTGCATATTTGTTAACTGTATATGCAGACCAGCTTTCAGATTTTACGAAGAGCTTAACTTTCTGTTGTTTTCTCTTCACTCCTTTTCTCTTTTAATCTCTTCTGGAATGTTTACTTCCTTTGAACAACAATCTCTCTCTCTTTTATTTTTTTCCTTCTTATTTGCTTTATTCCTCCTAAGAAAGTGCTTGCATAAACAAAATAGAGACAGTTGATATTAGAAATGATCTTTAAGGGAAAATCTTCCAAAGGGGTAAGTCATTTAACCCCAAAGTTGTAGCAATGTGGGGTTTTAGGAGTCCATGTGCTTCCATTGTTTCCCTGTTCTGTATGCTATCGGTTCATTTTGAAATACGCACTCTGCTGCACCTGAAAACCTATTGGTGTGTTCCCCCCTGTCAATTTTCCCTTACTCCTCCTGGGACTGGCTCTAAGGGAGACAGTCCCTCCCCTACCTTTCCCCTTAAAAGCTGGTGTCTGCGTCAGAGAGAGGCTTTCCATCTCTGCGCTGCTAGCACCTGCTACCTGCCCTGTCTCCCTTCCCCCTTCTCCTTCCCTGCAACCCTCTCCCTCTACTCCAAATAAACCTCCCTAGCAGAACAGAGATGGATTCCAGTTCTTTTCTTTGTCCCATTATTATTTGCTGCTGAATTTCTGTGGCTAAGAGACTCACACCCCCGCGGGACCCCGGGGGCAGCCCACCCAGGATCCGGTGGGATTACATGGACCAGGGACCCTGGTCCAGGGGGAGCCAGCTCCTGCTGCCCTCCCGGACCCTGCCACATCACAAAGTGTCCCCAAGTAAAGAACCATAGGTACAGTTGGAAGCAGGCAATATTATTCAAGCAAAAGACACTTTCCAGCATCTGTGAAATTATTATTTAAAACAGAAATGTATTTATTTAACATTTGTGTTAAATGTTCTACATTATTTAGATATCTTATCTGTTGAACAAAAATATAGTTAAATTTGTTATAAAATGTTTTTAAGGCTAAATAGCTTTCCTTTTACACTGCATTTTTGTCTGTAATAGTTAAACAGAAATCAGCGTTCTGAGCAGGCTCTCTGTCAGATACATTTTTGAATATTGACATCATTCCATACAATATGTAACTCACATTAGAATTCATAAGTATTATCCATGCAAATGCTCATTGCAGGGGACAGATACTATATCATACTGCTCCTATTTTTCTTTCCTGAAAAAAAAGACTAGAAGGAAAGGAACTAGAAAAGCTTATTCATTGGTCAGTGCCACTACATTTCACAGTATAAATGCTAGAGGGGCATATTGGAGAGGTAATAAATTTATTCATAGTGCTGAAGCTTTTTAGAAAGCATAAAAATGGGAGGAAATTGAGCACAGAGATTGATTTGTTCAGAAAAAAGGATAAAAGTTAAACCTTATTAACTTAATAATACCCTTACTAAGAGTGCTCTCAAGAAACAGAAAGAGCCAGAACTATACGGACATGGGATTCTCTCTCTAAGATGATAAAAAGAAAGGAAGATGAGAAAATGTTCAGAATGAACCCCAAAAAACCCCACTCTATTGATAAGTTTATATGTGATCAAAGCATATGTTCAGGAAGACAAAAAAAAATGCCTTCTCTCCAAGGCAGAACTCACTCATTCCATGTCTCGATGACAGCAACCTTCCTGAACACAGAGGCCATTTAATTATGAATAATATAATCTTCCAGTTGGGTGCTTACGTTTCAAAATCAGAATCTGAGTTAGAGTATGTGTTGACTGTGACATAGAAATCATTTTACTCCATACAGCACAGTCATTGACTCTTCTAAATATAGCAAATACAGATTTTATTATGTAATGGAATAACATTTCCTAGCTGGGTGCTTATGTCTTAAAACTGAAATCTGCATTTTCTTGTTTGAAGGCTGACAGCTGCACAGGCTCCAGGAACTCAGGCTCATAGCCTTGATGCTGAGGCTTTGCACTAAAAGCTAGTCTTGACAAGCTCTGGTGTTTATGCACTATAATGCTGTCAGTTCAGTCAGCTGCTGTGGCAAAGCGGCAGTTGCAGGCTGCTGAAAAGCTTCTTTAAAGCCACTACAGATTCCTGGGATGCAGGTGAGGGGGTGGTAGGAAAATGATGTATGTGTGTGCATATTTATGTCTATATCTGTATCTGTATCTGTATCTACATATGTGGAGTACAGAGTGGAGAATTTTGAGAGGACCCTGCTGAACAGCTCATGGGAACTGTTTGCCAGCTTCTTTCATAGAACCCATGCAGCTCAAATCTGGCAAGGAAAAGAGCTTAATGTATCAACACATAATTCTGTCTGCCATTTGCAGCTGAAATAAGCATAGTTCCAAGGATAGAGAGTACCATCTTTAACTCAATGACTCCATTTGCAGTTCTGGTGGTTCAGAATTTGAAAATGCAAGGAGAAATTATTTCTTGCTTGCTTGAAAGGTTTAGGAGGCCCTGTAAGAGGATGGGTGTGAAATACAAGACTCTCTGGAATATTCTGGTTTGAACCTGGTGTTGTTTATCATTTTAGCTGGCAGCCTACTGAGAGGGAAACAAAGAGGCTTGCATTAGCCTTCTCCTCCTAAGTTCATTAATTTATCTTGGTCATAAAGACTCATTCCCAGCCCTGTGTTCTCCCTTATCACCATCAAGCATCACTAAAAGATCTGTCAACTTTTTTGTTACTTTACCTTCTCCTTCTCTTTGTTTCCTACTTCATCCAGCTCAACCAGACATTAAAATTGGAGGACCCGAAAAGTGAAATGGATTCCTCCCTATTCCTTCCTCCATAAAGCAATAAGGCACATCAGCAGCCCTACTGAAAAGCTCATGCTGGGCTCAGTTTCACCTGGATTTGCAGCAGATATTCCTTTTCTCCAGCTGACAGGAATCAGTACAAGCAGGACAGCTCTGCAGAAACCATAGAAACTAAGGGGTTTTGGGGCTTTTTTATGTTCAGTTGAATACAACTCCATTTAAAAGATATCAGCCTTGAAGCTGTGACTCCTATCTCTGCCAGCCTGGAGGGCAGCATTCAGATTGTCTCCCAGGGAGCCCCCAGAATACAAAGAGGGAACTTTTGAACTGTGAAGTTCTACCTTCACCACCAGTTTGTCTCATATTCTTCTGCATGGACAGAAAAAGTAGAAACATCTCAAAATCACAGAAAGTGATGTCCAGGCTACTAAGAAAAGCTTTCTGTAATTATTTCTGTTACATTTTTCTCACATTCCCAATGCTAGGTTTTGACCCATATTCAGGTTTTGGCAGATTGGAAGACATATAACTAATGGCCCATGAAATTGTTGCAGGTGTAATTAAAAAGACGTTAGATCAGTAAAAATAGATTAATGCAATGACATTTGATACTGATGCCTGTCAACCTGCAAAACAGGAAACCTTCCTGTTTCCTTAACATCTTTTTTTCTTTCCTTCTAGCCTGGAATAAACAAGTCCAAACTTACAGATCTCATCTTCATCACTTCTGCAGCTGGATAACAAGAGTTTATTTAGCATATACAACCTGCTCCTTTGTGTATATTTGTGAATTGTCTATAACACGCTCTTATTTCTATAAATGTGCTCCTGTTTGTAGTTAGAAGGCAAATCCTATGTGCAAACCACTTAAAGCTTTATCAGTTAATCACAAGTTACTCCTTGTGGTTTTTCTCTGAGCATCCTGAGTTTGGGGTTATGTGTATAGCAATATGGCATCATTTGTCTTGCTAGTTTGAATGGCTGCTGATGATATAAAGAACATTTCTCAGGCTGTCAGTTCTGTTTAATACTTTTTGCTGTGTTAACCACAAAATTGGGAGGGCTAGAAAAGGTTTGTATCTGTTACTCATACCTGCAGTAACATCCTTAAGTCCTAGTATACAGAGAGTGGAAGGAACTTCCCAAGAGAGAAAGCAGTTTTGCTTTTATTTCCCATTAATCTTTCTTTTCACTAATACTTTTCTGCAACAATTTTTATGCTTTTGGTTTTTTTCTGAAGTTTCATATTTATTGTTGTATTTTCTAACTTCCTTATAGGTATGTCACTCATTCCACCACTCTCCCGAATGACACACTGTACCAGGTACTAGGTGAGCACTTCTAATTGGAAAATCTTTGCCAATCAATATTTATACACATCTCCTGGGCGTTGTTCCATTGTACAAACAACCTTGGAAACTGACAATATGTGCATGAAAAAGTACAGAGCAAATCTGAAGAATTAATTTCAAAGAGTCTTTCAACTGCTCTTTGTGGTATTTATCCTCTGGTCTGTATTGACATTTGGGATTGCCCCAACCCAGGTGCAGCACCTTGAACTTGACCTTGTGGAAACTCATGAGTTTCACATGGGCTCTCTTCTTCACATTACCATATTTTATTATTAAATTTTTATATTTTAGCAATTTTATATCTATATTAATTTGTAATGCAGGCAGGTCCTGCTGCCCAATGAAACAACAGGTACCTAATATGGTACCAGTCTGATGCTAGTACCAGAACCATGCTGGAAGCCAGTCTGGGACTGCTTTCATTTCAGTGGAGAACACACAATGAACCAAGTTCATTTTTCATTTTATCCTTCCTTTCAGCAAAAATTCTCCCCCAGATGATGAAAATAACATGGGAAGGTAATAAGATTCTGATCAATATCTCAGTGCAATACCTCAAAAGTCTTATCCTAGTGAGGAAAAATATCAAAGTGAAACATCCTAATAAAACCCTTTTTAATCCCGCAAAAATAACAAGTACAAAATCCTGACAAAAGCACTTTTTTTGTTGAAACACTGGAACTGAAAGCAGGTATTTCTGAACATCAGTTAATAACTTTTCTTCAGATATGTCATTACTTTTCCCTAGAAATTGCACAGTTCCTTTGGATCCATTCCAGTCCTTTCTGACCTACAGGGTAGGCAGTACTAGGCAGGTTTTATAGCACAGTAGTGGAAGAAATATCTGCTGATACTGGTTGGTTGAATGCCACAAAAATTCAGATAGAAAGACTCTTGGAAATTAAGTCTTCAGATTTGCTCTGCAATTTTTTGTGCATATATTGTCAGTTTCCAAAATTGTTTGTACAATGGGACAAAGTCCAGGAGATGCACAAAATAATGATTTGCAAAGATTTTCCAATTAGAAGTGCTCATCTAGTAACACTGAATATGTTTACCGACTTGAGATCAGAGTAGAGCAGAGGAATTCACCAAAAAGAGGGATGGATGCAGCCACAATCCAAAGTGGAGAGCTAAAAACCCAAACAGCTACTGCCTGGGAGAGGAAGAAGGAAGTTGGAGCTCCGGAGCTGGGCTTTGGTGATCATGACTCTGTGAGAAGGACTTGGGGATGCTGGTAGATGAAAAATTGGGTGTGAGCTGGCAATGTGTGCTCACAGCTCAGAAAACCAAACATATCCTGGGCTGCATCAAAAGAAACATGGCCAGCAAGTTGAGGAAGGTGATTCTCCCCCTCTAAACTGCTCTGTCAGTGCAGAGCCCACCTAGAGTGCCGCATGCAACTTTGGAGTCCCCAGCTCAGGAAGGACGTGGACCTATTTGAGGAGGTCCAGAGGAGGGCCTGAAACATGATTAGAGGGCTGGAGCACCTCTCCTGTGAAAATAGGCTGAGACAGCTGGGGTTGTTCAGTCTGGAGAATAAAAGATTATTGTGACCTTTCAATATTTAAATAGAGCTTAAAGAAAGATGTGGACAGATATTTTAGTGGGGCTTACTGCAGCAGGACAAGCAGTAATAATTTTAAAACAGAGTAGATTCAAACTAGATATTAGAAAGAAATTTTTTACAATGACAGTGGTGAAACACTGGCACAGGTTGGCCACAGAGGGGGTAGATACCCCACCGCTGGAAATGTTCTAGGCCAGGCTGAATTGGGCTTGGAGGAACATAAAGTAGTTCAACATGGATCTGCCCATGACAGGGAGGCTGTTCTAGGTCATCTTTGAAGGTCCCTCCCAACCTAAACGTTTCTATGACTCTATGATTTAAAAAGCATTTTTGGGGGCTCAAGACAGGACAAACTCCAGGAGACAAACTGCTGCTTTCATCACTATCCTATACTGTTTTTCACTTTGAAATTGCACCATCTATTGTTTCATTTTTTTTGTACGTGAGGTTTAGCTATCTCAGTTGTTCCAACTAAATGTTTATTTAAAAATTCCCAACATATTTAACAAAAGTTTAAGCACTAAGCACATCAGAGTATTATGCCTGCAAATTCAATACCAGCTGCTCTATATATTCTGTTTGATATTCTGAAAACAACATGGTTTATCATTTTTACTGGATTATTACTTTGGAAGATCTACATTTTTCATTAATCAGTGTTTGAGCAAGACACTAATCATAAAAGCATCTGAGACTAATATAAGAAAAATGGAAATAAGCACCTCTGTGATAAAGACCTCAAAATGTCTTGGGATGCAAATAAAACAAACATAAGAAAAATTTGCATAATCTCCTACAAGCATTATCCAGGCACCAAAATCCAATTGTTCTCACATATTGTGACAGGATGATTTTTAAAACAGTTCAAGAGACTACAGTATAGCTGGACATTTACAAAACATGGATCTGCAGTCTACAAATAATCATGTTCATTTTATATTAGTGCTTGTCAAACAATTGAATTAAAAGATCATTACCTTTATTAGGAGGTAGAAGAAATTTTAATTAACAGGAAAATTTGCTATGTATATTGGGGAAAAACCTGTTGACAGAACTCCTGCCAGCTGGACCATAAAAACTGAACCAGGGCTATACTCTGGACACAGGCAGTACAAATTTTCTTGCAGTCACCATGCAGTGTTCACTAATGCAAGAGATGACACCTCCTTAAACCTGTCCTCATTTGTCACTACTCTTGTGAGCAGTTTGAAGCTCAGATTCCTTTAATTTATATTTAGGCACTCAGTATTTTAATTAGTGTTGCAGCCACAGGGACAGATACTTCCTGCAGCTATTTAGATCCAAGAGGTCTGGTGTAGGGGTATCTGTCACCCTCCATGGGCTATAGCTCATTTCTAACTCCTGGTCTCACTGTACAGTGGCCCCCTCAGCTGTTTATTGCTCTCTGAGTCTGATAATGAAAAATTCTGCATGCTAAAATTGAGTGTAAGAATATTAGGTAAGATACTGAGTAATGAGTTTCTAATTTATGTTGCTTGGATGCTAGAATGTACAGCTCATGTCTAATTATATTTTTATCAGCTTTAGCTAAGTCAGTAGGTTAACAGTTACCCTCAGGTGATCTGTGCACACAACCAACAATGTTATAAATAAAGGAGTACGAAGCCATATGTTTGTTGTGACAAAGTGCTTCAAATATCAAATGGCCTCTGATGACACAAGGGCAAAAGGCTGTCTGCCTGGATAGACTTTCAGAGTCTTGCTTCCGAGTTTTGACAAATTCTTCTGAAAAAATTTACTGTCTGCATAAGTTATTTTTTCATTCCTAGTCCTGGTGTTTTCCCAGGATATCCTCCTTTCCTGGATCTCAAAATGTTCCCTAATTTCGCACTACTGAAGGTGGCTTTGATCATGCTGCTACCTTACTCTTCAGTGTGACTCATCTCACTTCTTTGCTTAGCTCGTAAGTTCACCTATGAGGCAGACCTTATACTGGAAGGATCTTTGGTTACTCCAGCTCTTCAGCGGGTCATGTCCCACCTTTGGCTCCACCCCAGCTCCAGCCTAGCCAGGACCTTGGCTGGACACCATTGCCATGCTCCAGTTAAAATTCTGTTCCATGTTAAAGATAGTTCATGGCCATATAACTGACCTTAGAGGTTTTGGGAGTCATCACATTGAATCTAGCAGTTGCTGGAGCTGCTGTGCCTCAGAGATTCCTAGATTCTGTCTTCAGTTGAAATCACTACCAGATTGTAACAGCTTGTATTACAGTTTAATGTATCAGTGAGAATGAAATTTCAGTCTGCAAATATGCATTTTGACTTGCCTAGACATGACAAGAAACTAAGGCAAGAGAAACTAATTAAAGTTAATTACCTGTTGAAATTCAATAAAAAAGTATCCTTCAATGACATTTTGAGCAACACAAATAAACTTATCATTATGGTTAAAAAGAAAATAACCCCCTATTATTAGGTTTTTAAAGTAATTATTAGACTCTGATTTAAATAGATTAACTCTATTTTTAAAATGTAAGCTAAATTCTATTTTAAAAATGTAAGGCTTTCCAACCCTTCCAGCAATAAGTTTTTGTTCAGGAAAGCTTGACTTACAGTCTGGGATTTGAAAAGTGGTGGGTAGAGGGGCACTATTTAGAATAATGGAAAACTAAAATAATCACTCCTTGACTAAAGAAGCTATTACTATAGCTTCAGACATCCAGCCATGTAAACTGAGACTGAACAGGTACAAATAGCAATCTCCTCAGGATTTTCTGAAAATGCATGTTATGTGGGGGATTTTACCATTAGCTTTATCCAGACTGGATCTTTATCCAGGCTCTCAGAGCTTCAAGTTGATAAAATTGCCTGTACACTAATGATTCAGCCCTAATCTGCAATCTCAGCATGTACTGCAAGAGAAGAATAGCTGGGTTTGTGATGTGACTGGAAGAAGTCAAAAGAAAGCTGCGGTTCCTCAGGAGCTGATGGCTGGCATTCAATACTGCATGTCTTTGGTGAACAAATAATACCCAGCAAGGTGGAGAGTAAAGCTCCACTGCTGGAGACAACCTCTTCTGAAAAATTACCAACTCTGGAACTCAGAGGGCAAATCTCCGAACAGTCTTGGCAGCAGCAAAGTGCCCAGCTACACATTCTGGCTGCTTAACACTCCCTCTCTCACCTCTCATTTTTCTCACAAGGTTGCTGCTCCTGTGACTTGCTGATTTGTTTGAGGATAAAACTTCCTGCTCTTTTAGGGATCTGCTATGTCATTAAATGATGATTTATGAGACTTTTTAAGGTAAAACCAGGTAAATTGCTTCCAACAAAAACCAGTCCTTCCAAATAAATAGAGTGACAAGCATGTGGGCGTGTTCAAAGGGGAGATAGTGCTGCAGGGAGGGGCAGTTGAGCTGAGCTGTACTCCTCAGGGGCTGGGTGTGGTTGGGCAAAGAGACCATAACTGGAATGATGAGTGGAAGGGAGAAGCATGAAGTTGGTTGTACAGGAATGGGTTGAAAGGATGGCAGAAGAGGATGCTGCTGGGAATAGGCTGGGAGGAGCCTGTGGTCACTAAAGAACAGGGTCTCCCAGAGCCTGGCAAGGGACCTGTGGTTACACAAACTCACAGAATCATAGAATTGTTAGGGTTGTAATGGTCTTCTGGAGATCATCTAGTTCAATCCCCTTGACCAGGCAGTGTCACCTAGAACAGGTGACACAGAAACATGTGCAGGTGGATTTTGGATGTCTGCAGACAAGGAGACTCCATGACTTCCCTGGGCAGCCTGTTCCAGTGCTCTGCCATCCTCAATGTGAAGAACTTCTTCCTCACATTAAAGTGAAACTTCTTGTGTTTTAGTTTATGGCCATTGCTTCTTGTCCTGTCACTGGGCATCAGTGAAAAGAATCTGACACTATCCCCTTTGCACCCACCTTTGAGATATTTCTATGTATTAATGAGATCCCCTTCAGTCTTCTCTACACTAAACAAGCCCTGTTCCCTCAGCCTTTCCTCATAAGAGAGATGGTTCAGTCCCCAAATCATCTTTGTGGCCTCCTCTGAACTCTCTCCAGTAGCTCCTTATCTTTCCTGTGCTGAGGAGCCCAGAACTGGACACAGCACTCCAGATGTGGCCTCACTAGGGCCGAGTAGGGGCAGGATCAGCTCCTTCAACCTGCTGGCCACAGTATTCCCAGTGCACCCCAGGGTATCATTGGCCTTCCTGGCCACAAGGGCACACTGCTGGCTCCTGGCCAGCTTGTGATCCACCCAAGACTCCCAGGTCCCTGCCAGCAGAGCTGCTCTCCAGCAGGTCAGCCTGTGCTGGTACTTGGGGTCATTCCTCTCCCAGTGCAGGACCCTGCACTTGCCCTTGTTGAATCTCATCATGTTTCTTTCCTCCAAATTTTCCAGTCCATCAAGGTCAGTGGCCTATGTCATATTTTTGGGGTTTATTTTCTTCCTATTTTTTTATTTTACTTTGTTTATGTTGTGGACTTGGAGGGGGTTTTTTTTATTAGTTTTTGGTTGGCTTTGTTTTACTTTGTTGGTTTATTTTCCCTATTTTCTAAAAGGAAACTTGGAACACACAAATACACTTAAACACACAAAAAATGCTAAAGTCTCTATTAAAGTTCTCCA
The DNA here is from genome assembly GCF_008360975.1 of Lichenostomus cassidix. Classification (NCBI taxonomy): domain Eukaryota; kingdom Metazoa; phylum Chordata; class Aves; order Passeriformes; family Meliphagidae; genus Lichenostomus; species Lichenostomus cassidix. The sequence goes on along the minus strand of NC_139480.1, from coordinate 20,821,369 downwards.
AATTTAAGTGCTCAGAATTTAGGAAATGCATTTGGGGATATCTGTACAATGATCCCAAGGTGCAAATGCAATAAGATTGCAGAGGGTTGGTAATTTTCCAGGACATAATTAACAAACTAACTTCGCTAGGAGCTGATCCTTCAAAAACTCAAATAGTTTGCAGAGCTCTATTAGATGGAATGGAATTAAGTTAAGATACAGTCAGAAATGTTTCCTGCCAGAAAATTTCCATTCAGAAATGTCTTTAATGCTTTAACATTAAATGCTTTTCTTGCCTCTTAGGTTTACCCATTCATTGGAATTTTGAAAACTGAAGGATTTTAAAAAGCTGAAGATACTTTGTTTTTTAAAGTCTGACCCTTAACCAGCTCCAACTATGACAGTCTTAAATTACCTCTAGCTTCACTATTTATTTCAGCTTTATCCAGTGCACAGGATAGATGGCAGCTATTTAATGAAATAGTACTTGATACTTGTTTTATGTTTAGTCATTTATTTTATGACCCCTTGGCAATTTATTGCATACTGCTATGAAGAGAAAATTAGTATGGTCAGGGGCTTTTCATCACTGAATCTAAATGTTTCACAGAAACTAAACAGTGATTTTTTATCAAGTAAACATTTAATAGTTGATACCATCATGACCATTTCCCGTCTTTCATGTGTTTTGTTTTCTAATCCTTTTAAAAAATATCTAGTGCATGTGCTTCAGAATCCAAGTGTTGCATTCATCATGCTTTGCAAAATTTCATTAGAGAAGACTATTCAGCATAAACTAATAAATAGGTAATCAGACCCTCTAAAATTTATGGTAAGCTTTCTACTACATAAATTAAATAGTGCTAAAAATCAGAATATTTTCAAGCAAAAGCAAACACGAGTGCTAGCTGGGCCTAGAACATGCATACATTGTACAAAACATTCCTCCAATAGGCATTATAAAAGTTTTGGAATTTTCCTTTTCTCCTTTTTGTCCCCTTCCCCTGTACTGTAGAAAATAAACAGGCTTTAGAGTCCAGGCAGGCCAGCCTATAACTCAAAAGCTGATATTGCTGTGTTGGGATTGATTTACATCTCTGTGTAGAGGCACAGTGAGGTACTGTATCTTAAAAGGTGGGTGATTGCCCTTGAAAGAACTTTCTACACAGCAATGCAACAAAAATCAGACACAGAAAAAGACCTTTACAATGAAAGCAACTGGAAACAATGATAACTCATTAAAAGACTTTATTTTAGGTTTTTTATGTTGAGTGTTTTTCCCCCAGACTCAGAAATGGCTGGAAAAGAATAGTTGTTTAAATTTCCATAGGGCAAAAATCACTCATGAATATAAGAAGATAAAAGAAGTTTATATTCAAGTAAGACAAAATTAGGAATGAAAGGAACTTTCATTCTTCCATTAGGCCTAAATTCTAAATTTAGGAAAGAAAAGGGAGATTGATGGTATGAAATAATCAGAAAACAGTCTAGGATACTCAAGGTAGAATCAAGTCTGCTCCTCACTGGGGCTTTAATCAGCCTTTAAGAAACCCAGGTTCCTCTTTTGACCATGATCCAATCTGTTGTCTCCAGTGGACAGTGTTTAGCCCTGTGTCTATAACAGATGGGCAGACTGTGCCTATAGATACCCAAGTTGTGCACCTGCACCTCAGTGTCTTATTTTCAAATATGAGAAATCTGCTACTCTATTGGCTCCTGATTTCAGCTCTGCTGAAGTTCAGCACCCCTCTGTCCAGTCATGTCTGTGTGTTCCAATTCATCTTTGGGGTGAGGTTAGTTGGAATGGCTGGCCATAAGCATCCAGCCATTCCTCCTCTCACAGCTACTGGTTAGACCCTGTACTTGTCCAATGTGATTCTATTCTCAATGCAGTAGTCTTGTTTCTAAGCAGTTTTTAGCATATTACAATGAATTATTTTCTTAGTACAACCTTGCATATGTGTACATTTATTTACTGCAGCATATAAGCAAGTTAACCGAAAGCATCTTCCCTGAATGCTTGGATTCAAAGAATGATCTCTATGTATGATTAGCTCACATTTTTGTGAACATTTAGCATTCATCTTAACATAGATTATTTTGTTAATATTTTTGATTAAGCTGTGTTAAATCCTTTTGATATTCTTCGTTTTGCCTGTTAGATTTGCCTAGGTAGACTCATTTATCATTTGAGGCTACATTTGCATTGAATTTTGCATTTCTTTATTTCTTCCACCTCTTTATTCGTCTGCTCTTCCAGGTCAGCAGTAAACATTCACCATTGTGATTCCTCCAAGACCCACAGGGTATCTGCATTTTAACCTACTTCTCTTGCCTTCTCCTGACTGATCACTGATCTTTTTGTGTCACCTAGCATCCTCAGCATCTCTCCTGCTACCTCCCAAGCAGCATGTTCATTAAGCTATATAGGCTACTGAACATGCAATGTGCTTTGCAGTGGATAACCCCAGAGACTGTGATATCCAGACTCAGAAGCAGCAGATCTCCAAGGCCCACATGTTTCTGGATTTAAGGGAAGATAAAGTGAGGGCAAGAACAGTGCAAAACAGAGTTACACAGCCCACTGCAAAAACAAATAAACAGAGACAAAAAATCACCCCAGTTCCTGTGTCAAATGTGGCTCTCCTTAAGCAGCTTCCAAGACTGTCAGGAGCTCATTAAAATCAGGGAACTGTGACAGCAAAAAGTGATGGAGGTGAGCACAGGAAGGGCTAACCTGGAGAAATGAGCTCAGATGTGGCTGAAGTATGGAGTATTAATGGGCCTCTGAGAGAGTGAGATGTCACCGCTGAAATAAACTCTTGTAGTAAAAAAAAAGAAGCAGAAGCAGGGTTGGTGTAAATACATGTATAACATTTGACTTGAAAGAATGTTTTGTAAGCACTGCATTCTAATCTCTGTTTCAGCTATTGAGTGTTTCTTTGGGATTTTGGGGGTTTTTTTGTCACTAGATTATTTGTATTAAAATTTTGAAAATTTTTTCTTACAAAACTTTTGCACTTTCAAAAAGGAGGGAATTTAAATTGCTGACAATTAGCTTAATTGAAAACTGAGCAAATCCTGTGAGAAGAGAATTTCCCTGGTGAGCCCAGTGAAACACAATAGGGTTTTAAAGACAGAATTAGAAGCAAGTATTCAAAACATCCAGGAAATGTGACTGATGAGGAAACTTGGTAGCCTAGCAGGACAAAGTTTTACACAGGTTACAGCTCTCATTTTAAGTTGCTGCAAATCTTTGAAACCTATTCAAATTAGGCTTATCAAAACCAAAGGAGAAATCTTTGTTCAAAGGAAATAGAGAATCTATCCTGGGATGGCTGAAAGGAGACTCATACCTTGACAGGAAAAACAGTGCTCAAAAATGCCAGATCTCTTCGTTTTGTAGACCCAAATATGATGATATTTTTATTTTTGCATTGCCATTCTCTTTTAAATAGAGGTAACAATACAAAAAGCAGACCTAAGGGCTGAATGGGCAAAGAAATTTTCAGAAGGATTTAATCTTGGGTGATCAATAAAGAAATGAAACCAGCAAATGTTTGGGGTGAAAAGGAGTAAAGATGGGTTCAGGAGGCACATTAAAGTGCTTGTCACATATGCAGTTATTGAACTTTGAAAGCTGTGGTGTTCCTCATTGTTGGTGTACAACCAGCCTTTGCAGTGGTTAAAAAAACTCAGAAAACCAAGTGCAAAGGAGCAGTCTATAAGCAGAAGCTGCATCATGGGCTCTGTGTGGAAGCAATGCCTTTGTGTTGCTGATGTGATGACAGCTGTACTGGGATAATAAAATAAACCGAAATCAAAAATCTACCTACAATTATAGGCAGTAGAAACTGATCAGCCATGAGGAGGCAAGTAATTATTTTCTTTTTCTCAATATAGTCATTCTTTTCTCCATTATTTGGGATATACAAGAAGACATTTGCTGAATTGAAATCCAGCTTTTAAATACTTCTGTTTTAGGGATTTGTGTCTGAGTGAGTAGAGCATGCATTTTTTCATTGTGTTTTTCCAAGTTGTTTTAGTCTTAGAGTGACTGACAGGAGAAGTACTCTTTCTTGGTCCAGAGTTAAAACAATTGTGAATTGTTGGCTTGATTTTTCCTCTAAAAGCAGTTGAGAATGCTGTCCAAGCCAGGCTCATGAAGAACTTGGGCAGCAACGTGTAAGTAGATATTCTGCAGCTAACCTTTGGCACAAAATGAAATGAATGTTGAGGGCCAACACTTAAAAGGTGAGCTATCACTTAAGAATGCAGCATTTTCTCCTCACCTTCATTGGTTCTTCTACCCAGAGGTAAAGCTGTACTGAAATACAAGACACAGAACTCTGGCTGATGTGGTGTAGCAGATGGATTTGGCACATGCAGATACTACTACTGTAGTTTTACAACTCAAAATAAAACCTTTTTAGAGATGGAGGTCTAGAAATAAATGAGAGCCATTTCAGGCAGGGGAGAGAATGCAAGTTAGTGTATGAAAAGCTGAGGCAAAGCAAAATAAATTCATTAATTCCATAGGAGCTGGAGATATGATGGTTCAACACAATCCCTGTGTGTCCTGATTGTGAGATATGAAGATCTTTTTGGTCTGGAACTGAAGTCACCTAATATTGTCAAGCAAACACTTAACAAGGAAGTGGCACCTGGCAGATGATGAGAATGACAAGGAACACAACTTTTCCTGCTCATAGTGTATTTAATTACCTTCCTGTTGGAGTAATTATGAAAGGATGTTTCACAACTTGATTAGATTTGTTGAGTTTGATGAGGTTTCTCTTTTTCCTCCCCATGGTGGGGCTTATGCCTCAGCAGGGTATGAGATACAGGGCACCAGAGTGACTGTGGTACAGAATAAGGCTAATATTTCACACAGTTGCCAGTTTATGTTCTGTCTTTGAGCATACTTAAGAACATTCTCGCTAGAAGTAGATTTGTCAGATTTCAGTACCATCCCTGTAGCTGACAAAAAAATCTATGTTTGAAAAAGGAAGGTTACCTCTCCAGAACAGAAAAGGAAGGAAAAAACTCTGACCCATGGTCATCTCCTACTCCCAAATATGATGTCATCCAAGGAGATTAATACAAGCACTGTAGTTCACTGCATAGAGCTTTGACATCCAGGCAAGCTGCCTTGTTTTGGTTTTGGTTGTGCTAATTTGTTTTTCTTATTTTAACTTAATGCCAAGGCTACCAGGCAGATGGTCAAATGGCAGTGCTAACACACCATTGGTGTAAAAAGCCAGTGAGAATTAATTACAGAAGTTTTCTTTGGTTTGGCTATACAAATACTGCCTACTTGATTTGTATGGTGCAGGGATCATGTATCTATATGAATTATTATATTTTGGGGAGATCTCCTCTAAATACAGAACTACAGGTGACCTTTTTACAAAGTGTTTTTGTTTTCTACAGAGATGTCGTACAAAAATGCACCTAAAATGGCTTCTAGAAAAATCCTGGTACACAAAGACACTTGTTTTGATCTCTGCATGAGACTATATAAATTGTTCAGACTTTTCTAAAGGCCTTTGTGTCTAACTATTGTGTCATCTTTTGTCCTCTACTGTAAACTCTGCATCCCCTCTATTTCTCTCGCTCTGTCTTGTGGGCTTTGAAGACATGATCGTTTTCAGAAGAGAATCATTACTAATGGAAACCAATGTGGGCGACTATAATCTCCATCTCTATCTCTTGCAGTAACCTTCATGTGTGCCACAGCATGCCCTAAAATTAATGTCACCTGTAATATATTTCTAGACGTTAGACTGGGAGAATTTTTGTGTGTAGGGCACAGTGTGATCAGTCTGGAAAACCTCCAAATGAATTGGTATTTCTTGGTGTGAAGAATTCTCCATTTCAGAGACAAGACGGATTAGCTAAACTTGCACAAGTTTGGTTTATTTCATGAAAAATGTGAGTGGACAGTAGATAGCAACTATTCTGTATTTCCTGACAGTGTTTTGTGTGCCAGCTTCTACTTAAGAAAAAAAAATTTAAATAGTTTATTTTTCAGCTCAACTGTAGGCATGACAGGGTAGGAACAAAACCCAAGAAAAATGGTAAATTAAAAAAAAAAAAAAATCAGAGGTATAATGTTCCAATGTATATGAATTATTACTTCAGTTCAGCAATTGCCAGCCCTTGTCAATATTGGAGATATAAGACAAGATATCATGAAGGCTGCTACAGATCTTAGCAAACTAAGTTTTAAACCTCACAGTATCTTAATATGCCATTGAGGTTTAAAGACACTGAAGTAAGAAAAAAATAATTTAAAATTTAGTCCTGTTACTTTTTTTTTTGTTTGTTTGTTTTTTTGTTTGTTTTGATTTGTTTCATTTTGTTTTGTTTCAAGATCCAAGGGGAAAAAAGTATCAAAGACGATGAAGTGATACTTTTGGACACCTGAATTTTTAAAGAATTCTACTTGTAAAGGTTAAACCAACATCTTGAAGCATCACCGATTTCTATATAGCAGAGGCTTCAACAACTGGAACTTGAAATAAGTTCACCCATACTTCCACTCCAATATTTTACTTGTAGTATTTCGCAACCCACACTGTGATTGTAAATACATATGCTGAGCATACCATTATGGACTTGATAATATTTAACGTGTAAGAGTGCTGCATCAAAGAATAATATGTCACTTAAATGCCTACATGTCAAATTATTTTATTTATTAATTCTGTTAACAGCAGTGTGGAAGTATTATGTATGTTTGGCTGTCATCCCTTCACCTCTGAGCATCTGATGACTGTGCATACTCACATAACGTTAGATACTCAGTGGCAGTGTACAGACTACATAGTGTAACAGAAGACGTTCAGGTGAAACTTTCACATTGTTTTTATACTAGGTTTATGTGATCAGGTTTACTTCTGTTTCAAAAAAAAATTAATGTACTAGTAATTTCCTATTAAAAAAAAATTGTTAAGAGATATTTTACAGAGACAGGGTGCTAAGGCTTGGGCATTTTGATCGATGGGGATGGATTTGACAACAATGGACCATGGCAAGGTTGTGGTGCAGGGAGGCTGCAGGGGAGGCCAGAAGCTGCCTTCATGTCAGACAGTTCCAGCTGGCTCCAAGACAGACCCTCCACTGGCAAAGGCTGAGCCCATCAGCCCTCCTGGTAGTGCCTGCAGTAATGTATTTAAGAAAGAGTAAAAGAAAGGCTATTCAACAGCTGCTGGCAGAAAGAAGTGAGGATATGTGAGAGAAACAACTGTGCAGACACCAAGGTCAGTGAAGAGGGAGGGGAAGGAGCTGCTCCAGGCACCAGAGCTGAGATTCCCCTGCAGCCCATGGTGCAGCCCGTGGTGAGGCAGCTGTGCCCCTGCAGCACATGGAGGTCGTTGGTGGAGCAGAGATCTACCTGCAGCCCCTGGAGAACCCCACTGGAGCAGGTGAGTGAGCACAGGAGGAGCTGCATTGTGGGAGAGCCTGCACCAGAGCAGGCTCCTGCCAGGAGCTGTGTCCCATAGAGAGGATACCATGCTGGAGCAGGTTTGTTATCAGGAATTTTGATCCTGTGGGGAACCCGTGCTGGAGCAGCCTGTGAAGGACTGAATCCTGAGGGAGGGACCCACGCTGGAGCAGGGGAAGAGCATGAGGAGGAATGAGCTCCAGAAACAAAGTGTTGTGAACTGACTGCAACCCCATTCCTGTCATCCTGCGCTGCTCAGGGAGTGAAGCAGGTAGAAGAGTGGGGAGTGAAGGTGTTTTTAGATTTGTTTTTTTTTTTCATTACCTTTTATTCAGTGGCAATAAATTAAATTAATTTCCCTAAGTCAAGTTGGCTTTGCCCATGATGATAATTGCTGAGTGATCTCGTCCTATCCTTACTTCAACCCTTGACCTTTTTGTCATGTTTTCCTCTCTTTGTCCTGTTGGAAAAGGGAAGTGATAGAGTGGCTAGGTGGCCACCTGGGGCCAGCCAAAGCCAACCCTCTGCAGCAGTCAGGTGTTTTGTAATGCAGCATAGTATCTTCAATGTACTTAATGGTGGGTGTAGCTCTATCCTCTGTGCTAAACTGAGCACTGTGGCGCCTAGAAATACCTTGTTTCATACAGAATGTACTGCATTGTCTCACTCTCTGATAAAGAGTTTGCCAGCTATATTTTTTTCTGTTGTAAAAAAGTGGAATTTAAAACGTATTACCCAGTTATACTTTAGTGAAACTATCTGCTTCATTGCCTCCTAGATGACTATATTTTCCCTGTGGTAGTTTCCAGAGACCTGATTCTGACTAAGGGACTATTGTATTACACTATGTTATGTAGGGTGACATTTTCTGCTGATAGGAGGTGACATTTAAAGATCCCAGTCCTGCAGAAATGTACACTTGTGCTTGTTTTTTAGACCACTTATGTGAGACTAAAAGTTTAAAAGGTGGAGAAGGCCCCGAGCACCAGTCTACTTCAGTAATTATTGAATAAAAGTTCAAAAGTTGCAACATACAGTAACCTAGAGCAACAGATTGCCAATAGTGGTAAAATAATTGTGTTGTGTCTGACTAATCTCAAAGTTTTAGAAACCTGTGGAGCTGCTACTATTGAGAGAGGGCTCAAGTTGTGGGGTGTCAAGCAGTGTTTTAAATGTACCAGGCCAGTACTTGAGAATCACTGCAAGGAGTTCTCATGATGCAAAAGTCCAAATCAATTGCCTAATGCTGCTGAGACCTTGGGAATGATATGGGTTTTCATGGGAAGATGACACCAAGCCCATTTCTGCACCATCATTTTAGAATAGCTTTTCCATAATTAGTTGCCACAGAAAAATTTTAAAGGTTTTTCAAAATTCTTCCAATATTTGTGTTAATTGGTAAGATTTCTGGAAGAAATAAATTTCAATTAGCTATCTTTTTCATTCTAGATGTGCATTACGATATAAAGAAAAGACATTTCATTTACTATATTCTGACTTCATCAGTGCATGCTGACACTCCCAAAGTCCCTAGAAGTTCTTGCTATTGCAAAAGGCAATACCAGTAAGAATTTTGTACATGTCATCAGCATGTAATGGATCACATGCATCATATCTGGTTTCCTACGTGGGACTGAAAATTATTTGGTGATTTATTTTAGTCACATTTACTCTTTTTTACTGTGAGGTTATATATTGACAGGAAAGAAGATTTCCCTTATGCAACAGATAGTATAATACTAGCTGAAATCATGGTTAAAAGCCTGTGAAATTTGTGTTGGATTAACCTCTTATCAAGAACAGTATAAGACGGATTTTCTTAGGTTGGGTAAGCATTCCTTTTGACCCAGTGATTATTCACTGTTTATGACTCTTCTCTGAGCAAAGGACTAAAATAAGTTTGAAAAAAACATGTTAAGCCTCGAGTAGAAGTTGGTCAAAACATCAAAATTCTGAAATATGGCAAAGGAATTACCATTGACACATTACTTCCCAACTAGGATAGGCAGAAATTATTGAGATATGAAATGGTATGTACTAAATATTAGTAGTAATTTTTTAATTCAGCAAAGTTTAGAGGCAGATATCTAAAAAGCACTAGTGTAGACACTGTTCCCAGTAAATATCCAGTGAATAAGTTTTGGTAAGGACAGTATGCCTTGTGACTCACCAATGAGATATGGCACTTTTATGTATCTTATTTTCAGAACTCGCGAAGAACCAAGGCTTTAGTTTATTCTGTACTACAGTGGCCATCCTATATGCATAGCACTTTCAATTCTTCATGAAGCCTTTGCTGAGCTCTTATATGTGCTGCTTTTTGCAGCTCTGTTAGGCCTTTTGAAGGCACATAATAGAGAATGAACTATAGCAGAAGCATGAGTCAGCTGTAGTGATGTATTTGAAGAAAAGATTTGTTGACAACCAGAACAAATGGCCCCATCAGTCTTGGCATTTTATATCAGCTCAACAGCGTTTAGTTCCACAGCCTTACAAATTGGGCAAGGGTTAGTATATTGGTTGTCATGACCACCATTTCGGACAAAGTTGGTTGTTCCCTGATAGATATTGGTAAAGCAGCAGGAGACAATCTTATTAACATTAATTTTAATAGCTCTGCACATCTTAGCATGCCATATGCAGTAGAGACAGGGGACTGTGTGTTGAGCTCAATCCTGCTCTTGTCAAAACCCATGTAAGAAATGGGTGGCTTTGGAGATTGACGCACAAATACAGATTAAATGGAATGTGCAGGGATGCACCTAAAGTATCACATCCGGGAAAGGAGAAGGGAAGAAAAGGAAAGGAACAAACAATGCTTTTTCCAACCAATTCTAGTTAGTGGTCATGACAGCAGGAGTTTGGCTTTAGACACGAATAAGTGGCTTATTGACATCTGAATGGTCTGTTTTTGTGGCTTCCAGACTTGTACAGAGAAAGAAGGAAATAAGCAAGTCAGGAAAAGGTGTTGCCGAAGGAGTTACTTATTAAGGGGAGGGAGGAAGCAAATTCTGATTTCATGGATAACCAAGGACACAGACAGAGAGAGTGGGGAAGAGGGAAAGGGAGAGGGAGGGAGGTGTTAATTTTTTGTAACAGCTTATCAACTGTTTGAGCTCATCTGTTCTGCAGGAAGAGATGTTTGGAGACTGATGTCTAGAGGCAAAGATTTAGAATGAATTTTTTTCCCTTCCTATGAATAAATGCAAACACCTTCCCTTCATAAAGTGATGTGTAAAACATACTGTACTTTGCTCATTTTTTAATAAGCCACTGGTATGTATTGAGACACCATGATGATGTCCAGAAACTCCCACAGGAGATTGCCATCTTTGCTTTCTCTGAAGGGTATTTTGAATGTAGAATTCTATTATTGTTATTTGTCTTATTATATTTGTAATGATGCTTGCATTTTGGAAATTTTCCTAGGATTTTCCTTCTATTCCAATTGTGATGCCTTTGTTTGTTTGATGGATTGTTAATTTTACAGATCTCTCATCCTGTTAAAGAAGAGGTAATCTTTAAAGCCAGGTGGATGCCTGAGGACTAATTATTTGGAAGAAGTACCCCCCTTGGTGCTATTGAGAAGAAGATAGAGCAGCTGTATTTTCTGAATTCTTACTTGAAAAATTCTCCAAGTACAGTGGATTAGGTGGTAATGCAGCTTCATCAGTTCTCCAGATGAAATTCCTAATTCCTAATGAGCAAAAGTAATTCTCCTCCCTTGTTCTTCTAGCTGCAGTGGTTTTACATTCCTGGCTGACAGTGGTCCAGTTCTAACAGAAAACAGAGTAATGTCCTACATATGTTTGGATTCCTCCAGGCAAGGGTTTCACCTTCTCCTGAGGTGAGTGCTCCAGCCAGTCAGCTCTCATGGGAAAGGTGAGCAGGACCAGTATGATCTACAGATTTGTCTGGTGAAAATCAAGGCACCAAATCATCAGGTGTTTTGGCATTCTGCACCACACACACACCCACACACACACACCCCCTTAGAGACTCAGGCAGCTGGGGACCTGAGCTCTCAGCACAGCAGCTCCTTAATCCTGTGCCTCGCATTGCCTCCTGGCTGACAGTTCAGAGGTGTCTGATTTTCTGCACTGGCTGAAAGGGAAAAGTCTCATAAGAATGGGAATTTCTCTTTAAACTTGAGATGTCTTTTCTCTCACATGCTCATCAGTAATGCCCTTCTGTTGATGGATGCAGTTTGTATTTCTGCATTTAGATTTTGCAGTGTATAAAGTATTAAAAAGCAACTAATGGGAAAAGGCAATCTTTAAATTTCATTTTAATGAAACCTACTGTTTTTCCCATCTCTTGCCACTGCCAGTGGCATCTATAGCCTCTTATAACCTTGTTTACCTCTTATTTTGACAAGCCCTCTCTGCTTTGCCAATCAGCTTCTTTTTAACTGTCTGCGTTTTCAGTTCTAATGGAAAGCCAGCCTGCTATGTGGAGATCATTAAATCTGTTTTTCTTATGTTTCTTCTCCCCCCATCCCCCCAATTTCTTTGACATGAGAGAACTTTGCAGAAGGTTTTTGCAAAAGCTTCAAAACTTCAACCAATTTATTTACTTGATTATAAAAATTCAAATAAAAAGAATACATTATATGCAGTAGCTTAAAATTATCTTAATGATAAAGAAATGTATGCAGACATCTCCCCCTCCCAATGTGCTTTCAAGACTCTGTAGTCTGTGAACTTGATGCTTGCCAAGATGAATGTTTGTCACCTTCTATGTAATTTTTTCCCCTCTTTGATTTTATATGTTTTTTTTCAGCATTTAAATTTCTGCACCCTCTCTGTCACAGAAATCTTGGGAATCAACATAACCCTTTGATGACTTTCTGCCTGCTCATTAAAATTCGGAGCTACATGGGTTTTTTTGCATTAATGCTAATTTCTTAAGTGACTATGAATATTAAGTCCTGTAACAAGCTACCTTTAAGAGTGGCTACATTAATCCAAAATGATGTCTTTGTTTACTTCTTAATTTGTATTTTTTTTCTTCCTTATCTAAAGTCTATTTCTAGTACTCTGAACTCTGTAGTAAAATGACATGTACAGGGAAAAGCAAACTTAATTGTCTTAACATAGATTTCTGGGGCTCAACTTTGAAGGCTCTGGCATCTCAGCTCATGTTTACTCCAGCATGAGCTGGGATCACAGGCTGTCACTTAAGACTGCAGCCCAACATCCCCAGCAGCTTAATAGCTCCACTGAGTGTTCATGTTATTTGAGACATACTTAAAACCTGATCTTACGTGCACCAGGGAGGCAGTAGGAAACTTTAATGAAAGTGCTCGAGTGCCCAGAGGTGTAGAAGTGAACATATATAGAAGGATATGCAGGATTAGAGTGTTGCAAGTGCATAGGGGAGATTTTGAGTGTCTATTAAATTCTGATTTGTTTGCTATTCTTGTTTGCTCTTTTCCCGTGATTTACTTAAAATGTTGTCATTGTACCATACACACGTGCAAGCTGAAATTTCTCCAAGAAAGTAGAGTTCAGCTGAAATTTGAGTTCTCTAAATTCAAATCTTTCATTTTATTATTTTTATGTATGCCTTTGTATATAATGGGAAATGTAATCAGCAGGCTGAGTTGGTTGAAATATTATTGTTTGTCATATTAAACCTAAATGATTTATTTTGGGACAGGTGTCTGCCTCATGAATTTTGGATTTGTTTCTTGAAATATATTTTCCTGATTGATTTGATTGAGACCCAGATTTGAAATTCACCTTTTCACATCTAAGTTAAGTATTCCTGTCTCTGGAGCTCTTGTCTGCCCCAGGACAAGGGAAGGATTGTGTCTTTACTTTCTCCACTTTTACCTTCATTTCTTACCTTGTTGAAGACAGAACATGTGTTACCAAAGTGAATTTAGGATTGGATGAAGCCTCATTTTCCATGTGTAATTTGACAAGCAACACATGATCTGCATTTCTCACATACCTGAACTCTTCATGCAATTCACTGGTGGCTTTGACTGCTATAAAAGGAATCCAACACAAAGTGGAGTTAAGTCTTAGATTTCGTTTTTTTCCAGAGAACATTAGCATTCAGTTTCAGCCTGACTATGCTAGCTTTTACTCTTGACTCATCAACACATATAAAAGCCTTCCAGCCTTCCCATTGAAATTTTGTGTAGGCTCTGGCAGTGTTTGTTTACCACAAATGTTTGTGATATCAACATAAATGAATGTTGTGTCTTCTTTTTTTTTTTTTTTTTAAACCAAATCCATATGGCAAAGAGGGAATTCATTAACATCTTAGGGTGATTTTTTGTTTGTTTGTTTTGGAGTTTGTCCCATGCTTTGCTTTTCTGACTATAAGAAACAGTTTTGTTCAGGGACAGTGCAGATCAATCTTTTCAAGACAGCATAAACAGAAATGAAGCCTTAGCTTGATTTTGTTCTTGTCATGCTTATACATCTCCAGAATACCTGCAGGGTTCCTGTGGTGCTTTCAAGCAAGCTTATACTTGTGGCCCTTTTTACCTACAGCACAAGGGTACATAGCAGTGATTTGGGATTGTCTTACAATATTTCAGATCCCACATTTCTTACCTCGAAGTTTCAAGGGAAAAAGAAAGATTCAGTGGAGAGTAGCAGAACTTTTACATGCTACAAATCACTTCTTGATATCTGGTTACCTGTATCTTTTTCCTTGGCTATTTTTGAATCCACAGAAGGTTAAACAGCAAAGGATTGTTTCTTTCTTCATCACCTAAAGGTCTGACACACTTTCTTTTTCATTGTTTTCTGAAGCAGAAGGGAAAATAGTGTTTTCTTGGTTTTTTTCTATTCTTTTTTCTTTTTCTCTCTTGAAATATTTTTCCTGTTGTTCCAAATTTTGATTTCTGGGGATAAATGATAAATGAAGAAATCACTGCTAAGTTCAGAAATAGATTAAGATGCATGTAAAGAACTTTTAAACATCAGGTTCCTCTCTATATAAACAGTGCTACACCTCCTAAAAGCCTGTCTCTTCAAATTAGAGAAGGCTTAACACAGATGCTTAGGAGCTATTGTAAAATGTGAAGGTACAGTTTATTTTGGGAAAAGTGACTGTGCTGATCTGGGATCAAGAGCAGTCCAGGTGGCTGACCAGGTGAGTGACTTAGTGCCAGGATAGATGGTGGTGAATTCTTTGTGCCTGACATTAAACAAGACTCATTGCTAAGAGGAAATAACTTCAAACTGTGCAAGGAGAGAGCAAAAGGAGAAGCTGGAATGGAAACTTTGTGGAGCTGATTGGCTACAGTCAATCTTTTGCCATCATCCCTTTACAAAGAATGTGTACTTACGAATGCAGGAACTGTGACCCCCCTTGGTGGGAGGCTTGAAGAATTTAGTGCCAACAATTTCTACTCCTGAACAGAAATATCAAAATAACCCTGTGGTTACCAGACATGGCTTGAGAAACAGTGCAAGATAAACAGGCAGGTCTGTGTATGTTGCCATTTGTGCTTACAGGCATAAATTAAAATTTCAGTGTGAGTTACCAAAAGGCTTTTTTTTGGTTTTTTTTCATTTTTAATTGGGAATGCATTTGGCATTTCTCCAAGTCTGCAGATGATGAGATTTGTCCTCCTCCCTTTCATTATTTAGTTAGTATCATGCTCATGCCAGTCTGTTTCTCAGACTCCTACATAGTATTGAAGTATTTGAGGCACAGCTCTGGAAAGAAATTGTGTGCATGTTTTTTAAATGTTCCACTGCAAGTAAAGACTTTAGTCCAATGGGATTCTGACTTTCCAATGTAAAGTGTGAATTCATTTAGCTTAATTGGGGGTGACATTTGTGTAATCCTCTGAAAATCCTTATGATTTCAATGCCCAAGAGAGGCCAAAAAAAGAAGAAAGAATATTCCTAAAAGTGTCATTTATGCTTCCATCATTAACCAGGCCTGCAGTTTCTTTCATGAGCTGTATTTTTTAGTGCAATTCATTAGAGCTACTCTAAATGTTGTTTGCTATGACAATGTCTTGGTGGAACAGTTCTCCCCCAAACAAGAAGTGAATTGCTAGGAGCAGTAATGAGCTGAACAAGGAGGGAGACAGTCTGAGAGAACTGAATCTTCTTCCCCATTTACACAGCCCAATGTGGAGCATGTCTGATGAGAAGAGGGAAGAGAAGCTGCTCTTGAAGTGACTGGCGTTCTCTTCTTCCCTATCAGCATCATGATTGCATCCTTCCCTTGGAGGAGGATGGATACTAACATCTCCTGACAACCCCCTGACACTCCTCTAGCCAAATCAGTGAGGATAGTGGATTATTCAACACAAAATACGAGCTTTCGGGATATATGTCCAACATAGTGAGTGTTTTAGATGTTCTCATCACAGGCTTCAGGAATGTACCACACCTTGAATCCTGGCTTAGTCTGAGCAGCTCTGTGGTTTGAAGAGAAAAGCCTAAAATGCTTTTATTTCATACCCACAGTTATTCCCTGCAGCAATTCCAAAGGTGATAATAAGGTAGACAATTCAGAACCATTTAAAATCATAAGTCATGCCCTAAGAAATAATCCAATTAGGTTTTAATAATAATGTAGGATTGGGTTCTTTTTTATTATTTTATGGTTTTGAGTCTTCAAAATTAATTCTTGTAATATATTCAAACTTTTACCCTTGAGACTGTATATTAAAAATTCCTCTTTATTTTTAATTGAGCATAAGATTTCAGTTAATAGCCCACCTCTTGGAGTAATGTAAGAAGCATTTTCAAATGTGTGACTTAAAATGAACATGACGATTGGGAAAAGAATCAAGACAAACTACTTGAAGGAAATTCTAGTCAGCTGCTGGAATTCTGGTTCTATACTACAGTAAAAATAATGGGAAAGGAAGAGCACCCTAATTACTTTAAAAATGGAATTTGGTTAATTTATGAATATGAATGGGTTGTGTAAATGTCAGTTTGGTTATTTCTTGTTCCAAGCATTACTGGATTTTCATGGAATAGTGCAGGAAGATTGTTTATTTTCTGCAGAAAAATTTGAAAAAGGATTAAAACTCAGCTTAAAAAATATACACATATTTTGAAATGAGTAAATGCACTAAGTTCTTGTCCTGGTCCTCTGGTGTACCTGCTTGTGGGAGGAAGCAGCTAAGAAAGAAGGACTCTCTGTCCTGAAGCTGGGGAAGATATTTGTCTTTGGGAAAAGTTTGAGAACCTGCAAATTTTTATGATTTCCACATCACTGATAACTGACACGTATGAAAATGTGCTTTAAATACCTGAATCCTCAGCTGAGTGGTCTGGAAGGCTAGAAAGTAATTGACCTACTCATATGAATAAGTGCTTCTCTGAGAGATGTTGAATTGAGCCCTTTGGGAGGCAGAAGTCACAGACTGAAAGTTAATGATGCTCTGAGCATTATTTGTTTCCTTGAGGTTGCAAGACAAATACTCCATATGTTTCCCAGGAAACCTGCTACCAGCAGTGACTGATTTCTGGCTTCAGATGCCCCAGCTGCCTAGTCACCGTCTCCATGCTGAAATGCAAACAAACTGAGCACAGAAATGCTCCCAACATGCAGGAAGCACTGTAATTCCATACAGAAAGATTAGTCATGAAGGTTCTGTATTTCAGTTACTTTACCAAAAAGAAAAAAGCCCCAACAAAAAAACCTACACCATTCTGCTTGAATCAAAAGTGAAACTAAAGGACAACAAATCTACTTCTCCAGCTAGTGTTCTACTGAGACTTGATAGAAGTTGTCTCATATTTAAATGTCTTCAGTATCTGCACGTCTAAACATATGTATATAATGTGTACAACTCTTGTTCTGTTCTTGAGACAAAAAGACCCAAGTTGCCTTATTTCAGTTGTAGGCTTCAACCTGACATTAAAGTAGCCCTTAGATTTCCTCAGCATATGATCTGGGTCAGTCAGCACCTTCCAGCTCAAGTTCCCAGTGAATTTAGAAAACAGAACTGGTTCTTCCAACATGGGGCTTGAAGATTAACTATCAGGGTGCTTAAAACTTTGGCTTAAAGTTAAGGTGTAAACTGAAGTTTTGTTTGTCCAACTCCATCTTCATGGTGAAGGAGAGAATGTTGGAGACACAGCCTTGATGCTGTGCAAGAACTGCTCAGCAGTAGCCAAAGCACTGGAGTGTTATCCAAAGCACTGGAGACTTCTATAGCTACGGGTAGAAAGCACAGCACTATGAGGGCTGCTGTGGGGAAAATTAACTCCATCTCAGCCAGACCCAATACAAGGTAATCTGTATGATTATATTCTAGCAATATCTGTGACTGTGTTCTCCTTTTCTATCTTATACATCACTGAATATTATACCGACGTTTAGTGACAAAGGGACAAAAAGTTCAGGAACACAAGATCTATTAGCTAATCCATTGCACACCTGAATCTCACATGGAGCACACACTACAAATATTTTCACTGAAGTAAAAAACCCCCGAGTTTATTAAAATTGAAGAAAAGTACCAATTCTCAATTTTTAAATCAAAACCTGATCTATAATAAATCAGTGGAAGCTGAAGGAAATTCTCTTTGGATTTCCATTTCTGACAATGGCTAAACTGGAGTTTTATGACAGTGGTTAAAGGAATTATATGAATCCCATTCCATAAAAAATGCTTATGTTCACACTGTCATTGCAAAACCAGAGTTTTCATAACAGAAAAAAAGTCAAGAGTTTGCTTTGAATTTCAAAATTGAAACCTCCCGTTCAGAATAAATTGTGCTTTCATTTTTAAAAATACCTAAGTGTCGTGCAAGGAGAGAACTTACGCTTGGACAACTGGTTTGGAACATACATTTTCACTATTCAGAGAACATTGTCTCTTGCTATTAAATATTTATTGAAATACTGAATTTGTGATTTGTTCACTCTTCACTGAAAATGTTTTATTACTATCTAATATTACATTAGACAGTACTTATTTTATTACTGTCTAAACTTTCAGTAGTCTTGTGAAGGTTTTATTAACAAGGTTGTGTTCATGTTTTTAAAAGTGCATAGATTCCCAGAGAAAAGATCCTGCATTAATACATTTAATTATTTGTAGGAGCTTCTTTGCTCCCTTGGGAGGGGAGATGAATTACAGTTTAACCCAATATGCTAGATTTTAAAGAGAGTGTATCCATGCATTTACTTTGCACCTGTTCATTTCTGTTTGCAGACAACAGTAATTAGATACAGAACTGTAGTAGCCACTGGTGCTGATCTTTTTCTCTTGTCATTTAACTTTTCACACATATATGTTCTAATGCCCTTGTAAATGCATTAATTGCAGGACTTCATATAGATTGCAAAGGGTTTTTTTGAGCCTAGCTGTATATTTGTACAAGGGGTAACTTTTTCAAGTTCAATTGCATGGACATGACCTTCCTTTTATAGATGGAATCAAGGTTGATGTCCACCTAATTTCAGAAATGTATCAAAGCAGGGAGTTTTGCTACATTGCTGGCATAGAATTATACAGGTTGATGCAGGAAAAAAAATGGGTAGAACTTCCAATGGGACCTTACTTGTTCTTTAATTACTGTGTCTGTTGCTCCTTGGAAAATAATTTATAGTATGCTTGGGACTGTAAACTGGAAAAATGTGTTACCTCTATTTGGTACATTCATTAGAGTTTTGCAAATGAGCATCAGGTTCACTATTGAGCAGAAATTGAAGTTGTCAGAGCAATGCGCTTGGGAATTGGTTATGGAAAGTAAGACAATTTTATCTTTAATGAATATTATGCGATCATTGGCTTTGTGGTTCACATGGGACACAGAAATCACCTTTAGTAGATTACTCAGCTAAACCAATTTACATAATAACATCATATGCATTAAAAATACATTGCCCTTGTGGAGGCAGGGTTCAACTGTTGCAGAGATAAAAATAACTACTACAAACTGGCATTTCCCAGCTACACAGATCAATAGGGATCACAGAATTCTCTTGGACACTGGCTTTAGTAGATTTCAGCACTAAGCCAATTTTCTGAAGCACATTATGCACTTTGAAAGTGTTTGGATTTTGAATCATCCTCTCAGGATGTGAGTTAAAATATATTTAATTCTACTAAAACTTTTCCAACTAGCTCAGATCACAAGGGATCATGTAATCCTATGAAAATAGTCATTATGGAGGAAACTTGCACAGTAAACTAATATTCCTAAATATACAGGTACACCTGGGACATACATATTTATTATATTAATATTTCTTCTCAGCAGTCATTTATGACTCTTTTCCAGTGTTTAAGTAAGTTATCAGAAAACACACTACCACAACCTTGTATTAGAAAATTTAAAGACCTGTTTTGGTTGATGACCAAACTTTTATTGGTTGTCCTTTTATTAAAGAAGGATGATCATTTGTGGATCATTGCTATGTCTATGCCAAGAGGAATGAGTCCCAGAGTTGATCAAGGACTGGATTAATGAAATTATTTGGAATTATTTGTGTTTTTCTCTACAACACTTAGAAGTTATATGATTTAGCTCCTCCAATAACCCTCAAGAACAGAATTAGAAGTGATCTACCCAGTTACCAGCAGAGGGGCTAGGGGAGCAATCACATACAGGTTTTACTTAAGCCAGCTGCTGACACTGAAGAAAGGGGCATGAAAATATTTTTTTATTTTACTGATTTACTGCTTTTTTTACTGAACAAAGTCTTAAGTGGACTTTACCCATAAGCATCCCTCCCCTCACTGACCCCCATCTACCTCACATGTGGACTTTGATAGCCCATGGAAACACTTTTGCATAGATCCTTAAAATGAAAAATTGTGAGTTAGGCTAAAATAAGAAATAGGAACCTGCAGGATTTGGGCTCTGTTACATATCCCCCGAAAGGCAGAGCATGAAGGAATTTAGAAAATTTCAGAACAATTACTGACAAATACAGACTAACAAAGGAGCTGCTTGGGGTGTATTTTATGCATATGCTGTTACTGACTCAATACTGAGATTGTTGCTTGTTGAAGTCAGGCTGAGAGTAAAGTCACTGTGGTCCAGGTTTTTCACAGAGACTGCAAGAGACCGTCACACTGAGGGGGGAAAATGAAAATGTTTCATAATTTCTCGGGCTCTTCTGAAATAAACCTTGCACATTCAATGATAGATTTCAATAGATTTCTTCACAGAAAGGTACCCCTGGGTGTACCTTTGCCAGTACTGGATGCTTGGGGCTCTACATTATTGCAGACTTGATTTGTTTTGACCAAGCCATACTCAGAGTGTTACAATTTTCTCATTTTCCCCATGGGAAAGTCCCCTCTGTGAAGTCCCTATCCCTCCAGTATTTTGGTACCCATTTACCTTAAACGAATTCAGCAGGCTGTGAATGTGAGTAACTGAGGCAGAAATATAGATTCTGATCTGCCTAAGGAATGGTGAGCACTGGTACAGGGATGCTGTAGAGCAGAATGACCAAACTCCACATTCAAAGCAGAATTAATCAGAAATAAATCGTATCAGAGTCACAGCAGTGTTATGGGCACTGGCAGGCAAGCCCTCTTGGACCTTACCAGGGTGCAAAGGAAAATAACATTCTTTAATGTCACTTAGTATATCAAAACAACATTGCTTATTAATGAAGTTCAGGTCAGTTTACTAACCTCTTTAACATGGATCAGTGACAGTTAGGAAATAATATCTACGATGTAACTGTAGCAATATATATTAAAAGGTGGGAAAAAAAACCACCCTGCAATGAATTGTTTCAAACATGATTTTAATTTAATAAATCATTTCCTAAAAAGTCAAATTGTTCAAAGAAGTGGACAGTTTTTCAAGATGAGGAGTCTTTATGCAGTTTTAAAAAAATCATGCCATGTACAAAGCCCTTGTGACTGTTCCCTGTTCATTTGTTTAAAAATTCATAAACTAGAATTCTTTCTCTTTGCTTATCAGCAATCACACTGCCTACCTAGAATATTTTATACCTTGCAGCAGAAATGGAAAATAACACACGAAAGGTTGTTTTTATAAAGGAAAAAACGCAAAACCCAGAGTGGAAAGAGTATTGTCTAGTTTAATTGCACTTCAAGGTCCAAAGTAATTTTTATTTAAATTTTGAGTGTCTTGTCACCCAACTATGCGACACTATGAATGTGTGTATGTTTGTGTCAGCATTTGCATTTAGTTTTCTTTTTTGTCAAGTGATACCTGAAGTGCAAAAACCTTTATGTGTGAAATCTAAGGGAAATATTACTTCAAGGTTTTTACAGAGTATTTGTTCATCTGTCTGTTGAAGTATGTGGGTTTGGGGATTTGTCATCATCAAATTCATCAGCAGTTTTGTTGGGTTTTTTTACCATGATGATTGAACAAGCTAGTCAGCTGTCATTCCTACACTATCAATACAAGTGCAATCAAACCTTGAATGCTTTTAGCACTTTTGTACAAGAGAAGGAAAGAATTTTGAATTAAATATGCAGTCAGTAGTAAATTCATAATATGATTTTCTACTGCTCATGCTCAGTCTATCTTGCAAAATGCTGTTGTGAAAGAAATGTTATCTGAAGTCAAGCAAATGCATGATTTCCTTCAGATTTATCCCAGCTATGAAGTTTGAAACAGTTTGGAGGTGCTCCTTTGAAATAGTAGTCTATCAAACTATTTATACATGTCCTAGATTTTTCTAGCAGTGTTCATGGTACATAAATAAATGACTGGGGTTTGTATGCTAGCAAGCTAGAAACCTAACTGTTCATTAATAAAAGAAATCTGACACAACTCTTTGTCTTTCAAATCAAAGAAATGAAATGTGAACTCCAGAAAGTAAATTTTAGGAAATGAAAGGCTATACAAAAAGAACAGTGGTGAAAGATTTGTTGTTAGCTTAATGTTGCATTTGAAAGCAGCCTGGTCATACAAAGTGTGATGGATTACTGGACTACTCTCTCCTTTAATGTTTTCCTGTTTGATACCTGTGATCTGTGACCAATACTGAGCAACTAAGGAGCTTTTTGATTAGATAAAAATCTCCCACAATGCTATATATACCTACAGTATTAGTTTGCAGGGAACCATAAAAGGATTTTTTGTCCTCTTCTGAAATTAGACTTCCTCAGAGTTTGTGTTTGGGTCCGGTCTCTGGAGAGCTGCACAATCTCCTGTTGCTTCAGTCAGGTGCTATGTGATTATTTTCTTGCAACAACAAAATGTGTCACAGCCTATATTAGCTTTCCCATCTTTGAAAATGTCAGTAGACAATATTTGGTTAAATATTTTAAATACATTTAAATAAATAAATACTTCAAGGGTGTTTTTTCATAAAGGCAGAGACAGGTATTCTCTCCCTAACAAGCCTGCCCTAGATTTTCTGCCTGCTATATTAGTCCAATATGTGATTTATTTTATTTTCCTTGAGCTCCCCGACTGATGAGAGGTCTTTGCCAAGAGCCACTTTTGCCTCAAAGCTCTGTTAGAGGATTGAGGAAAATAATTGGCTCAAAGACATGGGCAAGAAGAATTGAGACATCAGCTGGCAAGCCCATTAAAATGTCAGGCATTATCTCCCCTAAGTGTCAGGAGAAGGCTGAAATGTAACCATTGATCTGTTAATCATTAATTTTAGAAAATGAGTGCACAGTTCTCTCTGCAGCAGGTCTGTGACTGGGCAAACAGTTTTGGTGAGCCGATATCACCCACATGATGTAGCTCTCAGCCAACTCAGCAGTGCTCCCACCACCCTGCAGCCCTTCACTCAGCAGAGCAAACACCACTTCAGTGCCACTGGCTGGGGTTGCCCAGCACTCCCAGCCTGGCTCTGCAGCAGCTGTGCGTCTCCATCGCGTCCCAAATCTTGTTGCTATAGAAAGAACGGTTTCTGAGAGGCATGCTTGTTTCAACAGCAGGGATGGAGATTAATCATTGCCTGTGACTCGTGAAAGACTAGAAGAGGTATTTGTGGCAGCTGGAAGTTTAGCAGGGTGAAGAGAAAGGGGGGCGGGAAGGAGCAGCACAGGCACAAAGACAGGAATTCTAAACAGGGAGAAAGAGGAAGATTTTGAGGAAGAGACAGAGAGGGAACTGGGAGTGCAGGAAATCCATGACTAGGTGAAGATTTAAGAAACTACAGAAAGGCAGTATGAATGAGTAGGAAAACACAACAAAGGAATATGAAAAGTAGAGTCAGATTTTACTATAAAAAAGAAAATGGAACAATCAGGAAACGGAAGAATCAGATAGTGAACCAGCTCCCAGATTTTGGCCACATAAACCCACCACACTAACACCAGTCTTCTTCCTCCTCACTCCAGTACTCCTATGCTCATTTGCAGTCCTCTTTTCTCCCTCTCCTTTTCCTGCTCCAGAACCTCCATCTCTTAGCCCCATGTCTCCATGCTCTTCTCCATAGTGTTTGAGCCTGCACTGCTTCATTCTGTATTTTATGCTGCACTGTTCCTCTCTCTCCTTGCTCTCATGAGAAGAATAAAGTGCTGGTAGACACTGTAATGATGCTATGACATGGCAGGAGCCATGCACTTAGGGGGAGGTGTTCACCAAAAGGGCTGAGAGGAACTTTCTGGGGATGTGGGAGCTGGTAACATGCCAGTGTGGTGGGGCTGATTAGGGAAGTGTGTACAGGTCAGGGATAGGAGAGATCGGTGTGAAGAAATGGTTGGATGCTCTCAGTCACTGTGCCATTGTAGCCAAATGTAGACTGAGCAGATTATTAATTTAGAGGTAATTTTTAAATGGAGAAGAAAAAGGAAAAAAAGAATGGTTAAGCATTTGCCTCCTATGAAAATCAAATGCTTTGGATACCCAATTCCTTTTATGTATCTGAAAAAGTCTTCCTTTATTGCTATAGAGAGGGAAATATGGAACAAAACGGGATTTCTTTACCAGTTTCCATGTCTTTGTTTTCTGACAGTGTTTGAAGACTGAATGGCCGTAGTTCCCCTGTTAGTCTGGTGATAGAATTAGGCTAGCTGTCAGTACCAGACTTGGTATTGCTGCATGGAGTACAGCAGAGTCATTCCTTTGACTTGGGGAATAGGAAGCACTTTAAAAGGCAGAGATACTCTATCTGATGCAGGAAGATACGACTGTGACCTCTCAGTCACCCAGAGGCTTTCTCTGACTGGAGCAAGTGACTACAACAGCCTCTTGTATTTTCCTGAAACAGATAGTTAAAGCAGCTGTCTGTAACTTTGTAAATACCACAGCATGCATTTGTATTTCAAGCTCAGGTTGTATTTCTAAAATTTATTGCATTCTAAATTTGGAATCTGCTTTCAGGCCTGGGAGGTTTACTCTATCCTAAAATCTCATTATCCCTTCATGCTGCCTCCCCCTTAACACTTTTGTTCCTCTATTGTTTCAGTTTGCAGCAGATAAGGAAACAAACAAAACAGAAAGGATATTTGCCACTATTAAGAGTGGCACTATTATACAAGAGCCATTGGATTTAACTAATATAGGAGAATCTGCCCATCATGAGTAGCTGGGACAAGCTGGGGGCAATGAAGATCAATGTATTGCAGTCCCTGAGACACAGTATTGAAATGCCATTCTCCAGAGCAATGGAGCCTTTAATAAACTCGAAACATTGCTAGCAAGCTTGGGAAATTCAGGAACCTGAATGCTAAATAGGAAGGAGGACAAGAAGGCAACAGATGTTTGTGTGTGGAAATGTCACATGAAACCTCCAAAGTCTTGACAGCTATGGTATTTATCACTGTGTCGATACTGCAAAAATTATACCTGTTGTGCATGCTTTCTTTCACTGTCACTTAAAAAAGAAAAAAAGCATTGTTTCACTGGCAAGATTTTGCACTCAACTCTATTCAAAAGTTGACACAGTATTCTAAGAAAAATATACATTATAATATTTTTCTGGTAACAGTCTACTTTCACAGAAAATATTTATTATATTCTGGTATAGTTCAGCCACATTATGATTGAAATGGGGCAAAAGGTTGACATTTTTTGTCTGCTATGATTATACTGATGCTGCTGTGTTGTGAATGCTTTTTTGGCAAGTTTACAAAGCTGAAATGATATTTCTGTCCAAATTTGTATATGCTGTACAACAAAAGGGGAAAATTTATTTAAACAAAAAAAGGGAATACAAGTATACTACATATACACATTCCAGCAAGCAGTGATTTGCAGAAAAGGAGTGCTCAAAGGTTTGCTATATGCATATATGAAATTCAACTGATCATCCTTCTTACATTTCACATAGTTTCTCAGTGAAATGCATGAAATTATTTCCATTCTATGGAACGTGACAGCCTCTTAATGTAGAAGGTTATAAAAAACACCAGTGTCATGATCTCTACCCTGATACAACCACTATTTTAGAAAAGTGAAACGAGGAAGAAAGGAAGAAAATAGATATCTCATGTTCTATAGACCACTGTCCTGTTAAGCAAGAACAATGAGACCATTGACCATCAACACCTTAATTACTCCCCAAGTACATATTATGGTGATGAGCTGCATCCATACTCTCATAAGAATACACTGCTATATTGCTGTCTCCTGGGAAGACACAGTTTTGTTTTTTGCAGATGGGTTGCTATAGCTACACACAATTAATGAAATTTTCCAAAGATGGGCAATCTTACCCATGCATGCTGTAAAGGGAAACAAAACCTTGTTTCTGCCTTTAGTCCCCCCTGGCCTGTCCACTTCCCCACTGCTCAAGAAGACTGCCCCATTTTGTTCTGTATTGCATTCATTGTTGTGAGGAAACACATACAGTTGTGACTCATGGAATCCCTTTCCAAACAGAACAGTAGGTAAAAAATAGCATGCACAATAAAGACACTATTCTTCAAATATATAATAGCAATAATAAAAGCCATGGTTGTTTCACCCTCTGCCTCCAGTTCTCCAGGATTTTCAGGGTACTGGAAGGACCCATAGCAGTTTCAGCAATGGATTTTCTCCTAATATGACCTATCTGGGCAGAGTGAGGTAACTTCCCTCACAGCATCCTGAAGTGGGAGAACAATAACCATGCTTGCTAGCACTGTCAGTGATAAAATTTCTTGGGCAGGATAATTTCAGTGATTAGGGATGGGTACTTTTGTCCTGTAGCCTTCTGCAGTGGGGTAAAAATTTATCCAAACAAAGTGTCTCAACTGAAACTGCAAAATCTTTGTGCTTCATTTTGTTCTTCATTGACTGGGAAGTGAAAAGACTCCCCCTTCTTAAATAGTGTTTTCCTGCCAAACTTCTGTAGTTTCCTTGGACAGTATAAGGCAGGAGAGAGAATCCAAGGCAGCATTTCATGCACTCTCTCACATCATTTAACACCCCTCAGGCACGTGCACCAGCCTGCTGTACATGGGCACTAACAATGGAGCAAGGTGGTTGCCAGGGTTACCGCAACCTGTCAAAAAAGCTGGAAAACAAAAGTGAAAGAGCCACACTGCCCCACATAATTCCTGTCAAGCGTGTTGCCTCACATGCTGCCTTAAGCCGTGCTAGAAGAAAAGGCAAGTCTTTGACAGGCATGCAAAAAGGAGAGCTGTGTTGTAGCTAACAGCTTAGTGTAAGAGTCTGCTGATCTGCAGGCTGGAAAGACACCAAATACCCATCCCTACAAGTGAGATCACAGCTATTGAAGACCTGAATAGAACTGCCTCAGCTAGAGAAATAATTAAGAAAAAAAAAGTGCTAAACAATAACCACATAAAAGTCCAGAAATCAATAACTGGAAAAGTTATCATTTCAATCTCCTTTTTTTTCTCTTAATATTTTTTTTTATTTTCTTGAACAGAATTAAAATGCCTTTCTAGTATTATTTAATATCAAACCATAATTGCATTTGCTGTACTTTGGCTGCATTGCAAGGTTAATATAGATATGTACTCTAGACAGACTGTCAAAAAGACAATAGACCTTCATAAAAAGAAGACTCTCTTTATTCATCACTGCCACTGCATCACATACGAGGAGGGGAAAGACATCTTAATTCTTTCAAGGCAACAATGCCCTGATACGGACTTCAGAAAATCAGGAATAAAGTGGCAATGAAATTGTCAGCTACTAGCAATTAACAAAATCTCCAACCAAACCCAAGCTGCTGAATCACCAGTTATCTCTGCAAAGCACTGAATAAGAACAGTGAATGCAATTGTCTCCACTGGCTTTAAAGGGACCTTAACGATTGCCTTGCAAGCCTACAGGACAGCCATCTAAATCCTGGTAACTTGAAGAGTAAAATGTAACTGATAAGGTAATTTGATATTTACCAGTTCATACCAGTTCATGATGCCATCTTATTTCCTTACCTTACAGAAAAAATATAAGGTTTCTATTATAAACATAAACTTTCTTCCCTCACAATAATTAAATTTGTTTTTCAGGACTCAGAACATGGTATGAATGGGTTAGTAGCTTTGTATTTCCTTGGTATATCTTTCCTTCCTCCCTGTTCTATCCTAAACTTAACTAAATACAGATTTTCTTTTTTCACCTGTTTCTGGAACAGATGTAATGTAAATATTTGTAACCAAAAGAAAAAGTGCCACTCATTCACTATAGACATCAATATCTGACTTTTTTCTTAAATTAATGATATTCAAGAGTGTCTCTAAAATCTCCTTTTATTTCTAAGGTTTCACAAAAGAACTTTTCCTCTCAGCACTAACTGATCGTGACTAGTATAATATTTTTCTTTATGTTTCTCCAAGCAGCAGTTAGCATGATAGATGAACACAGGAAACAGGAGAGAAAATTATGCTCTCAGGAAATCTGATGAACAATACAATTGCTCCATGCCTGCAGGAAAAGAAAGTCTGTGAAGTTCCTTTTCTATTGCATGTGTATTTACTGGCAGGAGATTCAATGGCTTTATTTTATCTTTATTTTTCATTTTGAACTTGGGAATATTTGAAGCTGGGAATGTGACTCAGAGATAGCGCTGCACAAAATACAGAGGCATGCAAAATTTCCTGCATCTGAAGTTCCCCAAAGATCTTTGTCAGAGGCCTCTATCTGGATAAAAAGCAGAAAAGACCATATCCATACTACACTGAAGGTCAAACTGGTCACAGACTGGCAGATTTTCAAAGGGTGTTGATATAAGTCTTCCCTGCAAGATAATGTGTGAGATAGATTCCTGAGATGGTGTAGCAGAGGTATTTCTGAAAGCCCAGCCAGTATCTCTGAACAGTGCTGTGCAGCACTGTCATATGTGTATATTAATTCTCCAGAGTAAGATCACATGTGCTTGACATAGAGCAGACTGTCACCCACCTTGAATCTTCAGACTTTCAGGAGGAAACAACTGCTCAGCTACCATAGTTTAATCTTTCACAGCAAGCAAGAGATGTTGATGCTTGTTGTACACATCCTGAATGATGCTACAGTAAACCTGAATGATAGTCACCTCATCTGTCTCTCACAGTTGTTACCATCATGGTTCTCATTTACTGCCCAAATATGAGTTTATTAAATTTAATTTTCATTTTATTTCATTTATTTTTTGCATTTCATATGTTGTTTGCTTGCTTGTGTAAGGCTGCCGTTTTCTTTTCTGTTTCCATGACCCATTTTGTGATACCCTCCGAGCCCTTCAGTCATCCTTGAGATGCACTGACTTAGAGCACTGTCAAGATAATTTATTGATATGGTGTTCCTTATGATGCTCTAAAAAATGGCTACCAGATTTTTTATTGAAGATGCACAAGGGACCAAGCCCTCTGTTTTGTTCTGCATTTGAATCATGTCCTGATCTCAGAGCATTTAGGTGCTAATCAGTGATTCTATGATTCTGTGATTCTTTCTCAAAGCAAATATAACACACTTTTCTCATTATTCTGCTTTCCACTTCCCTACAAAGTAGCTACAGAAGGAGAGCATTTAAAAAGCTTCTTGTACCATTTTTTGGATTAAAAGAATAATTAGAAACATATTAAAGAGGAAAAAAATTGCCATATCATTGCTGAGAGCATTAAACTCCAAACATCTATGCTGCTAAATTAATCATAGACAAGAAACACCTCCACACATGGGTCTGCCACTATCTCCAAGTGGTTGGATAGGTTTCTGATATGTTTTTTGCTTATCTGCTTACACTTTCTCAGACATGTCTCAGGAAGTTGGAACAGGACAGGAACCATTCCCCAAAGTCTTGGTGCATGAAGCCATCTGGTTTTGGAGAGTGGATTTCAACAGCATGAAACTGTGACAGTCTCTGCCTCTTATTGGTGCCAGATATGTGACTCAGGTACACCTATTTACCAACAGAGGCATAGTCAATGAGTGTGCAGGGGAAAAAGGTGTGTGGTTTTTAATTTTCCTTACAGGGGATTGAATGTGGCAATGCCTTTTCCAGGTCATAGGTATGGTGTTGTTTGGTATTCTTGACTAACTGCTCTTAGGATAAGAGAAATTTACACTATAAACCACTTCTGACAAAGTTTGACGGGCACCTAGACAAGGAGGACAAAGAGAGAGGTTCAGAAGGCTCAAGACACTATTATGCTGTTTCTGCTTTGGAAGAATAATGATGGGAAACTATCAAATGTATGCCATGTGAATATCAGCAGCTTAGCCTGTTTGAAAGAAGAGTATACTTTCATCAGTACTTTTTTCCCCTATTTCTAAAAGAAAACGTGACTCTAAGTTTGGCATTTTAATAAAGTCACAAAACTTACCTATAAATGTCAGTTTTAAATTGGGAGAGGTGTGGCTAGCACAGACCTTTCCCGTGAGAATTTTTTTCTCTCTTCTTCCTGTGTTTTATAAACAAAGATAAAGTTTGGATGTTATTAAAACAGTGTCTCGAGATTCGGACAGTTCAGGCCTGGCCAATCAGGCCTAGGGGAGGCTTTGAACTGACCAATCTGGGTGACCTTTTAAAAGTCTATATAAGATGGAATTAAATAATAAAACTCTCTTCTTGACGCTACACTTTGAACCTGGATCTTCTTACTCTGCTAGCGGCTCAACAGCGGCAGAGAGGGTTGTCCATAGACAGTAGGGAAGATCTTCCATCAAAAGAGAGCCACTTTTAACAGTTCAATTAAAATTGAAAAAAGCAGATGGATTCTCCCAGCCAAAGGGTTGCTCCCAAACAAAACATGGGTGGTGTTTTCTCTCAAAAGATTTCCTTGTGGTTGTTTTGCTTGAAGTATATTACTCATGTACCATTCAACTGAACACTTTTATTTTTAGTTAATCTAAGCCACACCTGAATTTGTGGGCTGTTGCAAAACAGTGTGACACAAACTAGGGATTTGGCAAAGAATTTGATGAAGCTTTCTACAGAGAGCCTGGA
Source organism: Lichenostomus cassidix (assembly GCF_008360975.1). Lineage (NCBI taxonomy): Eukaryota > Metazoa > Chordata > Aves > Passeriformes > Meliphagidae > Lichenostomus > Lichenostomus cassidix. Next base: position 20,790,705 of record NC_139480.1, on the reverse strand, counting down.
TGGAACTTTGGATAATAGAAGGAGCTACTTCACTGTCTTCACCCTCTTGATACCAGAATTCGCAGCCAGCCAAGGAAATATGTATAATACTGCAGATAGAAAGAATATCACATTTGATATAGAGAACTAGAAATAAGGATGAAGGTCACTGAAGAGACATTTAAATTTCTTCTTTAAATAAGTAATCATGTATGAAAAAACTCTTGCTGAAAAAATAGGCTATATCTTGTGGCTAGCACAGGTCTTTCTCGTGAGAACATTCCGCTGTGTTTTATAAACAAAGATAAAGTCTGGATGTTTTTCAAAGAGTGTCTCGAGATTTGGACAGCTCAGGCCTGGCCAATTAGGCCTAGGGGGAGGTTTCTAGCTGACCAATCTGGGCGACCTCTGAAAAGTCTATATATATATATATGGAAATCAAAATAATAAACTCTCTTTCTTGCCACGCTGAGACCTGGGGTCTTTTCTCTGCTAGCGGCTCAACAGAGACAATATCTGGAAAAGAAACATGAACTTTGGCTGTTGAAAGACACACCTAAGTGTGCATTTTCTAATTCACCTCCTGTGATATATTGGTTTGTGCAGGAAAGTGTCTCCTATTGTACTTTTGTTTAGCTATTTCAGGTGGTACTGTAGGCACTTGCTTTTATATTGTTTAGATTCTTTGTGGGAAAAGTAAATTAACAAATTATAAAACCAGGAAAACTATTCACTGCAGGAGAATTCTAAAACTCTCAAGATAAAACAAATAGTAAAAATGCCTTTTGGTTTTGAGAAATCCAGTGACAAAACCTATTCTAATTTTCACACACTTTTCAAACATTAACAAAAACTTACCACTATCCTGAAATTTGACAAATGCAAAAAAATCCCCAAAGAATATGAGTAATTGTCTGTGTTCTTAATTGAACAGCCTCACTGTTTTACCTAATTTTTTTTTCATGGGGATTCTGAAGATCTGTGTAAATTGGCTCCTGGATTTAAGGATTGTGATATATGCTAACTGATGCATGTCTGCATTTTATTTATGCAGTCTTTAAAGGCTGATTCTGAAACAAACCATGAATTAGCTTACAATTTACCTGTTTATTATCTCACACAACCAGTAAATATTCACATGGTTTCATTTATTAAGCATATAAGAAAATCAAATATTGCTGGTTCTAAATGTTAGTCTCAGTATTATTTCAGACACAGCACCTTCTGACACTAACTATACAAAGAGAGAATAAAAAGTCCTTTATTATGGAGGTACCAATTTTTATTCCTTTCCTGAGAAAAAATGACTTAAGAGGACAAAAGATGGGAAAATTAAAAGGAAGATAATCAGAACTTGGGTATTAGTCTAATTCCTTGGGAATTAGGCTGTTTCTTGGAAATATTTGCACCTGTGATTTCTCAGGAATGTGTCTACCTATGTGCATTAAGAAAAAATAAATAAAAAGCTAGGTGTAAGCTATATTTAATAGTGACAGGAACATATGGCCCTCCTGAGGTCTAAGAAATATGGTAAAATCATATAATAAATCCCACACAGTGGGAAAAAAGGCCACTGACTCTTGAAAAAGTGAAACCTTTTCACTGCATGAACATTTAAAGACAATTTTCAAGTGATAGACAACAAAGCTGAAGTGTTTTTTGAAAGTGCCTACAAATGTTTATTCATGGCTACTGTTCACTCTCCACAGCTATGCAGGGAAAGCAACTTATACATATGCAAATAGCACTGAACTCTGCATTTGTATGTGAAATTACCTGATTGACATTTCAAATCACTGTCTTGTGCAGTTATGAGAGTTATTCAATTGCCTCTATTTAAAAATTCAGCCTTAAGGAACAATTTTGATGAAAATAAGAGTATATCGAAGAATCCTCTGTCAAACTTTGCTTTCTTTCAAGATTCTGTGCAACACCCTATATACTATTTGATTGAGATTGTCCCTATAGAGAGGTAATTGTGTTACAATTGTAAGGCGTGCATTTCTTTTGATGTAGGAGCCCTTTACTATGAAAGACATTAAACATAAATGACAGTATAATTCAGCCTTAGTTGCAATAAATTATTCATTTTTTCTTGAGTACCTGGATTTGAACAATCGAAGAACTTTCCCTCTTCCAGTAGAAATCTCTGCTGTTTCCCAGCCTCTTGGCACATTTTCTTGGTCTTAACCTTATAATAAGAAAAACATTTTATTTCTCAACAGAATGAAAATTATGCTGCCCATTTATGTTTTTGTCTGGCCAGTTGATGACACGTAGAGGGTTTAGAATACATTTCACTGGGACTGGAGTTCACATCATGGTGTGTCACACGTCTAGGCTTAGGTGCCCAAACTCAGTGGAGAACTTTGGCCCTGTGAGGGTGCCCGCACTCAGGTGGGAGGTTTATTTCCTCCTGCAGAAGCAGCTGGAGATCAGGCAGGATACCCTATCCTAGATGCCTACCTGCAGGCAATTTTATCCACAGTAAAGACAATGAAATCTGTGAAAGGACTTAGATGACCAAAAGTGGTGCCCAGTTTCTCTGAGTGAGCAGTAATTCTTCTGCATGTCATGGCTATATTGACCAGATCTTCAGGGATTGTAGTGGTAATTTAAGTGTCCTAAACACCTCTGTGGAAAAGTAGGTTTCTTCCTCTAATAGCTGAAACCCACCCCCAATGTCTTTGCAAAAAGTCTCTAATATGAAGCTGTCAGATAAGAAAAGCAGACAAAGAAATACATATCAATGACTCTCCACTTAGGTGGTTTCCTTTACTTAGCTGTATTCCAGGTATCTATCTTGTAGCTCAACAAGCTTCAGCAGTCAAACACAAAGGATGAAGTGAGCACTTATTTGCTTGACACTGTGTATACCCATTCTCAATTTTTAATAAAAATAAGGGATGAGTTTTGCCTTAGTGCTGTTACATACTTAAAGCTGTTATAGTATATTTAGCTACAGCTGAGGTGAAGCCTGATACAAAGAGTATCCATGGCCCAAGTTCCTCATACCCAGCTTTTTCCTTGGAATAATTGAAAGTCAATTAAAAAGAACACTCAAACTACTCCTAGAGACATTGTCGCGGAAATATCTCTTTTTCAGCCGAATTGTTCAGTGAGTTATTGTTTCTATTGTTGTTACTATTGTCAATAATTCTATGCAGAATAAACACAGATGTCAAAGTACAGTAAGAAGGTAGCCAAGATTTATTACAAATTAAGTAATTAAAAATATTTATTTAATGATTTTCACCTTTTTTTCTTCAGTTTATCAGTAAAGTAGTCTGTAAAATCCTGTAGCTTTTAAGTTATTTTATCATCTTCACAACCAAACACTCACACAGCATTGCTTTCATTAATTATAGGAGCCCAGGAAGATTATGCCTGTTTTTGGAGGTGTTGCTCCAACAACCTGATCCTCAAATATTAAGCCACAAGCCTCAGTGACAATTTACTGTACATGTGCAAAATTTGCAGCAGCAGTTGTACCTTTTGAATTCTTCATTCACACTGTGTTGCCTGAAAATTATTTCTTGGAAGATGTCAGGGATATTTTGGCTTTTAAAAGCAGCTCCTGACCAAACTCTTTACTTAGAGGACTTTAGCAGGAAGAGCATATACTAGCGGTGGTTTTAATAAGCAACTTTCCTTCAGTGGAAAAGGATTAGGAAGTAGAGGAGGTGATGGCAAGTAATTACCTATGAGATGCCAAAGAGCAATCAATAATTGGTGGCAAAATAAGATTGGGAATAGACCTATGTAAAATAAAACTGTTCTCAAGCTTTTCTCTCTACCTGCTAGTTGATCTTCTATTGTATAATGTTTGCTGGAGATCAACATTAAGCTGCAGCCCACACACATGCTAATTCAATCAGCAGAAGTCCCTCTTAGGATGTCACAGAACTGCCATGATCACATCCATCACTGCTTCCCACACCTCAGTGTCAGTACAACTGACTTCAACTGTTTGTGGATTGGAGATTAGTCTCCCTTTTGGTACATTTATGGGCATTTTATTGATATATTAATTGTAGTGTTGATATATAGTTCAGACTTCCTTGCTAGTGTTATTAAAAATATCCTTTTAGATTCATTACTGGAATGCTACAAGGTTTTTGTCTTCTGGAGTATTTGTGTTCCTACCTTTCCAAAGGCTTTTCCCATGTTACAGAACGTATAGCATCTTCAGACACTTAAACAATCCTGTGTCTTGCATGTTATGCTGGAATACACTGCATTCTGCTATCTGAAAAATACTTATGGCATCATTTGAATGTACTTATTTTTATCTGCCTATTGGGGAGATTTTTCTGCTGGTGAATCCCAGGTTAGGGACAGTGCTGTTGTGCTACCTCAAAAAGACACTATCACACTTGGAACTCTACACATTTCAAAGGAAAGGAAGATTTCCAGATATTTCAAAATATTCTATTACTTCAGAGTGTAAATAAATTGTTTACCAGAATAAGAGATAGATGTGACTCTCATAATGACCTGTTACTAGTTAAAAATGTGTTTTTTGTGTTATTTGTTAAATGAACATTCCTAGACATTTGTAGATACTGACTTAATCAATGTGCATATTCATATAAGAGTTGCACAAAATGCCATTGTTAACTAGTCTTGAAAAGTGAGAATTTGGCTCTGTATCTAAGACAGATCAGTCAGTACACTATTGTGGCAAGGCAGGTTTAAATTTGTACCATCACAGTGCTTTGTTAAAGTTTTCACTTAAAATATATTCACTCTTTTGATGTTCTTGCTCACTACCTGTTCTTGTACTTATCTTTTGTCACAAGAACAAGACATCTGAATTTCAATGCCCAACATGGGCTTGTGATATCACAGCATAACTAAGCTGTGCTGCTTTCACCTTTTCAAAATTCAGTAATTTGAGTGTCTGAGGCTCTGGTTCTTTCTGGCAGCCACCGACTTTGCAAGAACAGAGGAGATCAGTCAATCAAAGTCTAGAATAAGTAAAAGGTCAGGGGAGTCAATACATTGCTGTCCTTCACAGGCTGTGTGAGCTTCTGAAAACCTATTCATGTGACATGAAAGTGAGAAAATATCTGCCTGACTCAATCACACGCCATGGAACATAATAGAAGTGGGAAATAGCACCAGCACAGCCATTTACATTTTGCTTTTACCTCTGCATTATTATCCCCCTCTAAGGCTCTAACAGACAACTGGACGGATAAGCAATATTTGTGGTAAACAATAAAATGGGTTAGTATCCAGTTATGAAAGTTTTTTTCTTGTTTCCTATTTTTTCTATTATGTTTGACTGTTGCCTTTAGAAATACAACTTCAGGCTTAAAGCTGTACAGATGCTACAGTGACAAGGATTGGGCTAGTTTCTGTACTCATCAAGTTTCACAGTCATGGGAAACATTCGAAAGTGCTTATTAAGGCCATCCATATTTTCTCTGTCTAACACCTTTTCCTTAAAAAAAACATAAAAAATCTTTCATTTTCTCAATCCAGTTGTGATTTAACAGTATCCCCAGCTATTCCAGAAGTCTTCAGTCATCTCATTCAGAGATGACTTGTAACACCTGACCATCTTCCCCAGCTCACTTCCATCAATTGAAACTTGCTAGGTACAAAAGCACGTTGTCACTATTGATGAGGAAAAATGAAAGCAAGAACCTTAAACATGGATTTTGGTGACAAGGGAAAGCTTCACAACCTTTCTGCTGCCTTCTGCAGACCCTACTTCGTTGTAAACCACAAGTATTTAAAATCACCCACAAATGGGGCAAAGTCATCAACTTTTCTTCTAGGACAGGTGATAGAAAAGTGGGAGGAGTGGCTGATAGATCAGAAGGCTGTGCTGCCATTCAGTTCGAGCTGCTCAGGATAGGGAATGGGGCAGAGAAGAACCTAATGAAGTTCAGCTATGGCAAGTGCAAGGTCCTGGCCCCAGGGAGGAATAGCCCCATGTACCAGTACAGGTGAGGGGTTGACCTGCTGGACAGCAGCTCAGCAGGGAGGTTGGACTAGTTGATCTCCAGGCATCCCTTTCAACCCCAGGCATTCTGTGATTCTGTGATACCTTTTATACATCTGTTGGAAGGGGAGATTTGTCTATGAAAAAAGGAGCCTGCCCACACTGAAGAAAACTAGCAGACTGTGTACAGGGCACCAAAGGTACCACTGTCAGAGCCAAAGGAGTGGGTAAATCAAAATAAAAACAGTAACTATAACCTACTACATATACAGGAGAAGGAATTATTTCAAGGTGTTATAGAAATTACAAATGATTGCCCTAAATAATTTTTTCCATGGTGGAGCCATGGCAGTATTACCTTCTCTGCTCTCAGTGTATTATATGTTTAATTCTGAGCTCATCTTCAGAGTCTCTTCAGATGGCAAAGCACCTGCTGCCTGACTACATCATAAATGAAACACCTCATCTTAAAACAAGCTGAGTTCATTTGATGAGATTTGCTAGGCAAATGCAATGAGCCCTTCATTGGAAAATCTTCTGAAGTTTAATTTTCATCAGCTACCTTTATTTAGTGGCACAAATCTGAGACTGGCATTTATAAGACTGCAGCTTCTGAAACACAATCAGAATGGTTGCTTCTCCTCACACTTGCACTCAAAAGTGTACACAAGTGCTTTAGGAGCAAAATCTATTCATGTTTTTTAGAGAGAGTCATCAAATTGATGAGCCTGGGTTTGGAGGTACTTTTTTGCTGAATTAGAAACTTTCATAATCTGCATGGTGGATATGTGGGATATGCTGTTGAATTATTCAGAGGCTTATTGGATCTTGTATTGGCTTCTGCCAAGAAGTTACTTTAATGTAGATAGACATGAGGCTTCTACTGAAATTTACATGATTTTATGTGGATTATCATTAACATTAATTTATATAAAACTGAAGAAAACAAAACCTTTAAATAGAGCTAGGAGCTCCTTTTCATGCACTCATCCTTCTATATACTTAGCACACCACTGTCATAACTGGGACAGTGAAGTAAGTGAATGATTGCTTTTTTCTACAATGACAAATTTATATTATTTTTCCATTTTGAAACTGCTGTGCAGGTCAATCTTTAAAATAAAAATAAAGCTGAGGTAATGCATTTGGTCTTACAGCCACTGCTGACAAAATGGTGTAGTTCCAGTTCTCATGATATTGCTGAGCAACTACTTATTAGTGTGAAAACCTCTATTACTAGAATTATAGATAAAAACTGAGTTGAAAAGGACTTCTGGAAATCATTTATTCCAATACCCTACTCAAAGGATGCCTAAATTTCAGTTCAGGTGAGGTTGTTCAGAGTCATAACAACCTATGAAAACTATAGGTTGGCATTACAGATTGAGGGACTGATCAGATTTTTCACTTGTATCGTTTGTACTTCAGGTAACTTGTATTTGTAGAATCATAAAATCATGGAATAGCTTGGGTAGGAAGGGACCTGCAAGATCACCTAATTCCAAATCCCCTGCCATGAGCAGGAACACTGGACCAGGTTGCTCAGTGCCTCATCTGTTCTGACCTTAAACAGTTCCACTGACAGGATATCCACAATTCATCTGGGCAGCCTGTTCCAGTATCTCACCATCCTCACAGTCAAAAATTTCTTCCTAATGTCTAATTAAACCTACCCTCTTTCAGCTTAAAGCCAATCCCCTTTGTCCTACCACTACTTGCCCTTGCTGAAAATTCCCTCTCCATCTCTCTTGCAGGCCCCTTCAGGGAAAGCTGCTCCGTGGTCTCTCCAGGGTCTTCTATTCTCCAGGCTGAACAACCCCAGCTCTCTCAGCCTGTCTTCATAGGAGAGGGGCTCCAGCCTCATGGCAAAAGGTCTTTATTCAAAAGTACTGCTCACTTGAAGACAAGTGCTCAAGTAGCTCTTGTGTATGTTAATCAACAGAAAATCAGAGGAAGAAGCTGGGGGGTTCAGAGGTAGATGATGTCAAAAGATCCTGAGGAAGAAGGTGCAGATGAGAGGAGGGGCAGGCAGAAAAAATGAGGAAACTATCAAGGAACAGAAGAATGACTAAAATTTTCCCTCCATTGTTCTTATGTCCCTAAAATCTGCACTGCTGCTGAATCACTAGATTTTTTTATATGGGCAGACTTTTGGAGATAAATATACAAAATGCAGTTTTCTGAATAATCAAGGCAGATCTCTGTTTGTTGAACTGTGCTACATGCTTAGGCTATATAAAAATTACTGAGGTCAAGAACACCTCTCACCTCAGTTCCCATCCCCAGCTCCCTTCCCATTCTCTCTTTCAGTGTGAGTTTACACAGCACAGTGGCTCTGGGAGGTACTGAGGTGGGATGTGATCCCCACTGAAAAAGAAATAAGAAAAGGCACGTATATGTGTGGTTTGAACAGGGAGAGGGTTGTGATCTGCCAGCATGGGGAGCAGCTGCTGCTGCTGTAACTCATGCAGGGAGAAGGGGTGTAGTGGCTGCAGTGAAGGAAGGAATTGTCACACAGGAAACCTGTCTGTCCAGAGCATGGAACTGGGAACCATGACCATGAAGGACAGTATCTCTGGAACTAGAAATGTTATAACAGAAACATTAATGGGTCCCCTTAAAGAAAAAACAAAATTGAAGCTGAGAGGGATAGAGCTGGTACAGTATTTCAGACAGGAGTCACATGAGATTGCACATGGGAGGGAGGAAGGAATTATTATCATTTGGTTAAGCAGATTCTGGGAGCTGACCCCAACTGAATTTCTGAGTGCTTCTATGTTTGACCACCATTTGAACATTCTGTATAAATAATCTTACTTGAATTTATAAAAGGCAGAAAATTCAGTCTGCGACTCCATCCTTAGCAGCAGACTCCTGCTGAGTCTTTTTATTTCCTCCCACATGGTACTTTGGATCAAAATGCTTAGGAAAAGATGAGCAATAATATCTGGGCACGATGATAAAGAAAGAGATGCCTGTTCCCAAAGTGACAATCAGGACTGTGTGTTTTTGTTCAAACAAAAGACATATTGGCTACTGTGAGACTCAAGAAGGCTCTTAATTGTCTGCAGGGGCTTTTGAAGACTGTATAAACATGAAAAAAACCAGTGACTTTGTTTGGTGAGCTAGAAATAATTCAACAGTACAGATGAATCACGTTGCTTTGGCTGTAAGAGGAGCAGAGGGGGTCTTACTAAGGAAGAATGAAATCAAAAGTCTTCCTCACTGAATTTTGCTAAGCTGAAGTGACAATATTATTTCAAAACAGGTAGAAAACAAGTTTATATGCCACTTTTGCTATGGTATTTTATGCTCCTATGTCCAGAAAAGCCCACAATAGTGTTTTCTTGCACATTTGGGTAATTTAGAGGTCTGTTTGTCAGTACTCAGTAATTTTATCCTCAAGGCAATGGTTTTTACACAAAAAGGTTGCCCTTTTAAATAAATTTTAGATAACACTTACGAATTATCTTGTTTTAATATTTTACTTACTAGAACAAATTTTGCTTTTTTATTTTCTCATTTCTGCTCTTGCAAAGACAATGATTCTTTCCACTCCACACCTTTAAAAATATTTATATAGAGAACTAGTGTATTACCATTTATATGGGAAGCAGAAGAAAATGTATATGAGTTAATAAAATAAGGTTGTTTGAGATGTGCCATTGCATGTAACACTCAGCTGACCCTTATGATGCCATAATTTCACAAAACTTTATCCTTTTAAAAGGATATTTATATGTTACTTGTTTATTTTCCCTCAAGACTCACTGGATAAACATGGACAATTCCAGGAGAAAATTTATCTAAATTGATATAAACCATTTTAAACTTTTGTCATACAGAGGTACCTCTGAGAATAGAGGGATTTGATATTTCAGCCTTTCAGACATGCAAATTTAAGTGAGGTGAATCCCTTCTTAGGGCCTAAGAGGGGTTTTTATTTTCTTATTCTATACACTTTCACATTTTATGCTTCAAATTTTTCCCTTATAATAATTTAAAGTGTAAAAAAGCATGTATCCATGATAAAATGATATTTATAGGCACAGTCATAACAGTCCAATGTAACTACACTCTCCTTTCAAGAGTTATTTAGGTCATACAATAATCTGCAAGGGAACATGAGACCAACAGCATCAGAACTTGCCACTAAAAATATTTGCATGAATAAAGCACACATTTTGGAATGCATTAACTCTTCAATGCTTGCCTTGAAGGAGTCATTCTTTATTCTTCTTTTACATATATTTTTCAGAGTTATTTCTATCCTCACACTAGGTAGCTAAGGCAGAAGAGACAGAAGAGGTAACTGCTGCTTTTCTTGCTGTTGCCATGATATTTTTGAGCAGCAGTGAACACTTGTGTAGCAATTTCACTGTCTGATGGCAGGGTCAGTGTTAGCTGTTGCAGGCTCATCCATCTTGCTGCCCTGCTCTTGCACAACAATGGTGGTTTCATACTATTTTCCCTTTTCCTGAGTTTGACTATTCATCACGAAGGTGGAAATAATGGCCTTAATGGCTGTCGAGTCCCTCCCCTGCTTTCCCTTCTTGTTGCTCAATGTGACTCTTTCATTCTCTTGACCACACAGACACAGAAGTGTCCCAACGGCAAAGAACTGTCTGCTCCTAAGCACACTTTATATTGATTCCCTCCTTTTCTTCTTCCATCCTTGCCTTGGAGGAGGAAAATTGCAATGAAAAAACCCCAGCATCTAAGTCCAGTAAGTTTCCATTGTCCAGGATATTCTTGACCCAGGCAATTCCCCTCCTCCACCATTATTATTCATTTCATTTGGATTATTAAATTAAGCAGAAAAGGTTATTTTGTTGGAAAAGAGCCTGTATTAGTTGCATGAAAGCTGTCACTGTTCCATTTTGGCTTAATTTCCTCTCTGGCTCCCGGTAGCTAGCTGCCATTCCCCTTTCACTGAATTTCTAGCTTCAGGCACATCTCTAGTCCCCAAGATCTGGTTGTTGTTTTATTTTTTCTTTTCAAAAGTGAGCATGACATCCCTGAATCTGGAGCCATTCCCCTGGCTGTGAAGCCTCCACAGTAGTTTTGATGTTGATGTATACTGCTTGCTTTCTCTTGTTTCCCCTCTGGTCTGCCATGGCATTGGAGGTGCCTGAGGCTGGAGGGAGCCTGGAGATACCACACCTCACACAGGGGCTTCATGCATGTGGGAGGAGTCATGGTTCTTGTCCAGGGAAATGGATTTTCTTGTCTTCAAGTAGTGAGAGACCATATGAATTGTTTCACCGACCACCACTCTCTCTGTTTTCTTGCACTGGTTTGAAGCTGTGCTTTCCTGCTCCATCAGCTCTGTTGAGCAGAGACAGCCTTTTTATGTAGACCATCATTGATTAAATCCTGGGCTCTTTAAAACAAATATATTAGTGAGTGGAAAGACATTACCGAGAAGCTATTTTTCTTTTACTACTTAACCTTTTTAAACAGCAAAATAGAAAAAAAAAGACGTTGGATATTTATATAGTGCTTTAGCTCTCTTGGAACAGAAGATAACTCATAGGGCAAAAGAACTTGATGTTTCCTAGTTTGTCAAAGCCTTTGATATTGTATTTTGGAGAAGAAAAATTAATCTGGCTCTTTTGTTCCACCCAAGTGGCAATGATGCCATTAGAAATTAATAACAAAAATAATTTTCAGAGGTATTTTAACAAAATTATAAATACTTACTGTGTTGGATGTTAGCTGGTATTGACTATCTCATTGAATTGTTTGCAATTTAAAATCACAGACTGTTTAAGAAGTAGGCAGCATAGCAAAAAAATATATGCTCTTTCATCTCCAAAGTTTTGATGCAAGAAGCAGAACATAAATGGCACAGTGGGAACAACAGTAACATATAAATTTAATTGGTACAGGATACTAGTTTTGGTTGCTTTCTCAGTTTTCTTGTTTGAGGGTGAAGGAAACCTGCATTGTCTTGACTTCTCTGAAAAACCTCCTCCTTCATTAGAAAAGAACAATGAGTTGCTCCTAAGAAGTACAGCTGTGTGGAAGAACACCACTGATGATGGAGTTTCCTATTGCTTTGCAGCCTAATCTTTGTTTTGTTCAGCATATTTGACAAAATGTTGATATGTGAAATCCTTTTGACATATTGAATTTTTAAAACATTAATATCAACATCTGTGGCTTCATTGGTATATGTAATGGATTGTAAATATTGCCTTGTTATATTAATGAAGACAAAGACCATTCCACAGCTTTCTCGAGCTGATCTATTGCCTCTGGCCATGCAGTTGTTTGTAATGCCAACACACAATCTATAGATGGATCAATCAAGCATGCTAATATGCAGTGTTCCCACACAGAGTAGCTGCACTTAACCATAGGATAGTAGGCTTTGATGATGTTGTACATCTGACACATTATGACCTTGTTTACCATCCCCTATGTCAGGGGGAAATGTCTGCTCAGCTGCTGTGTGGCATCACCTCTCCACTGGGACAGGGCAGAGGTGTTTTGAGGTTTGGCACAACCTGTGGGGACAGAGAGGAAGGAGCAGCCAAGCCACACTCCTGCTCAGTCTCTTCCCTGCTACCAGAGAGGAGGGCGAGGGAGTGTGGCCAGAGAGCAAAGCCTAGTGGACCCACAAACCTCTTTTTGTTTTGGAGGTAGCAGTGAACCAAATCATGGTCCTCAGTTTGTTAAACTACAGCAGATCTGCCCTGAGGAGGAAACTGAGCATATTGAGTTAACTGATGTCTTGCCATATATTCGTGGTTTAATTTTGATGTATCTGGAAAGGCAAAAAAAAAAATTAAATGCTCTCCAAAACTTTTGTCAGAGGAAAAAAAAACAGGTGATGTAAATGTAATTTTTATCTTGCTCAGAAATTTCAGTCCTGAAGATTTAAATATTCATTTCTCAAATAAAATGACATTGCCATAAAATTCCAAACAGTATATCCAAAATATTTTAGTCTAGTTAAAACAAGTTCAGGAGAATGAATGCAAAATTTAATTCATTCAAATATATAATTTTGAAAATAATTTTTGAATCAACACATTTTTTTTTATACTGACGACACATTTAATCAGGCAAAACCAATTGTGGCTTATTGAGTCTTATTTTGTATTTTTTCTGTTAATTAAGTTTATATGAAAAGATTACTTGGATAAATTCAACATTGCCAAAGATGAACTATTCTTAGTTCTCTTAATATAGTTTGGAAATAAAAAGATTTAATGTTTGCTTCTGATACGTTTGATAATGTTCTGATAATGTTTGATTTCTGATTGAAATTTAATTTTATATGACATTGATAGTCTCAATAAATAAAACTGGCTACTCAAAGGATTTTGCTTGCACCTTCCAAAAGTGGGTTTTGAAATTTTCTCTTGTTTTTTGTTTCCATTTTTCATAGTTTTTATAACCTTTGAATGTGAGCTATAGAGCAATGCCAGATTTCATTTATTTAGGGCATGACAGAGATTAATAAAATGCTGGACAAGCTACAAGTGATAAGAATTTCAAAAACTTCACTCTAAAATTGGATGAAGTGGAGATAGAAATTGAAGACATGGAGATAACAATTGATGGACAGAGTCTATTCCTACTGAGAATACCAAAGAAGACTGTAGGATGCTGTGAAATTGAATTGATCACCTGGAAAATAAGGTTAGAGTAAGGAATATCAGGTGTGAGGGCTGGAGAAGCTGAGCTAATCTTTTCTGAGAGGATTATGAGGGCTAGAAAGGGGATATCTTTCAGCTTTCTTAATGTATGGCATCCATAGCCTCTTGTAGCTCTAGTACCATCAATTAGCCAACACACAAACACAGTATTTGTACAGTGTGCCTCTTTCAGCCTCCAGCAGACAAACTGAATATTAAAATGCATGTTGGAAGCTGGAATTAGGAATGACATCGTTCTAAACAATTCAAAATGATGGAAAAATTGCAAATTAAGTAAGGCCTTTTGGCTGAACCAGAATCCAGGTAATAGAGTTCTAATTGAACACCTGACTCTAAGAAAGCCGGAATAAGAATAATTCCGTGCCTTATGTTATTTTTCTATGCTGTTTCAAAGTTTAACCTCCTAAGGTTAACTTGCCAAGGCATTAGATTCAGGTATTTTGCTGCCTCCAAGGCATATAGGACTATAGATAAGATGACTGAATATAGACTGTGAAAAATGACTGTGATTCAGCTGCTGAAGGTTTTATTTTCAATAATGTAGATTGTCATTGCCTTTTCTCTCAATTCTTAACTGCTATTGCCACAGAGCTCATTTAGCTGAATTTATATGAATTGATAACTTAGTATTGCATTTATTATCATAATTATCATGTCTGATTAATCTTGCTTATTCTGGAAAGTCATGCAAGTTTCTTACTGGAGGGCACATTTTCAAGCTTTAATATTCATGTATAAGGCAGCTGACTTGAAGATTGAAAATAATTAATCTGGACTAAGGGAGTCTGTGGCAAATTAAAGACAGGTATGCTGGGATGGTTTCAATATCCAGTGTTGACTGAAGCAGGATGAAGATAGATGTGGTGTGAAGTCAGAGGGCACGGTGATTGCTAGAGCTTCACCCATCAATCCACCGCCATACAAGGAGGTTTTCAGCGCTTCACTTTCAAATTTGTCTGAGATGATATAACACTTTTTTAGGTCTATCCCCAAGCTCACTTGGGTACCTCTGAAGATGTCATTTGTTCTGGCTGTGCATAACATCTTCAGATAAAAACCTGCTGAAATGAGCTCAGTGCAGATTTGACTGTATTCAGTCATTCACCGAAATTCAGTAATAAAGGTGATGGAGTTTCCAAGTGATTACAATTATTTCCTTTGGTCATCCAACCTGATCTATGTGTGAAAATATTTATAATAATTAACCTGTCAATATTATCTGGTGTTGACTTTTTTTTTTTTTAAACATTTAGTGCTTCTTTGTACAAATGAACAGAAAGATAGTTTCTTCCTCTTCTGGCTTATTATTTATGAAGTGGGGAATTACTAATTGTGCAGGGTAATTTTAATTTTCTTTTCACTGACAGAAGGAGCAAAACAAAAAAAAACCCCAGAGAGTTGTAGTCTACACTCTGCAAAGCACTGGAGCATTCCCCAGTGGAAGTAGCATTGTTTGTAACATAAAATATGGAATATTTATTAAACCTGAATTTTGCATTTAATTTTAATAACCTTATCTATTTGGACAATACTAACTTTTGAACTGTTGGTAGACATACTTTAAGCCTACATGTAAACTCTCCTGCCTTAAATTCACTCAGAAAAATCCAGAGACACAAATTTACCAGAAAGAAGGAAGTGGGACAGAATTGCTCCACAGCTATGTGTTTGTGGTCTCCTTATAAGGGCATTGCTTGCAAACAAGTCTACCTAGACTAGCAGCAGGGAGAAAAAAAAAAAAAGATGAGTGGCAAAAATAAGCAAATCAAAAGCACAATTGTGGCTATTTGTGGAGAGCCTTTGGCATGTTTTCTTGATGCTTTTATGAAGAGTGAGTTCCTCGAGTGTCACAACGTTTGACTTTACCCTGCTTTTGCTCTGTATGTTTTGAACGTATTTCACTCCTTTTTGTGGGCATCCCTTGGCAAACAGAAAGAAACTGCTTACCATCCCATTGGTACTTATTTTGTTTTTATGATGGGAATTGTTTGACAGTAGCTATTACTCTGTTTAGTTTTGATTAGTTTCTTTTGCTGTTTCCTTGTGAAAATTATACTTAGTGCTTAAATGATTGACTTAAAAATTTTTCTCAAATTGCATAATTCACCAGTACCAAAACAGGAAAACATTTAGAACTCCTATGCCTCAGAGAATGGATTTGATGTTTTTTCTGCCCCTCGTTTTAAAGTGTCAGGTTATACAGATTTGCTGAATTACTTATGAGATGGTTTTACCTGTATTTGTCTTCTGTGTGTATTAAAGATTAAAAATGTCTCCAGGTGACAGTCTTACAGGCTGAGACTTTCAGATTGAACGTGGTAGTAGATTTCAAGATCCTTGCTCGGATGACTCCCTCTTCTTGCTACCTAAAAATACAATTTTCTTTTCTGAGGATATAGCTGTAACTCTTATACATATAATATCACAGACAAAATATAAGGTGTTAATTGGGAAGAACATTTTGAGTAAAGAGCTCTAAAACTTTGCTGTTTGTGCCCAGTGGAGAACTCTCCAGGGACATTGCACCTTCTTCCCATCTGCCCAGTACAGGAGTGTCTAAAATGGTTACTCCATGAGACTTTCTGTAAAGGGAAAGTACTGTGCATCACCAAACATGGGGAATATCTTTGTTCACAAAGACAGGACAGTAGAGAACAACTCAAGAACTGATTCTTAGCCTGGCTTCTTGAAGGCATCTTGGAGATTTCACTGGTATTTGCAAAACTAATAATGGAAGCTCATCTAAAGTATGTATGTGCAGTATTTTGTGAATATTTTACGCGGCAACAGGGCTGAACTAAATCTTGCAAAACTGAACTGGGATTAGCTATCTGTCAGTTAAAAAATACAGTTATTTTAACCTTAGTTCATAAAGTCTGCAGGCTTTTTCAGTGGGATCTGAAGCAGAAATGGAGAGCATTAAATGGCACCTTTTCTCCTAAAATTATGATTTTTTTCAGTGATCAATCATGATTTTCAAAATTCTTGCAGGCCAATTTGTAGACAGTGGACATTTTGGACAGCCATCCCCAATACCATTTTGGACAGCCATCCCCTTCTCTCCTGTCTGAACTTCTAAACCTTTGGCGATTATGCTATTACTAGCTTAAACCAGTCATAGTAAATCAGTCCTGAAGGTTGATAGAAGCTGAGGTCACTGTTTCAAGGGAGAAGGGATGCTATGAAAAGAAAATGAATATCTAAAACTGACTTTACATCACCTATATTCTTAGTATTCACTATCACACATTTTCTCCTCGAAGGCCAAAGAGAAAGAGCTAATAAAAGTAGCACAAAGTTGCAGAACAAAATTATAATGCACTAGATTAGTTCATAACAGTCCATTTACCATCAGATTTTATTGCAAGATGGCAGTATTTTAGCAGAATGCTTTTAACTGAATGCTGGAATTCTGTGCTATGAACTGTGAAACATTTATTTAAAATATTTATTGCACCATTGAAAAAGAAAGTTGGTAAATGTGTTTTAGAAATTGTCAGTTCGAATAATTAGCTTTGCCCCTGTACCAAGGAAAGCACTTTTGCAAAAGTGAAGATATCTGCTGTGTGACTGCCATGGTGCCAAACGCAGTGCACGTGTGGGGTGGAAGCCTGTTGTCACACTTGTGCGCTGTCAGGTCCTAAACCCTTAATTCATTTTGATTTGCCACTGTGAGGGATTTGCCACAGCATTTTCTGAATGAGAAGGCAGACACTATTATCGGGTCATGTTCTACCTCTTGTAATATCTGTGTCAGCACTTTGTTAAACTGAGAGGAATGATATGCCTTGCATTGTGCCAGAGGTTGTGCCAAATCCTTCATTCAAACTCTTTTTAATGCAAGAGCCTTTGGCAGTAATGGTAACTTTTCAGAAAATTCAGATCTCTAGCAGTTACCCTAGTAAGCTCCAGGGTTTGTGGTCTGTCCTGTGGCACTGGGGATGATGCTGGCTCCTGCCTCTGATGGACATCACAAGATGTGAGGAGACCCCATGGGTGGGGGGAGATCCCAGCAGCAGCTGGGATTGTTGCTGCTCTGTAGGTGTGCTGGTTTGGGCTGGGGTAGAGTTAATTTTCTTCGCAGTGGCTCGTGTGGGGCTGTGCTATGGATTTGTGCTGAACGAGGGTTGATAGTAGAGAGATGTTTTTGCTATTGCTGAACATGGCTTGTGAAGAGCCAAGGCCTTTTCTGCCATGTTGGCAGGGGCTGGGGCTGCATGGGAAGCTGGGAGGAGACACAGCTGGGAAAGGTGACCTAAACTGAGCCAAGGGATGTCCCAGACCATGTGACATCATGCTCAGTGTATAAAGTGGAGGGCAGAAGGAGGAAGGGGTGGGTGTTTGGAATGATGGCGTTTGTCTTCCTAAGTCACCATTAGTGGTGACAGAGTCCTGCTCTCCTGGGGATGGCTGAACACCTGCCTGCCCATGGCAAGTGGTGAAAAAATTACTAGTTTTGCTTTGCTTGTGTGTACAGCTTTTGCTTTACCTATGAAACTGCTTTTATCTCAACCCGTGAGTAGTATAGCTTTTACTCTTCCAATTTTGTCCCCAGTCCTGAGGTGGGTGAGTGAGCAGCTGTGTGGCACCTGGGGCTGGCTGTGGTTGAACCTCCCCAGTAGGAAACCCTCTCTGTCCCAGTGCATCTCCTCTGCTGATCCCCTGGGCCTGTGGAATGGGGACAGTGTGGTTACACCTCAGTGTGCTCTGACAAGCCCCACTAATGTAATGGCCTTTGGTAAGACAGTGCAGGCTACCACTTCTGAGAATATGCCTCAGGCAAAACTTCTGTGGTTGCTTCTCAGCTGAAAAGCTAAGAGAAAACCACATTTATAATTCACTCCAGTCATGCCAGACTGAGCTACAGGTGCCCTTCTTTTGCCAATTATCCTGTGTATAGTTTCCCATCACCTTACTGAAACCAAGTTCTGTTTGGAATATAATGCATTCATAAGGCAAATAAATAAATCATAAACATTAGCTATGCATGAGGTTTTCACAGTTATTTAGTGCATTTTTGACTACATAATATTTGTGATATCCTTTTAGTCAATATGAGTTAGGAGCAAATAACAGCCTATAGTTAAAGAGCATAAACCAAATGACCTATAGTTAAAAAACGTTATCTAAGCTATGCCTTATGAAAACAATAACAATAAACATCTCTGTGAGTAAATGATAAAATCTCTTGTGTATGTAATGGGTTCTTGGTTTGATAAGCAGCTTAAACATAAAGGAAATATATGTTTTACCACTGGAACTGTGTTGATCAAAAGGTGAGAAATTTATGCAGACAATAAGCACAGCAGCTAAGGGAAAAGATAGAAACAAAACTATCAATAGATGAAGTGGAGTTTATAAAATCCAATAGCTATACATAACCCAGCCTAAAGTTTTACTATGTTGATGTGTTGTCTTTCTCTGCCTTCCGTCCTGTTTTAAAAAAATTGTCATACATAATGAATGAGTAACTTTCATGTTGTAAGAGTTAAAATCTATTTTTAGGTGTAAAACTGAAATAAAAGAAACTCAGGTAAAATCACGTGGATCAAGGATTTCACAGGATCACAAAATCACAGAATTTTTGGGGTTGGAACAGCTTGGTGGGTTACTTCAGTGCTACACAAACAACAAAGCTACACATCAAAAGTAGATTCAATTTTTATTTATTTTTATCGATTTGCTTATTTGTATTTTCAGTGTAAATACCCACTGTTTCCAATCTTTGTCTGTGTATTTATAGATTACTATTGCCTTTAATGTCAACATTTCAGGAAAATATTCATTTTATTTCTATGTCTGTATGAGGAAGTATGCATGTATACAGGTGGTGTTAAAGAGGTGTGTGTGTTTATCAATTTTGTCCATTTTTAGGCACATATTTTTGGTTGGCATGAATCATTGTAATTATAGACTTTGCTGTTGATGAAGTTATTTACCTCACCTGGGGCTGTTGCTTATGGAGTTTGGGGTTTTTTTTGTTATTTTGTTTGAATTCTTTGGGGTTTTTTCAATGAGCTGTTTGGTACAGCTAGGAATCTCCATTTTAATTTCATTTGGTGTGTATATCTATACATAAGTAAATAAGGAAAATATCACCAGCCATCCTGAATTGTGGAGTTAGAGAATTCAATCTGAAATCTATGGCCTTTAAAAAAAAAAATTCTTGTAGTCCTGGATTGTCATATTTGTCTTCAGTTCTTTGTGTTTTCTTATTCTGGGAAGCAGAAGGTTCTGCCATCATTAACACCACAAAAGAAGAAAAAATGCCTGTGAGAAACTGAGCACAGAAAAGGCGATTTTCCTGAGCATAATCAAGTAACTATTTTGATGGGAAAAAAACTCACAAAAAATCACTTCACCATTCTTGTTAAACCTATGAACATGGGATTTAAAACTTATTGCTCTGTCTTGAATCACCTTGGATTCTTTTTTCTTATGCTGAGCTTCATCGGCCTTAGCAACTAAAAACTATAGCCCATAATGGAGAAATTGAGAAATATTATGGCAACACGACTGGTTTTCATTAACTATGCTGGCAGCAGAATAAAATCTATGAAAATCTTTCTGTTTGCAAAATTGTAACTCAATTATCAACTTTTTTCTCTGGTGGTTCAGAGCAAAGGGTTACAGCATATCACTTGTCAAATGATACCAGAATACTCTGCTCCATCCTCATTATGGCAATCTAAACAAACCTTGGTAGCATATCAAAGAGGACAAGCTGATATCAAAATACAGGCACTAAAAATATTAACTGGAAAATACATGAGTACCCCTTCAAAATGCCATAGTAAACGCCTTCCTCACTACCTGTAGAAAACCTCAGAGAGTAAATAAAAACACCTCACTATTGTGTAGATGAAGCGATATCACCTTATGCGTTAGAAATATTAAAGGTTCAGATAAAATCATTATTTTAAATCCACTGGATGTTTTTGGAATTATTACCATCTGAACTAAGCTTCAGTAAGATTTATTTGGCATTAAATAGAGATTGGATTCTGACAAATTATGCTTACTGTGATACTTGTATTGGTAAGATAGAGTAATATCCCTTTGGGACACTGAGAGGATACATCACAGTGTATATGTTTAAGCCTGTGCATGGGATATAAGCTGGAACAGGCTAAATTGTGGACTGACATCAAGTCTAAAGACCATACACTGAGAAATGAGTAAATTTCAGCTCTAGCAGGAATTATTAATTCCCCCCCGGATAAAATCTTAATGAGATTTACACAAAGCACAGGAGAAAAAAATCTTATGCATTCACAAGTTTTTGGCAGGTGAGTGAGACAAATGGGGATCAAAACCTCTACAGCACTGAGATGGATGGTGAAGACCTTCTGGTTATTTCTGTAGAATTAGAAAAGGATTGGAACAACCTGTGACTTTTGGGGGCTACTGCAACAGCAGACAATAAAAAAGGTTCTTGTACAATTGTCATGTTTGGCTTTAATGTGAAGACTAAGATAACTTCTTACATGGAGTTCCTGGAGAACTATAGGTATCTTTGCATTGAATTTATTTTAAAGTAAACCTGAAAAATGCCAATACTGTCTTACAGAGAATTTGTGTGTTAGCTCTGATAAAGTGAAATGTCTCTAAGGTGTATAGTCATGTGGAAAAACTCTTAAGTGAGGATGTTTAGCCTGATTCTGCAGCTTTAAAAGACAGGAAAAATTCTAAAGCTGGATAAGCCTTGTGATGGACTCTGTACAACAAGGAAAAATAAAGTCCTATGGATGGATGAAAAATCAGTCCAGTTTTTTTTATAGGGACCTCTGCAGAAACTGTCAGATGGAGAAGATTTCACTGTGCTTGTGTCACCAAAAACCAGATATCAACTTGGCTAGCTGGTTCTGTGGAGAAAAAAGGTCACTCGATGGATATACAATATAGAGAAAACATACAGAATTTTTCTCTTCAAATAGGTCTAAGAACAGCCACTTGTGAAATTTGAAATAAAATCATAAAAGAAGAGCAATACTAAAAGCTCTGAAAAAATCTGGATGAAAGAAAAAAAAAAAAAGATTTGTGATAATGTGAAACCAGATGACCTCTGTGGGCATGTAGATAGTTAAATCAGACTGAGACTATTTCTCACTAACCTTAAACTTTAGCCAGATTTTCTAACAGTAGCCTTTCTTCATGGTGAATTTCCGTATCACTAAAGCCTGTTTAGTTCCAACACATAATAAAGGCTTCCTTGTTCATATTGGATCATATTTCTTGCAATTTTATAAGTTGCATAATACTTATTACAAATAATAGAAATAATTTTACTCATGGAAAACATTACCCAAGAAGTATAGATTGTTGCAGTTAGATTTATCTGTAAAATCTTGCCTTGCTGCAAACGAAGAACTTTTTGGCTTACTACAAAAAATTTGAAATCTACTATTCTTCAAGGATAGCTTGATCAAGAAGACAGCTATAAACCCTAGACAATGCATTAAAATGATGAAAAAAGCCTTCCAAACAGTAGGGTTGTTACATTCTGAGTCTGTTACAAGTTCTTTCAAGCTCTAGGAAATGAGCTGCAGCTTAAGCAGAACTGCTGCAGCATGCAATAAAGAAAGTCCCAAGGAAATCAGAGCTCTAGGCTGTCATACAGAATGGCAGTCATGGAGCAGAATCAGCTGCTTCAAACAGGCAACATCAGTAGGAAAGAAGCTACAGCACAAACAAACATGACTTTTAGCTCCATTAGCTTCCAAGGGGAAAAAATCAAATACACTATTTAGGAAAGCTCTCATTTCCAGCCTAGCAAATCAGTAACTGAGTATTGCAATTAAAGAAGAACATTTCCTTGACAAGAATCGACTATGAATCTTAAAAGATGTTTTAAAAAATTAAAAATAAGGAAGCAGCTGTGGCTAGCAACAGTTGTTTCCTTTTAGCTGCAGTCATAGATTTGCTTTCTACTTGGCATTCATACTCAGTTCACCACTTTGCTGCAGTAGTTCTTTCCCCACTGGCTGAAGAAATCCATGCAATAAGAGAATTCTGAGTGATTTGATTTTCCCCAAAGAGTTCACAAATCCTTTAAAGGTATATGAATCTTTTTTCACATTTCTCATAGGATTAGTTGAAACAAAGTTGGATGGGAAATGATCTTGCAATACCGACTTCAATGGCTGAAGAATATCCAAAGATCACAGTAACAGAAGTATGTTGAGTAATCTTCATTTTTCCTCTGTTTCATTGCTAAAAGAGTCTGATTCACTGGTTGGTGAGGTCATCAAGCTTCAGGTCCTAATTTTAGAGTAACTTAATGGAATTTATTTTACTGAAGATTTTCAGTGCAAAAAGGTAGACAAAAAAGTGCCCCTATAAATTTGGTGAATCAGGCTGCCAGATATAGCTATGAATTGTAAATACAAAACTGTTATCCACATAACAAGATGCCAAGCGAAATATTTTTTCTCTCAGCCATAGCTGTCCTGTTGTCTTTTGGTTTTGTTTTGGATTTTTTTGGGTTTTTTTTTTTTTTTTTTGCTTTTTTTTAATATTTCCTTGTTTGCCAGACACTTAAGCAAACATTGAATCCAACCACCTTGAGTTCAGCACTTGTGATGCTCTGCCTTTCTGTTCCCCTCTTATTCTCTAGATGTTGAGTTTACTCATGGCAATGTTGCTGAACAAGGAAGAAAGATGTTATGCACCTCACATAAATGTCTAGCTTGGTGGAGGGGTGGAAAAAACATGATTAAGACTAGGATATTTTTTATTCCATAGGTAAAATCAGGTAGGAAACCATTTGGACTTCAACGCATTTTTATTTTATTAGCTTTTGCCCTGTGTTATATAATTTAAATGAAAACTGTTTCTGAAGATGATATTATAATGTTCCCAGATGCATCTATAGCTCATATAAAGCAGTTATTGAAAAATCCAGCCTGGATATTGATTATTACAATTGTTTTAGAAGCTATGTGATTGTTTAGTCCTGGAATTAAATGTTTCAAGTATATAAATATAAAGGTGGTGTGGTTAACAGTGAGAAAGACAGGTTTTGCTATGTAAAAACCTCCTTACTACAGGAAATCTCTTGAAGTTTTTTCACAGGAAGCACCAGAACCTACATAGTATTTTAGCTTACAAGCATGAGGGCTGTGTTAGTTTGAAAACAAACTAGAGGGAGATCGCAAGTCAGGATTTTAAATTTAATAGGAAAATGAAAAATAAGTGCAATAATACAAGGAAAAGCACTGACAAAATCAGATACAACCTGACACCCTGTTAGTCAGGGTGGTGGTAGCAGTCCAAGTGAAGTAGCTCAGTTGAAGCAGTGATCCTGTGGAAGGTCTGGTCTCCAGCTGAAGGTCCAGTGGTAGCTCTTGTCCTCTGGGAACCCAGCAGATAGGACTGCCTTGGGCAGTTCCAAGGCCAGGTTATATTCAGGTGGGAATGCTTGGCTCCTCCCTCCTGGGTGGAGCATCTCACAATAGGATAATTCCATGAGTCATGTGGTGGTTTCTTGATGGCTCATTGTCTGTTATCAGGGGTGAGTCATAGCAGGAGATAACAGCTAATGTCCTACAGCTGGTGGTAATAGAATACTAAATACATCTATATTGTAACCTAGGACACAGGGCCATATAACGAGGTGTTTGTATGTATATCATATACATTCACAATGTATGTATGTATAAAGATAGGTTTACCTGATACATAAAAACAGATATATACCCATATGTTTATATGTGGATATACACTGTATATCCATACATCCATATACAAGATTCTGTCAAAAGTTATTTCTGTTTCCAGAATTGAAAAAGATTGGTAGAAAAACAGCATCCACCATGCCTTAGCAGTAACAGATGCACCACCTGTTTATTGAGGGTTTTTTTCCCTCAATTAAATCTTATTTTGTACACAGGCTCAGCCTGTACTTCCTTTCCAGCATGCATTTTCATGCCAAGTAATTAACATGGTCGACCGAGACATAAGTGAGATTCACAGTTTAAAGGCCAGATTCTCCTTTTCCCTTCCACAGCACGTCAGAAAGTTTCCTTTTCACTCTTTTTGTTTATGTTCACTCGCGACGAGGCAGTGCTCAGAAAGGAAGGAGAGATGCTTTTGCCATCACTCCATGGGCAGGACAAGAAGAGGATTGGTCAAGGGCAGAAGGCAGGACTACCTCACAGTGACACAAGGGCAGCAGCAGGAGCAGATGCAGCTGGGGTGTGAGCACACTGGGCTGGGGCTGCTGAGCCACAGGATTTGGCTGTGTGGGACAGCTTGGCTTGGATGGGACAGCACAGGGAGCAGACATCAACCTCGGCAGGCGATGAGCAGGAAGGTTATCCTTCCACATCAAGCTGGAGAATTAAATTGCACCTGAAAGCATCCTTGGGGTGCTCACATGCAGGGAAGTAGAGGGATGCAGGCAGAGCCCCTGCCAGTGCTCACCACTGTATTCTGGCATCTGTGTTTTGTGTGATGGATTTGATATGATAAGATATGACCTATCACTGGGTAAAGAAGAGCTGAACTAAGCAGACACAGTGCTTCCCTACTGATAAAATACTCCTTTGTAGGTGTGTGTTATTTTTCTTCAAAGCTCTTTTACCTTTTTCATACTGTTTCTATCCTTTCAGATACTTTTACTTAAGTAACTGAAACTTAGATTTGCCATTTTTCATGAAAATAGATCTTCATGCTTCAAAAAAATTTTCTTTAGCACGACAAAATAAATTTTAGTGAGTTTTCTAAGATTCATTTCTTTACATAGACTGGACTTTTTTTGCCAGCAAAAGCAATTTAATTTTGCCAGTAACTCTGGAAAGCTGCTACTGAGACAGCATAAAGTGAATGTTAAATTTTACCAAGCAAAGATCTAAAGGCCCACATTGAAAACAGAAATTCATAATCTGATAATTAAAATTGATAATTAAAATTTGCAGTGAGTGTGTGTCTGAGGGGTTGACCCTGTTGCAGTTAAGTTTTTAACTCCTTGCCAGCCT
This sequence comes from Lichenostomus cassidix, assembly GCF_008360975.1. Classification (NCBI taxonomy): domain Eukaryota; kingdom Metazoa; phylum Chordata; class Aves; order Passeriformes; family Meliphagidae; genus Lichenostomus; species Lichenostomus cassidix. Next base: position 20,765,122 of record NC_139480.1, on the reverse strand, counting down.
TAATTTCACAAATGCATTGTCTTTTTTGACATTTTAGTGTAACAAAATAACTCAGCATGGTTATAAATATAATGTCTCCTTAAGGCAATTATCCAGAGAAAAACAGACAGAGGAAGCTTTTTAATGCATGATGTGGTCTCAGACCATCCAGTCAACCCTTGCAGAGCACTATTGAAAATACTTATTGGTAAGTCACTTTTTCAGCAGTGAAAGACTTGAGATTACAACAAACTAACAACAGATCAAAGGTGTACAACAGCAGTGACATGATATGCATTTTAAAAGGGGAGCTTCAAGTCTCACTGCTAACTTGCATTTCCTTTGTGTTGAATTCTTTTGGAGATCAGAAATCAAAAATAACATTTCTAGCCTCTAAAGAGATGAAAATGTTTTTTGTAATATACTTATCCTTTTTTTGTAGCCAATACCTACTTAGCCTTTTGAAATGTCCATTTGTGCACAGAAACTATTTGTTTTTAGATTAAGATTAACTTCATGAGGTTGGATTTTGGACTTCAATAGGACAGAATCATCAGGTTTTCACAGGTAACAATTTTTAAAGCTATATTCAAAGTAAAATACAAATATGTTTTTTCTTAATTAATTCTTTTAAACTCCTATTTTTTTTTTTAGTTTTTAGAAGACTCTTAAATAAAAAAATAATTGAACTCTAGAAAGCTCTTCTAGAGAGTATTTAGAAAGCTGTTCTAGAGAGTATTTCGGTGTTCCTATAGCAAGAGCTTTGCACAGCTGATGAAAGGCATAAGGAGGAGTTAGGAAAATCAACTCTTATTAAACCTCATATCTTTCGAAGAAACAGTAGAATTGCTTTATAGCAGGCTTTGGTTCAGGAATCAATTCTACGACAATTATGCTATAGTTTGGTAGGATGAGATTATGACCATAGAGCAATAAAATGCTGTTATGAGACAGCTTTTTAATATTAAAACTAATTTAGGACATTTTATTTATTAATTTCATGATTAACATAAGGGTAAGGTTTACATATATCTCAAGATTACTTTTAACTGTGGATTTACTCTTCTGCATATGCAATCATTTGTGTCTGTAAAAAACCCAGAATTAGTATTTCCTTAGTAACATTCTTATTTTTTCAATTCTTCATGCAATGTGTATTGTCCAAGCCCAGCATAATTTTTGCCAAGAGTCAGCAGTCTCGGCAGCCAATAGTCAGGTAACATTTAATTCACTTAGACTACAAAATCAAGATTGTTGTGCATCACCCCATTTAGAAGGAGCTTTTTTTAAAGACATCTTATGACAGATAATACCTGGCTTCTGCAGACAGGTATGAGAAGAGAGGAGCTGATTTCAGATGACCAAGGATTAAGTCAGCATTTAAGAAAACAACTTTGCAGAATGAGAGCTTTAAAGTCTGCATGTCACATGTTAGAATTAATGGATATTCCAAAACTTCAAACTCCTATTGTGCAACTTTCTTCCACTTTCCCTAGTCAATTCCTTAATTCTCGATTTGCATAGTAAGTGGATGCCTCTCACCAAGATGAAATGGTAACATCATGTGTAAGTTTCTTGCATGATTTGGACAGCAATGTAACATCAGCAAAGTGGCTCAGCAAACCCCTCAAAAGGCAAGATGGGGAAATAAAACCTCTTTTCCATAAAAGTGTATTGTAGCTTTTACTAAATTCAAGCATTTGCACAATTTGTTGGTCTTCAGCACCAATCCTTAGCATCCAACACTGATGTGATGGTTTCTATTAAAAAAGGCAACAATTTAAGAGTGTAAAATCTCAGTATGCAGCAGTGAATTTAAATGAGGATGCAGCAATTGGAAAGAAGTTAATATTTCAAGATTTGCTGTGTGATGAGACTGGATAGCATTCATTCAGTATGTGCTGCTACTCCTTAGTACCAAATTTAAAAATTCATACCCTGCAGATTCTAAAATCTATAGTCATATTTCTACAACTGAAATATTGTATGTTAGGTACATTTCAGTGTGATTCAATTCCAGCTTCAGGCTGCTTACAGCCAGGAGTGACAAAGCACATATCAATTTCAAAACATATATAATCCATCTGCCCTGTTTTCTTCGGAAGAATTATGTTGGAAAAGCAGGCATCTCATTTGAGTGCACCAGGACTGAAACTGCAGAAAACAGCACAGATATAAGCACCTACAACTTCTTGATGTAAGCTACTCATTTTTTTTTTTCATTTCCTTAATAATTTAAACTAAAACTAGGCATTCTGCCAACTTGGTGTCATCCACAGATGGATCTTCTATCTGGTACGTTTAAAAAACATTTTAGTAGTCATTTTCAATTATAAGTTAGAGGACAATATCATGCTTTTCTCTTGCTCATAAATTGTTCTAAACACTTAAAGAGATTTCCACAATGATTTGAAATTTTGACTGGAAACTGCCAGAAAAAAATAGCCTTTTGCTATCGTTGTCAATAAAAACCAAACCAAACCAAACCAAACCAATAAAAACTTATAAAAACCACAAAAAGCCATCTAAAAAACAAACCAACAAAAAGAAACCAAACCAAACCAAAAACCAACCAAACAAATAAAAGAAACACATAGAAGAAACCCCCAATACAATTTGACCTAACTGTAAACCTATGGTAAGTGTAACTTATCCATGCTTAAAAGTGATTTTTTTGTGCCTGCCAGGAGCATGCACTGGACAATATTGCACATGCTTTGTCTTCTCACAGTACTTACAAATTAATTAAAACAAGCTTACTCCATTTCAAAAAAGAAAGGACTGAGCTATTTTCCAATGATTTATCCTTCCTTCTGTTGCTTGCTACAGTGATGCCCTGTACCAATATAATTTCTAGCTAGGGGATGTCCCATAAAGGGAACTTTAAACTCCCATAACTTCCAGTCACTGCTACCTCAAGCAGTAAAGCTGTGTGCTATGCATCTGAAAGAATCACTCATTGTAAGTATTGGTAAAAAGTCTAAAATGTTTATGTTTTGTTGCTTTTTAGAGGGTTAATTTTAAAAAAATCCTTTTCAAGAGCAATAAGGTGGCACAGCGAATAGTATTTTTTCACAAACTTTTAATTTATGAGGAAATGCAGAGGCAAGGCAGAAAATAAGAGGGAGGAGCTATCTAAACAGAAACCATGGTCTTTTAGGGCATCAAAACACTGCCCTGAAGACTTAGCGTCTGTTTGTGTCTATCCCACAGAACACACCAAAAGACACTGGACTTCTTTGAAAACTGATTACTTAATTACGAGGCAGCATCAAAGATCAAAATCACAGAAGGGTGGGATTATGGCTGTGGAGAGAATCATCATTCCTAAATGCCTACTTTATTGATTATCTACTGGGCACAGCTAGAAGGAAAATTCTCTAAGGTAGACATGGTATTTCTTCTCAAATGCTGTTTTTTCTGCTCACATGACAACATATTGTTTCTATTGCACATAAAGTAGGTGTAAGTCAATGAGGCATCTGTAGGAAGTGAGTAATTTGGTCTGGACTGGATTAATTTTCTAAGGAAATGCTACTTTATTGGCACCAGTGGAACCTAGACAGCCATTTTTGGCTGAGGATAGAATTCAGTTTGGAGATTTAAGTCATTACACGTAGATGTCTCCTTGTCCACCAGGTGTCCAGTCTCTTTTCAGTGTAAGTTAACACAGTTAACAGTTGCACAGAACACAGGATGGGTCAGGTTGGAAAGGACCCCAATGGGTCATCTAGTCCACCCTCCCTGCTCAAGCAGGGTCATCCTAGAGCACATGGCACAGGATTGTGCCCAGATGGTTCCTGAGTATCTCCAGTGAGAGAGACTCCACAGCCTCTCTGGGCAATCTGTTCCAGTGCATGGTCACCCACACAGCAAATAAGTTCTTCCTCATATTTAGGTGGAATACTCACTTCCATTGGAAAATTATGTAATTGAGAATGGAATATTTACTTGAATTCAAAATACAATTCCCATACTAATATCAACATTTAACCTCTGTTTAGCCTGAATGACTGTGCACAGTCAGTGTTGTAAATAGAGAAAAAAATCAAACTTGAAATCAATTATGAAAACTCTTCTGGGTGGATTGAGTCATCATTTTCCTCTTGGAATATATTTCCCATTTATACAAAGGCAAAAAATCTGTTGTGAATATAACAATAATAATAATAATAAAAAAAAAAATATTTAAAAAATGTTTGTCTCCAAGCCAATAACTGATTTAGACTGCTGGTTTCTTTTAGAGGAATTAATCCCACCAGCCTTTCAATATCTACATTGCTGATGTCTACTTTTGAGCTGTCATCAAGTCTCCACTGGTAGTCAATGAAAATAAGTCAGCACTTTTAGGGCATGATTCATCCACCACATTTTAGGCGTACCTAGGATGAGATGCAATGCTCCCTAAGTCTGATCACATAAATATGAATACATTACTAAAGAGGGCTAAGAGACTTGCAAAAGAGACATAAAATCTCAAGACCTGCCTGTCAGACAGGCTACTGTATAAAAAGTAACATCCTCTCTCTAGAGCTGACATCAATTCAGCTCAAGGTAGCCTGGATTTTAAAACAGTTTACTTTTGAGGGAAATTAATAAAATGGCTACAACTAATAAGAGTACAAAATATGTCTTTTTAATACTTATCTGTATTTTGACTGGGTGAAGTCCCAATATTCAAATTTCTTAATAGGGAAAAGTCAGGAATTTGGAATGCTGTTGTTTTACTTTTTTATAGCATTACATGTAATCAGAATTTCTGGTGAAGCCAGTTCAAAACATGAAGACTTTATATATGTCTGCCTGAAATTCTTCTCTTACCTGAATCAAAACATCCACTCTACAGTGTTTTGTGAAGCAGTTTTGTTTTACCAGAGAGTGCTTTGTTTGGGGGAATGATTCATCAACATTTTTTGCAAATCAGGTTTAGTAATTGACCACAGGAACAGCTTACTAATGATACAATTGATTCTTCATTACTTTAATTCTTTAAATCTGTTTAGGATACGTTTCTGAATTATCCCTCATAGGCTAATCAAAAGTTATGGGTCTGTTGTAGGAAAGATTAGGTGAAACTGCAGGATCTGAGTTATTCAAAAGGTCAGACTAGATAATCATAACTGTTCTCTCTGACCTCATAGGCTATTCATCTTATGCATTAGGCCTTCAGCACTTGATTTTAAATGTGCTTGTCTCCCCTAGACAGCAATGGAGATTATTAAATATATGGCCAGGATTTAAAATTCCATTCCCTATGCTATTACTATTGCTGATCATTTCAGGCAATGTAACCTTACCTGAAATTTCCCTGGAGAGGCAAGTCTAGAAGTAAAGTGTTGGGAAAGGGAAGATACATAACAAGAATTAAGGTTTTTATAGATTTTTTTATCAACAACGAAGGCCTGTGAAGTAGTGCTAGGGATTCCTGTGCAACTTTGTCTCAGGAATCAGGATCTCCACCCATTGATCTTTCTCTTACCTGTCCCTGGTTGGTCATTAGTAAATGGTGTCAACTCCCGTAGTTGTCAGGACGGAGGAACCAAACTAGCCTTAGGATGTAAAGAAGTGCTTTAAGTTACGACTACAAATGTCAGCTTTCCTATGGGTCAGATGTAGCCCACATGAACAAAGAACTTTTTTCCCTACCTCCCTCTCACAATTTTTAACTCTCAGTCAATTGCAATTCAAATAAAGAACTGTCAAACAGGGAGAATTGATTCAGAATCCAACTTGGGCAAACAGAGGTAAATAAGCGTGAATGTGAGCTGCAGGCTAACTTGACCCATTATCTCCACATGCATATTGCTTGTTATTCCCCTTTCACATATTTACCTTGAATCCCCTTACAAAAAACAGCTTCTGCAGCCTTGATTTCAAGTTCCTATGCCTGCCATTTGGTTAACATGCTCCATGTTGCACTGATTGCACTCCAGCTTCTTCCCCCACATGCTAGTCATCAACCCAATTTATTGACTCATAGAGTTACTAAGGAGATGCTTATCAAGCAGAATAAACACTCCTGTGCTTGCCAACTGGTACTGTGTAAATTGGCTTTGCTTCAGTGTCCAGCCATATTTTAACAAACCCTTGACAGTGCCTCAAAATGCTTTGCTTTGTGTCCGGATTTGCCAGCAGAGCACATTTCTAGTGGCACAAAGGAGGTCTGTATTTTTTTGGGGGCCTAATTTCAATACTTTCAATGTGTTTTCATGCTTTATCTCCAGCCTAGCTCTTTGTAGTCTCTAGGAAAACATTTAGCACAACTTCTTATTATTGTGCTATCCAACATCATTAAATTTGTTCACTGATGCACATATGTAAATGTATTTTGTCACAACGACTATTACTGGATTGACCTGGCAACTAAGTGTAGCATTAGAGCTGAGCAGTTCTGAGTTACTGAAGTATACAGGCAACTTAGGGAACCTTTTTACTCTATTATGTTGTTGGACGGTTGCTGCAAAATTTTGGTACAAGCATTGTGTACATTGACTGTATTGAGATGTGTTTCATTATCAAATGTACAAACTCTGAGTACTAAAGGGTCAAATGAGTTATTCCAATGAACAGTGCACTCTGCCATAGTCTGTCTGTACTTTGGGGATGCAACAAGGTTTTTCTGAATATCTCAGTGCCCAACCTCTGCCATAAAACAAGAAATCATGTCGTAAGATTGAGGGTCACGTAATGCTTGCATTGTTTCAATACTTTCATGTGCTGTTCAAACACAATCACTGAATTCTTCACAAACCAGAGCACACAAAGTTCACTGGCACCATCGGGCTGTAGCAAGCCCTTTCCTCTCTCCCTTTTTCTTTCGTTCTTGTAACACAGCTGTTTACACAGAAGGGAGACAATGCTGAGTTTGTTAACAGCTGGCAGTTAGTAGTAATTTATTATGGAATGGGTCTTGAAATGGCCCAATCTCCTTGACGATGAAAAACCAAAAGGCTATGTTGCTTTCAAAATCTTGTTTTGGGACTAGAAGTGGATCTTGAGGCTATGCCAATTCCAGACTCATGAAAGCTGCATAGAGAGAAGGGGGCCAATTCCTCAGCTTCTGCTTAAAGCAAAATGAGCTTTGTGAGATAGAATTTGTTTCCACCTATTAACATCAGTATATTGTACTCTACCAGCACCCATTAAAATCGCAGTCTTACTGGGACTTGGCATATCTCTTTTCCTGTGCTTTGAAACAATGGAATGGACTTGACTTCCCCTGTTACTCTAGGCCTCCACACTTTTCATTCCATCTATTTTTTGTTATTTTGATCACAGGAGGAAAGATACTAATATTACATGTAGTGGCACATAGTAGGCTAGTAGAAATCAGCTCAAATATTTCAGTGAGAAAAGATGGAAAATTTTCTGTAGAGATGTCCCACAACAAAGATTCAGGGAGGAAAGGGGAATAAGTATAGCAGAAAATAGGGGCAAAACTATTCAAGCACAGATACATTCTCACAGAGTGAGAGGTTATTCTACTGAGGAACAATCCCTCCAAACTGAATTCAAGGATGGATGGATGGATAGGACTTTGCATTTACTGCAAATGCTTTTCTGGAAATGTTTGTGTTTTTTCCTGAAACAATTTCCTGGTGCTGTGGGGGAGATGCTGGTGGTGTAAAATCAGTGAGGTGCTATGCCAGCATGTCAAATAACACTGCAGCATTCTCCACCTCCAAGCTGTGGAGCTGAGAAGTGGCAGGGGGCTTGGGACAGTGTTCCTGACATGGCAGGCAGTGTGGGGGAACCACACTGATCCCTCAGTCACAGCCTGGGCAGCACATACACAGCAACCCCACACCCTTTGTGCCAACAGTCAGGACAGGTGCATTGTCTGCCAGGATAAAGGAATACACAGAGGGAAGCAACTGAGCAGGTTTCAGAGGAAACTGCTGTTAGTCACAGAGGGGATAGGAGGAGTACATCTGAGCAACCAAAACTGCAAGATAATAAGGATCAGAACACACACAAAGGTTATCCAGGCTATAACCTGTATTTTATTTGGACAATTTTTGAGCAAAAAAGGGTACTGTAATTGTATAAAGATGTAATGAGAAGCAAACTTGTGAGATTTCCTTGAAAATATATTCTATACCTTAGGATGTGAGAGCATCATTCAAACAATGATAAAGAATAACAGGAATACAGATGCTAATAACTACGTATTTAAGCTTCTTTAATGGACAATTTTATACTTATTTGTGCTTTTCACAGTATTATTTTAGTGAAAAATGCAAGTTTCTAAAGGTAGAGATGACTTTACTGAATCATACCCCTAGTCCTTCTGCATCCCCCCCCCCCCTTATGGTGGAATAACCTATTGCTTGGGTAATCTTAACATTCAGTCTTGCAGCTAGGAGCTTCCAGTGAGGAACAAACTTATGAGGAAGGCTGTGGGAAACTTCTGCCATCCCATTAATTCTCACACTCTTCCCTCCTGAGCTCCTCTTCTGTTCCCTCAGTAGGCAACTGGAGAGGCTGGTTCCTCAGAAGGTGCATTATGGCACCACGATGCAGTCATGGCACACACATCAGCCGATGCAAAGACCCTTCCTCATCTCACAATGAACTTGAAGGCACTCTCAGCAGGGGCTGTCAGAGCAGCATCTGCACATGCTACCAGCTTTGTGAGCACTTTCCTTTGAGATTCAAAACCCTCAGACTCTGAAGGGAACTCTCATGACATTTATCCCCTTCTCTCTCTGCTCTCTGCTCTTGTTTAGCACAGTACATTTCCTATGGACTGTTACTGTCCCTGTGTGTTTAACACTTGAACCTATCTCTTCCAGCCTGCACAACTCTCCACAAGTCCGTTTGCTATTAGGAACGAATTAATGCATCAATCAATCAATAATCAATAATTGTTGTTAATCTGATAAGTGTGGTGCTGTATTTTGAACTCTAAGTACTTATTTACCTTCCAATGCAGTGAAATAAAGAAGGTAAGTTAGACTGAAACAGTTCAAAGCTGTTCTTGCCAGAGTACAAACTTGCTTTTTTCAAGGTCAGCAAGGGTTTCAATGCTGGAAAAGGAGTAAGGGTGGAGTATCTCTAATACTAATATCTGGGAACAGCAGTGGGATATTGCAGTCATGGTCTCCAGTATCTTATGCAGGACCATACCCTTCACTGAATAATTTAAGTGATGGACAGGCTAGTATTTCTTTACTCCACCAAGCAAATCTGCACTTGGCTTTTTGTCCTTTCTCATATCAGGACTCCTTGAAGCTTTATTTCATGCATCCTCAAATTTTATTCTCCAAATCACTTATCACGTTTCAAAAAGGTAGCTTTAGATCTTGTTCTGTTTACAAAGGTGCTGGTTTTACCCCTGTACCTATCAGTGGTACATGAATTCAGTGGTGCTCGCTTTACACTGCGATGAACACAGAGAGACTCAGGCCTAGAGGCCACGAAATGTCTGGCAAAGTATCCGCTCATGAAAGCAATTTGTTATAATATCATACAGAATAAATCATGGCTGACATATCTGCTGGAGCTATTTTTAAAGGAAATAATTCATAAAGCTGAGAGGTGTGAAGCAGTGAACATAATCTATATTGACTGGGGGGAAAAAAAGCTGTACCTCAGAGGAGACAGAAGCAAGGGGTTAGCAACAGCGCAGAGAGCATTGTTCTGATGTGGATAAAGATCTGTCTGAAGGGCTTTGTGCTGGTGATATCACTGCTGTGGGAGGAAACAGCTCAGCAAGATGATAAATGGAGAATTATACAGCTTTATTTTTCTCCCCACTTACAAATGACTTAATCATCCTGACAGGATCTCCACTAATTTCCACCATATATAGAGTACATTCTACTGGAGCCAAGCAAGTGTCACTCTAATAACTCAGCCTTTCCCATCCATTATATTCTTGTGTGTCCTTGGTATAGATTGCTGTTTGAAGTGTTTGGCAATTTGGGATTGTTGTATTTAGGAAAAAAGCACAAACACACACAAATAAAAAGACTGATTGTGAAACTGTGATAGGTTGTAGGCCTAAAGTTCAAATGTATCAGGCAGGGCTTGATATTCTCTGTAAATACAGCAGGGAGGTATGGTGGGTTGGAGGAGTAATTAAAATTCAGATGACAAAAGAGCAGCTTCAGCCATCATTTAAATCAGCACGACCAGCACCTAGATAGATGAGGGTGGAAATGGATCACTGAACCAGAATCTCTTCTCACTCCTACTGCTGGAGATCAAGAAAAATCTGTTTTTATTTTTTATAAATTTGGTAAGAGGAGAAATACACTCGGTGAGGAACTGTCTGGGTGTTACTTGAGTGTCACAGAGATCAAAGACAAACTGGAGCAGAGTGCTGCTCATACAACAAGAGGAAGAATAGAAATGAAAAGAAATTACCTTATTTTTCAGCAAAGGATGTAAGGCAACTTTCTGGCTTATATGTTCCTCTAGGGAAAAAAGCCCAGACTCAGACACACTGTTGTGCCTGGCTAGGGTCAACTGAGTGTCACAAGGATTCTGCAAAGGCAGAAGAGGGCACAAGGAAATACGCAGAAATTATGACAGGGCTCAAAGGGATGAATCACAAATGGAAGCTGAAACAACTGTCACTACAATATATTCATGCATTGTGTCACAGCTCAGTGTCAGAAAGTAATTAGGAAAAAATATAAAATACCAATTAAACACTGAAAATGAGCTAAACAATTCAGAAAATGGTTTTAAAATCTCTTACACTACTAGTAAAAATACCTTACCAGATGCACAAATGCACCTTGGGATGAATGCATTATGCATTATGGATTCAGGGCTGCCATTATAACCCTCATAATCACTTTTTCACTTGGTCATGTGTTGTACATCTGTGACTTCTTGGCAAGATATTTCAGTGAGAGGAACTTGTGATTTTAACTAACCTTTTCTTTTTGGAAAACTTGGCTGCTGGCTTTGCTCTTTCCATGCTTCAGAACCTCTGCAATGCAACCTTTTTAATAGCATATGCTGCAAAGTGCTTTTTTAAAAAAGGGTTTCAGTGCCTAAAATACAAAAATGAGACTATTACTGACCAAAGAAGTCAACTCTATGATCTCATTTCAAACAGCATAAAACTGAGCACTACTGATGGCATAAATATCAGAATCTGATTAACCACAGAACATAAAAATACTTCCAGCAGTTCTGAGAAGTTTCCTCTGCTTTTAAAATATGCCTGATTGTCCAGGGTAGAAACTGGCATCTCCCTCTGGCAACATCTCTAATCCTTTTTGGTGAGGAGACAACACAACACAAGGGATAACTAAAATATGCAGGACAAGCCTCCCCATTCCATTGAAAGCTGAGCTTTGAGATGTCAGCAGAAGTGAGCAAAGGCAGATAGACAATAGTGGAAAACATATGTTTGCAGGCATGGGACCATGAGTCCTGCACTGCAGCCAAAAGCATTGCTGACAACACCCAGCCATATGTTGTGACAGCATGGGGAGGAAAGAGAATAAGATGACTTATCTGTCCATGATCTGTTTCCCTCGCCAGCACAGGGAGCTTTGATAATTTTGAAAGAACCTTCTCACAACCAGCATTCTCAACACCATAGTGATATGTTCTAACATTTCAAACACTGCAATGTTGGCACCTCCTGGTATATGGTTTGGATATAGTGATGCAGCATTCTTTATTGATCTATTTTAATAGTGCCCAGTCAAGATAAAGAAGAAATGAAAGATTTTTTTTTTTTTAATAGCCTTTCCCATTTTACTTCTTATGTCTAATTAATCCATCATTAGCTGGGTTTAGGGATAAGTAAAACATGTGGAAATCAATCACAGTGGACAACCTAGTATGTTTGCATGAGAGTCAGAAAGAATAGGTTGACCACATAATTAAACAAATTTCAAAAGGCAAATACTTTTCAACTTTAAAACAGTTAAGATGAACATCTACCCATATTCTCCCCTTTTTAGAGAAAATTAAGGAGTTAATAGAGAGAGGGTAGCAAAATTTTCCTGGAAAATACATTAATTCTGGTGCTATGTGAGCTACCAGTGTCTTGACATGCTTGGTAAATTTAATTCAGAAGGTGGGATTTGTTTCACCTAATGTGCAACGTTAGCTGTAAGCTAGCCATTCTAGGTGTTCATTGTAGTCACTGGGGGAAAAAAGAAATTTTAGGACATGACTGATGCAATGGCTTTATGGCACCTGATTTCAGAGATGAAGTGAGCCATAGAAGTCATCATTATCTATAAAAGGGGCCCAGAAAACAAATCCAGAAATAAACATCTCCTTAAGAAACAGGTTTCATGTCCTTCCTGCCTCATATGAGACAAGAATATCTCATAAAATTCCAAGGCACACAACTTCTGAATAACAACATCCATAAAATAACAAGTTGATAACAATATTAGATAGATCTCAAACTGTTTTCAGAGTAGGCAAATATACTTATTCCATTTTTATGAGATAAGTGTGAGAAAATCCACCTAGGGTGGTCATGCAGAAGGTCAGTGCCAGAGGCAGAAACAGAAGCCAGGTCTTCTGCCTTCCCCTGTGCTTTTTCAGCTCAAAAAACTTGCCCTTAATTTCTGTCTTCTACTTATGAGATTTAACTTTATAGCTCTAGTTAATCTCTCTGAACTTTCCTGAATGTCTCCACAGACAGCCTCTGAGGGAACATTATCTGCCTTTCCTGCTGATGTTTAGAGCTGTGAATACAATTGCGTCACTTTTTCACCTTGGAAGGCATCAGCCTCTCCCACACATCTGCTTCTGGGGCCATTCTGAGAGCTGTCCCACCTACTCCTTTTTGCAGGAGAAGCTCAACTGGAGCCTGCCAAGAACATTGACATCTACAGGGCTGGTTACATCATCATTCTCTGGTCTTTTCAAACAGAAAACTGGACACCAGAGACCATATGGAATTGGGGAGATATTAAGAAAAAAAAAAAAAAAGTAAAAATGACTGAATATTTAAGTTCTTTCTGACTAAGACTTAGGATGACAAGTTTCAGAAAACTTTCAAGGGCTTGCCAAGGCTGCTGACATGTAAAATTATATTCATAAACATGGGATTTAGGTAAAAAACCCTCCAGAAACAGAATGCATCATTTCATCTGAAATTTATACTGTTTTGTGATTATATGAGGCTGTCTTAGTTAGAAGCCTTGACACAGATCTGAAGCAATTCTCAGAGACATTCAGTTTCATGAGCTGTGCCAAAGAGATTCTGGGGATTTACAGGCTACACCAATTTTAGCACACTGTAACAAATTCTGCTGCATAGATATGTAAACTCCACTAACTTCAGCAGTGTTCCAACCAAGATTTGCAGAAGACATGCACACACAGGAGACCCTTAAATTCTGCCCCCCTAAGCCATTTACTAATCAGAGGGGTTTGGTCAGTAGTGTCAAGATAGCCAGCTAGTGTAAACCTCAGTGCCCAAAGATGGGGGGATTGCAGTAGAAAAATCATAGAATGACAGAATGCTCTGAGTTGGAAGGACCCACAAGGACCATCAAGTTCAACTCTTAAGTGAATGGCCCATACAGGGATCGAATCCACGACCTTGGTGTGATTAGCACCATGCTCTGACCAGCTGAGCCAATCTCAGGGTTAAAATGAATCCCTTGGAGACTCCTACCCTCCTAGGGGAGTGGCTGTAGGCTTGCAGGGTACTCTACAGCATCTCACCTGGCACAAGGGGTCTGTGCCTGGGAAGCTGCTTTCCCTGTGAGAGGCACTTCACTGATCTGAGTGAGTATTGCTTGACCTCTAGCTCAACCATAGTGCCTACATACAAAGTAAGTAGAAAGGTTGGAAATATCAGACGAAGACAGGATGAGTGGATTTTTAAAAGTTATACAATGAAGGTGAAGGGTAGGAGCTGTACTTCTCAAGAAAAGGGTTTTTTACAGGTTCCTAAAGGCCGGAAAAGGTTTTTGCTTTACCATTCCAAATTAACAAAACAGAGGCAAAAGAAAACAGGCTCCCAGCCTTTACTGTTGCATTTATAAACAGAAGGCAATTCCATTTATGGGTTTGTGTATTGTTCTCTTCAGATTTGTTAAGAATGTTATTACATCCAGACCGGGACACAGCTCGAGTAGTTTTGTAAAACAAATGAAAAGCAAATTGAGTTCAGCATCATGTCAGTTTGACACACAAAAATACCAGTTCCAGCAGGGCTTAATTACAGTTAGGTGGTATGATGCTGAATCTAACTGATCTTTTCTTAAACCAGCTAATCGATCCTGTCAATTTTTTCTGTTTTTAAAATTGTGCTTAATTGTTCTGGAAGGAACACAAACTTCAGTTAACCTCTTTCCATAAATGCACATTATACCTAGTGTGGTAAGCAGTAAACCTGATTTTCCTGTACAGTCCAGATCCTTCAGAGAAGCTTCACACATTAAAGATCTAAAAAGACACTGCTGTTAGCTCCTTCATCCTGTGTAAACCAAGCAGTTTGAACCATTGATTTGAGCAAGCTGAGCAACAACATTCTGGTGAAGAAGTTTTTCTTAATTCTTAGGTTTGACTTCAACCTTCCTTTCCAAAATACACGAAACATGAAAAATCAAGTAGCAAGACCTGTGAAATAATGCTATTTTTAAGGAAAATAAGAAAGCAAAGGAAAGCAAAATTTCCAGAATCACTTTCTTGAGACCATTCCTATAATACTGCAACTGTTTAAGTATATATACTTTTTATATCTACCCTCCTATATGGCATTGTTAAAAAACTCTGAATTACAGTACAGGATGGCAATTTAAAGAGTGAAAGGTGACAAAGCTACCACATGCCTTTTTGGCTTCTCCCAATGATTTTTTAAGCCACTGTTTTAAAATATTATGTCTGATGATACATGAAAATATGTCTCTTCTGTGGAACTTCATGTGCAAAACCAATCTAAAAAAAAGTCGTTGAGAGGATGTATAGATTTTTAAGGCCCCATTCTACAAAATGCCAGGCTTGTTTGCCAAGATGGAAAATACATTTGGCTGCTTTTAATGCCCATGGGGAATCACACCAATTGCTAATTCATCTGAACAGACTCTTAGACATGTCTGATGTAATTCTTCCCTTAAAAACTTATGATGATGACTTTGCAAAATGCAGTAGCATTTGCAAACTACACCATTCTGAAACTTGGGGTGATAGCTTAGATCCCAAGGGTGGATTAGATAGGCCACTTCCTAACACATCTACTATAAATGTTAAAAGCAATGGATCACAGTCTGGTTTCTCTAATTGCCATAGTAAAAAATCAAAATATAGATTTTACCTACATTACAAATATTTCACACACTGTTTAGAGCACAAGTCAAATATTCCTATGGACACTGATTCTCTGTGGAGTTCAGCTCTGAAAATGACTTTTCAGGAAAAAAGAAAAATAAATGATCCTGTGAATTCTTACTCACTTCTTACTTGTTGCTTGCAACAAACAGAAGCATAAATTATTCAGGAGCCATTCAAAGTTGTTTTAATAATAATATTTTTTGTTACTGTGTAGTATAAGTCATGTAAGCATCACATGGACACAGGAGGAGCCCTGGTTGAAATTAAATGCTCTAGCATGCATCTACATAAGAACATGAGGCACACAGGTAGGCCAGAGAGCATGTGACCCTGAATTTTTTTTTTCTGGAATTTTTTATTTCTTCCTTTTCTAAGACAAAAAAACCCCAAAAATCTGTGTTTAGAAATGATTCTCCAGAACTTTAACCTTTCACACCACTTATATACATAACTCTCTTCTTAGTTATTTCAGTTTAGGCCATAGCTCTTTAAACAGAATTTTATATGCTGCAATTTAAATGAACTTACAGCAAAAGTATTCATACCAGCTTCCATATCAGGAATGTGTGATAAAATTTCCACACAGAATCCATCGAATTTTAGTATTACAAATCAATTGAAGCATTACTAGTGTGAGAGCTGAACTGTGGTCACGGATACTGTCAGGTGCTGTCAGTACTACTCCTAAGCAAGATTATCTGAAATTTCTGAACACTATATTGGATAACCTTGATTTCTAAATATGAATGATCAAACATAGAAGCAAAAACCAGTTCAGTATATAATGAGGTTTTACAGAACAGCAAACTATGCTGGGAGAAAAGCAGGCAAAATAATAAGAGTTAAATATGACTGTTTGTGTATTACCCATACCCGCTTTTGAAAAGTAATGGAATGTGTGAAAAATAGATCAGAAATAGAAATTGTCTGGAAAAGGTGATGAACCTATCTGTATGTGTCATAATAAACTGGTGATACAGCCAAATAGAGTGTGAAAGACAAGTTTCTATCCATGTCAGTCAAAGGGATTCAACCTAAACCCTGCTCAGAAGAGTGCCCTAGCCACCCTGCTGAAATCTGAAGCATGTTAAGGGATCACTTGAATTTTTCTTGGAGCTGAATTACAGCACAGAAGTTATGTGGCCACAGATATAAGCAGTGAGCAGTAGCAGTGCATAGTAGCTCTGTGATATCTGTAGGCCTTTATACAAGGGGGCTCTAGAAACTGCTTTCAAAAATATTCAGGCAGGTTATATTCAACAGTTGCCCAAGCACAGAAGCAGTCCTGGAAGCAGAATCCAGGCTCCTGCTGAGGGCTTCTGCTTGCTGTCTGGCTTGAGTCTAGCTGTTACAGAATCTGTGAGCTGCCTCTTCATGCACCATAACTTAGTGGTTACAGATCATAGACCTGCATTATGAAGAAATGTCTGAAGCATGGTTTTCCTTTTCAGGGAAGTGTTGTCTCGACTTGGACAGTATTACATGAAAAGCAAAAAGCTGATCCACCCACTACTTTCTTTTTTCCCCATAAAATCAATGCACTAACAGGGAAAAAAAAATTAAAAATAGAGATAAAGTTTCCAAATGTAAATATGACTGTTTACAACTCTGATTTGTGTATGCAGGTCCAGGAGAGCAGCTTGAGGTCAAATACAGCCCTAGGGGTTTTTCTCCATTCCTCATCAAACTGGCTTCTGAATCCTGCTCCTCAACTGATGCTTAACTCACAGATGCATAAATCCTTTGTTTTCTCAACCCCAGTTCATTGAAAACCGTAATTATTATGAAAAAAGAAGTAAGAGCTGGTTCTACACTATTCTGATTCTTAATATGAATCTTTCATTTTGTGAAAGAGAAAGGGTGGAAGTCAAAGAAGGCAAGGAAATGCTGTTTCTAGCTCAAGCAGCATTTTGGAGTTAATTTGGTTTAAGAGTGTTTTATATTCTCAGACACAAAAGATGATCTAAGGGGTACACAGTGTACAGTCAGTCTGGGATGTCTGGGGAAAGGAACCCTAAAGGGCAGACAACAAATGCAACAGTGACCTAAGGAAGCACGAGGACTTGGCAAAGCAGCTGCCTCAGGCCAGCTCTCATTTGTGAGGGGCAGAACTTGGACACTGCCTCATTAGCAAGGCAATAGGAGACAGACAAACAAAACCAACACACACACAATGATTGCAGAGAAGGAAACCCAAATTTTATTTATTACTTACTAACTATATATCTTCTGCTCAGCTTCAGTGAGTTACATTGGCAGTCATGGAAGTGGCAAAGAGAAAGGGACATGATAATAACAAAAATATAACAAGAGAGGAAGCAGATGCCACTCCCTCCTTTGCAGTTTATGACCAATTACAGGATTTCCATAGTCTCCATGAGGCAATTAAAGAGTTATGCTTCAATACCCAATTAATATTCACTTGACATCATCAGTTTACCAACATCTCAGAGAAATAGCCCTGTTGTCTCAAGTCTGAAGTAATTGCATTACAACATGGCAGCCACAAAGGAAAAACAACAAAAACCAACCAAACAAACAAAAAACCCCAACCAGACAAAAAAACCCCATCAGAACAACAACAAAAAAACCTGAAAACAAACAAACAAACAAAAAAACCCCCCAGAACTGAAAATCGGAGCTTTCTTGATTTGGAAGGATATTTTTCCTCAGTATCTTTAAAAATGCTGAAACACTGGAAAGCATAAAGACTCGCTTAGTAGAGTGCAGTAGGAATATTTCTATAATGTGTTTCAAAAACAAAACAAAAACATTTTAAACAGCAGAGGAAAACTTCAACTGATTCACTGCAACCTAACTAATCAAAGCTTTCAGGCATGTTCTGGAGAGGAGGGCAGGGGCAAATTCTACATAAATCACACTATAATTCCTTTAAGAATTTATTGATACACACTTGATCAAGAGAAGTTCATGAGATCAATTTTATTATACTCAATAC
The DNA here is from genome assembly GCF_008360975.1 of Lichenostomus cassidix. Lineage (NCBI taxonomy): Eukaryota > Metazoa > Chordata > Aves > Passeriformes > Meliphagidae > Lichenostomus > Lichenostomus cassidix. Next base: position 20,746,911 of record NC_139480.1, on the reverse strand, counting down.
TCCATATTCAACAAGCTTCTTCTTAAGTTACATGGTAACTTTTCCTCCTAATACTGGGAAACACAACAAAAGCAGCAATTGCCTTGGATTCTTTAGACTGTAAATAAATTGTTTCCCATTTGGAACCAACCCCTGGTCTACCTGATCATGTCTGTCTCTCTGTGCTGAGTCTGGAGTGGCTAGGCTTGAACAAGAGTCCTGCAGTAGGCACCTCCACCAGGCATAGAGTGGTGGGCAGAATCAGTCTGGGATGCAGAGCCCAGTGAAAGAATTTGCAGGGTGTTTTGGTGTCAGCAAGAAAGAAAAGCATCTATTCCTGTCCTGTCTCTCTGTGGATGAGTCTCCTAAAAGACAAGCCTTCAGTCCCATATTCACTAAAACCTGAAGTTTATCACCCAGTATATGAAGTTTTTTATTTATTCAAGCCGTGATTAACCACTCTGAGATTCCTGAATGGGCTAGAGCTGCTTATTATTTACTAATTAGTGGGCTACCAATGTTCTCAGGTTGCCTGGGTTACGGTTAGGTTATTGTTGTTGCAAAGCACTGCCAGGGTGCTGTTATTGCCAAGAACAGTCCTCAGTTTGAAAAAATAGAGCCTCTCAGTGCCTAGATCGCATTTAGCCCAGTGAGGCTGCATGAATGAGTCACCCACGTGTCAGTTCAAGAGGGAAAAACCACTGATAGGTCTAACTCAGCACAAAACTCGGACAAATTCTGCTTCTCTCTTTAGCATTTCTTTATGGTTGACTTAGGGTATCTTCCAGCTGACATTCACAGCTGAGTGCCACAGTCACTGGTGTGGAGGCAGGGCTGGATTGTGCCCCTTATCAATTCCTGTTGAAATAGGGCATCAGAAAATGTAAAAAAGCCAGAGGGGCAAAGTGAGGGAACATGAGAGTGGTGCTACTGGGAGACCAAAACCTGAAGAAGAAGGCAGTCCATGGAAGAGGGGACTACAACCCATTCCTTTCACTTGTTTACATTCCATCTGATGAATGTCTAATGAAAAATGCATAAGGCATCCAGGAAAAGTGGGATTCTGGGAATCAACAGGTTTTGAGGTGGAGTTAGTGATTAAGTCACAAGTTATATGCCTTCTTTTCTCTTAAGCTGTTTTTCTGACCCCCAAAATTTTTCATTATCTTCTGTGAAGTGTCAGGGGTTTCATGTCAGCTGTGGAAATTAGCTCCTCACTCTCCCTTTCCCTCCTCTCTCTCTCTCTGCCACTTCTGTAGTTTAAAAGCCTGTTGCTCTAGGGCACTGTTCGGGAAAGGACAGACACGGGTCACAGTATGGACACTTAAATGAAAACTGAGTCCTACTTCTGCTGAAAATTTTATAAGGAAATGATGAACCAGTTTTCCCTATCTAAAGGCTGAAGGAGAAAATCTTTATAAAAGGTTTCAATAACATCATGTTGCAGAGCCATTACTAAATCCATGAGAAGATTTCAGTTTGGCGTTTCTTACACCCAATGCATTTGGATAGTCTGTGAGAAGTCTGACTTTTGCAGACAAAATGAAGACTAGAGAGAAGAAAGTTCTCCATAATATATTTCCAAAAGGAAAAAAGACTATGTTCTTGGCTTTCTCCTTGTGAATTTGTGTGTAAAACACAGAAATTGTGGAAGAAAAAGAAAAAAAGAGCAGCTTCACCTGGCTACATGGCTTTCTTTCTAGTAAGGCATTGTGCTGGATGCTGTATTGTACACAAAACTTTTACACAGCAGCAGATATTTTTATTATATGGTTTAAAGAAAACAAACGAACAAACAAAAAAAGCCAGGAACCAAAGAAAACAGCACATAAAATGTAGAAGCAGAGGACTGACCTAGCAAGGAACCAAGCCCCTAGGTCATTACATGTTAGTGACTATGCATACAAAATCATCACTCTCTGTTCTCAGTGTTTACAGGTTTCCAGAGTAAGGCACCAAGTTAGCTTCTAAAGGAGCAGGTGAAAGACAAACTTTCCCTTTCATAAAGATTGGAAGCTAAGGAGGTTTTGAAGAGAGCATTTAAGATACATTTTCTTTCCAGTTTTTGGAATTTTAAGAAAATAAGAAGTAGGGGATGGTTGTGTATAGTGGGAGAAGGGAAACTTTTCAAGTAATATGTCTTCTCTGGAAATAGGAAAGGAAAAAATCTCTCAGGAGTTTTAAATTGTGTAGTAGTTTTGACTGGGATAGAGTTAATTTTCTTCATAGCAGCTAGGATGGGGCTGTGGTTTGGATTTGTGCTGCAGACAGGGATGATAACACAAGGATCCTTTTCTATGTGCTGAGCAGTGCTTACACTGTCAAGGCCTTTTTTGCCTTTCTAAACAATATCTTGCCTGACTTACAGACTCAAGGCCTTTTTTGCCTCATCATCCACCCCATCAGTGATGAGACTGGGGGTGCAAAGGGAGCTGGGAGGGGATGCAGCTGGGACAGCTGACCCAAATAACCCCAGGGATAATCCAGGGCACATGGTGTCCTGCTGAACATATGAAGTTGGGGGAAGAAGAAGGGAGGGGTGATGTAGCGTGGTCCAGGAGGGCTGCACAGGCCGGCTTCCCCCCGGACCGGGACTCTGGTCCATGTAGTCCCACCGGATCTGGTGCACCCGGCCCCCGAGGTTCTGCGGCATGGCATCAGTCTCCAAACCACGTCAATTCAGCAGGAGTATTGTGAGATGAAGGAAAGAACTGGACTCCATCTCTGTTCTGGCAGGGAGGTTTATTTGGGATATGGGGAAAATGGGGTTGCAGGGGAGGAAAAGGGGGGAGGAAGAGCAGGGACAGGGTAAGGGTGCCAGCTCAGAGGGAAGACCTTGAGCTGATCCAGACATCAACTTATAAAGGGAAAGGAAGGGGAGGGACTGTCTCCCCTAGAGCCAGTCCCGGGGAGTTTGAAGGGAAGACATGCATGGGGAACCCACCAATCGATTTTGGGTACAGCAGAATGCATATTTCAAAATGAACCAATAGCATACAGAGCAGGGGAGCAAAAGGAGCACATGGAGATCTGAAAATTGGATTACTACAGAGGGGAATACATTTCAGGTGGTGACATTTATATTCCCAAGCCAGTTTTATGAGTGGTGGAGCCTTGCTTTCCTGCAGATGGCTGAACATCTTTCTGCCCACAGGAATAGGAGTTTTGCTTTGCTTGTGTGTGCAGCTTTTGCTTTACCTGTTAGAGTGTCTTAATCTCAACCATGAGTTTTCTCACTTTTACTCTTCTGATTCCCTACCCCATTCTGTTTGCAGGGGACTGAGCGAGAGGCTGCGTGGGACCTGGTTGCTGGCTGGGCTTAAACCACAACAACTGTCATTGGTTTCAAGGCATTTACATTGGTTGACATAGGCTCAGAATTTGCCTCACTCATATTTATTTGAAGAGATTTATGTTCAAATAAGCATTCAGATACCAGGGTTTTCAGCTTTCTCCCACCCCCGACATTGGGTTTCCCGTTTGTTTCATTGTTTTCTTTTTCACAGAGGAAGAATTCTCAGCTAAGTTTTTGCTCCTTGAAGAATAGCTGAATAACAAGAGGGAGAACAAATTGGCAGCATTTGTCAGTGCTGATCTTCCTTTATTGTCTCCTGAGGCCCTGTTTTCTGTATTATCTTCCATTTTGCTTTTTGGGAAATGCTCTGAGTTTTCAAAAGATCCATTGGTTATGACTAAGGTACCAGAGTTTGGTCAGAAAAACCATACAAGTCTGAGTCTTGATCTTATGCTGAATTTCCTAATCTTTGTGAGGTAGTTCTGGGTGATACCAATGCAACCACTCATAAAATATCTCACCACTTTCAACTCTTAAGCAAAAAATTAAAAAAGATTCAATGTTAGTTACTTTCTAAGTAGTTGTTACCTTCAGAAAGTATTGGCATCATGCAACAGACATTTTACTGTGCTGAAACATGGAGAGTCCTACATAATTCTTTCAGTGAATTGCAACTTTTAAAGGTTTTAATATTTAACACTTCAAAAAGACTGTTGACCTGAAGTAATCCATTTAAGAAGTGCACTCATAATAAATTTGAGTTCCTTTTCAGCAGATTTTTGAGGAAAAAAGAAATTATGAAATCTATTACCTGAGCCTTGTTCTATGTTGTTTTTTGGGTTTTTTTGGACAGTCTGAGCATGGTTTGAAATGTGTAACTGTGAATGTACTGATGGTCTCTCTGTTCTCTTGCTTTCCAAGAGGAAATCAGCATTACAAAAGTCACAACTCAGTGTGCCACCATTTAAATCTTCTTAAAGTCTATAAACTTCTTGCCCACTTAGGTTTAAACCATTGGCTGGCCATGAATAATGGATGTAATGAATGGATGAAGAGCATCCTGTATGGAGAAATTACTTAAAATAAATTACAACTCACGCTAAATCAGAAATGAAGATCAGTAAATATTAGCATAGTTACATTAAATGTGTGGTGTGAAATTCACAGCTGTAGACAGTGACTCACTGACAACTCACTTGTGTACTTAATCAAACTAAAACATCACAGATAAAAGAATACAACCAAGTGCACAGTGAGATGTTAATAGTTTATGCTGCTGCAAAACCACACATGAGCACTTTTGAGTAGTCAGAAGCATCTGTTACACTTATAAACCATTTTTCCCTATGTGTGTAAAAACAACTAACGTTCTTTAAACATCTTTCCATTGTGCATAAACATATTTCTAGAAAGATGAGTGCCAGAATGAGAAAACACAGAGAAGAACTACTGGGAATTGCTTGGGATACCCAGCTGTCATTGAAAATGCCAAGAATCTCAGTTAGTTTCCAACATGCACTGGTAAGTCACCAGTTTAAGTCAGGATCCCTCTGTAAACCACAGGGTCAGAGTGGTCCTTCCTGAGGGCAGTTCCTGCTGTCCTACAGCTGGTGTCACCATTTGATGCAGGGAAAAAAAAGCTAGACACTGGGGATGGATGACATCACATCAGGATGTTTGGGGAAAAGGGCTTGCTTGTCTTGAGGAGTGCAGCAGCTAAATGTAGGCAAGAGACAAGATATCAGAGGATGTGTGGCAGATTACGGATGTGAGAAGAGTGTGGGATGGGTGGCAGGATGAGATCAAAGGATGTGAATGGAGATGGCAGAGGGGCGTTCCTTGATGGAGAGAATACGACAGCCTTTTATATCAAAGAGAAAGTAGGAGTAAAAGTCAAGATATTGTATTGAAAGATGAAGACCAAATTTTATATATATATGTGTGTAATATACCTCTTATTTCCACATTACTTTTCTGGTTCTTTTCTGGTACTGAATGGTGATAAAATAACACAAGCTATAACCCCCAGCAGTCACTTTGTAGCTACTGCTTCACTCAGAGTGGCCATATTTTTAAGTCTTGGTGCATAATTATTTCTGGTTTAAACACAGTAATAGATATATCATCTGTTTTTAGCACTTCCATCTTGGAGGAAGTAGGCCAGGAACATGGCAGCGTTAAAGAATGAAAAAGGAATCCATGCTAAATTGCTAATTACCTGTCAGTGTATTTGTTTTCAGCTTATATAAAAATGTGGTAGTATTCCCAAATAATTAATAATGCCTTAGGCGAACAAGCTAGCCCTGCAATACTCTGGATAATTGAAACTGATGAAGTGGAAGACTGGAGATGTTTAGTTTAAAATAACAGTGTTAAAGTAAAATGCCAGAAGACAGAGAAAAACACTGGAGATCTTGAAAGGAGTGAAGAGAGAAAAAGCATGGTCCAGAGTAATCAGAATAATACACACTGTAGCAAACAATTTAATTTTTTTTTAAATTACTCTTAAGAAACAAATTAAACAGCCAAGGAACTTGTGATTGTTGTTTCCCAGCCTGGATGCGTGTTCAGCTGTCATAAATTCCTTTAAATAACACATTGTGCTTTGCACTGGAAAGGCCTTAGTTTGCTTGGTCTAAGTCTGCCCAAAAACATTAAAACTCAGCAGGGCAAATTCTGTCCTCAGGTACATGCCTGAATATCTTTTCAATAGAGATTTTATTTTGTTGTTGTTGTTGTTGTTGTTGAAATGAAAAGCTTTGGTATGATTTTTTTTCCTTATTTCTTTCCCAGTGAGTTCAAGAAAAATGTATCTTCCTTTTCAAGTGCTGTAGTGATGATGATGGGAGCTACACTTTACAAGACTGAATTTGGTTCTGTGTCCATGTTATTAACAAGAGATAACTTTTTGAAAGAGATGTTCTTTCCCCAGAATGTGAACTTCTCCGTGGCAAGACCACTTGCATGCAAATTCCACTGAAGAGGACCCTTGTCTACTCCAATATCTTGGGGGAATTACAGCAAAGCAAACCACTGGCATTCCTTTGCAACACCTTGGTTAAGTGTCTTTCTTTCTTTTAGCTGTGATGACAATTCCCTGGGGCAAGGCCAGTGTAGGTCAGGAATATGGACAGAGACAGCACCATGAAGGGGCTGGGATGACAACCTGCAGCTGTGGCATGGGTTGGCTGGCAGGCACCCCATAGCTGGCCACTGTTAATGAGGAGGCAATCAGCTTTCCAATGCTTCAAAGCACTGTATAGATTCATGTAGTCCAGGGTTTCGTTTAACTTCCTTCTTCATTCTGTCTTTCAGTAGATCAGCAGTTACCTAGGTGCAAAGTGTTTTGATAGCATTCCTTGCAAAACTTTTCCATAAGTCACTGACCAATTTTCTAGAGGCAATCACTCTAAAAGTATCATAGCTCCAGCACTGGCATTCCCAGTCATTTGTGTGCAATGTTGCTTTCTGTTAGTCTGCATCATACAAAGCCAAGCTTCCCCTAATAATGTAGCCTAAAAGAGGACAAACAGTATTCTGCATATCCTTTTGGATATCTCATAGCAGAGAAGGACAAAAAGGGGAGGACAGGACAGGCCTTCGTTGTGAGGGGGTACTACAGTGAGGCAAGAGGAGGGAGGGAAATGATCTCTCTTCCCATTGTCCCTGCATTTATGAGCTGACAAGAACTAGTTACGGGATGCACTTCCTACACCGTAGCTCACCTCTGCATGGGTCACTGTTGGAAGCAGAGATGGAGGATTTCATAGTTCTCCTTAAAAATATCCCTGTATCTAATTCTAAACTGGGGCCAGAGGGCCAGAGAAGGGAAAGGCCAAGAATCTCCTGCCATATACTGCAAAGTGGCATAGGAGGAACTCTCCTAGTCATCCATCTTTCTACCTCCCCATCTGATTTCTTTGAGAAGAAGAGAAGCCCAAACTTCTTTGGGTTTAGTATTACTATCTTGTTGTAAGAGGAATGGCTTTCAGTAAATCTAGGACCGTTCTAACCCAAGATACTTATGTGGTTTTGTATGTGACTTTAATGGCTAGGCTTAAACAAACACATAAAAGAGAATTGGCCAAACCCACAGGCTCCATTCAAAAATACCAGTTTTTCAGCATTTGAATGGGAGCTTCCTGCATGATTTAATGAACACTCTAATCTTAAGATTTAATAAAGGAAAAATTCTTCCATAATTTGCTCACATGGAAAATTGTGAGAGGTAATTTGCTGGATCAGCATTGAAAGTGAAAAATTTTCTAGCACAGAACAGAATCTTTTATTTTTTTTGGGTGTGTTTCAGTGATGTGTGGTTGGTAAATAATACATAAAGAATCAGGGTTATGGTTAAAATTGCACCCTGTTATAAAAATAGAGCTGTCAAGCTAGATTGCTGGCAGGGGGAGGGCATTAGTAAAAGAGGAGTAGATGAATTTTGAACAGCTGGAAGATGTTTTGTGACAAAAAGGTGAAAACAGTTGTGTGGAAGAGCAAAGATGGTGTAAAATTAATTGGGTAGATTCACTACAGTTACAAGCTCTGGTATAGTCATTACTTTCAGCTGTGATTAATGAAGATAATGCTACAGTTGAGACCTTGGTGTTTTCTTGTAGCTGAAGCTGGGTATTGGCATGAATTATTGGCCCCAAAAGTGCGTTTTTGGTATACAATACGCTGAGCTGTAGTCAAAGCTTCAGCAATAAGTAAATAACTATTCCATCAGAATAATGGCAAAATGACATTGCTAATACACTCCAAGACCATTCACCTCTGTGTCTGTTTTCAGTCCTACTAAAGTTGATATTTCCTGGAAAAAGGAATAAGAGCAATTCTTTCCTTGGTGTTGTCCTAGGTTGCAATATTGATGTAGTTAAGTATTCTATTACCACCAGCTGTGGGCCATTAGCTGCTATCACCCACTCCAGATGACAGGCAATGGGCCATCCGTTAGCTATTATCACTTGCTAATGACCCACCCCGCATAACAGGCAATGGGCCATCAGGGACCCACCGTGTGACTCATGGACTTATCCCATTGTGAGATGCTCTGCCGAGGAGGGAGGAGCCAGGTGTTCCCACCTGGATATAACCTAGCCTTGGAACTGCCTGAGCTAGCCCTGTCTACTGGGTTCCCAGAGGACCAGAGCTACTACTGGATCTTCAGCTGGAGACTAGACCTTCACAGGATCACCGCTTCAACTGAACTACTTCAGTTGGACTGCTACTACCACCCTAACAGGGTGTTAGGTTGTATCTGACTTTGTCAGTGCTTTTCCTTGTATTATTTCACTTATTTTTAATTTCAATCTTGACTTGTGATCTCCCACTGGTTTTGTATAATGCTGTATTTGTAGTGAGTGGTTAGTGGGCTGCTGGCAGAGGAACAAGAGGACTGTCTCATGCACAGCTATGGGCACATGCCAGTATTCTTGCTTTGAAGATGTTCCCTTTAAGTGAGGATTGAGAAAGCTGCAAGTACCTGCTACTCCTGCATTTTACATATTGTGTAACTAAATAAAGAAATTCATACTCAAGGACTCCAAAGCACTGATATCCATAATTAGTTCACTGTTGTTTTGGGGGACTATTGCAGAGTCTGACAGTACTGCAACTGCTGGAGCAGAGCTTCGAACTTCCTTCTTCCTCTGAGTAAAAGTTAGTGCAGTTTCAAGAGGGAAGATCTGTGTAACTGATAGTTCTCATCCACCCTCTTGGCTGTGTCAAGTTCCTTTGGGTGAAGATCCTTCATCAAAGTTCAAAACTAATGAGATAAATCTAAAGTTCTTGGGTATTTCATTAATGCTTCTTAAACAAATGAAATTATGGAAGATGAATCATTCTGAAGTGTCCTTGAGGCAGATAGAGTCCTGATTCACCCACTGGTGAGAATTTAGGGACTTTTGAGGAGCTTCAAGCTTCCTTTGGCCCCCACCTCCCATTTTCCAGCATCTTGCCAAACTGAAAATGATGACACTGGTGTCTTAGTTCCTGGAAAAATATTCTGTACAATGTATAAAATTTCCATGAACAGAATCACAGTTTCTCTTTAAAGCTGAAAAATCCCATGTGGATTTAAGAAAGCTGTCTTACTTCTTTTGTGTCAAGTTTCTCCAAGTTTTCCACAAAAGTTCTAGTCTGTTCTTACTTGAAATGAAATTGTAGTGAAGCTCTGAGAAAACGGAACATATGGATGTAGAATGTAGCTGCTTTTTTTGGAGGTTAAAAGTCAGATAAGCACAAGGACTGGTCCAAACACAAAAATGGTTTCATGACATTGTGTGACCTATGGTGAATTACAGATTCCATTGTCTACCTGGGACAGTGTATGGCACGATTTTTCCAAAGAATTTTTGAGTGGTCAGTGAATCCGAGCTTGCAGATAGCACTGTAAATTCATCAGTGTCACAGTGTTTACAAAACTGACAATTTCTGAGGTGCTGGAAAAACACTGATAGTGTATTGCACTGAAATGGGAATCTCCTCCTGAGACTATCACTTTTCACGTCTGATTATTCACGCTGCAAAACAAACTTCAAGAGAAATGAATGAGCAAAAAGTTGAGGTCACTTTACATCAGTTGTAAATACCTGTCTCCTGAGAGAAATCCACTGTGAAGGAGCTCCATGGTTTGAAAATACAATCAGCTTTTCTTTCAAAAGGCCTCATTCATGCCTAATTCATAAAAAAAGAATTGTTTTTCTTATATGCAGGGGCACAGTAAGAGAACCTAACTTTTTTGGAAGTCATTTGCTTTAATTGTTGCCTTGTTTAGAGGGAAAATATTCTAAGATTTTAGTGTTTTCAGTGATGGTCTGCAAGTTTTTTATTTTTGAGATTATTTTTCTAACATTTCCCAAATTATAAACCTCTGAATGTTGTTATTTGGCACTAAAGCAAATACAAGCTGAGCTCATTATTCCTTCAAAATAGAAAGGCGGCTTTTCTCACTTTCAATCCAGATTCAGTGAGTTATATTAGCATGAAACTGAATGGAGCGAAACGGTGTTGTGTACAACACCATATTTTATTAAAACAGAGAAAAAAACCTTGACATTCCATGAAACACCAAGTTGAAAAGGAGCTTGGGAACACTGGTGTCTGACAGCTTATGCATCCAATTACTGATATGTCACCAGAAATACTTGGGAATAAAGTAATGAGATGGCAGTTTCTGTAACAAAGGGTAACATTGTCTCCTTACATCTGGATCACCAGCTTCATGATATGTATAAATATACATTTTCCTGTTAACTCTTTACAGTCACACAGATCACCAAGTCAAAACTCAGAGTACAGTAACACAGGTGTGATGAAATTAATGTACACCTATAATATACACCCTTACTGCTACACAGGACCTTTTGCAGTATTAGTATCACGTTAATATAAACATATTTTACTTTAAAGAACATAGTCAACATATTCTGATCTAAAAATGAGGACATAATCTGATACAAACAATTACATTTTCTCTTTTTGATGCTTTAAAAACCCAATTTCTCCCAGTCACAGCAACCACTTGTGATGAATTTTCTCTCAAAATTGGCTTAATTTTCAGTTGCTGTTGTCAAATTTAAGATAGCACAGATGAAATGTTTGAAAGCAGCATGACAGGAGCAATCAAATTCAAATACAAGCAATGTTTCCAGATGAAAACAAGTTTGAAGCTGCTCAGATCTGGTCAGATTTTTAAATCCCAAAGCCCCTCACTGCAAAGAACTATGTCTTCATGAGCTAATCCCTGTTTTGTGCTTGTGGTACCCCACAGTACTTAAGTATATTTAGATGTATAACCAATTAAGGTACCTGACAGTAAAGAGAGGGTAGAAGTGTCCTAAAGCAGATTTTCTCCATTAATTGCTTAACATTTTATGCATTCAAGTCCCAGGCCATCAACTCTTTTGTGACATTCATACAGAAATGCCAGGAAAGCAGCCAACAGGATGTGAAGGCTCTCTTAAAGGCCAGAGCACCACACTGAAGGACCTCTGGGCTAAGAAGACCACAAACACAGCACTGTAAGGGCAGGCCAGAAGGAAACAGCTATAGGGATGAAAGTAATCCTTTTTAGTGGAAAGATGATGGTCTAGTGAAAAAAAGGTGCTTGTATTTTTGTAAGTTCATACACCCTCCAAAAGACAGTACACTTGTGTGATGGGACTGTCAGTGCTCTCAGCACCTGCCCAGGTCAAGGGTTGTGCACTCTATGGCACCACAAACCCCTGAACACACTGACAGCCTGCTCAGCATGCTGGTGGAGGCTGTGCTTGCATGTACCTTTGGTACATAATTCTGTTGCTCAGACATTCTCCTCCCTGTGGAGAAACAGCCCTTTCTGAGCTGACTGTGCTGCCAGCAGTTCCTACAGCTCATTGTCCCTCTCTTGAAGGCCTCTCCACCCCTGACTCCTGAGTAGCATGCATGGGTTTGCAGAGATTACAGTATGAGGCTTCTCAGATAAACCTGTGCTTTAATTTTTCTAAAGCAGAAGTATGAAATTAATCAATGCAGAGCATCTTGGCAAAATTTTGCTCCCCAGTCAGAATGCCACATCACAGGGCACTGGCACCACCAGCACTGGCAGCTGAGCATCAGCCTCTACTGCCCCACATGCTGCTCTGCTCCTCCTCAGCCTGACTCTCATCCTGCCTCTCTTGCCCACTGCCTTCACTGCAGGTCAGAGTGTCCTCTGAACACATTGACTTCTACTTTGGGATCAAGCAAACTATTAATATGTTTTTGAATCAATGTAAGTGTGCACATAAGGAAATTATGGGGTGGAACTTAGCCTGCAAAGTGTTGTACCAACTATAGAATCAGAGTTCCTTGTGGGTAACAGCAAATTTGGAGCATTAAAATGTCACATTAAGAAATCTCAGAGCAGAATTCACCTGTGTTTGCTCATATTATTCTAGAAGTGCTGCAGATGTAAGAAGGTGAATATTTATTCTCAAAGTGTGTTTGTGTACTAGGTTTCCAATACATCCATACTACTGTAATCTAACATCTTGCATATATAAAGTGTGTCCTAGTATGTCCTTTGGGGTTTTTTAGAGGAATTATTTAATATTGTCATTTTGGTGAATCTCACAATATTTGAAGTAGTAATTATAGAATGCGAGAATTAATTTCTCTCCAATAATTATGTGTCTGACAATCCCAAGCAGTTAGCTCCTTCATTCGAATTCAATAATGATTTCTCCAATGGCTTTCACTAGCAGTAATGACATGCATTGTTCTGCCCCCTAATTTCCATTAAGAACAATGGAACATTATTTTATTGGCATCTAGAATTACTCCACTGCACTTTGTTGCATTCTTTTCAAGAGATGATGAAAGGGAAAGTTGAGCAGTCTGGATTGTGTCCTTCTTTTCAGGCCTTACAATGTTTTGCTACATCAGCAAAGTGTAAATAGACACTCTGGAATATTCTTAAACTGTTTTTGTCATTGCATCACAATTGGGATAATTGTCCAGGTCCTTAGTAAAATTGTAAATTAGTAAAATGTAAAATTTCCTAGCTGTTAAATTCCTTTGGAATTTTTACTTTATAAATAAAATGCAGAAGTGTTTCAATCTTCTGTTTAAAATTAGATGGATTGGCTGAAGTGTTTGAAAGGTTTTTCTTCCTTTTAAATCTGATTTGGTTATTCAGCTTTTATTACTTCTTTCAGGACTTTCTAGGGCATCCTATGAACAACTTCAGCAACTACACTGTATCTTTAGAACTCCTCAAGGATAGCTTAGGCATTTGCAGGAGTGTTACAAAATTGAATTTTCTATGCGAGGTGTGGAAGGGTCAGGTCACTAGGTTACTCCTGCCAGGGAAAAAAGTGCAGTAGAGGAATGGAGCAGAATGAGATCAAAGAGAGAAGGAGCAGCCCTGGTGAGCCAGTACTGTGAGCTCAATGCAGTGCAATACATCGTCATGAGTAGAGGGCAGCCATGTAATTAACAGGTTAATTCCCTCCACCCTAATTCCTTTCACCTCTGCCAGCAGCTGCAGTATTCCCACAGCACAATCAATGTGGGACATGGGCACTTGTTTTACATGCTGCCGCCCAAGGCAAGATGTTACTTTGCTTTATTCTTGCACCTAGGCTAGACTGGATATTTTTGTCTGTTTGGTGTTTTTGATGTTGTTTATTTTGGGTTTGGTTTTGGTTTTATTTTCGTGTCCTCGCATGGTACGCAAGAATTAGTATTCAAATTAATGATTTATTTCTGCTCCTGCTTACTGCGGTGGAAATGTTTGCCAATGGGCAACTCACAGCCTGTGTAAGAACAAACTCTATCCCACACATGCCACGCTGTTCAAGCTCAGGACGCCAACCTATTGCTACAATTATATCAGTGTAACCAAGAGCATAAATGGTTTACTGGCCTATTTACTGTCATAACTTATGCAGGATTTGGCACACAATACATTTAGTTATTTAGCTAATAGGTTAATTCCCTAATGGAATCGCAAAGCGAGAGGATTATGAATGCTCAGAATTCTTTTCCTTTTCTGCCTAGTCAAGGCACATCAAGTTATCCTTTTAAGTGTATTCTGCTTCTGTTAGGCATTTAGGTCAAAGCAATTGTTTACTTTATGTGCCTGTAATTACTATGAAATATGCTGAATTACTAGTCACATTTCCCACAGTCAGGAACCAAGGGCCAAGTTCATTGCTTTTGCCTGCAAAGATGTCACCCCAATGTAGATGTTCCCTATTGCAACTCAGTCCTGTTTAAACTGAGTAAGAATGACAGCCTCATGGCTTCAGACATGAATGTCTATTCCTTGGGGGATGCATCAGGAGTCTGGATTCCCGATGCAGAAGTGAAAGCATCCAAATTATCATTCTACAAAAGCTGTGTCTGAACTATTTTCAGCAGATTGCTCATTGGAATCAGGGCAGGTTAAAAGATGTTTCATGAATCCCTGAGATCTAGTTTCCTCATTTGGCAGTAAGGAACATTTAAACTTCAAAACATCATATTAAATCCAGAGAAGCAAGAATAAACTAAACATTTTATGCTATCTGAAAATAGAAAGAGAATTTTGAATATTGTGATTTTGGTTTGAAATAAAAAGGGGTCCTATTTACATCCTGGGGATGTCCATTTCCATAATGTCCATTCAGGATCTAGGGTATTTAACTAGAGCAATTCTTCCTGCAGAGGTAAGAGTGTAAGTAGACATATGTTTGGATCAAAATTCAATCGTAAACTTTTCTTCTACACAGAAGAAAACTACACAGTCATCCATATAACAAAAAATGCAGCTCCACTTTCGTTACTACAGTTAGAATATCCAGTCTTTTCATTTCTTATTAATTGATTACTCCCTGTAAAAATAAATTGTTTCAAAGGCAGTCTTTGTCACTGCCATTCATCCAGCTCTATTTGCTACAAGTCGAAGGAAGAGTAAATTGATAAGTGGCTCATTGTAATGTCACTTACACAGGAAAAAAAATACTTTACATATTTCCAGACAAAAATTAACCAACTTTTGACTTATTGTCCATTGGATATATAAATATACTAGGAGCTACAATGAGCTCTCAGAAGATCTTTGTTAAAGCTCACTGTTTTGTCACAGACTGATGTAGTCTTGACTGTACTTTCTTGACTTCAGGATGCATAAAGTTCAACATCTAAAGGTCTTTCTAGATGTGACTCTTCTCTCTGTGTACACCCCCAGCAGCAGAACACCACACCACCTTGATATGGTGCTCCTGGGGTGCTCCTGCTGCACAGTCAGTGTGCAGACTGCCATTACCAACACCCTGAACCTTCCAGGTACTTGTCTACTTTTAGCAGGACAGCACAAGAAGATAGAGAGGCAGGGCCACTTTTTAAACCCTAAGCCATTGGATATATATCTGAAGTGCTGAAGAAGGCATGAACTGAATTCATAATACTTTGATTTGCACTTTCCTCTGTTTATACACTCCTGTCTAGAGGCTTGATAGGATGATTTCACCAGGATAAATTCCTGAGCACATTTACTGAGTGAGAGTAAGTAACACAGTCAGATTACTTTTTCCTCCTATAAAATAATTCCCAAATTTGGTGGAGAGTTGGGGAACGAATATGGTGTGGGGTTTTCTACCACTGAAATTAAAAATTAGTGCCTGGTTTTGTTCTGAGAAAGGTAAAACAACAACCACAAAAAGAAAAAAAAGAGAGAAGAAAAACTAAACAATAACAGCAATAACAAAACAACAACAACAACAACAAAAAACAAAACCCCCAAAAAAAAACCCAGAAAAAAGCAAACCAAAAAACCCTAAACAAACAAAAATCCAAGCCACCACCAAAACCAAAACCCAAAAAATCTACAAAACAAACCCCACCCCACTCCCAAAAAATCCCCAAAACACCCAAACTATCAATAAGCAGTCTCCTCCTGTGATTAAGTTTTTTAAAATTAAATATCTTGAAAAAATATTTTCAAGTAGAAGTTTCCAACTAAAGCTACCATGGAGGTCAAACAGCATTAGTGAATGTAGATAGCCTCAAGGATGATCAAATGGGTTCCATTTCTTCACTCAAGAGCTTGTCTGTTTGTTAGGAAATCAGAGAAAATGAAGGTGCTAGAATTTACAGAGTGTAGGTAAGAACAACAGTAGGATAATTCAAACCAAATTCCCATAGTATCTTCTGTCCTGAGCTCAGAATTCAGCCAATAGATGGCTAAATGTATTTTTTATTCTATTATAGGTATATTCTACCTTTCAACACACACCATCCTTTCAAATAATATAAGCCTTTTTATCATTCTTCTTAATAGACTCCTAGAAATTAAGCTGCCATCTGGCCTGTGAAGACATTAAGATATAGGAGAGGAATTTTACCAACAGGGGAGTTACACAAGGCACTCTCCTCAAGCATTCTGAAATTTTATTGACCTACATCTCTGGTACACCAGGTCACCTTGAGTTTCAGGGACTTTGAAAATTCTAAAGAATCAATATTTGCAAAGACATGACTTTGCTCTCAAGCAATGACCTGGATGTAAGCACATCTATATAAATCCAGGGATGCTTCACTGATCTCTCATCAAGACATAACAGTAATCACATTCTTTGGTCAAAGTTCTTTAAAATTAAAAACTGAATTGAATAGGAAATTATTTGAAATTTATTTGGCCTTTAAATTGAAACTGAAGGAAAATGCCACAGGAGAAAATATTACTTGTGTGTGTGGTAAGGAAAAACAGGATATGAAAGTGGTGAAAGCGATAGCAGGTATAGACAGATCTATTTAGTGCCCCATAAGCAGTAGATGAAAAACATTGCATTAAATACCCAGTTTTGCATTGAACATGGTTGATTTATTTTGCATTTACAGCTTTCTAAAATGCCATGTTCTTGATAATGTGACTTTCTACGGCTCTGAATTTTTTAGTGCTTTTTGCAGCTTTATTGAATGAGAAAGGAAGCAAGACACATTTTGTGACAGTACCAATTAAAGCTTCTCCCTGAAGAGTTTTGCTGGGGAAGATGTTGATCAACAGGCTGATGTAGTACACAAAAGGTACACGTCACTTGTCTGCAGCCACCCTCATGGATGCAAAATGACAGTGAGGAGGCTCTTCCATTACCACATTAGTCACGAAGTGTGTTCTGAAAAGCTCTTAAAGTCCTGACAGGAGATCACATTTGTATATCAGCTTCCAGGTCTGTCTTCATTGTTAAAAGAGCTGTGAATTCCTGTCTCAGGGCTCTTCAGTAATGTTATCTATCCCAGGCTGAGAATGCTGGGCAAAGACAGGTACTCATATATGAGATAAACATGCTGAGCTCTGCTCTATTTTCTCACCTGATGCACAGAAGTTCATCCAACAGTGAAACAAAAGGTATCTCATCTCCATATGCTTCTTGGCTTCACTGTGTTAACAGAGGCTCAGATCTCAATCCCAAATGCAGCTACTGCTGAGATTTGTGGACTTCTAGCTTTGGGTTCAAAAGCATGTCCTGACACATGCTCTCGACATTTCCCCCACTCTAAGTTAGTCAAAGGGTGAGAAGCAAGAACTGACAAGGTTGAGCATGAAACTGTCACTTTGGTTTTTGCAGGAAGGTGAGAGAGGTATAGATGTCCTGAAGTCAGATCCACAAAACTTAATAACATCCTTGTCTTTTCCAGTGCAAAAGAGGAGCAAAGCAATTTCATTTCCAGATAAGTTTATGATATATTATTAAAAGGAAAGAGAATGAAAATTGTCAAATATGTCTGAGCTGTATAGACACTGGACAAGTAGGGGAGCACTCTAGACTATATGCATTTACAGGCAGCTTGCAACCAGCCTGAAATCTGTTGACTGCAAATCCCATCTGCCTTCATGGCAGGTACAATTGGTGCATTTTCAGGCAAAATGTCAAGAGTGCTTCTGCACAGGCCTCCACAGCCATCTACTCCACACAGTGCTGCAGCAGCAATCTCCCCAGCTGTTCCAAATCTATCTCTGTATGGGAAAGAAAATTGCTTTTCTGTGTGCTCTAAAGCTCCTGATTTATCTACAGCTTTCTTCCAGGGACACTCCAGCTGGGTTAGCTTCAAGCCAGCCCTGCAGTCTACTTTGCAGATAGATAATGCAGATGAGAAACAAATATGACTTTGAGCCCATTCTAGAGATGATTTCTTCATTGTATGAAGACAGCCATTGTCTAGTTGAAACTGCAGATTAAATGGAAGCTGTGATGGTTGAAAAGCACGACACAGAATAAAAGTCTACAAAATCCACATTGTGACCCTAATTTGCAGTTAGGTGGCCTCATCTTTGTTGTGCTGCAGACTAAGGTGTGCCTAGAGGAAGGTTTCCGTAATGCTTCCAGCACTGGACTGTGACCTGCATCAATTCCACCAACACTGGGCAAGTCACATTTCCAAGGACAAGGATAGTAATTAAAACTGGAATATATTTTTTCTAAGTCTAAGCTAAATTTAAATCTAATTTTTTAACCCTGGGCTCCTTTTAAAGAAAATGGTGTGTAGTGGACAGATATCTAAAACAAGACAGATATCTCCCTCCCCAAGGCTGCTTATCTCTACTTGTCTAACTTCCTTGTCTAACAGGTACACAGGAAGCATGTATTTGATGCAGATACCTTATTTTTAAGTCTAAACTTGAGGAAAATTCATTAAGTAAATACTGCTGGTCAATAAATTTTCATTTTGCCACTGATAGATTGTACTTTAGCACCACAGCTTCTTTGTGTCTTAATTTCCTCATAAAGCTTCCTTTTCTCAAGCTGTTACCTCTCAGTTCCCAAAAAATTTAGTATGGCTACTGTTTGTTACTAGCTGCACATACAGCTCTTAAAAAGGAGATTTCCGAACTTAATCAAAGTTTCTAATTGCCACCATGCCATAAAAATCATAGTACTTAAAATACTTATTTTTTTATATTTATTTTCTCCCAGATGGGTCTGTTTCCTGTCTAAGATTCTGACTCTGCAGACATAACTGGAAACTTTTAGTTGAATTTTGAATGTAGAGAATATTGTTGCACCATTTTCTTCCTTAGTTTACTCAGGAAGGTTGGAAATATTGGCATAAAGATACTTGTTTCACCCCCTCAGAATTATATCATGTTATGTAAAAACTAAAAATAAAGGAGATTATTTCCAACTTCAGTGACTTCCCGAAAAGGCCATTGAAAACAAAGTAACTGGTTCCCTTTAACTGAAAAATCATTAATATCAGTGCATGAACCAAAGCCCAAGCCAAATGTCATCATCTTTCTCTAACATGCTCTCTGCATAAGATGTCAAGGAGGTTTGTGCCCAGAGAGGGAATGTGTCTACAGTGCTGCAGGGTCCTGGTGATCCCTGTCATTCTAATGGACCATTAAATTCTGTTACTAATGGGCACACATTACAAAGCCAGCTGTAAGGTATTATGAGGTTAATAATAGTCTCTAAAGGGCTAGTCATTTACTTAGATAATAAAACCACCCTGTTCTACAACAGTTAAGGCTAAATAAATAAAATACAAAAAGTATTTTGAAAGCAACATAAATTCAACTGTCTTCAAGGCAGAAGCTAACCCATAACTGACTACAATTCCCTTTGTATATTATTCTTCCATAATTCCTCTCTGCCGGAGAACTTATTGTACCTTTATTCTAAACATTTGGTCCCAGATCCACTGCTAACAGCGTGTTGGCATATAGAGGCAGAGAAACACTCTTCCAGCATATAATTTATTGATTTCTAATGGAGTGTAGGAAAATGCAACTTTTCAATAGCCTGCAATCAAAAGACATTCAACGAAAGTTACATAGACTGTGAAAGAATAAGCAAAACATGATCATCCATATTCATGGAAACACATTAACCCACTTACCTGGGGTATTAAATTATTTCCCTACCTATGGATAATATGTGGGCTTAATGTGTGCTATAAGTGTCAAGATCAATTTAAAATGTGAGCAAATTACCTTTTTATGTCCTGGTATTAAACAGTGTCCTGCATGCATGGCTGTCACTTCAAAATTGTTTAGTTTTCATAAAAGCTCCAGCTATTCTATTACAGTCCATGAATATGAAAATTGAATGCACAGCATACTATCGAGCAGTTAATGACATAGATGCTTTGTTTGAATCATTCAGAATAATGCACAAATGTTTGGAGACCTCAGGAGAAGCTGGTACAGTCACAATCAGTTTGACAATGATTGAGGGAAGAAGAGTTTATACCTATTATGTGTAGTATTACGGAGAGAGCACAGAGAGAGGTAAATACTTCTGTAGTGCTCATGAATTCAAACGACCAATTCATATTTATATTCTTTTCCGTTATACATCCAGGAACTCTGGGTCAAATATTGCATTCTCATGAAATACCTTTCTGTCAAAATATTTTGCATAAAAATCCTTGAAAGGCAAAGAAAACCATGCAAAACCTGGAGCATGCAACCTAAACAAAATAGGCTTTGGCTGAATACCTACACTCCTGGAAAGTTTTCATTTTTAGGATATGTTTCAGGTTACTCAAACATCACATTTACAAGCACTTTTATTATCCTCTGACACATCTGCATACCAAGTACACAGAAAATTGAGTGCCAATTATAGCCTGAATTTTCCTTTAATAAGTGAGAAAATCATTTTGGCGGCTGCATTACTGATCCCAATAACATTACCTGTACATGTCTCTGGTTGAATATCCATGGAGGACTGCACAGAACAACAGCAATGAAATGAGCTAACCTTCCACACAGATAGAGATGATTGGAGAATGTTCTGTCAAAATTGTCTTAATCTGAATATGTCATTTTTATATTATATGGAAAAAAGAATTTTTTATTTCATTTGGTTCTTTACCTCCCTGTATTTAAAATAAACAAGAAAAGTGTGTGGGTAAGTTTCTTGGGTTTGATTGTGGGTATTTTGTTTTTTTTTACTTTATCTTGTTTTTCCAAAAAAAATGAACATTTTGATTTCAAATTGTCATAAAGAAATGTTGCAAAACTTTTAATGTTTTTTTTTTTCAAAAAGTCCTATGAAAATACTGTTTGTATTACTCTGGCAAATGCACATACCAGTATAACCTGAAGAAATTTTTAACAGATTCTTTCCAGTTTTCTCTTTCTTTTTGTGTAAGCATGATTTTGTCTTTCAATAGATAACAAACCAGCAAAGGCAGATGACCTTTGCAAGACAGGTAATAATGCTAGTACAGTACTGCTTGAATATTATGGTTTGGTAGCTTATTTATTTGCTTATTTTTCAGAGCTAAATTATTGATTTTGCAAACTGTGGGGTTTTTAAAAATCAAACCCATGCTTTTCAAATCATACATAATAAGAAAGATTAACCACATCCCCCTGGGTTTCATTTTGAAGTTTCTGAGTGAGACTGCATTTAATGCTTCATGAGATAGTTTAAAAATGCTAATATTTTCAATGGAAGCTGAGAAAGGCTTGGTAATTATTTTATGCAAGTTACTGTAAGATAGTTCTGCCATTCTTTCTTTCAGTGTGACATATGGAGAGAAATAATGCATGATAAAACTCAGAATAAGGCTTCTTATAGCAGTAGATTTCTTTCTTTAATGATAACAACATTTTGGGGCAATTTTTGAAGGCTTAAACATAAACACTTAGAACAAGTCAAATGCTCACAGGGCCTGACTTTCCTCTTATTACAGTTTTGTGCTAGTGTACCCTACCAGATATTTTTAACCAGTTCCACAACACATCAGACCCTATTTTGTTTTCAGACACAGCCATGTAGAAAAATTCAATTCATATTTCAAATATAGTGAACAAAGACAAATTAGAAATAGTTTTGTTGATGAAGAGATTCTTATGTTTTACTTGTAAAAACACTGATACTTAAATGAAAGTCTGAGTAAATTGTCAATAAGGGAAAGAGCTCAGACTGTCCTTCACTGCCTAACTCAAATATATTCAGGTGGATAAACTGGTTCTGAGGTCAGGATTGAGTTTATTTTACTGGAGGCTTTTAGCTGATCTACTTCAATCTGGATAGGCTTTCATTCCCTGTCTGAAAAACAGGGATAAAAATGGGTGTCTTTGAAGATAGTACTTGTGAGAATGCTCCAAATTACACAACACATAGATTTTGCAATCAATAATAGTCCTATAGTATTGAATTTGTAAGAATTATACATTTTTTTCTGAGCTAAAACTCATCTGAGATCATGATGAATTTATCTTAGAAACTCCCATGACCAGGTAAAAGCATCAAACGTGTTCTTTGAGATGAACATGTCTCCTGAGGACCACCAAGGCAGGACACTTCATTTCACTAATTTTGATTCCTTCCTACAGCACATCTATGTCAGATCAAAAATGTGCCAGCACAGGGAGTAGAAATAGCGACTGAAAATTAGATATCACCCATTGTTTTCAAAGAGTTAATGAGATTTTACAAAGCAGTTGTAATGTAGTCTTTTTTTATATAAAATGCTTTTAAAAACCATGCTTCTCTTTTTATCACAGAAGTCACGAGCTTTTTTATTTCTTTTGTCTCATTTTAGGAATAGAGAAATGAAGGTAGAAAATTATAGTAAGCAGCAAAGACAGTTGGTTATTTTCCTCTTAGGTCTTGGGATTTCATATCTTCAGATTTGTTAATTCCAGTTAGAATGAGACTTTACTTCTAAGAGGTAAAATATTTCATTACTGAAAGACAGCTCTGGATTCTTGTTTATCTTTCTCTTTCAAAGCAGAATGAAGCAACTATGTTGGGTGATAGGTGAAAATTTGGTGTGAAGGTTTTGGAGTCTGACAGTGTCCTCTGGTGTCCTTAGCCAAAAAGACCTACTCTAAATTGCTAGTAGACAGAGACAAGAATTATGTAGTGAATAGAGAATACTGGAAAGTTGTGTAGAGTCACACCATGATCAGATTTCAGCCCATGCTAATGTGGTGTAGTTCATCTCCAAACAAGACATCACTCCAAGCAGGTGCATCTGCACAGTAAAGAATTGACACCTTATTGGAATGTAAGACTATAATAGGCCAGAAAGACAGATTAGGTGGATTGTGAGATCAGCTGTTTCAATTGACTTATTTTCCAGGTGGCAATATTTATAAAAGTCACTTTTCAGCATGAGGCATTCAGCCATGCCTTGATTGTCTGATTATTCCTGTGACTTGTATGTGTTTCTTGCTGATAGATGCTGCAGCAAGAAAAAGTGCTGATACTATCACCTAACACAATTTTTTGCAAAATGCCATGTAGAAAATGGCAGTATGTGATTCTCGGCATCAAAACAATACCAACTAAATGACTAGAATGTAACTGTTAAAAATACATTAGTGGTCAAAGAAAATAATAGAATTATAGAGTGATTTAGACTAGCAAAAACTCTTGAGATCATCGAGTCCAAGGTTAACCTAACTGCCAAGTCCACCACTAAACCATGTCCCTGAACACCATGTCTATACATCTTTTTAATACCTCCAGGGATGGTGACTCTATTACTTTTTCTGTGCAACCTGTTCCAGTGTTTGACAACTCTTTACATGAAGAAATATTTCCTGATAATGAATCTAAACCTTCTCTGGAGCAACTTGAAGCTGTTTCCTCTCAACCTGTCACTCGTTACTTGGGAGAACACATTGACCTCTGCCTTGTTACAGCCTCCTTTCAGGTAGTTGTAGAGCAATCAGGTCTCCCCTGAGCCTCCTTTTCTCCAGGCTAAACACCCCCAGCTCCCTCAGCTTCTCCTCTTTGGACTTCTGTAGATCCTTCACCAACTTTACTGCCTTTCTCTGGACACACTGCAGCACCTCAATGTCTTCTTGTACTGAGAGGCCCAAAACTGAACGCAGTATTTGAAGTGCAGTCTTACCCATGATTCTTAGACCAATAAGTTTGAAAAGGGACACTTAGTAGCTAAGAAATATTTAATAAGAAGATATCAGAAGCATTTTTAGCCAGAGAAGGGATTAAGTGAAATGTAAAGCAGCGTGCTTTACATGATAGCTAGTGTGCAATTAAAAAAATCAAGAATTTAAATACCCTTCTGTACAGTGTGTCCATAGGAGCACTGCAAAATTTTCCAAGGAAGAAAGAGCAACCTTCAGGAAGGGTCTTGGTAGGTTTTTATATTCCAAGGTGTCTGGCTTCCTTCATAAATGTGGGCATGTCATTTATTTTGCCTAATTCCTTGCTTGCTAAGGACGTTATTTTGCTATCCACAGGGCAGATGTGGGGAAAAAATGTCATTAGTAATGATTAGGGATTTGAAAATTTGGATGTTGTCATACAACTATCTAAGTCCTCAGTCATCTATTAGTTCAGAAAGAAATTAGATTTGGGAGATGGCTTTGTCTCTATCTCAAACCTATAATTCAGTAACAATAATGAAACACTGGGACTTGGGTGGCTGACTAAACTGGAGAATTACATTATTATCAACTCAGTTTCAGTGGCAGAGTTGATGCTCACAAGTCTGACTACTAAAAATTGTAGACTATAAAAACATTCACTAAGTTGAAAGATACTACTTTTGTGCTAGGTTAATGAAACAAATCTTTTGAGAAAAACAATATATTTACTCTTTTTCCTATGGAATAGCTTTGATATTTGAATTCCTTTCTTATCACATCTTGACTTTTACATTCAAATACACATCAACCTTCCTGCATGTTGGTCATACACTAAAGGTAATAAATACTTTTGGCTTGAACTATTTTACTGTGTTACTCTTTTTAAATAACACATTGACACCTTCATTTGAAAGGGAATTTTGTTTTTTATTGATTATTAACACAACTTTTTATGAATTCTGAAATCTCATTGTTATTTTTTAATTTAGGCTGAAATTTCTATCCAAAAATTTTATTTATTAGGCAAATACTAAAATAGGCAATTATTTCATTCATTTTCTCATACATACTGTAGATTACAAGAGAATTGAACTCTTCTAGAGAAGAATCCTTAAAAATGGAAAAAGCTGTGAGATATACTTTTTATTAAAATCCTTATAGGACCTCTACTCAGTGATAAGACAATATTTTGAAAGTCTGAATAGAAAATGAATTGTAGTCTACCAATATGTAGAATAAAAGTGTTGCTTCTTGTAAGGCCTTTGAAGAAATATTTTCATTTTTCAGAATATTCCAGTATTAATTCAGAACAGATGCCTGATGGTTATGAAGAAAAACTCAAATGGATCAGTGCAATAAAAGCCTTGAGCACCTGAAAGTTAAGAACTACATTGCCATTTAGGTACAAATTGAAAATACACTGTCCCTTAACTCACCTTTAAATTCCTAATTTCACATACTGTTGAATAAGAAGTAAAGAGGAGTTAGGAAATAAAAATCTGAAGTTTTTGTTGGAGGTGAGCCTTTAAGCTGAGTCTTTCTGCATGGAATAGATAAAGAGCCAGACAGTACTCCAGCAGAATGGCAGATCACAGCATGGTGTGAATTCAGAGATAAGTGTATCTTACAGGACCCTACATCAAATTTATCATTGGAACATCAGGATTATTTTATTTCATTACTTATAAAAGTCCATGCTTACATATAGGACGTCCAACTAATTCCTGTATGGCCAAAAACCATATAAAATTTTCAAATTTTCCCTAGCAAGTGTCATCTGTATTGAAGTAGTCAAATAGATTGAAGTCAAATGGTGATATTTTCCTCCCCTCAAAATTACACAGTCAAATATGTAAAGAAGAAAGAGATGTTCTGAAAGGACATTCTGTAGCTGAAAGGAACAACCAGTAGCATCCTCCTGTTCAGGTAAACTCTCTGCCAGTCTTTTCCAAATGTCAGTGCAAAACTGATAAACATTTATCCCTCCCAACATCTTGAATTAACTTATAAAAATGTCCCTATGATACTCACATCTGCATTATTACTTCTCCTTTCCTTACAGAGCACCAAAGATCACATCCAGTTTCTTTTTCCCTGCTGTTCTCTATTTTCCCCCGACTCAAAGACAAAATTATCTCTGCCTCTGAAAATTTTCACTGCCTGAAAATAGTTCTCATTCCTCTCACTGCTTCTGCCTTATTGAATAGTCAACCCATTCAAAAAAAACCTGCCCTTTGTAGATTCTTATTTTTCAGCTTCCCAAAAAATTACTTCTGAAACCCACTTAGCAATTGGGTTAACACAAAAAATTTCTCAGCTGCGTGTTCATTTTATGAATAGCTCTTCTCTCTCATCTATGCTAATATATAGACTGAGATAGAGTACCAATCTTTCAAAAACCATGCCCTACTCCTTCTTTCCACCTCTAGTTTCAGTAAGAGTCTTCTCAAGGAGTGTTGCTTAAATGTTAAGTATTTCTGAAGTCAGAAATGTTCAGGTTGCAGGGACAGGCTCTTTTGACAGTGAACGTTGATTTGCTCTTGGCCTCTGCCGGTCACCTGAGTAAAGTTTTTGCTGCTGAATGTACTAAGGCACAGAAATGCAATGTAACTTCCTTACTCCAAGCACCAGTTACAGCAAAGCAAAATAAAACAAAACAAAAAAACCCAAACACAAACAAACCGAAGCCAAACAACACTTCTCCCCACCCCCCAAAAAAAAAAAGAGAATAGAAGATATAGAACAAAACCAGTTTGAATAATGTAGAAAGTGACAAAATCCACTAATTTCCTCCAAGTGGATTGAGAGACAGTGAATAGGCACACGTGGCTGAATAGTTTGCCCAATGAAGAACTGAAGCACTGCTTTATAAAAGGAGGGAGGAGACTAAATCTCAGTTTGGTTACTGACCAGTCCCTGAAGTAATGCTTTACATGAAACAAATTGTACTATTTAGATTAGGTCCCTTCAGAAAGATTCCTAACGACCATCACAAGTAAAATCTTTAAGGATTGTTACCTCCCAGAGGAAACACGGCAGTTTAGTGATAGGTGAAATGTCAGATATGGGACATCTAACACAAGCAGAAGATTTTCTAAAGAACAAAGGAATTCTCAAAGCAGAGCAGAAGAATGGTTTGTTCCAGTTCATGTAGTCAATCTTGCTGTCACCACTACAAGCAAAATCAGAGAATAACAGAAGAAACCACACATACAAAAATGACCTAGCAGAATGCCAGCTGATGGCTGTCTTATTGCCTGAAGCGCAAAATCTTATATTTCAAAATTTCTGCCCCATCAGCTTCAGGAGATATGTTTCCTTAGTTATGGAACCAGCTGTTGCTTAGACAATATTGTTTGTAGTATGTGGAGAATTTTATGGAGTGACAGAAATGGGATAACATGAACAATGGGTGCCCTATTTGTTGAATGTTTTCTGGGAACAGGTGTTGAACAGCAAAAAATGCAACTTTACATTTAATTCAGACATTGGCATGGATTGACGGCTAAATGTTTGCAGTTGAATTCCAGATGCCAATAATGCAATAACAGTATATATCAAATAATGGTCTTTTTTCTCGACAATAATACCTAAAAGTAATGACATACTAAAAGGTCTTTTACTAAAGAAATTTATTAAGATTCAGGAATTTAATGTTCAGACTAATCATGCTGATGCATGGTTCTAAGGCTCAATTCAAATGTTCATATTTGCCGTCACAGCTGACTGAACCTTACTTTTAAAACAAGTGCCAATGTATCTATTCTGTTGGCAGTACATAAGGGCATGGGGATCTAGGTGCCTGTGACATTTTGCTGATATAAAGACATTGCAACACTAAACTTAATTATACTAAATGCAGTGGAAAAACTCAGCGCTAAATATTACAGCAAAAATTGGACCTTGACATATACCCATGGCGACCTTACCAACGTCAAAGCATAGAGATTTCCCAGAAAAGTTTGACCTTATGAATAAAGGCTATATAATGTGACATGTAGTTATTTTTATCATAATTTGAAACATGAAATATGGGAAAAGTACTTTTCATTCTTTGCAGAAAATTTTGACATGATCTAATCCTCTTTTTTCCTCTGATCCTCTTGAAATCCTATTCAAAATCATTTGGGCTTTTGCCCAATAAATAATATACTCATGGTTCATGAAGTGCATATTTGAGATCAAAACTGTACTGCAAAGAAAAGTACCAAGTCTTCTTTGAAAGCAATGGGACTCTCTCTGGTAAATTATTTTTCATTTAACACCATCTATCATTTTATAGAATTTTTAATTAGATTGAGAGATTAAAGGTAGAAAGAATGATGGGCAATAGCTATTGAGCTTTAAGTAAGAAGTGATTGAGAATATTGATATATTTTTCTTCTCTAAGTTCTTGCCAGCTGCAGAAAGATTTGAGCCTCACACCACAAAAATAGCACTTCTGCTGCTGATCTCAGTGCTAGGAAAAGAAAAGAGAATTAGAAGTGAGCTTTCCTCTCATGCATTCTTGAATTCTCAAGAAAATAATTTTCACCAACCAATAAAACTCAATTAACTTAACAGATCTAATCTTGGCCAGGTTGTATATCCATTCTGTCCCTGTCTGCCTGGTGGTGTCCTTATCCAGTTTCACAAAGTTTCTGTGGTGCCTGTTCTCTTGGAGATGTACTGAAGGTGCCTGTGGTACTGTCTTCTCCAAGGCCTGAACTGGACTTCCCACCTGTGAAGGCAGAGCATGAAAGAAAGTTCGGTAAAGGGGCTGAGCCATGCCACTGCCCAAGCTGTGCCTGTGGAAAGAACTGTCTTCTTGGGATGTGTTCTTGCTTGATGTGGCAGCCTCTTATCATGTAAAACACAGCCAAATCCCATATAAAAATTGGCTTGAACTCATGCCCAGATTTTAATGTGGCCCCTTCTCTGTGACTCCTAGTAAATAAATGCCGTTGCTGATTTCTCTATTATCTGGTAACTATTGTTTAATACCATCTGCTGCATCAACCTTCACCTGCAATTTCTTTGCAAGAGCAAAAAGCATCATGTAATAACTATTTTTGCAAAGCACTTTTCTGTACTGCTGCTCTAATTTGTAGGGTCTGGCTGTGCAACTTGTTCCTCACTTATAGCAGTACTAATTTGGACCCCACAGAGGAGAGTTTGTGAAGTAGTTCTCACAAAGATGACAAACAGGTTCACAGACTGTGAAATTCCTTTTGTATGGTTATCCCCAGAAGCAAACCCAGAAGGCCTTAGAATGACATGGAGTACAGAATTTCATACAGAAAAAATGGCATCATAGCCATAACCTAGCTTGAGCTGAAGCAATTTGCCCAGCATTTTCCCAGCATCACAGCCTAGAGTGTTGAAGCAGCTGATAATATACCAGTATGGCCAATGATATAAAGGCAGTGTTTAGTGTCCTTTAGCCTTCATAATGGCACTGAAAGTAACCCTGCTGAACTAATAGTGGGGAAGGAAGGGGGAACCTGGTGAGACTGGGCAGACACATGCACAGAATAATTAGCAGAGGTCTGAGCTGAAGAGAGCTCCCACTGTTAAGTATTTATTGCTTGCATCTCAGACAGTGCTGTGAATATTACCTTTAACAGCTAATATTTGCCTGGAGACAAAGTGATTCAAACCTGACAGCAGATGTTACTATGTGAACAGGGCATCAGTGTCCTAATAATTATTTGCTCCTGGAGTAGTTCTCTGGCTTTTTAGTGGCAGGCAAACACAGCATGCTACAACTAAATTATTATATGCTAACGACTACAATAATTTCAGATTAGGCAAGAGCTGGAGAATGGTCTTAGAGGAGTATGAAAATCTGTTCAAATGAGTGAACTATTTAGCACCTCTGCTGATGGGCTGCGTTTCTGTTACCAGTTGTACGCATGAAAGATATGTTTACCTGTTTTCCTATTTTAAGGGTATGCTAGAGTGCTCATTTTAGTATTTTTAAAAGGCCTCATGCAAATATGCATGAGTTTCAGATGATCAAATGGTTAAGAGGAAATAAGAGAGGTGTGGCCCTTTTATATCACTGCCTGTGGATTTATGTGCATAGTTTTATTTGACCTACAGACAAAGAGGAACTGAAATAATAATTTTCCTGACATTTTTATTTAGAAATTATATAAGAACTGGGGATCTGATAGTCACTCTGTAGGACTAGACATAGACTACTGAACTGCACTTCATTTCTAACATATAGCAGACCTATTTAAATAATTTCCCTCCCTCTCCCGAATGAATCATCAGTAATACTAAATAGGTAAACCCACAAAATAGGAGAAGAGATTATACCAATTTACTGTGCCAATGCCATCTATCTGGACTATCCTTTCTGCTACACTTTTCACTTCAAGCATTTAAAGATGGATTTTTTTAAACAAAGCTGGCAGGTCAATGAGAACTTTGTTGGACAAGTTAGGTCAAATTAGATCTTTCATCAACACTATACATCTGCTATATCTTTTTCAGTCTGTGGATTAAGATAAATATGATGTTTTTTACTGAAAACTCGTAAGACTTTTTTTTAAGTCTAGTCAAGTCTTTATAAGTTATTTGCAAAGGTTTTTATTTTCATCCTGCATTCTTCCTTCACTTATGTCCCTCAAAATCCCTCAGACCTTTTAGGGGGCGTGTATTGTAGGCACCATGTTAACACCTGGCAAAATAATGTGTGGCATATGGCCTAATAGCTTATGAGCACAAAAAGGAATTTGGTATTGCATGAAAAACTAATTTCAAATTCCTGTGTAAATTAGGGCCAAGGGGATGTGATTTTCCAGTACACATACATATCTCCAATAACAAATTGCAGTTTAAGGCCAATGAAGTGTCTGCTGCAACAGAAAAAACTATCTTTCTCACTCTGTCTGCATCTGCTGATAATTTCTTAACAAGTTCACTAATGTAGGTAATTTACTCTGAATAATTAAAAAAATAATCAGGCATCATATTAACACATAGTGATAATCATAATTTTTCAAACAATTTTTATTTATAGATGATAGAACTGCTGTGTGAAATAGTATTTTCTAGCTAGTGTATGATCTAGTCTAGCACAGTTAGATTTAATCCAAAAGATCCCTTTCATGAAGGGAAATAAAAAGGAGAAGGATTAGTTCTTTCTGTCCCAAATGCTTTCCAAGGACTTCCAAAAGAACTTCCTGCGTAGTCATTGTTTCCCTTTTAAAGTCCTTCAGGTCAGTCTCATTATGCAAATTTTTAACATAATATGCTTATTTGATCTGAGGACAAATTATTTTCTGTTTTGGAAAAGCCATGGCAAAACAAAATTGCACATTTTGTCTTTTTACTTTTAAAATATTCACACTGAAAACAGTTAGTTATTTGCTAAAGTTTGATACTTTGAATTTGACTCAAAGAAGTGCATGTCATCCCTTTAACAAACTTAATATCGCTGGCCTTGTCAGGAATATAATACTTCACCACCTTCTCTTTGCTTTGCATCTCTGAAGAAAGGAACCTAACTTATGATTTAGGCACTAATTTGAGTCTCCTGAGTTGGAAATGCTGCTGTGCTCCAAATCCCCTTCCAAGATGATTTTATAACCTGTACTCACCTCTGCCAGGGAGATGACACAAGGTTTGTGTGAAAGGCTGACCCAGGAGTCAGACTGCTTCTCATTTTCTAGGCTGGCTTTAAAATCCTCTGCAGAAGTTACCTCACCACAGGTAGGAGATGAGAAATTTGAAGGGTTGTTACACACTGCCAATGTTGATGCAAGGCTGGCGGAAAGCTATTGGGCACAGCAGGGCATAACGAGAAATTCACTCTCAGCTCCCTGATCTCTTCCAAGCAGGCCACAGAGCTGCTGCAACTTCGCAGGCAGGGTCA
This sequence comes from Lichenostomus cassidix, assembly GCF_008360975.1. Lineage (NCBI taxonomy): Eukaryota > Metazoa > Chordata > Aves > Passeriformes > Meliphagidae > Lichenostomus > Lichenostomus cassidix. The sequence continues at coordinate 20,715,462 of NC_139480.1, read as the reverse complement.
CATTGTTGTGACTTTTGCACTTTGCTTTTGAAATAAAAGAGCCAACACGACACATGCTCTTTTTCAAATCACAGAGTGACACATCATTACATGAAGAATATAGCGCTAAAAAGGAAAGCACAAGACTTCTTACTCCTGCCATTCTTCCAGCTTCCTCACCACTCTTTTTAGGGCTTTTTCTTTTCAACATTCCCAGTGGAATTATTTTCTTTTGTTTCATCTTTTCCCACAATTACTCCACTGCAAAGATTTTGTTTTAAACTGACACACTTGCTATAATGTTCTTCTTGTCTTTTGCTTTGGATTTTGTATTTTTCCCCACTTTAAAGTTTAGCTTCACAAATTTAATTTTCCTACTCAAACCTAGGCTTTATCTGCAGCTCAGACCACCACAGTCCTCCAAGACTGCACACATTCTGCTACTTGCCTGGTAGGTCACCTTTTGTTATTAGCTTGAATACAGCCATTAGGACTGTGCTAGAAACACCAAATTTGTGCCACTCAGCTGGCAGGAGATGGAAGCCCTGAAGGCACAGGAGCCGAAGTGGTAATTGGGGAGGTGAAGAAAGTTCATGGCCAGTAAAAACTGTGGTTGTCAAGGGAACAAGACAGCTCTGCTGGTGCATGCTTTTAAATTGTAGAAATTTTTTGTTGTTGTTTTGGTGGCAAATGCTTTACAATTTAATTTTTACCATATATTATCCAGATGTTTCATTAAGAAAGTTGTATTTCAAGCATCAACTGGGCATTTTTGCCCACCCAGGGAACACTGGCAAACTTCTTCATCTTCCTTGTTCTTAATTTGTGTCATATTTTCAGGTTTTGATGATTATTTACTGAAATGTGTATTGCTACTGGAATAATCAATAGACCTGCAGTTCCTTGCATCCTGCTGACATAAAAATCCTGCTCCAGGACTATTCAATCCTATTTCAGTACCAGCCAGTATCAACAGAGGCATTGAAGACAGCCTAGTCCACTTGCTTGGGCTGCCTGCTCTGATCAGTGGTCAGTGTGGTCAGTGGATCTCTGGAAACACTTTGCTAATTGCACAGTCCTGGACTTAGACAGAAACTGTCCCTCTCATCCAGGGCTCTTTGGCCACTTCCACAGTACAAATCTCTATTATAAATGGCCCAGATGCACATTTTGCACCTTCTTTTGTAATTTCTGTCTCATTTGCAGTCTTGTTTCTCTGTGGCTTTGAAGAATAGAATATTTTATGATTCGCATTCAGCCCTGTCTTTAAAGCAATACAACTGTGAACAGTTGCTTAAGAAGCTTCTTAAGCCTCTTTCAGGAGGGCTGGGAAGATCAGCCCAAATTGTGGCTGATAGCAACAGAGAAGTGAGAGTGTTTTCTGTGGATTTTTATCTGTTCCATCTAGGTTGTTTTCACTTTAAAAAAAAGCACTCACTGACATGAAACCACTTTCATAATTATATGAAAAACAACAACTACTGACTGACTTTGAATTAAGATGCAACTTCAAAGGTGTAAGAAACTTCTAATGGTATCAAAATGTCATTTTCCTCATGATATAGGAGCTGTTGTCTCCTGCATTGCTGCAGACTGCCATTCTTTTACCCCCATAGGTATACTAATCAATTCTTAAACAGTCCTACTTCATCCATGTTTTAGATGTCTGAACTACTGAGTGATCTTTGTAGCAGACACATCTGAAAAAGCAGCATTCACAATGCTTATGCATAATTTACAGTATAATTCTTTACACTTATCTAGCACCTTTCAGTTTAAGATTCCAAAGCTCTTTGCAAATATTAATTAATTTATCCTTCCAGCGGTGCTTGCAGATAGGGGATATTACTATTCCTCAGGAGAGGTAATGGTGAAAAAAGAAAAAAAATGTAACCTTTAGTAAGTCACTATGGCTATATAGCTCTATTTTTCAAAAGCAAAATGGAGATAAAATAATAAAGTAATTTATAAAAATGTTATTAAGAAGAATTATTTTCACTTCCAAGGGAATTCTGAATAATTTTAGAGACATATGTATAAGTAGAGGCATGAGCTTGTAAAGGCCCCAGCTCTTGCATTCAGCTAATGGAATACTGAAATAAACAAGAGCTTGACACTCAGCCCCTGTTCACTTTTGTGAGTCTTGACCAAAGACCCAACACTACAAGTGGGTACAAATGGGTATATCAATCCCTCCTAGTACTGTAGTGCTTACCAGTAACTCAAGGACCTTATTGTGTATTTTTATTTTACATGTAAGTGTCCCAACTTGTTTCTTGTCCATTTTTCTTTTGTCCTGTAAGAATACTGTCTGCTTTGGAAACCAAGGAATTGTCATTGAGATAATTTTTTTGAGTTTCTGAGAGCATTTTGACACTTAATCAAGTCTTGCTGCTCCCAGCTCCCTTTATGATGTTAATGTGTTACACCAAATTGAAGATGGCAAGAAGGAAATTACTTGGATGATGTCTTAACGCATTGAACGAAGGCCTGCTCTCACAGAAGCCCATAGCAACACTCTCATTATTTGCTTAATGCTGATGTTGTATTCTCAGCCACGACACACAGCAAAGGAAAGCCAGTTACACAGTGCTGAATATATTAAGATGTTAGCAGCATTGGGAACTTGAATTCCTGGGTGCTATGGTGTTCTGATATGATATTTGTTGCCTTGTTAAAATGGAGTTTCCTTGTCTACTCCTAAACAGTTATTCCTATGTCACCTTCCACTGACTTGAGCATTTCATCAGGACTTTTTATTTTAAAAGGATCCTGTTTCCACACTTCTCTTTTACAGGACTGGTGCGTAAAGGAGAACTTTTTAACTTGAATAATTCTCCCTCCAGCAATGCCATGTTTCTGTAATAGCTCCAAAGGGCAATATTTATTCCAGTGCTGATGCACATTTGTTAAACTTTCTTCTAAACTTGTGAGTTTTCATTTCCGACTGAATTTTTGTCTTTGAAGATACACAGTCACTTTTGTTTTAACAGGTAAGTAAAATAGCAGGGAATTTACCTCTTGTTACCTCATAAAGAAATTTTGAAAAATATTTCTAAGACTATATAGGCTTTTGCTACCCATAATTCAAGTTATCTGTTTCCTATTACATTAACAAAAGACAGCTTTTGTAGTCATAATTTAAAACATTTCTGGCCTGGAATGCATAAAGTATGTTTCCACTTTATCTAACTGGCAATAACATTGTTATGAAGCAAGGAATAGAGAAACAAGACAGAAATCTGTCTTGTGTCTGGAGACGAACATTCTTTTCTTATTAGTATCAACAAATATATAAAAATTATTAAAATATTGAAATGCTATATATGATCTTTGCATCATCAGTGTGTTAATCCATATAACAAAATCTAAATATAGGGCTATTCAGCATGGTGGCCCTGAATCTTAACAGTGCTAACTAATTTCTTGTAGTACATACATATTTTATGTATATGAATGTACATTACGTACTTGCAAATGTATTAACATCCATCTTCTTAACAGGTACCATATCTGTGAGTTAGATGTTTTTGTGGTTTGTAACTTTTAGCATGTCAATTTGTAGGAGGTTGGCATTAAGAATTTTCCCCCAGACATTTTGTTTTTGATAGATTCTACCTTTGTGCAAATGGGCTTCAAACTATATAATAAAAACAGGACTCATGGGCAACAGGGGCTTTCACCTTGCTCTCTTACACTCACTTCAGTGAGTCATGCAACTCTGTTATGCTTGATTGAGTGCTTCACTGAAGTCCAGGTGGATGACTTGCTACTCATGCAGGCATACCAGGTTCTGTCTATACCAACTCACTCAGTCACAGACAATTATGCAACTTCAGACTGCAAAAAATGTATTATGGACCTGGAACATACACCAGAGTAGACAGAAATCCTGCTAATCTGTCCACTGGTATTCCAGTAGTCTTGTTTGAAGATTATTCATGTTCATGCTCATGAGAAACTGTGTAAAGACATGTGGAAAATAAGGAGGTGATTGGTGACAGCCAACATGACTTCTCTAAAGTCAAATCATGCCTGAAAAGTCTGGAGGCTCTCTACAATGGGTTTACAGCATTGGTTGATAAAATAAAAGAGCAACTGACGTCACCTACCCAGGCTTGTGCAAAGCACCTGACACTGTATGGCACAGGATCCTTGTCTCTAAACTGAAGCGACATGGATTTGACCGATGGACTACTTGATGGATAAGGAAGTGGCTGGATGGTTGCACTCAAAGCGCTGGCAATGGATCCAAGCAAAGAGAAGTGACAAGTGGTTTTCCTCGGGGGTTGGTATGGGGACTGGAGCTGTTTGACACCTTTGTCACTGACACAGACAGTGGAATCAAGGGCACCCTAAGCAGTTTTGCTGATGATACTAATCTGTGTGGTGCAGTTGACACTTTGGAGGGAGGCAATACCATCCAGAGGGACCTTGATAGGCTGGAGAGGTGGGATTGTGCAAACCTCATGAAGTTCAACAAGGCGAAGTTCGGGGTCCTGCATGTGGGCTGGGGAAATCCCAAGTGCAAATACAGGCTGGGTGGAGAAAGGATTGAGAGCAGCCCTGAGGAGAAGGTGTTGGGAATTCTGATGGATAGAGAAAGATGAGTTTGAGCTGGCAATATGCACTTGCAGCATAGAAAGCCAACCATATTCTGGGCTGCCTCAAAAGAGGCACAGCCAGAAGGTCAAGGGAGATGATTCTGTCCTTCTACTCCCCTCTGGTGAGACCCCACCCATAGTACTGTGTCCAGCTCTGGGGTCCCCATCCTAAGGACTTTGGAGCAAATCCAGAGGAGGCCACAAAGATGATCAGAGGGCTTGGAGCACCTCTCCTATGAAGGAAGGCTGAGAAAGTTGGGATTGTTCAGTATGGCAAAGAGAAGGCTTCAGGGAGAACTTAGAGCAGCCTTTCAGTTCCTGAATTGAGCCAACAAGAAGGCTGAAGAGGGACTTTGTACAAGGGCATGTGGTGATAGGACAAGACTTAAAGAGGATAGGTTTAGATTAGATATTGGGAAGAAAATTTTATTCTGAGGGTGGTGAGGCGCTGGAACAAGTTGCCCAGAGAAATTGTGGATGCCCCATTCCTGGAATTTTTTAAGGCCACATTGGATGAGGTTTTGAGCAATCTGGTAAGTAGCTTTTAACTAGATGATCTTCCACCTAGATCTTTTTCTTTGGGTCCTTTCCCACACATTCCAAATACAAACCATTTTATGATGATTCTGTGATAGATGATACAGTTTGAATTCTGAAATCTCTGTCTTATCATGACACAAAGGGCCTCAAAGCTGGAGTTCGAGTGCCACATGTAGTTTGGGCACTTTCCACAAGTTCTTTGGGGTTTTCCTGGCTCCCTGGTCATTTCTGCAGTCCTTCAGTGACAATGATTGCAACTTGTGGAGACTACCGGATGGCATTTGTGAGGCCATGGTCCTACATGAGTTAGAACTGTGTCTACCACATATAGCAACAAACCTTTGTTTTGGATCATGAATGGGCAGATGCTCTCTGCGTATAACATCTGTGCTAGCTATGCTTTTTTACTTTGCTTTTATGCCAATTAGAAAAGTAGAGAAAACGCCTGATCTGGCATAAAGTTAGAGACATGCAGACAAATAATAATTGATCTGGCAGGTAGCCGGGCAATATGGAGCTTATTAATATTTTAAAATAAACTTGGTCAGCAAAGCAAGTATGTACCACATCAGTGCCTTCCATCCTATGCCTACCATGATTTTGATTCCACAACAGGATAGGTTTGTCATTATGGTAGATAGAAAGGGCAGCAAGAACCATATGCATACAGTTCAGAGGTAAGTCAGAGCCTGTAAGTTTTCCATAACTGTTTTTCCCAAATCTCTCAGTAATATATGTCTTTCTAGGAGACTGACTCCCAAGGTGTCCTTCCAAAGACTTTAACAGACACATGCTGAAATTGCTGAACCCAGTGAGATTGCTTCATGCTTTTAGTTGTACCAAATAAAAGTTTCCACTGTTTCCTTTTTCATTACTGTAGTACAATGAGTGAATGTTATTTTAAAACTCCTCTAAAATGCAGTTTTCTTCCTGCAAGGGCAAACTTTGTTACCAAAACTACTGCTTCACTCCGAATGAGACACACATGATTTTTTATTTATTGTCTTTATTGTCAAACAATTTTATCGCACTTCCTAATTGTAATGCTGATAATTCTTAATACAGAATATTTACTCACAAGACAGATAAGAAGACACAGTCATATGCATGTTTTCAAATTATTTAATCATAATATGACTGTTGACTTTGTGGCATGTTTACTTAGCTTTCAAAGTTTTAGTCTATTCCAAGATGCAGAGCTTTGCCAAAAGTGGTTGTAACTTTCACAACAGGGAGAATCTGCAACTGCTTTCAGAATCTTTTAAGTCAGAAACTTTTCTAACTCCTACAGTAAATTTCTGTGACCATCAATACAATCTCTATCCCACATCCTTTACCTGACAACACTGATGTTTTCAGTTCAAATTGTTGTAAGGTAGGTGCTAAGTGTCTGACCTAGTGCTTAGGTAATTACTGTTTAAAATCACTTGCTGGGAGAGGGTAATCTAATAGAGGCAAAGTGTGTCCATATATCAAACAAGCAAGAAAGGGAGTGTCCAAATTAATTACTAGTATTTTGAACTTTTGGGAATAGCTACTTTTACTGTGTTTTTAAAATTTATGTGGTTATCTTACTTTTTCCACATGCATGCTCTTTAGTGGACAAGTGGGGTGAAGAGAAAAAAATATGAAGTATTTGTCTTCCAGCAATTCAGATCTCTCTGACTTGATACCACAAAATTTTAACATCTTCAAAAAATGGTCTGCTATTAATATACTGTGTGATTGTATATAAAAATTCATTGGACTCTGTCTGGATTCTAGAATTAATTAGAAAGGAATTACTCTTCCAACTTTTGTCAGGGACTTGTTCTTTTCATGTTCTTATATTCACAGAAACTTAGAAAAACGGGGCTGAAACAGGATTCAAATGATCAGCTGTCCAGTGGTTGGACCAAGACAGACTCTGTAACCCCTGGGTCAGTCCTGAGCATGTATTTTGTATAAGCTGTGGTGAAGACCTCCAACAACGAAGACTTCTAATGCTCCCCAGGCGATCTGTTAAGGCTGATGAAATAAATCCAAGTATTTTTCAAACTAATCCAGATGTTGTGGAATTGGCTCTGAACTGAAATCTCCAAAGGGCTTCAGTGTGGAAGAACAACCAACTGTGTAAGGGCTCTGAGGAACCTTCTCTCTGCTCTTGGATTACATATGTGCAAGGCTGAGAGATTCACACTCCCAGTGGTGAAAGCATTCTCATTCTCCCCCACTTTTACAAATACCTTCTCTCTTGTCTCTACCATAAAACATCATAATGCCACTCCTCCTCTATCTAATGATATTCCCACAGCTTCATCACAAATAGCTAGGAGGAGAAAATGCAATTACATCCCATAATCCCATGTCAGGCTGCCAGGTATTGCTTTGGATGTGAAAGATCAAATGAGTCATAAGAAAAGGAAAGGAAAAGCCACAGAAGCTCCAATAGATATTTACTCATGTTCATCTGTACTTTTGTAAAAACTTTCAAAACTGGAGTCAAAGATGTCACTCATTCAGCTACAGTTCCATAGATCATGACCTATGACCACAAAACTAAATATTACCAGCCAAGAGCTTTGGTTGCCTCCAAACCTCTATTGACATAGCTGCCTCCTGAGCAGCTCAACTAGCAAGCCTCATTCAATAAAATATGAATAAAATAAGACACCACAGATGACCACACCCTGGCAATGAGGCCAGCTGACAGAGAACAGCCTCTGTTCTGTGCTATTAACTATCTTAATTTTCAGAGCAGAAACCTCTGCAAGGCATCTGGGAATGATCAGTGAATGTCATTCCCTACTCATCTCAAGCAGACATTTGGAAGATAATTGTGACCAGGATTGTTCTGAAAACATAACAGCATAACATATGGTTACTAGTGCCTAGAGAGCTCCTGGAGAAGGCGTACAGTATTCCCACCAGTACGAAAATGTTTACTTAGCTTCGTCTGAGCCTACATTTTTAAGCTGTACCTTATGGCTGTCCTAATCAGCTGGTATAGGCATATAAAAAAGCAAGTAGATGATAGATAGATATAGATAGATAGATTAGATAGATAGATAGATAGACAGACATAGATAGATAGATAGATATAGATAGATAGATAGATAGATGATAGATAGATAGATAGATAGATAGATAGATAATGAGGATCATAAGAGCACATTTTCTTTACCAGGACTGAAGCTGGGTTGTAACAAATGTAATTAAGAAATTCTTGTGGTTTGCCTGAGTTAGAGCTGACTCCCCAGGCTGACATGCAAATGAAAGCTGGTGTTTCTTATTCACATCACAGCTGTGGGCTGGGGAAACCTGCAGCCCCAAGTCTTGTGATCCAAGGATAAAGTTTACCAGGATTTTTTGACTGTTAAGATTTGAAGCTGTGGCTTAGGATTCCCTAGTGGCCTGATTTATCAGACAAGTGAGACAATTCAGCTTTAACACTGTTCTCTTGGATGTCCTTTGCAAGTCATCAGCACAACACATGGCCCTAGCAATGAAGTGTGCACATTGGCTTTTCCAGCCCCCTCGATGTGCAGTGTTCTTCCAGCAAGACATCCTGCACAAAACATTACCTGTGCATGTTGCATATTCCCAGTACTCCCACAGGAGCTCAAGCTAAAGCCAATTCTTTTTAAGTTGAGCTCTGACTGAGGTGAAGTAGGGAGCAGCTAATGACCTGAGACAGGTACACCACCCCTTTCTCCGGCCTCTCCTCATTCAGCTGTTGTGATCAGCTATACCAGGGAAAAGCGATCCTCCTGTGTACTGTGCACATAAGAAATGTTAAATTGCAAGGTTAAAGGTCAAGCAGGCCCCTGTGTGCAAACTGCATCAGGCCTTTTTTGCTGGTTTTGATATTTGACATCTTCTACTCCACAGAATTAAAAAAAAAAAAAAAAGAGAGAGAGAGAGATAGAAAAGAGAACATAGTATTTAAATTATTAAAGCCCTTGACTGAGGTTTTCAAAGGAATGTATTCTGAGGCAAGGCAAACCCAGAAGCTGTATTCACTTTAAATAATTCCAGTATTCCAATTAGGAAAGCTGTGAGCTTTTTGTTTCTTAGCTGCCTGAAGACATGGAATACTTTGTGAGGCTTTTTAAACCACTCTATAATTCCAATAAAAGGCTTTTATATTTACTCCTAAGGTGACACCTATGTAATATAGTTGTTTGCAGTTATCTTTGGCAGGAAGAGACAGTAGGAAAGCAACCAAAATTGCTCAGTAAGCCCAGCAGGCTACCTGAGAGACAGAGACTCCAGGAAACAATCAGCAGTGGCTGCACAGCAGAACCATGCTCCAGTGAGGAGCAATTCCCCTGTGGTGTACTGCCTCATCCTCAGAGCAAGATTAATGTCATTTAGGAAAACCAAATTATGTAAAGATGAGAGAAGCAACAAAAGGAATCACACCAGAGATTTTTTTTTTCTTTAAAAAGCCTACAGTTGAAAAAAATTTGCATTTTGCATTGATTAGGAATTCTATGGATTGGCATGTTTTTGCCTGTCTTAGAAAGATTTTCGTATATGTTTTGTGGGAGAAAGGCTGTAGCTTTCTAAGAGCTTCTAGAACCTGATAAGACTTCACTTCTGATGGTAGACTTTAATTATTATAAAAATGTTATTAGTTATTTATCAGTTATCAATATTATTACTGCAGTTTGTTTATTATATTACTACATATAAACACACAGTATTGAATATTATGGTATCATTATAAGTTTTACAATATTAAATAGTAATAATAGGGACAAAATTAACACTAACATTAACATTAATAATATGCTTCAAGGAAATAAAAATTGTACTATCATCAATAAGAAAATGTTTTATGTACTAGAGGAGTGAATCAGAGTCACAAGATTTCTAATGTTGATTAATTTCAAGCCACTTTTTGAGAAATACAATTTTAAGTATACAAAGCTCAAATTGAAATAATTTGATGTCATATTATAGCAAATAATGTGCAGATGTCACCTACAAATTACTGTTCAGAAAGACAGGATTCTGTGTGATCAGTTCTAGGATATTTTTTGTTTTTTCAAAGTCAGAATTTTTTAAACCAAGATATGTTCTTCAAGATTCTGTAAAATTTTGTTCCCATTAAAAATAAAATCATCTATTAAAGGAAATTATATATTTTAAATTATTTTCCCATTCAAAGGTTTTCTCAGGGAAATTTCAGTTTTATGGTCTATGAATAATTTTAAAAGAATTAATTCCACAAAATTGTGTACTGATTTGTTGTTGTTGTAAATGTCTATGCATCTAAAGTCATTTTTGTCTGAAAATAACAGGCAATTTGGTGTAAGTGAAATGAAATAGTAAAGCCTTCTGTATTCAGAATTTGGGGATCAGAGGATAGGTACAAGCAAATTCTGATAAGGAAACATATGTTTATGCACAATCCATTTGTATCACAGCTGACTGCTCTCATTTGTGACTTAGGCCAGGGTGGGCAGCTCCCTGCTCCAAAAATCCAGCAGAGCACATGGATTTCTGGCAGCTCTGTCTGTGGAATGGAAGAAATCTTCCATTTGCATCTTCCTGCTTGACATAACAATTGCCAAGTATCAATGGGTTTAATAACTTAAACTGATATAATTTTGTGGGGGGGGGGCAAGGCAGGTAAACTGATAAGGAATGTGCTCATCCTGGTAAAAATGATGGCCTTGATCTTGCCTCATTAAGGTGAGCAGAAGTTCTGCTGCGGTTGTGGGAGGAATGGATTGATGCAATCAACAATCAGGAGAGGAGCAGACACTCACACCACTGAAATGTTAATGTTTGGATTTTCTATTAAAGGAATATTTTTGGCTGGATTTACTTAGGAAAAACATTTAAACATATTTAACTCATTTTTAAAGGCAATCAAACATGTGCTTAAACAATTTGGGAATGACAGTTTAAAACAAGAATTATACATGAAAAAATGAGTTAAACATATAAAAATAAATAAATCACTACACCTGTATGAGGCAAAAGGAAACAGCTCTCTTACTTGCATTTATATCCTTCTAGTATTCTAACATTGCTTATCTAAGTGTGGTTTGTTTTGCATCTCATAAAAAAATAAAATTAATTTTACTGAGGCAAGGATTTTAGGAAGAGTGTTTTTCATTAGATATGGCTCTCCTGCATGGTTGAATCAACACCTGATATGCTTAGATACTACATGTTTCTCCTCTGCACAAAAGGTCTAATACAAAAAAAATTTTTATAGGCAACATTATTCTGTTGCATGATGAAGGTTTTAATTCATTAAAATATGAGTTCTTTGGGATGTTAAATTTAATATATGCTTGTGTAAATAATGGGGACTAGTGTAGCTGTAGAGTGGTTACAGCATGGTAACCATGCATATGCTACAAAGCCATATCTACTATCCAAACTACCAGCTCTGAATGTATCAAAATAAGTATATGAACATAATTATTGCTGTTTACTTCAGTTTTAATGAGGAAAAAAACCACAATAATACATGAGAAGTAAGAAGGCTGGCAAGTGTATTAGAAAATGGTCTTATAAAGAAACAGATGCAATTTTGTTTTCAGCAGGAATTTAGAATAACAAAAATAACTTAAAATTAAGAAATTTGTAGTCAAGGTCAAACATTCATAAGCAGTATTCAAATATCTGGAAACATGCCCTTCATCTGCTGGAGATCAATATCTGCAGTGCAAAATATTCTATGGATGGTTTTATGTCACTGCAAATAACTATTTAAAAACTTTCTTTAAAAGGAAAACATTCTCTGTAGCACAATAGCCAGCCAAACCCTGTTGAAAAGCAAGCAAGAGCAACCTACAGGGGCTTTGCAGACTGTGACAGAATGAACCTTGGCTCCTAAACCACCTCCAAGGGTGTGGATGTGCCCTCATTCTCACTGCCCTAAGCTGATACCTCCTGCACAAGGCTGACTTCAGCCATGCTCTCTGAGAACCCAGAAGAAAACTAACCTCCATTAGGAGGGAACTAATTCACTCCAGAGTAGAGACAACAAGTAGCATGATATAAACACAACATGGATGACCAGGAAACTAGCATTTATGCAGTAAACCAGATATAAACGTCAAATGACACAGTAGAAGCAATTAGTGTAATTTTTCATGAATGAACATCTTCCATAAGTAAGAATGTGAGGAGCTGCTCAAATTTCCCTACTTCTTTGTTTCTATCAGTCACCTTGTTTAGTGGCAAGCCTTTTCCTCAAAAGGGGACAAGCAGCAAACAGAAACCCAAATCTCAATGATCAGTCATTTTATTGATATACATTATGAGGTAGCATTTTGTTTTTCTCTGCAATGCATAGCTCAGGATTTGCACACTTAGCTCTTGAGATACTTTTAAATGGTTTGTCAATTGCATAGAAAGGGACCTGCCTGATGAGGTATGACCATTCTTAAACAGAAAGACAGAAGCTGCAATACTCAGTGATGCAAAAAAACCTGTGTGGACTTTGCCGAAGGCAATATCTTTGACCTAGATTTGTTGCCTTTGGTTCTTAGACAAATTATAGTTTAATATTCATAATCTCTTGCATGCTGAGCTGTTAGCTGGGGACAGTATCACCTATAAATAACTTCAAATAAATAAGCACAACTAGATAGAAACTACTGGTCAAAATGGAAATGGGGTATGTTTGAAGTGCAGAAATAAATAAAATTAGTACCTACCTAGTAGCTCTGCTTTAGAACTTTAATAGCTTGCAATGACATGCCATGACAGAACTGAGCTGACAATTTTCTGTCAGGGAGATATTAGTCTGTCTTAAATTATTCCAGACTAATAAGCACATTAATATTGTGTTGCTCATTTATCTATGTCTACAGGTTAACAGAAAACAGAAAGGAAGATTATTAAAAGGTGAAGTAAAAATACTCACATGCGTAGTTCCATTTGGCCATAAAAACACTGTTTTCTCCCTCCTTTTACTTTAGAAAATAATTCTTATAATCAGTAATTTAAAAAGCAGTCTCCCCTTTATTCCACTGGCACCATACCTTTGCAGCTTTGAGGTCAAAGAAGCAAACAGCTGTGGCAAATGAATCTAAGCAACTAGTCTGGTAGCTCCTCATGGGGAAGAAATGGATTGTGGCAAGGCATCTGTAGAATTTCCCTAAGGCCATCACTATACAGTAGCTTAAAAATGACATACAGTCTTGCAGCGTTCAAGTGATCACTTAGGTTAACAGAAAGATTGTTCTTTGTAACGAGAACAACAAATGGCAACCAAAAAAATATTGGTGCTTCAGCAGAAACACACATACTTAAACTGCGTTTGTTTACCCCCAACAGAGAGGAGAGAAAACCTTTTAAACTCTCTTAAAGGTGAGAGACGAGCAGCATTGTCTGGAGCCAAGTGTGGCAGAGATGGCAGCAGTGTGTGATCCATCCCTCCCTGGGCAGCACAGCACAGCCAGAGCTCCCCATCCCCATCACTGCCTGCCCTGCTGTTCCCTTCTGCTTGGGAACATGATGGGTTTATGATGCAAATGAAGGTCGGCAGAAAATCATTGCACTGGGCCTCCTCCTGATCACCTGCATCACTTTTTCTCCTCTGAGACCTGGGGTCTCCTTGATGGAAAATGTGTTCACTTTTTCTATGGCTGCTCTTTGTGACAGTGACAAGGCACTTGCTTTCCTGTAGACATCTCCTGTCTGAATCAGTGTAGCCCAAGGAGATTACAGGAGCCAAAGAAAAAGAGGATTGAGTGCCTATGTCCACCAAGGCCCCAGCATTGCTGAAGTAGAACAACTGCAGAATTACTCAGCTTGTTCATTCAGAAACATTCTCTTTTCTTTCCCCAAGATAAATCTCCATTTGTTTGTGGGCTGGAAGCAGAAAACCCTAAGCAGAAAACCCTAACAGTCATGCAGATTGAAGGGCACAATTGAGTATTTTTGCCCTTGCTGTGGTTTATCACATCCACACCGTAGAAACGGTATTTTCTGGTTTTGACAGAAGTGCTTTGCTGTATCTGCAAGAAGCATTGCCATCAGCAGGAGCCACAACTCCATGTTGCCTGGAAAGGCTGTGCAATGCAACACCCAGTACTGCCAGGGCATGCAGCAGAGGTTTTACCACTCTGCAAAGGGCTTTTGGTGCTGCTCCCTCAGCAAATTAATCTTCTTTTACATCAGAAGAATCTTGGAATAATACCCCTACAGTGTATTTTTACATCATAACATTCTTGGAGCAATACCTGTGCAGTGTACACCCATACAACTGAGATCAGCCTCTGGCTCTACGCTGTGGTATTAGCATAATTGATAGCTGAAATGCAGTAAATTTTATCTTTAAGAAAGCAGACAACAGACTGTGTAATGTTCTAAAAAAAAATTAAAACAACTCTAAATTCCCCTGATGAATTTATATTAACTTGATAATTGACAGCTAGAGCATTTTTGCTAATTAACAGTCTGTCTTTTCAGCAAATAATTTCCTGTAACAGACTAAAGAAAAGTTACTCTTGAACTTCATCTTAAAAACAAACACTGGAAGTAGGAAAAACCCTATACACATAAAATGGGTGAGGAAAAAAATTGGGACTATCTTTAGCTGATAGTTTGGAAATCAGATTAAAAACTTTGTCTAAATAACAATGATGTAAGGTCCTGAGAGCACAAAAGAAGCACATGCTAAATGGAGCAATGTTCATATTTTCCATGCATTTTAAAGAGGAGTGACTATGTGGGAGGAGAAGGAAACACTAAAAGAGCTTCAGCTGAGAAAAGAACTACTGCTAATTATCTTGTATTGTCACCAAAACCTAAATTTAAATATCCAGTAACGAGCTTACAGATCCTGAGGTTAGAAAACTGTTCAGCTTCAGAAATTGAGTGTGAAAGAGATCTAATCTTGTGTTCAGCTATTCCAGAGCCAGTTCCATTTAAATAACTAGATCTATTTGAACATGTATTATCAAAATTATGAAAAGTTTGTTGAAGTCACAGGATTGCTGTTTTCTTAACGAGCATAATTAGCACTAGAAGCAAATGGAATTGCAGGAGTCTCCATCATGACTGAACAATTAGATGTGCTTCTGGTATCCAAAATTGAACCAGGATTTCGGCACTGAAGTAACTGGATGAAATTGTGAGGGCTCATTTAGCAATTTAGCCTAATTTACTGCTTTCTTGTCCTTAGGTTTTAATGTCACTATATGAATATTTATCTCAATGTAAAGCAAGAGATATTCCTGTTTACTATATACCATACGATAAATTAGTTAGCATATTATAGATATAAGCTCAAATCTTGATTCAAATTCATCTTTCTTAATTTGATTAAAGAAGCTTTCTCTAGAGGCAAACATAAATCTTACCTCACAATGTCCCTCCTGAGCTAGCGATTGTTAGGAATGTGTCAAGAAGGAATTACTTTTGCCCATAAGGAATCACTTTTGCCCATAAAAAATCCCATCTTTTAATACTTTTAGGTTGACACTAATATTTGAGTTAGATGGCAGAACCAACAAAATAGATTTTCTTCTCCAGCAGGGCCAAAAACTTGACAACCTGCCAGCAGCTTGGGGGTAAAGCAGGTCAGGTATTCTCTGATGGAACAGACCTTGGTGTCTGAAATGCTACTCTGCTGAACACAGCATATTTCATTTAAAATACCTCATATTTTAATTTTCACTCTATTCAAGATTAGTTCCAAGGGACACCCATCTCTGATTTGGCAGGTCCATCCCGAGGCAGATCTCTGCAGCTGGCTGCTGAGTGGGAGCAGAGAAGCTCTCAGTAATGATCATCCTATCAGCTGCCAGGTTCTGAGAGCTTTTGGTTAACTGGCAGGCTGATTTATTCCTTGGCTTTTATATGGAGTTAAGGCCCAAACTACATAGGTACATGGTAACACAACGAGCTAGAAACACTTTCTGTCTTCTTTAACTCACTTTTCACTCACTGAACTCAAGCTCTGATTAAACAGAGGTCACTTTGAGATGTATAGAGGACAGCACAAACAAGTAAAATTCTCCAGCTGAAAAGAAAAACTGAGATGGAGAACAGAATGGAAGATGACAAAGGAAAATAAAATACACAGAAAGGAAGAATAAGACATTTCAAGAATTCTTAAGCAGTAGTACCATGATTGACACTAAAATAAATATTATGCTATAATTGGTGAGTGGTGCATTGAAAGCAGAGCAAGGTAGATTTTTGGTGTGTTTTCACTTGATGCACTACTGTCTGGCAAATTCAATGCAAACCCACAATTCTGCAAGTTTTTTTTAACTGATTTGTAGAGTTCAAGTCTCCATAGTTGCTTCTGAGTATAATTGCTAGGCATGGATATATTTGCAAATACTGCAGTGGCACTCCAGGAGGAAAAAAGCAAAGTCTTCAAACAGCTAACAATTACTTTATTTCTTTCCTTTTATTTACCAAAATAAAGTTTAAAATAAGTCAAGCCCTGCAGGCAGTAGGACCTTCAGGATCTCAATATACAGTGCTGCCTTGTGCAGGATGAGGACAGCCAGGAGCAGGCACTGAGAGGACACAAACTGCCCCTATTCATCTGAAACCAGGCTCTGCCAGACCAAATCCTAGCGCTGTTAACCCTTTCATCACCAAGGGGAGACATCAGAAAAAGCAGTCTGACCTACATGCTCTCTATTCTCCCTTTATCTGAATGGACTTATCACTCAAACAGGCCTGCATGTTTGAGGGAAAAAAGCCAGCTGTTCTCTCAGGGGTCTTTGTTTTACCCAGGTCACTAGCTCCATCCTCAGCAGCAGTGTGGAGGTCTGTATTAGACTGGAGGATTCAGTGTCCAATCTGCTTTAACCTTGGGAAGCTAAGAAACCATTATAATTACAGAATTCTGTCCTCAAAGAGAGAAGTCCAGCTTATCCACATCTGAGCAGAATTCTGTTCTTTTCTTATATCTTCTTTCTTCCTCTTCTATTGTCAAAAGCCAAAGGCAGCTCCACTCCACATGAAACAAGGATGTCTTAAGTGGGAGTTAATAATTTAAGAGACTGGCCACCTCTTAAAGCTTTTCAAAAGTAGTGCTACACACACCTTTCAGAACTAATTCCAGCTTTCGACAGACTTGTCACCAAATTGTCATCCACCAGCAGGAGGCTGGGTGCTGATGCACTGCATTGCCTGTGGGGAATGCCTGTCCTCTCACCTTCCAGATCCAGCTGCCAACAGTGCTGTCCACACACAGGCATGTCTTGTACAGCCCAAGTAATGCCAACCCCCAGATTAACCATACAAGCCCTGACTTACGGCTCGTGAATGATACCTCTTAAATGAAGCCCTTGATGAGAAATAGTTTACTCAGAGGTCACAAAGGCATCTAACTATCTACAAGAGGATTTTTTATAGATGAAAAGAGAGTCCGTAGAGAATGACCATATGAAATAATGATACCTGAGTCAGTTTCTTGTAGAAACCTCCCATGGTTTGGCAAGGAGACACCATTATTGTCTGTTGTATCATGATTTGCAGGTAGGTAAGCCAGTTTTCAGTCAAAATACATACTGTAGTGAGGATACTCTGGCCACAGGTCTTGGACAGATTGATGAGATATTTTTATTTCTGATACATTAGAGAAAGACAGACTGCAGCTTCGTTAGTTGTAAATACTTTCCACAGGGACAAGGACTGTTCACCTTTAAGTCTGCCAGTGGATAGATTGTGCAAAGTGAATGAGACTTACTTACATGCTCAATTTAAAAGAATTGATCATCAGAAAAACAAAAGGATTTTCCTTTGCTCAGGGGAGAGTTAGTAAATGGAATAAGACAGTGAAAGGACTGATAAGAACAGTCAGTAGAAATTGCTTCAAAATAGACAAAGGAAAGAATTTAAGAAAAAATGTGAAGTATAACTGCTGGCTACAATTACAGATAGGATAATTTCTTTCTTAAGCTTTTGTGTTCCCTATGCAACACTAAAAACACTAAACAGACTAATCTAGCACACACATGTATATTACATCAAAGTGGAAGCATATTTTAGGGAAGCTTTAGTTCTCTGGTATAATAGCTAAGAGGTTAAAATGAATTTGTTTATTTAAATATTTGTATTGTCTTCAGTAGGGACTATCACATGCATATTCAGACATTAGATCATTTTATTCCAGATGGTATGTATTCTGGAGTCCCTAGTGACAATTATAAAATTCAACTACAAGCTATAGTTGAACTGTATGCATCTTCCATCTCTTAAAAAGTTTAGGCTGGTAAGACTGTAATTATTATTTTTTTTTAAATTACACTACCATTCGAGCCGTCAAAGTTTACTCAAATCTCTCTTCAAGATCAAGTGAGTCATGACCATGTTTCTAATTGAGTATTTTGGTTTCCTTTCTCAAAGAACAATGGGCTAAATTCACTGTGGATACAAATGAAGATGTCTGATGTAAACTAATGATGGAATTTCTCTAACTAGACAAAAGAATGAGTGCTTGCAGAATTTTTGCATTTTCTTTAGGAAAAAAATACTTTGTAATCACAGACAAATAAAGGAGAAAATATAAAGGATAAAATATATACATAAAAGAAAAAGCTTTCTCTTCAGCTAAAAATTACCTACTACCTTAAGTAACAATGCTGCCACTAGCACTTACATTAAATATTCTAAACTGAGAATCCTGCAACTCTGACAGGGGTGATTTCCACTTGAAGAAAAACCACACAGACATTTTAGTCAGGTTAGTATCTTCTACTTTTCGGTAATAAGAAGCTGTGATGTACAACAGTGCACAAGGACAGAAATCTTTGACCTCTTCCTTGAAAGAGTATGGGACGTCCAGACATATGGATTCTGGCATTCCAGGCAACACAACATAGGGAATGTGTCACCAGAAGGAAAAGAGTACTGGCTTTCTGTGTTGGCATGTTGAAAATGCCAGGGAGTCTTTGCCACAACTTTTACTGCCTGAAACCCAAAAACAGAACTGGCAAAATTGTATCATAGGGAAAGCAAGTAGCTTAGATTTTAGGGGTTAAATGCAGTACATGATTAAACACAGCTCTCCTCCTGACTGGTGAACCTCTAGCTCTCAGCATGAGTCAGTGTTTCTGTAGCAGAGATGCCTGGGTGTCCTGGAGTCTCTCAGCCTGTGTCTTTTTCATTGTTTCTTATTCATTACAAAACATACCCAGCTTTTGAAAATTTGACATCTGCCAAGAATAGGTGTTAAATGACTCAATCATATACAAAACAGTAGTGAAAAAGTACAGTTCCTGAAGACTGAGACAGTGCATGTAGGACACCATTACATTTTAATGATTCCTATCATCTGCTCACATTGACTTTGGCTGAGCTTTTCATAGAAAAAGAAGGAAAAAAGTTGTAACTCCTCCTAATCACATTTTTTCAGTGATATGAGGAAAGAAGGATCATTGCAGCATGAAGATGTAAGAAGTCAGGACATAGCAGATCCACTTCAAGGTCCCAGTTTGCCTTTGCAATATGGGCAAATCATTAGGTCTACAGTCTTCTGGAACTAAGGTGAGTCAGCTTTACAAAGGTAATTTACTTCTTGTAGTTTCTGCCCTCTGTAATATCACCACCATGGCTGTTACTATAGCAGTTACACCTTTCTGATGGCATGTTGAACCACCAAATTTCAAACTACAAATTTCAACTACAAGTAAGGCAGAGCAGGGTTTTGAATCTTGCTCTTCCATCCTAGAAATAACAGAACCTAATTTTTGATACATCAGAACATGCACAAACATATAGATGCTGATGCTACTGTGCTAAGCCTGTATTCCCTGACAGCCTGTAACCTTAGATGTGCTCTCCATGCCCAGACAAGGCAGGGCTCAGCTAAGGAGACAGATTATTTTTGGGCAAGTTTTTCCTTCAGTCTTAGTTCCAGCACAATAACAAGGGGATGATTTAAGTGGTTTTGGAGTTCTGTTAATGCCACCTGGCAAAAAAAGCCCAGAAGCAGCTCAGCAAAGTATTTGAGCACATCAACAGCAGTTAGGCACCCACAGGGCAAGTTGCATGTATTTACACTGTGTCTAAGACAATGGCTCACAGATTGGAGGAGAGGTTTTGAATACTCTTGTTGTTTAATAAATCTGGAAAAGCTACTCAGAATTTCAATAGCAATTCACATTTCATAGAATCTAGTTTGCTTCTGAGTGCCATGAGCACAATAGGACAGTCTCACCATGGAGCCTAACATCACACAATTTCTTATGAAGGGATGTAGGACAACATGCTTGGAAACCTCTGCAGTGTCTTTAGGAGCCATTCCCAGAGCTGCTGGAGCAGCAGCTGTGAGAGCTTACATCACAGTCTCAGTGACAGAGCAGGAGCTGAGCAACTCACTGACATTATTTAAGGGGAGGAGTTATTTAAGTCTGAATGTACGAATTTATCTTGGAAGTGGTAAAATAAGAGATTTCTTCTGAAAAAATATTACTCAATTTACCATCTGTACTTTGAACTACTCAACTATATTTTTGATACAGGTCATGAAATGTTTTCATTGGAGATACTGGAACACAATATAAGAGTTTCATGGTTTTTAATTTCTCAATTGTACCAGAGCTGGGACAATTAGTGTTAATATATTAAAGGCTTATATACCTGAGAGGTATAAGGTTTTGCTACCTTACAATCTGATTTTCCATTCCATCACTCTTCTATATTGATCACCATCTTTACTTAAAAACTTTGCACCTAAAGTTACTCTACTTTAGGTAAAAAAATTAAATCTTTGCGATAAATCTTCAGACATCAAGTGCCCTCTTATTGATAGACAAACGTCTGACAGAACTGGATTCAAAATAGAAAGAAGGAGTTTCTAATAATATTAAAGGAAGTAAGAAAACCAAACACCAAGAAAATTTCCAGAGTTCAGAGCATCAATCCCAAATGTCAGAAGAAATGCAATGCAGTACCCCATCTTTCACACAAGGAATCATTTATCATGACACTTGAATGGATGCAACATTACAAATCTGCTAATGTGTTATTAGTTTAACCAATTTAGATAAATTAGAATGAAAGGGTGTCTAGCACGTCAAATTGCTAGTTATCCATGGCAAGGCAGAGAAATAGCTGTGAAAAATGCTCTTTCAGCATCAGAAAAGGCAAGGTTACACAGGGAACAAAGAAATCCCATTGAATACAAGGCTGGAGAATGCTCTGCCACGAGTAGGAAGATGTATTTACAAACACAGCATCACTGATCTTCAAATCCTTTCTTCTCCAATGATTTATTACAACTTTTTGTGTGGGGGTGGGAGTTTTTTGCTGGGTGTGGGTTTGTTATTGTTGTTGGGTTTTTTGTTGGTTTTGTTGGGTTTGTTGTTTGGCTTGGTTGGTTGTTTTATTTCCCAGGGCTATTATACAGATACTGTGGAAATATTTAAATGGAGAAGCAAAGTGCACCTCTCTGGGACACAGGACATGTAACCTGGGAGCTAGTGACAATCCTTAGCAGAGCTGACACCCAGCCACTGCCAACTGGAAAGCTGGAAGCATCCTATAGCCAAAGCAATGGGGTCATTTCATGTCCTGGTGCAACCTTGTACCTAAAATAGCAAAATGTGATCATTTAACATTCCCAAGTAAATTCTCTATTTCTTTCATTTGTTTCTTTTAAAGTGTTTCCTCCCATTCTGCTGTTCTTTTCCAAGATCCTTGAGCCCCAACTGTAACAGAAAACACAGCTGAGGGAAACAATCCTCTCAGCAAGGAACAAAAAGGGAGTTTTATTCCTGTTCTTTATAAATATTGGCATATAAGAAAGAATAGTAGAATCAAAATGCAGAGATGGGAATATGTATTTGAGGAAACACAGGCACCAAAGTGAGGAAGATTTTGTTTTCATCTTTGCTCTTTAATCCCTTTCATAGTTTATTGAATGTAATCAAGCAAAGTAAAGTCAATGAAAGGTTTTATAAGGAAGGGACAATTCCCATCTTCAGAAGTGATTGAGCATGTTAAATAGGATTTTAAAAAACTTAGGTAATTTCTCAAGTTCTAAGCAGGAACAAATACCTGTGGTTAAAACAGATTGCCTTGCTAGCGCCCAATATCTGATTCAAAAGTCAGAAAAAGAATTCAGGTGTACATATGTTTGGATTCATATTAATTAATTTCAACTGGTTTTTTTCAGTTGAAATTATTATAGGTTAAAATGGTAAAGAAAAAGAAGAAACAGTGCTTGCCCAAGCAGATACAAAGATTAGACATATTAAGTCTGGAATCTACAAACAAAAAATAGAGACCTTTCCAGAACATACACAGAGGCAGATTTCAAGAGGTAAGTCTACATCAGTTACATTCACTGTTAATTTCAAAGCATGAATGCATGTGATTTTCCTTCTGCTCATTACAACTGCATTATTTATTTAATTAGTATTAAAACACAAGCTATCCATAAAAAATTCAGTTCCTTAGTGTGCATCTACACTTCAGCCTGCTGCCCAGTATAAAGATGAGCCAGCTTGCCTGCCAAGAACAGAATGTTTCCTTCAGCCAAGAGTGGGGAAATAAGCTCTGCTGATAAGGATAGGCACTTTCCAGTCTGCAACCTGGCTTGCTTGTAACAACTGTAGATTTTACTATATCACACTGTTGACATACCCTTATTTTAACAACTCTGTGGACAGCAAGAAGCCATCAGCAAAACACACCACGGCTCTCAAAACCAGCTTCAGAGCTGTGAGCTGCTAGTGAATAGCAGTCTCTGTTGAGAGCAGCATGGTTCTGAATCAATATACAGAGCCCCTGTGATTAATATTCATGCTACATATCCCAGAATAAATAGGAGATGCCAGTCTGATTCAAAGCCCTCTGAAATTGATGGAAAACTTTCCATTGACTGCCATGGGCTTTGGGTCAAGCCCCAGGTGTCCAAGTGTGTTTATACCTTTTAAAAAAGAAGGAATTCACTCTCCACATGTTTCAGTCCCTCACATTTATTGTCAGCAAACCTCTGGCAAAAAAAAAATGCCTTTCTCTGCAATGAGACTCTCACTGAAGTCAGTAGGAGCTAAATATACAGAGACTGAGAACATAATCTCAATGTAAAACCATAGTGTTCTGAAAAGAATCTTGATTTTGAAACCACACATGACAAAATTCAGTGATAAAGTGAATATTTCTTTGTAAGAAGTATAAAATAACTCAAGATTTTGTATACCTGCAGGTTAAGAACAAACTTTTCAGTGAGGCACATTGAACCTTCATAATATAATGTTAAAAAAGCCCGCTCCTATAAATCTAATACCATTATAACCTTCTTCCTTAAACACTGTAATTATATCCTCCAAGTGTAAGTATCCAAACGTTAATTAAATATGGCCATCTAAATTATTATATTCAAAGATTTTTTTTACCTATTAAAGGAATTTAATATTACTCATAGGTGTCTTTGTTAAATGCAGATTGACGATCAAGTTAAAGAATAAAACCTCATTTATTTTTATGCTACTTTATAAATTTTCTGAAGCCCAAGTCCTCTCACAACAGTGTACAATAATTGGATTAAAACTACCTTCAAATACTTTCCACCACATCTTTTACATGAAACACCTTGCAAAGCCCACAATGTCTATATAATAATTTTACAGTGATTATCGAAAAAAATACTATGGAATTAAAAAAAAAGTGGATTGATATGGATCCTCCTCCCCAAGCAATGAAATCCTAGCACCATACAAAATCTCATGATTTAAAACTGAGTGCTGGCTCTCCTTCTCTCTCTTTCTTTCAATATCCAAATTATTTTCCAAAGCATAACTGTTAATAAAGATTGGTTTCAAGAGTAGTTTTTAACAGTAAATTCTTTTCCTGCATTTTGCTTCAAGAAGAAAAATATGAAGTAAAAAAAGGAAAAAGATACAGGAAATAAAGTCCTAAGGTCAATTAACAGTGTGTCCCCACGGAGGCAAAAGTCGACATTTCGCGACGGATGGTACTGAAAGGGGAGAGCTCCAGTTCTGTGGTGTACTCATTGTCATTGTCATCACTCGTCACTGTGGAAGACTTCTGGATGCATTCATCACAGCAGCAGCAGCAACACTCCATAAAGGCCCGGCTGAAAGGTTTACAGAGACAGAATAGGAGAACTGGGGTAACACAGGACTTAAAGAACAAAAGGAACTGACTGATGAGATGGAGGAGGTCCATAGTCTGTCGAGAGACCCCTGTGGACATGTAGGCAGTCACAATGTTGCAAATATTTTCAGGAATGATGCAAAATCCATATAAAATGGTCAAAGCCACCACTGTGCAGTTCATCTGACTTTCCAGCTGAATCTGTCGCTTGTTCCCCCTTGTGCAAGCTTTTTCTGCCCTCCTGATTTTCCTGGCCGTCACCAGGGAGCAGGTAATAGTGAACAGGGTCGGCAAACAAAAGTAGCAGCCGAAGTACCACCAGAGCCGCGCCCCATCGTAGGTGAGAGCCAGAACATAGATGGTGTCGGGCAGCGCCGTGGAGATCTTCACCACGCAGCGCTCGCCCGGGGAGCTCCCACTGTACTCGGGGTCCTCCCTGGCCAGCTGGCGCAGCACCACCTCCGGCAGGGCCAGCAGCAGGGCACCCACCCAGATGACAGCCAGCTTGGCCGTGGTCGAGGTGCAGTTCTCGATCATCTCGTAGTACATCTGCACGTTGGTGGCGGCGCGGAACCGGTCGATGCAGAGCGCGCACAGCGTGAACGTGGTGACTCCCAGGGAGGCCACCTGAGAAGGAGGAAAGGCAACACAGGTTAATACACGTGCTGTCTGGGGGGAGGAAAAGAAAAAAAACAGTATGTAAGGAAAAATAGGGAAAAGAAAATGAGAAAAAAGGCGGAGGGGGAAGGAGAAGCAGTTAAGCAGTGTGGTGCTTGAGCACCATCAAAAGAGGCACCACAGACAGAACTGAGCTTCCAGTGTTTGCTGAACTATCATTCAGCATGCATTCCAAAAAGAGTACAGGCTTCTATTTTTTTGCCTACAAATTCTTATTCCAGCTTGGTGTCAACCTGTCCTGGAGATCCAAGCAAGCATCTGTGCAACACTAAATGGAAAAAAAATATCAAGGAAGACTGGAGAGTCTTACCTCAGCAAAAGTACAAACTTATGATCACGTCACAAGTTGATCATAGATGCAAAGGATCAAAAAATTAAACCTTCCATATCTAAAATATTTAGAAACCCTGGGGATTAGGCATCTACTGAATTGAGCAGGAACCAACAACTATTTTTGTGGACTTAGACTTTTGAGTGAAATTTTGATGGGATGTAGGTGCATAAAGCCGTCCTGTGTCATGAGTTCAAAGCAATTGTATTTGAAATCCTCAGACTTCCAGAGCCTGTGCAAAATTAACCTTCACTATAATAGTTAGGGTCTATATAATCTATAGTCAGTATTTAATTTAGAAAAAATGCAAGGAAAATCCAGGCTTAATTTCATATGAAACATCCTGTGGGAGAGTGTACTGTAGGCCAGGAGAAATGGGGGAAGTTTCATTCTTTAAATGATTTAAACATGCATTAGACAGAGCTGTCAATTATATACTGTGAGGAACAAGTACAGAGCAATGATAATGTTCTCAAGATTTAATAATCATTATTCTATGCATGAACAGAAATCTTGTGCTGTCATGAAACATCATTTCCTATAATTTTATCCTGTTTATAATTCAATTTACTAAAAAAGAAATTTGTAAGAAGACTATATACATTTTGGCCTAATTCAATTAACAATAATTTCAACTTCAGTTCAAATTTAAAGCAGAATGCCCATTAACTTCAATTGGTGAAAGATTACGTGCCCTGTTGAATTTTAATTCACTTATTTCTTTGGGTTTGCATACTTGTATTATGCTGAAAATGTGTTGATGCAAAGGAAAAAAAGAAGTTAAATAATATTCCTAATAATTGTGAAGAATGCTTACTTTTATCATGAATGAACCCTATATGTGCAATTACCTGGGAAATCTAAAGTAGTATAAGGCGGTTCACTATAATTTTACTTATCAAAATTTGATGTGCAATGCTACATTTAAATTTCGTATAGGCAGATTTTAAGAAACACCTTCTGATTTCCACCATAATAGTGAACTATTACTGTTTATGCATCTCTGAAAAAAGTTCTGCAAAGATAGATAGCACAATTATGCACAATTATATAAATGTGTCATTAATTTTGGCCTTCAATATTTAATGGCCATATCAGATTGCTAAAATTGACTATCAGTGAAAAATATTAGGCACTTGGGATTAGAACTGTAAGATGTTCACTTGGTTGAAGAATTCTTTGAAGCAGCTTCCTAAAAGATGGCATAAGATGCAATCTCTTCCTAATTAATTTGCAGAAACATTTAATAATGACAAGGCAGTACTGTAAACATTTTTAATAGGTAAACATATTGATTTGGAAGTTAAATTGCCTGACAAGATTCAAAGAAAGCTTGGTAAATACAGCAAAAAAATGAAAACAAATAAAGAAAAATTAAATTTCAAGAAAAAATATTTACAGGGAAATCTTTATGAACAGTGATAAACTTCCCTAATAAAATATGATTTTCTTGTATCACAGCTGAGAGCCCTATTTTTTAATTCAAGATTAGCAACTTTGTTTCCAAAATGCTTAAATGTGTGTGCAGTCTTCAAATTTCTTAGTGACAGCAAAACCTCTAGCCTTAACATTCAACATAAATAACAAAAGGGTCAGGACTCAGCTTGCTACAGTTAAGAGACAGGGAAATAACAGATTTGGAAATTAACAGGGCTTGAAATACAAATCAGCAGAACAGAAGAAAACCTGAGTCTTTGTAGATTAAGATTTTCCCTCTCAGCTCTTACACGAGTCTGCCCCCACCCTGACACACTCACTTGCACTGCTTCAGCATTGCTTTGCAAACAGACTGTTACACAGCAGCTGAGACAAGGAAACTCTGCAGCTGTTGGGGCTGGACTAATGAAAGAAGACATGTCTGCCATGAACAAACATAACCTACGGGGTTCCTGTCACATTAATTGACCAACAACTTGGAGGTTTAAAACAGTGAAATAGAGCAAGAGGAAACAGCTAAGAATACTGGAAGGCGGCTTTGAAAACCCTCCCGTGGATTTACTGATGAAACGCACTAAACAAAGCCGGTGTTTCCCCGGAACAGGCAACAGTTTCCTATTTTCTGTAGATTAGCAGAGTTAGTGATGCCATGGAAAAGCTTGCAAAACCAAACAAAAACACTCAAGCAGATGATCATGGATTCACTCCAGCTGACTTGCTAAAATGCAGTAGAGCAATCCAAGGGTTGGATTACTTACCCCACACTGCAGACTATGAATTATAGCCAGCAAAATGAATGAGTGCTGCTCAAAACCTATGTGGCTGAGAACTTGAACAGGAATTCTGCATGTTCACACAATTTCAGTTTAGGTGTGTTTCTTCATGCTAGTCACACTAATAATTAGAATTAAGCTGAAAGTGTGAAAGAAGTCACAGAAGTTTTCTTTTTCAGTGGTTTAGTGCCTTGAAACAACTACAGAACGAAGATCATTAATTTAACCAGGAGAAGGTAAAGCACAAATTAACAAATCGTAAAGTGGTGCAAGGCTGCATGACGTTTAATGGTGCTCTTCTTGTAACAGCTGAGTGTCTGATGTGCTGTTGCAGTCTTAATTCCACCAACCTGGCAGGAAATGAGGCAAGGTAAGGGCAACCCAGTCTCAGCAGTTTTTGATCATCACTTACTTGACTGGTTTATTTCCATATGGTCCCTCTGAAGATTCTCCTGCAGTCTTTAGACACTCAGGATGACATCATTTTACAACTTTCTCTTACTACATGAAATCAGAAAACTCCCCAAATTTCCAGCTGAATGACCATCAATCTGTTTTGAGGAAGTAGTGAAGGAACCCCTGCTTTGAGGATACACCCATACTATTTGGGCAGAGAACTGCTGTTGAAGGGAGTAGCAGCTACAGCATACACACACACAGGAAGACATTATTGTTACAAAAGAGTGTCTTTAAATACTGTTGCTCTTTAAAAAACATTGACAGGGATGTTACTGGGCACAGTGATGCCCCTTGGAGACACTGAATAAACCTCTGGACATTAGCTCACCATCTTTTAGTCAACTGCGTAAAAACTGATTTGGGGAACTGAGGCCACAGAGAACAACAGCAAACTCATGAAACCCTCAGCATAACTGCATCACTTCTCCTGTCCATCGTTCCAACACATCAGTTCCCCTTTCACAAACTTGAACAATTACGAAAATGTTCCCAGGCCTTTCCTGGCCTGCCCTACTTCTCCTGGCTGTGGTCCCACAGCTCTTGGCCCCGACCTCCAGGAGCAGAGCCTCTGGCTGACCAGCAGAGCAGTGCAGATGTATTACAGTGAGTTATGGCCACAGAAATAAGACTGAATTTTCACCCACTAATTTCTGGTCAAGGGTAATGAAAACCAGAAACAAAATCAAAAAAGGTGACTTGGTGGAAAGATCAATGAAGACCGAATTCTGTAAGTGAATACAAAAGAGAGGTTGGGTCACTCCATCCAGTAAGACAAAGAGCAACAAGTGATATTGCTGCTATCTACAAAAAAAAAAAAAATCAATTTCGAGATACAAAGTTGCTTAAGCCAAAGGACCGTGAATGTAACAGAAGGGAAATCAACCAGCTATGAGCAACTCCAGGCCAGAAATGAGACCATTCTGATGGAGGAGTGGAAACAATGTAGACAATGTTATGTTGAAAATGATAAAGATGTTACAAGAAGTGAATGCTTCTACCAACTGAAGCTGAATTTTTTAAGACAGAATATATTTTATATTGATAGCACAGAGTTTCTTAAAACTACATAGCACTCTTCCTTCCCTTGTTACAAGGCGAGTATTCAAAATATTTTCCTGTTGTAATAGGAAAGCTGAACTACAGAAAAGGTTGACAACTACCATCCAAGCCACCTCTGAGCTATCAGTGATAACCTGTAGACTCTTTCCATCCATTCCTGTTATATCATATAAATGCCTAATTTTTTCCACAAGCCATTATAGTTTATAATTTTCTTATGGCTGTTCTACATCCACATCAAACTTCATAGCTTTTGAATATGTTAATGCAAGATACCAGGGGGGCTACTGCAGATTTATCAGTTTTGCCTAAGATAAATAAATAAATAAAGTCAGCACAGACTACAATACTTTTCGTTGTGCTACTCTACACTTACAATACATAGTCCAGTAATAAGACCAGACTACTGCAAAATAAAAGATCATCCCATTGTAAACAATTATGTAGTATTTATCTAGATTTCTGAATTCTGTTCTTTTAATTAAAAAGTCCCCCTCTACTAAAAAAAAAAAAAGAACCCATATCAAAACCAATAAAACCAGTCATTTATATGAAAGAACAAAAATAAATAAATATCTCTATATTTCTTACAAGTGCTATTAAACATTAATGGCTTTATGTATTAAAATAGGGAAGAGTCACTCAGTGAAAACACCATGGTGTGGCAAGAATAATTCAGTGGCTAAGAAGTTCTAGGGTCAGGGTACCACTCTGACATTAGCAACCACGTATGCATCCTGAATAAAAACCTACATCACTTACCTAAAAGACAACATCGTAATTCCAGAAACTACTATCATGGAGATGGTCCTACACACATGGAATACCAGGTACAATACTGTTGTTCCCTTTGTAGTACCACCAACATTCACATCAAGGAGACACAGAACACACACGCTTTGTGTGATATTTATTTTTCTGTATATCCTAAGATATACTTCTGTAAATCTTAAGATCTCCTGTTCAGAATCAGAGTCCACTTCCATGTGCCACTCTTGAGTTCTGCTAGAAGCAAAAGCCAACAGAATATCAGGGTACTGGAAATATTCATTAGTATGCCACATGCTTATCCAGGGGGTTGGAAATATCACAGAACAAAAGGATTTAATTTTTGTTCGTTTTCCTGTTTGCAATCTACCACGCTACTATACAGGTAATTTTTTTTTTTCTTTTTCTTTTTTGATAAAGAAACAAGTGTCATTCTAAACTGATGATCAAATTCTTATCACAGTACACAAGGGACTCCTGCACTAATTCTTAATATTAATATTCTAACATGGAATTATTGTTAGAAATCTGCCTCTTCATCCTTTTGCAGGAAAAATCCTGTCATATGGAGAAATGACATCCCAGTGTTCAGAGCAGAGTCAATGATGCTGGGATCACAGATGCTGCCTTTTCCTCTCCACACATATGTAACTTAAATATTACTGACCCAATTTTAAACTTACTCTGACACAAATTCATATCCAGGCATAAATGCCCCATGCAAAGTTTATCAAAAAGCAACAACTTGGAAAACCCTAAGGACAGGGGTTGCAGAGGAAAGAAAGACTGACAGAACAACCAACATGGCAGCTACTGTCATGGTGCCATTAATACCAAAAGGGCAGAGATACATTAACACTTCTGTTTTAAATGGGTATTTATTATGTGAGAAATACTGAAGATATTCTGCTCAGTTAAAAGACACATGTAGCCATTGCCCTACAAAACTCTCACGATGAAGCTTTGAAGCTGCAAACATCTCTGAGTGTCTTTGCCTCTGACCCAGAGGACTCATTGCAGGTTCAGGAGCACAGCTCTGACTAGAGTCAAAGAAGAGACATAAAGAAAATGCCACACATCAAAAGACACAGAAAAGACAGATAATACACAGCTTTTATAAACTCCCATTAAAAATGTATTTGCTTCCCTAAAGTGAAACTCAAAATAGGGATCTCTTCTGACAGCTTTGAACAAGCAGAGAACAGCCACTTTCTCTGTGCTTCTAACTTACCTCTGTCAAGTAAAAGAGAGAAATGGGAAAAAGCCTCACCTCAAATTGCCCTGGAGGACCAGCTCCAGGGAAAGAGAGTAATTCACAGTTCAGTCCAAATCAATCCTTATGCTTTCCACTAAGAATACTAATTGTGATAGCTTTCCTGAGCTGGAACTCAGAAACAGGACTGATGCCACAAAACGATTGCCAAAAGCACATGCAGAGATTGGGCATCAGATTTCAAAGGCTTTTACTGTCAGTCTGCTCCAGAGTCATGCCAGTCTCATATGCATTGTATGGTCCAGATGAGAACACCACAAACATTGTCTTTCCGTTCTTTGTGAGGTGTATGAGAAAGGCAGAGGGGCTCATGTTTACCAGCACTGAATGCAGGGTTGTGTATCATCACTGGCCAAGGCAATTTCTTGCTCTGTGCTGGACTACACAGGATGATAAACCAGCCTCTGCAAACCTTGTGCTGGACCATTCCTCAGTTCTAAATCCTTACTCAGCTATAAGTAGCTTGATTCAATATGTTGGCACAGAATATGATGCCTTCTTTCTATAACCCTCTCAAACACATAAAGTTTCTGGTGTAACCTCCAAGAGCAAAATGGACACAACTGAAGCAAACTTCCTTCTAAAGCCCAAAAGAAAGTTTCTAGTCCTAGCTGACAGAATTCATTTGTCATCTTGAGCAAGTTGCTCTGGGTCTTAAACAACTTATTTAATCTCTTAATTACTGGCTTCCAGTATTAAAAGTAAAAACAATACAATTTCACAGGACTAACAGCTGTAAAATATTTAGAAGCACAGTAACAATACAGATTTTTTCTACATTCATATTTCTTTCTATTAAGGCCTAGCATAAATCTTTCCAGGGAAAACTGGAACTACATTGTTCAAAAGACTGTGTGTGCTTCAAACAAAACCAAAAGGATTACACATCAGCAGGAATTAGCCAAAGTAATTGTCTTTGTATTGTCATTTACCCCATGTCTCCTGATTCTGAGTAATACTGTGAAAAGTATATGAAAGACAAACACAGTGTGCAGGTAAACACTTCAGTCATGTATGCCAAAAGCTAGAATTCATGCAGAAAAGTGGCAAAAAATTAAGCAGAGTATTAAAAGTGCAAAGGAGAAGCATATCCCTACACATCCTTACAGGCAGAGTGGCTGCATCAGCTGTTCTAATTCCCTTCTCAAATCCTTTTCAGTACATTCAGAACTAGTATTACAAGTGGC
Organism: Lichenostomus cassidix; assembly: GCF_008360975.1. Taxonomy (NCBI): domain Eukaryota; kingdom Metazoa; phylum Chordata; class Aves; order Passeriformes; family Meliphagidae; genus Lichenostomus; species Lichenostomus cassidix. Next base: position 20,683,327 of record NC_139480.1, on the reverse strand, counting down.
CATACTGTGGTACAGTGCACAGCTGAAATGACTACTTAATGTACTTGTCACAGAAGATCTTTATTAGGTATGGGAAAACTGCCCTTTAAATTAAATTTGTGAAGACATTCCACTGCTGGAAGCTCAGTCTTTACCTACACAAAAGCACAGGAAGATTTCATAAAACATTTTCCCCAGACTGTGTGTGCATATGTGTTATCACTGGCAACAGATGCTTTGTTGGAATTCTGCACAATATCCATTAAACAGCACAAATAAAAACCAATTGGCCACAAGAGGCTGAACTAAGAAAACTCAAGGTATTTCCCTGGGATCACTTGAAACCTTCAAACACCACAAAGCACACCTGAATTATGTTAAAATGTTGTGATCACCATATCACTTGTTGCACATAATCAGACATCCCCTCTTTGCTAGTTCTGAAAATAAAAGCTGCTATGACAGAAGACTCAGGCCAGTAAGAATTTTTAATGCTTGACATATTTCTGGATCTACAAACCTGAGTGAGACACAGCTCCCTAAACAGCACATGCAAAAAAAAAAAAAAAGAAAAAAGAGATGGAGAGCATGGAACAAAGAGACACTTAAAAGAACTAGTCACTCTGCAAACTTACAGAAAACACAGACAAGAGGTTAAAATGTCTCCATCTTCAAGAATATGATTCTATTTGTATTCCACAAAGGTCTGGAGACCTCTCCAGAAGATAACTGTCTACAGCTTTCCTCTCAAGCTGCTAAGAAGACTTCACCCCTTCCCAGTGTGTGAGAAGGATGGGCCTCCCCAGGTGAATTACAAGGGAAAAGTGTTGTTCAGCTGTCAGATGAATGCACTGCTGTAAACAATCCTGGACAGAGCAAGGAGCAGCAGCTGCTCATGGGCTGCATTTCATGACATGCTCCACATCTGCATTGCTCCTGGTGGTGTCAGTGTCACTGTGTAATGTCTGTGAGGTTAGAACAACACTTGGAAAGTGGTGAACCTATGCTCTAACTGCCTTCTCTGCCTCAGCAGGGTCAAATCCTGATTTAAAGGCCAGTGTCCTTCTTGCCAGGTGAAGCTTGTAGAGAGTCATGATCCACTGGTGTTCAGCCTCTGCCACTCATTGCTACAGTTTACAGAGGGGGAAATCAGCCCTTTACTTAATCCTCTCAAGGTGATGACATACTTTACATACATGAGTATTATATTTAATGACCACTGAACAAAAAATATACAATTCTGGGAGCAACACAGAACCCTAAGGCTATACCTCTTCATATCTGTACCTTAGACCTAAGTTCATTATATTTCCTCAGGGAAAATGCTTTACTTTTAGACACCAGTAATAATCAAGCCCAAGACAGGGACCAAGCTACTGGTTCATCCTGACTAGACTGGTGACAGTTCTTGAATAAGACTTCAACTCTAGACATCCTCAGAACATTAAAGTGAAAAAATAACATGACTTTAAATTATAATGGGGTACATCTGCAGATGAATATTTTTCAGGATTACAGTTCTGAACTTCAGCAACTACATTTCAGTTAAACTACTTTCAGTTTGACAAGCTCTCTAGTGCCCAAAGCTGCAAAGCATAAGCAACTACTTTTGAGGAACAGCGTGGCCATGCAAATAATTTAAATTACTGACCTTTAATTAGAATTGACACTACAAAGAATTATTTCAATTTTGCATGAGGATGCACCAAAAAAGAGTTAGGAAGCACAAAATGTCACATGAAAGTCCTTGAAACACAAACTACACTATCTATTTTAATTGAAATGGTTATTTTAAAAACACTACTACTTATTTTATTGGTTTACAGAGTAGGCCCAGAATCCATTTCAGAAATTTTAAAAGATTGAAGCACTATCAGTTTCTCAATAAATACATATTTACTGAATCATGTCTTCTTAAAGGCAAACCAATTAAATGTACTCTAACTTTTTCAAATGCAGTGGTATAGCACCAGCCTGGAATTCAACTAAGTGTAGCACAGCTCCACCCTTTGTCCAATACCACCAGTGATAAACTGTATCACAGACGAAAGAAGCAATGATAATTTCAGGGCTACACACGATACACATCTTTCTTAACACTTTCTTAAAAATATCATAATATCATTTGACAGTTAATTCTAGGTTACTGTGTACTAATGTGCTGCTGAAACTGATACTCTGTGTATTAATAACAGATTGGGTATTCGAGGGCTTTTTGGGAGGGGGGTGCAGGTTTGACTTTTTTGTTTGGTTGGTGTTTTTTTCTAATAGTTTATTCTTAGAACAGGAGAATCACCAGTTGTTTCTCCAGTTCTCAGTTACAGAATAATGTTGAACAAAAGGTTTTGGTAATACAGGAGAGCCAGCCAGAACTACAGGCTACCACCCCTAGTAGCAAGCCTTAGTGTTCAGTTCCAGTAAATAAATAAGGCAGACAACCTGAGCACTGCCGGCAGGACTGTGGCCAGCTGTCTGAGAGCTTCTTTGACAGAGCCTCTGAACAATTGCCAAGAACCTGCAGTTTAAACGGAGGTGGTGTCTTAAAAAAAAAAAAAAAAAAAAAAAAAAAAAAAAAAAAAAAAAAAAAGCTAAATAAAAGTGAGATTTTAACGCTGATAAGTTAAGAGCCCAGACATCCCACTGATGGGTCCCTTTTATAATCACCTCCTTACAAGCTATCCCCTCAAGCCCTTCACCCGCTTTCCTTACTCACTTCACTTCCCGAAAACAACCAAAGCAAAATACTTGAAATCTAATTCTGAGAGGATCGCTTGCTTTCCAGGATCACAAGGAGCACGGAAAGTTTGGTAGAAGTCACTCGAGTGACAGGAAGCGCCGGACGCACTCAGCTGGAGGCACAGAAATGCCGGTGCCGCTGGACCCGCTGCGGCCACTGCCGACTGCGGTGTCTGCGGGGCCGGGCCGGGGCTTCGCTTTGTCGCAAGAGCACCGGGGTAACCCGGACCACGGCGAACCGGGATGTGCCTGGGCTGGCAGCAATGACGGCGGGCAGCGCCGACCCCGCACACGGCTCAGGCTTGCGGCGGGGAGAGGAGCTCTGGGTCCGCGTATCCCCACCAACGGCCATTAATTACCTCGATGTACGGGACGATTTTGCAGGAGAAGTCTTCTAGAAGCCACTTCTTGGTGAGCTCTTGGAAGATGACCAGCGGCAGGCAGAAGAAGACGATGAGGAAGTCCCAGAAGGCCAGGTTGGCCAGGAGGGAGTTGGAGATGCTCCGCATGTAGTAGTTGTGGCAGACGATGCACATCACTGCCATGTTGCCCATGATGCCGATGCCGAAGATCACCACGGAGAGGCACATGACGGCGTAGGCGCCGTACGACTCCTCGGTCAGCGGGTAGAAGGGGTTGCGGATCCGGGCGCGGCGGCCCGTGGCGTTCCCGCGGCCCCCGGCGCTGCCCTCGCCGCCGGCCGAGCCGTTCAGCGGCAGCCACCGGGGGCCGCCCGCCCCGCCCCTCCCCGCCGCCGCGCCGGCTCCGGGCTCGCTGCTCCGCGCCCGCCGCCGCCCGGCCCCCGCCGCCCCGCAGCTGCTGCCCGGCCCCGCCGCTCCGCCGGCTGCGGCGTCGGCCCCAGGAGGGAGGGCTCCGCGCCCGGGGAGCGCCGCTGCCGCCCGCCGGCCCGGGGAGAGGGGCGTCGGGGCGGGCGGCGAGCGGGCGCGCTGCGGGAGCGCCGGCGGCCCGGGGGCTGCGACAGGGTCCGGGGCCAGGGCGCAGGCAGCCCACGCGCCCAGCACCTGGCAGAGCAGGGCGAGGGGAGCGCCGAGGGGCCGCATGGCCGGGAGGCGTCGGGGCTCACCCGCTCTCCTTCAGACCCGGCGGCCGCCTCGCTCGGCGGGGCTGGGAGCGGGAGACATGCCCGTCCGGCTCCTGGGGACAGCCCGCCCGGCCGCGGCCGGGTCAGGAGCAGCCGCGACGCCGCTGCCGCCGGAGCGCGGCTCTCGCTGCCGCCGGGGTCCGCCGGGGTCCGCCGCGGGTAGCGGCGGGCGCTGGAGGTGCGATGAGCGGAGTGGCGATGAGGCTCTTGTCGCCGAAGCCCGGGGCAGACCCGGAAAGTTGTGTCGCCGTCTCCGACGCGCCGAGTTAATGTAGCAAGTGCCGCGCCGGGAGAACTCCCCCCCGGCGCTCCGCCCTTTCCCGGGACCGCTGCCTCCTCGCCAGCAGCCGCACCGGTCTCGTGCTGCCCATTTGCGTCCTCCCGCCGCCGCTGGCAGCCAGTGGCTCTGTGGGTGAGGAAAGGTCCCTTGAGGAAGACACCTCCCCTCGGCGGGCGGTCGCGAACACTAACTCCTCATCTCCAGCACCTCGGAGAACGCAGGTTGTTGCGCGCCGCTCAGGGTGTTTCAGAGCTTTGCAAAACTCTTGCCGGGATCAAACACCGCACCCCCAAGCGCTCGCACGGGAACACGGGACGGCGAGCGCGGCCGGGGCGACAAAGATGCTGCCGGCGCCGGCCGGGCAGAGCCCCGGGACGGAGCCCTCGGGGCTGCTCCTGCCTCCCGAGTCGTGCGGGCACCAGGAACAGCGGAGAGGCAGCCACGGCCCCCCGGGCAGGCAGGGGCTGGTGTACGGCGGGCTGCGCTGCTGTGCCGGCTCCCCGCGGCCCCGGCCCCGTTCAGCCCGGTGAGGCTCGCTGGGCTCGGACCGGCTCCGCCGCCGCTCTCGGGGCGCGCCGGAGAGGCGGGCGAGCGGCGCGGCGTCCGCAGTGCGCAAGCGCCGCCCGGCGGTGCCGCGGGGCCGAGGCACCGCCCGCCGGGGGAGCCGGGCGAGGGCCGGGCGTGGGGCGGGCAGGGCCCGGCGCTCCCCGCCGGCCGCCGGAGCTCTGCTTGCGGGAATGCGGCCCCGGGCGGGGATGCGGCTCCTGCCGGCGGTGAGGCTCCTGCCGGCGCATCCCTGCCGCCCGCTCTCCGGAATCCCCGCCGCGCCCCGGTCTCAGCGGCTGGCTGCCCGCTCGGGCCGCGGGTGCCAGCGGGGCTGAGGGGAGCGACAGGCGGGCACAGCGCTCTGCTCTGCTGCCGGCAGTCTCGGCCCGGCACGAACCGCGGGCACTGCGAGCGGAGGGTGCGTGGGCTGGGAGGCGTTGGGGAAGCTGCCGGCACCGGGGCGGCACAGCAGCCGCCTTGCTCTACACATTACACCTCGCTGCAGGGGCAGAGGCCACGGACCGGGAGAAAGGGGCGAGTGTTCCCCTGGGAGAGCGCTAAGCGAAGCGGCTGAGCGAAGGAGGTGGTGCTCACACATCATCCCGCAGTGGAATAGCTTCAGAAGCATCTCCACAGATTTCTTAACTGCTGTGGACGTTTGTGTATGGTTTTCTTTCTTGCCTTTTTGCAGTTAGATAAACTTCACAGTTCTTTCTGCTTGTTTCTCTGATTTTTATTCATTCAGGTGATGGCTTGCCGAATTTGGATGCAGTAACTACATAAAACTATAAGTACCCTTAAGGATTCTCCATCACCCCTACCAGTTGCCTTTTATTTTAGAGCTTTTGTGCAAATTACGCCCAACTAGCTTTAAAGTTTAATACTTTTCCCATAAAGCAGTTTGAGAAAGTGATGTGCTGTCTTTCCTTTGAAAAATGTCCGTGACAGTTATCCAGAAAACACAAACAGGACAAACAGAAAGTTTTTCCTTTTCTCAAGCCATTCTCTCACACATGTAGATGAGGTGTAACTGTGGAAACCTTAAGGTATTTCCAGGCTTATGGGAATGTGTAATAAGTTAGGCACTGCTGTGTTGCATGTCCCTAAGTACAAGCGAAGCCATTTGCTTCTTCTTCTTCCTTAGCAATGTAAGTATCATCTCATGGAGAAAAATGACCAAGCTAATTTTGAGACTTCCGAATAAATAATATGTTTAATCTAATAAAGGTATCCATGAATGTTACAAAGTAACTAGGAAATGTTAAAACCTTCCAGGAAAAGAAGAGAATGGCAAATATATTTAACCTTTTCCCCCTTATATTTTTCTCCCATTTGTTCCTTCTGAGCTCAGCTGGTGTATAAAAGGAGTTAATGATGATAATGAGCTTACATTTACAGCTCCTTTCTTCCTGAAGAGTCCCAAGGGGCATTACAAACAGATATGATAAATTCACTGCTTGTTGTTAAAGGGTACTGGGGAATATTGCTGCTGGCTTTTATATTAAAGGAGCAGACAGGAACTAGCAGACATATTGCCCTTCTACATACTTATGCAAGAAATATGAATCATATGAAGGAGGTTAAGAAGTGTTTGGTTGACATCAGTGATCCTTTAATGGTGAGGTAAGAACTGAGTTGTGTATAGGTTTTCCAGTGTCAGCATTCCACCTGCTTTATAACAGAGGAAAATTATTTCTGAACACAAAGAGAAGTCTCATAAACTATTATCTTTGTCACATTTCTTTTGCCTAAGTATTTTATTTGTTGCAAAGAACAGCACATGCAGAAAATTTGGATTTTGTTGATTGTATTCAGTAAGTCTAAAAAGGTCTTTTTTTGCTGGCTTTAAAAACAGATGATTTTCCAATGTCATGGTCCCCTGTTTACTATTGCTGCCCTGTTGAATACTGAAAGTTAGTGAGTTAGTGTCTGAAAATTGCATTTTTAAAATGTCTTTGGTTTCAAATATTTAATTGAGATTTTGCTGCAGTCCATATAATTTCTGAGCTTTGGGGTTTGTGTTTTGTTTTCTTTTTTTTTACTTTTGTTGTTTTTGTTTTTTGGTTTTTTTTTTGTTTGTTTGTTTGGGTATTTTTAGGGAAGGAGTTCATTGTGGCTTTCCTTGGGGGTGATGGTGCATTTGTCCCATGTCTTTCAAATAATTCTGTTACTTCTTATGGTAAGATCTTCCTTTAGGATAAGGCTCCTACTGCGTGATATTCTGATACAGCTGACAATTCATTCAGGCTTTCACAACTCTGGTAAGGAAGTTGCACATGTTTTGACAGTCTTTCTACTAATTCATGCATCAGCCTAGAAAAGATCTCAAAAACCACAAGCAGACTTTTATATTTATAACATGCTAAAAACAAAACAAAACAAAAAAAACCCACAAAAAACCCCCAAAAACCCAGAAACACCCAAAAATTTTTTCTATGTTAGATGGGGGAACAAAAATTCATAGCTCTTTTTGCAGCCAAAATCTATAAAAGGAACACCAATAAACATGTTCCTACATGAAAAAAGAATAAAAAATGAAAGGTTTCCAAATACATTCATTCTGTTATGTTGGTGTTCTACGATATTTCATCTATGGTAAAAAAATCAGTAGGCTTTCAGTGCCTGCACTGCTGGTTTTTTTTGACATCTCCAATATTCATTACCCAAATAAGTAAAACTGAACATGATACTGTGTTTCAGCAAAAAGGGATTATTGCTGTTCTTTTTACTTCTCTTCAGGGTTCATAGAATCATAGAATGGTTTGTGTGGGAAGGAGCCTTAAAGATAATCTAGTTCCACCCCTTCTGCCATGTGCCTTCCATAGACCAGGATGTTCAGAGCCCCATGCAACCTGGCCTTGAACACTTCCAGAGATCAGGCATCCACAGCTTCTCTGGGCAACTTGTTCCTCACCACCCTCATCGTGAAGAATTTCTTCCAGGTTTGGATATGTAATCCAAACCTAATCTTTCATTCTGAAGCCATTACCCCTTGTCCTATCACTACATTCCCTTGTGAAATTCTCTCTGCAGCTCTCTTTAGGTACTGGAAGGCTGCTCTAAGGTCTCCCCAGAGCCTTTTCTTCTCCAGCCTGTCTTGGTAGGAGAGGTCCTCTAGCCCTCTTATCCTCTTTGTGGCCCTTTTCTGGCCCCCCCTCACCAAGTCTGTGTCCTTGTTAAGTTGGCATCCCCAGAGCTGGATGCAGTGCTCCAGGTGGGGACTCACCAGAGCAGAGCAGAGGGGCAGAATCCTCTCCCTCAGCCTGCTGGCCATGCTGCTTTTGATGCAGCCTGGGATACAGTTAGCAATGTTCAACAGTTCATCACTGAAGAAGGGAAAAGAATATATTTGCCAAAACAACGTCTGTCCTTTTTGGACTAGTGTGTGCTCAGCTCAGAAACTTTACACTCGTTTCTTCTTTCTCATTTAGGCAAATTTAATAGGACAACTTTTTTGTCTATATAAAAGGTAGGTTTATTTATGCTGCCTTCTTACATCTCACTGGATTTTGATGTGTATTATTTTTTCATTAAAATCTGAGTTTTGAGAGAACATAGTTACTGTGATGTGGTATCACTGGGCTTTTTATTTCAGACAGATAAACATACTCTAATCAGCCAGAGGAATTTTTTTGTTGAATTCAGTTGCTTATATGGTTGGGCCAGGCTCTGTAACAATATATAAATGCTGAAAATTTTGACATTTAAATTCAAGAAGGAATTAAAATTTAATGATAATATTGTAAATTTCTTGTGATTAGTATTTTGATTGTGCATTTATTGACATTTATTAGGAAAGCGTCTGTTGGCTCCTGAGTACAGATTGCTCTTCTTCTCTAGTTTCAAATTTTAAATGATAATGCTTTTCACTGTAACCTTTCTCATTTGCTGATCTCACTTTAACCTTTCTCATTTGCTGATGTTTGAGTTCTATTTTAAAGGATGAATGTCAGTGTTTATGTCATACAGTCCAAATAAGTTATACTGATTTTGAAATACAAGTTTCAGCAGCACTTCGATTACTATTAGTAATAAACAGACAAGTATCTATGTTACATGGAAAACTGATGTGGTTGATGCTCACATTGCTGCTTTTCTGTCCTATTTTATCCAAAAGGCAGAGTGATATATTGACTATCTAACAACAATGATCGTTGGAGTGAGAAGTCATGAATTCTTTTTTAAGGTGAAGTACTTGAAGAGTAAGTTATATGATGTAGAGCTGTGAGAAAGAGTATCTATTATTAGTGGGTTTCCTTGATAGAAAATAGTTTAAGACAATGAGGGTGAAGCCAATGTGTGATGTCCAGCCACATAAATTCATTCTATTTCAGTCTCTTCTGTTAGCATCATCAATTTTACCCTTGTGGTCATCTTCTCAGGTTTCTGTACAGTAAAGGTCTCAATACTAAAAGTGAGATGCAAAGATTTTTCTTTGCTTGGCGATGAAATTTAGATCAGAAAGAAAAAAAAACCAAAACCTTTATTTCTTAAAAGTTTATCTAGATTTTTCACTCTGTAATTAGTAAGAATTGTAGAAGGGCAATAAGAGTCGCATAGACACAGGTTATACCTTTACTGTCTTCAAAAGTGTTAGTTCTTGTTCAGCCTAAGTGATTTGTCTTTAAGCATCCACTATGGTGAAATTCTTTTGATTATTGTGTTTCAGAGAATTCTTAGGTATTCATTTACTTGTGTGGGGTTTTGTTTGATTTTGCTAGCTGCTTTATGCAAAATATTTTTTCCTATATTTACCAGAGTCTGACTATTTTAACTCATTTTCAGAGCCACAAACCCTAAAAAGCACAAGCTGGTATTCAGAGTTTCAAGGCAGACTGCCATTCTGATACAGAGAATCAGCATGAGCATTGCTCCCATGAGTCACTACTTGCCCTAGTTTGTTATTTAATGCAAAACTGAAGTTCAAGGGAAATTAAGATCTGAACTGTGGTGACTTCTTAGTTATGCTCCATGAACTGTGGAATATCTTTGAGGCCATAACAAAGGTTTCACAGCTGCTGTGGAGAAACTGGTGGAAGAAGGAAAGCTTCACCATTTCCAGTTACAACCGTGCTGTGAAATTCCAAAGAATTTCAAAAGGTTTTGGCAGCACTGCTGTCCTTGGGATGGTCCTGATTGCCCAGCACAGCAGCACCTCCTCTAATCCAGCCTGCAGTCCAGCCCAGCCTGGGTGATCATATATATCTGAGAGTGGCAGAGGCAGCTGAGTGGCATCTCACTAGTTGGTTTTAAGCAGCCTTGTGCAGCTGTAAAGAAAAACAAAGAAAATGAGAGGAAGGGGAGCTGAGAAACTCTGAAATACAAAGAAGGAGAGAAATCAAGAACACTGGCAGAAAAAAAGTCATGAGTGTGGAGGAAGGGATTCTCTTGAGAGAATATGAGGAAAAGAAGTGCATAAAGAATAAAAAGGAGAAGGGAAAGACTGTGGTACAGATGCTGCCTTACCCCTTGAAATAATGGAGCAGATATCTGTAGATTATTTGTCCCTAGCCCCTGTTATTATCTCCTGGTGCTGTGGTCCCTATCTGTCCCTTCTGTGTGCATCTTGAGATTTTTCTGTACTTTGGTGTGCTAAAATGTATTTAATATTTCACAACTAAAACCTTATATTTTTTACATTCAGATGATTTTCTCCTTTCCCATGTGGCTTGGACATACATTAACTTTAGTGTCCTATGAAGTGCACTCCAGACAGTCATATGTGTCATAAGTAACATACGGTGCCCTTCGTTCCTAGGCTAAGTGTAAGCCATTGCTTTGCCCATAGAAGATGCTTGGGTTTTTTTTTCTGCTGTGGGCTACCCTTCTCTAATGCAGTAGCTTGCTTGCTACTTCACCTTTTTTGTTTTGGTTTGGTTTTTTGGGTTTTTTGGGTTTTTTGGGTTTTTTGGGTTTTTTGGGTTTTTTGGGTTTTTTGTTTTGTTTTGTTTAATTTAGACCTTAGTTTTTTATTTTCTGCCGCTTTGACATTACTCTCAGTAGTTTCATGTGCCAAGGTAATTTACATATTGTTTACCTTTTCTTTGAGCTTATTAATGAAGTTATTAAAACAAGAGACAACTTCATACCCTGCAGTAGACCCACTGCCTATGTCCCCCTTCCCCACAGCTTAGTGCGATCTGCTGCCATTTCTCATCAGGCAGCGTTTGCGATCCTTCAACCTGTTTTCAATTTACATGACAGTGCTTACGTCCAAAGCAATTTGAATTCATTTTGGGAGATTTAGTAAGACACTGTATTAAATCCTTTATTAAAATCATGCTGTGTATCTTTCATCCAGGATTTTTGCAGTTCTATCAAAAAAGCAATCACGTTTCCTTGGCACGGCATGTTCCTTATGAACCCATGCTGCTTATTGCTCGTCCTACCATTATCCTTTGAATGTTTAGAGGAGTGTTTTGGAGTCATGAGTTTTGTTTCTTTCTTCTGTTTATTTTCTTTTTCCCCCTCAGCAATTGTTCTGTTCTTTCTCATTACAGAATATGCTTGAAATTAAACTCTGTGTTTAATAAACCACAATTCTTCCCTTTACTGATGTTTGAGGCTATATTTGCTATGCTATATGACTTTTCAGATATAATTTTTGAGGGCTTACTATTTTCAGTGTGCACTCAGGGATGCTTTTAACCTGGGCTAATTGACTGGGTACAATTGTTTTTCTTACTATAAGTAGCAATTTTTTGTTTCTTGTCCTGATTTTGGCTAGGATAGAGTTAATTTTCTTCCTAGGAGCTGGTAGGGTGCTGTGTTTTGAGTTCAGTATGAGAAGAATGTTTTTAACACATTGATGTTTTAATTGTTGCATATTAGTGCTTACCCTAAGTCAAGTGCCACGTTCTGGTAGTGAGGAGCTGCATAGGAGGCTGGGAGGGAACATGGCCAGGACAGGTAACCTGACCTGGCCAAAGGGATGTTCCATACCACAGAACATCATGCCCAGTATATAAACTGGGAGAAGTTGCCTGGGAGCTGCTCAAGAATGGACTGGGCAGC